>NC_073708.1:15335942-15967370 GCF_023634085.1 Falco cherrug
ACATATTTTAAAACACGTCACTGCTGATAACATAATAGTCAGGATATTAGAAGCCAGTGTCTAGAACACCATTTTTTGTGTCATGAGGAAAGACAAAAAACCTGTTTTTTCAAACACAGCAGTTAGTGACCTGCAAAAAATTAAAACATTTACAAGTAACCATAGGTCAAGATTGTATATTACTCATCTTTGCATTAGAGACAGCAGCTGAAGCTGCAGTGTGAGTACGGGGGCAGTCCAGGCTGACGGCCAAGGAGAGGTCCTTCCCAAGCCCTTGGCACAGGGAAGAACCAGTCAGGCTTGGAGAGCTGAGGTGACTCATCCAGCAACTGGTAACACAGGCAAGGCTGGAGCCCAGCTGTGGTGACACTCAGTCCAAAGGCTGAGGAGAAGAAAAGCTACCTGGCTAGGAGTAAACAAGCTACTTAATCAGTATCTGAATATCCCCCAAATAGCGGAGAACCTCCTTGCAGCTGGTGCATGACCCAGCCCAGGTCTGGGAGATGCTGCCTTCCCTACAGCTGCTGACCCTGCTCTGCGGCAGAGGTTTTGCATATCCAGCCATCTATATTTTAGGTTTATTTCGACATTCTGCCAAGAGAGATTCTTATATCTCTCAACAAGCTGGAACAATGCATATTACAATGCATTTTAAAATGTAGAAAATGTGATTTACTGGTAGCATTTGTCAGGTGTATTTCTTTAAACATTGTTTATTCCAGCTTCCATAATACCTGAAAAAAAACCCAATGCTTTTTTTTTCTTCCCTTTAACCAAATTAAAGGCTGCAAAATTTTAATAACTGTTGAGATGAGCACTTTGTGACTGAACCTGCAGCCAGGTCACTAAGGACATAGTTTTTGTTTGAAAAGGCAGCTTGCTGGTGCTGTGCTGTGGTACTTGCTTTGAGAGATCTAGCTTGCAGACAACTGCTCCTTCCTTTAAGTAGCAGTAACTTTCTCATCTGCCTCAAGCAATTCTTTGGGATGTCACACATCAAAACACAGCTTTTCTTTGTTCGTTCTAATAGGTAGCAAAGAGTTCAGAATTTTTAGGTTCAGAAGCTGATGTAGTCTTGTTTTGACCTTTCTCAACATGCTGAATGCCCTCCAGTGCTCTGCACTGGAGTGTGGCAAGCACAGCAGAATCCTCATCAATCTCATGAAGAGAAGCAGTACGGCTGAGCTACACGACACTTTAAGAGCATTGCCCCTATATATTAAAATCTGATGTTGCAGCCCATTTGCTGCAACGGTAGGTGCCTCGATAGCTGTAGTTAGCCTTGCTGAATATTCAGCAGCAGCTCTGTGTTCCTCAGCACTGCCGGTTCACTGGCAGCATTTAATATGTTTAAATTAAAAGCAAGCAGTAATAACAATATACCTTAACCAAACGTGATCAATAAAAAATAATTTGGTTTTCTTTTTTGTTTGGAGTGAGAAACCCATCGCCGTCCCTATGGCATGAAGCATCTTTTCTAGCTGTTGTTTTCTCCGGTTAGGATGTAGATCTTGCGAGAGTGACACATAGCGTTACACATACAAGCCTGCATAGCCAACAGCTCCTCGCTTCCCTGGGGTTAAAAACTTCAACTAATGCTGGGTGCTAAATCTATGTAATAGATCATTGTAATGCTTTCTTTTTATTTAGAATGCTGTTCTCCTAGCACTTGACAGACGTACATATCATTACCATCATTTAGTAGCTGAAGGAGCTGAGAAAGGGTAAAATACTGTGACCAGCCCACTGTCACAGCACAGAGATTTGGAGGAATGGAGCTTTTCTCATACCATCTCAAGCTTCTTGGAGTCAAAATCAAAATCAAGACAAAACATATATTATACTTCCAGCTCACTGGGAGATTTTTCAGTGGCCTGCCAGTTTGAGGTGTGACAAACCTCAGACAGAAGAACAGGAAGTGAGAAGGCAAATGAAAAGTATATGAAGCGAGACGTGAATAACAAAGAGAAAGTGTCCATAGATTTAAAAATGAGCTAGAAGACCTCTAAGAAAGGTACTCTCGTCATCTGTTTCAGACAACTTCTGGCATCCAAATGAGGTGCAATGCAGATTGTTTCACCTCTCATCTACTGTTGGCCTCTTATCCAAACAGTGAAGCACACCTCATTCCCTCATCCACCAGATAACGAGAAATATTCCCCATTATGGGAAAGATACATTTTTCATATGATAGAACATATGTGGAATCCTAGTTACATGACCAGGCATGCAATCATATTGCAGTAACACAGCATTTTTGCCAGAAGCAAAGAGAGCAGCAGCTCGCTAGTAAGATTAGTTGTTCTGGAAGACCCTGAGGTAGGGTTTTCCCTACTTCTTAAAAGTTAGGAGCATAAGTTTCTTATACCACTAGTAGATGGTAATGAAAAGGCAATCTAAGTTAGACATTTGATGTCAGACACATTAGTATTAACTACAGAACGCAAAAAACACTTCTGTAAAACCCTGACTTGCTGCTTGCTCTGCAATCACCTCAATTGTTCTGATTTACACATGAGCTACGTAAGGTTAAGACATGCTTCATCTGCTGTGTGCTGGCCATTCAGGCAGCAAACATGTGGCAACATTTCCAGTTTCTTACTTTTAAGGAATCTCAGCTACAAAGGAGAGAGAACATGAATCTCCGAGCTCACACTGGACAGAGAACTGATCTCAACCCGCTCCAGCAGACCAGACTGTAGTGTTTCTGGGCTGCTCTCTATTGTGTCACACAGCAAAAAGCACAGGACCTAAAAATGCAGCCCAGGACTAAGCAGGAATAAGACCACACCGGGCTGACTGAACAGCTGGGCGATTCTTGCAGCAGGGCTCAGATATCACAACCACAGACATCACTGCCAAATAGTCAACAAAACACAATTTGCAGTGCAAAGTAGCTGGTGGTTACTACTTCAAAGCTGTATATTGTTGCATGAAGAGAAGCTAAAATTACTCTTTATGATAAAGTTAATGGTTTACAGTTTGTAAGTTAGTTATAACAGCACCTCAAGCATTTCTACAAAACTTAATTTAATATTCCAACTCATTAAAAATCTTATTATAGAAACCACTTACAGGCTTTATAAATGCATTTTCATATTATTAGAGAAGGATCTTAATAAAGAACAATTTGAATACAAACTGCACATGTAAAGTAAGTTGCTTATAGTAAAACTAGCTAAATGAAATTTGCTGTCAGCAAACCTCCTGACTAGTTTCTTCATCTGGGTTACAAGTGGACTATGTTTTTGTGTACTTAGACCTTTTTCTAATAGAAAGAGTGTGCCAGAGAATTTAAGCAATTGAGATAATAGTGCAAACATTGGCTATAATCCCCCTCTGAGGACCAAAATATCCCAAAGCAGGCGGTGACAATTCATGTGCATTGATTGTAACAAGTGAAGTAACCATATCCGTAGAAATTTTTCTCTCAAACTATAACAATTTTTTAATAGTGAAAATGAGAAACAATATTGAATCTCAGGACAAGGGTCTACCGTAGCTCTGGTGGAAATGCGGTTTTGGTCTACTTAGAATGATATTTGTTATGTTTAGCTACTAAATAAGGTAGCAGTCTATTATTTTTATTGATTACCATATTCTGACATTGTGTGGTGATATACCAGTGAAATTACTCATTAAAAGAATGACCTAAAACTGAATATGTTTCATCTATGTAACTGATTTTTAAATGAGGCAAAAGACTAACAGTGATTAATGAACGATTTATCATCAGAATAGAAACCAGTAACAGTTTATATCATCTGTAATTTTCACTGACATTATTTGTAGTTGCTATTCATAGCATGTAAATTTTAGAAGGCTATAATATTTGAATCTTATATGACATATTTTTATACTTGTGTTTTAAATTTTGTGCACTAAGGTTCAAGTAGGTAACATTTTAAATCTTTATAGATGACAAATTTTTTTGTTTGCAATAACACTTAAAATGTTAATCTGCAGATCTCCATCTTAATGAATTTGTGGTGTTTTCCATGTACAAAATAAATGCCAAAGGTCATCTTATTATCCCCAAAAACTACTGTGAAGTCATCAGAGAATTAATTTTGTTATTCTGCTGAAGCTGCATGCAATCACTGAGGTTCATACGGGTGAAGTATTATCGAGTTCTGCTCACTGACACATACTGCAACACACAAAATAAAAGCCAAGAAGTGCAGGCCAGTGAAATTACTCCTACATGCAATCAGGTTGTTTTTTAAAATAAGCTTTTTTGGGTACTTCAAGAACAGCCCTGTAGATGCAGCTAATTCTCCATTGCTGCTCGCCATTTTTTCTCACACCTCTCTCCACAAGTGCCCCTGTGAGCACAGTGGGGCCAGCGCACACTGCCCGTAGCCCACAGATAGCCTCCTACAGCCAGGTCCACGCTGGTATTTCACCCTTGGTTGTCAACTGGCCATCTGGGCCAGAGAGAGGGAGGAAGAACCTGCTCCGTCTCGCAGCCTCCCACGGCCACAGGAAGGGGTGGGAAAGGATGGGGAGGGCTGTGGAGCCAGGGCTGGCCCCAGGAGAGGGCAAGCGGTGGGGATACGCAGTTATTAATACACTGTTGGTTGTGAAAATACCGTAGCAGACAGCAAGACCTGCAGAGCTGCTCAGGGCAATGAGAGAGGAACCCTTTCCCTCGGTATGCTCTGGGCAACGGCAGGAAACAGAAAAAAAAAAAAACCCAGAAAAAGCAGGCTGCACTGGCTTTAAAAAAACTTTGGAAAGTCAGTATTGTATTTCATACACCCATGGTATTTCATCATCCTCTAGTTCATTTGCTCACAACCCTTTTATTTACCACAGGAACGGGTCTCACATTTGCAAGTGTGGAGGACTTGAAAAGAACAGGGGTTTTTTTTTTCTTTTCAGTATCTGCTCCATTGATGCTGCCCATGTGGGCTTTCTACTTCTGTACCTCACTCCCAATGCAAATGTCATCATCAGGTAAAAATAAACTTTAAGACTACCTAACAAAGTAGCTTTGTTTGCCTTTATCAATTTAATATAGCTTCAGCATAAAAGTTTGCCCACATGTGGATGAAAAAGCTTCAGTGCGTCTGTGTGCACTCCAGACCTGACTTTTCTCTGCTCTGGGCCCATGGGCTGAACTGATTTAAAGGTGCCTGATCATCTTTTAAGTACATAACCACAAAGTTCAGCTGGTGTTTTGTGATTAAATCTTAGCTCAAAAGCCAGAAAGCTGAAGTGGCAGCACTAAGCCTACATCCAAAGTGCCTTTAGCAGTTCTTTTCTACGGAGACTGTTGACACGGAATCCAAGAAAAGATGATAGAAAAAATTATAGTTATAGTAATTATAATGTAATTATGACCGCACTCCTACATTTTTGTAAATGCCCGATATTTAGGCAAAATAAAAAACACCCATTCATTACCAGGACTTACTGTTGTTAAGCCAAAAGCAAAATGAAATGTTGGGCTTTTTTCAAGCTGCAGATGTTAGGTTATCTCAGGAAAAAGACAGCAGGTTCTGAGGCAGAACGCTGAACTTTTCCACCATATCTGCTGTGCTATCAAATAGGCTGTTGTGATCCCAGTTCTTACTGTGACATGCCAACAAAACTGGTTTTATATCACTTCTAAGAGTTCCATAACAGGATGTTATTCACTGCTAATGTATTTTGGTTCATATAAATGCAGAAAGAATCTGTGACAGGTCATAGTGTATCACCCTGTTATTTGTAGTCCATGTACATAATTTACCTTATTCATTGCTACAGGGGCTCCACAGCTGATTCAGGGCTGTGATAGAGGCTCAAATCAAGTTAGGAAAAGAGCATTAGCATTACAATCTGTACAAAGTACGAACCAGAAAACTCGGATTCAATTTAGGGGGTGAGAGTAGGCTGGCAACGCTTCACCTGCTCCTAATAAAGTCATGAGTGCTATGCAGCCAGATATGTTAGATAAGGTTGTCCTGGTGTAATGGTGAGCATAAATAAAGAGGATCAGTGCTCTGATGATGCAAAGTTACATAGCTCTGTTGAAATAATGGAGCTACGATGATCTAGCAGAGAGTCTGGAGACAGTTTAAAGATACTGTTTTCATGAAACTTGGCAGGACCACTGAAATCAGTGAGATGAAAAAGAACTGGCAAATGATCAGAAAACGTTTCGCCTGTCTACATTCAAATCTTCCATTTCTGGGTTTTCTGAAAAGCAAAGGGTGGGCACATGGGTTCTGTTTGCTCCTCCTTTAATTTTACCGGTTAAATAGCCAACCAGTGGACTTCCAGTTACTGCATTTTGACAGGACAGTTAATCTTTTCTTCTTTCATGACACTGATATATTAAATATTGCGGATCAGGTTTTATTTACTGCTCTCACTTTCTGTAATCCAATCAAATGAGTCTTCCCAGATGCCCTTAAAGCAAAGCAAATCTTTTCCAAACCATTCGTAAACAAATCCTCAGTGTTCATTGTCAGATCTAAGCTAGGAGGTATTTTATATGACCACACACAGATCACTGTCAACAGAAAAATCAGATGTTACATCACAAAATACTTTCAAACATATTTTGACAGAAAGTGTACGTGAACATTACGGGTTTTCAAACAGAGAAATCCTAGCATAAAGTCCTACCGTCCGGTTCACGTAGCATATGCCAGGTACGTGGATGAAATTATGTGCTAGGGAAGCTACAATATATAATTAATAATTACCACACTTTTCTCTCCTCCTCGTGATCATGTTCCTTCCCATGAAATCAGACCTATTTCCTGATTAAGCTACTGTTCTGCTTGAAAAAATAAGATGCAAAGTATCATAAACAGTAATGAATAACTTAAAGTCTTGCTTTGCATATCCATAATGCTCTAGCTCCAAGGATCTCAGATCATGCTTCATAAACTTTAATTGAGCTGCCTATATCCCTATGACATAGGAAAAGATTACTTCCTGTGTTTTATAGCTAAATGATAGCAAGAGAAATAGCGAGGCAAATCCTGCCCTCAAGCAAATGATCAGAGAATCTCCTCGTTGTGTTACCAGTACAGTACTACTTTGCAAGCAGTACTCTGAATTTATTTTATAGGTGAGGAACAAGAGGAAGATACTCTAGCTTTCAATACTTTCTTCTCTGATGCACCCAGGGGAAGCAAACAGGAGCCTGGCAAAGCAGGAGGCAGAGGTTCTGCAGCTGTGTTCCCTCCTGCGCTGCCGGCAGGCAGCACACCCACACAGTTTGTGGTACCTCCCTCAGCCACTCCGTGGTCTGAAGGCTAGCATTTCCCCCTGCTTCTCCATGTGCGTTACCAGACAGCATGCTAGCGGCTACAAAAGCATCTGATCTATAGAAATTTCCATTTCTATTTCTTTAAAGTTCTCCTCAACACAAGTGAAGTACGGGATATACATGGAAGCTAATTCTGCTGTACTGGAATTAAAATTTCTGGGCTGAGCCAAAGGTTACAGCTTTTCTTTTACATAGCTTCACATTTTGCGTGTTTTAAGTGGTTTCAGAGACTGTACCATAAGCACAGGCAAATGAAAAGTTCATGGTTTTCCAGTTTTCTAGGTTAACTTGTTACTCACGTTGTTCTTATTGTTGTACTCATTCTGATTGTGGCACCTCCTGGCCACCTACAGACACTGGCTCCAGAGCCCTCTGTCATTCTGCATGAGCAAAAGTGCATTAGACACCTTATGCGAAATACAGCTACTACAAATGGAGAAGTCATTTACATAAAAAAGTAGGTACCACAATGAGCTGGTGGCAGGCTGACTTTCCAAATGCATATGGAGCAGAAACCCGCTGTAGATAAGTTTAACAACTGGTCTTAGCACAGTTCTCTCAGCAATCACCCTCCTCTTTGCTATCCAAGACAGCGTTATCAACCAAGCCCTACTTCTACTTCATGAATGCTCCTGTCGTTGCCGGGAGGACAGGACAAGGCCGTATATGAAACAAGATGCCCGAGTCATCACTTATTATTCAAATTTCAGTACCACATAAGCTGAGCTGAACAAGGTACAAACAAAAGAGTGATCTCACACCACAGGATGGCATTAAGTGGCCATAAGAAACAAGTAACAGCTTCACTGAGACAAGAGCATTGTTCTATTTAAGTCAAAGCGTAAGTCTCAAACAGGTATAATCAAGAGTAACAAGCCAAGTGTGACAAACAGCAGGACACAAAGCATTTTAATGGGGAAAAAAAGGGCGTGATTTCATTAGCAGTAATTTTCAAGACATGACTGTCAGTGGTTTCAGCTGCCTCTCATAGAAAGGCATTTAAAAACATTTTTACTAAATTAATATTGGTTTTGTTTCCTAGTGAATGCTCTATTTTGTATTTCTGTTTCCAAGCGCACACGGCGAAATCCTTGCTTCTCCAGCAAGTACTTTTGGCTCCGTTTAGTTAAGCTATGGAGAAACAAAAGATTCTGACCTCACCAGGAGAAATCACCTGCCTTTCCTGTTCTGCTCACAACAAAATACTCTCCTGGTCGGGCATTTGTTCCTCAATAGAGAAACGACTAATGCAATCACATTATTTTGAGCCTCTCCTTGGGGATGTGTGCTTCTCAAGCTCCTCACTGTTCCTGCCCTGCCAAGCCACCTGTGGTACAGGGTCCTGGCAGGCAGAGCAGTGGCCGTGAGCTTGCAGGCTGCTTCTTGCTTCCCTGCAGCATCAGCACCTGTCGCCAGGACAAGGTACTTAGGCTGTACGTACCAGCACATGTAGCTCTCTGGAGATGCTGATCAGGGATGAATAGACTAAATTTCCACAGAAGAGCCATTAAAAAAAGCGTCCACCTTGTGGTTCCAGCCCTCACCCTACAGCCAGCTTCGGCTGCCCAGCTGTGTAACTTCACCAGACCACATCTGTCCGAGAGCAACAGACCCAGCTCCCCGCAGGCTTGGCTGGGGCTGCATGGCATCAGGCTGAACCGGCCCCACTCCTTCTCCGCTGTGAAGAGGAGGGAGGCAGGAGTCTCCCATCCCGAGGCACAACACAGGGCCTGGTTACATCGCTGTGGGACCTGCCTTCTCCAGCACAGCCACTAACAGCAGAGGTTCACCCAGGGCTGCCAGTGCCTGGGGCACAAGCTGCCCCCCCGGCTTGCCAGGACTTCTGCGAGAGCCGCCCTCACCTCCGTTAAAAGGCCAAACGCTCTCCGCGTGCAGCATTGCCTTCAATGACATTAATTGCTAGTCTAGAACAGCGTTGAAATGTCTCTCTCTCGGGTTTGGGAGTGTTCCCACCATACAAACAGCAGCAGCGTACCACATTTCTGTGCGGCGCAATTACACCCAGTAGCATCCCCAAACTGCTACGTGTTGGCCATAGCCCAGTCTCCCTGCAGAGGTGGTTCAGAAAAGGCTCCTGAACGAGCGTAAACTTACCACTTCTTTCCATTCCAAAGGAAGAATTAAATTTGAAACTGGCTTTCTAGGATTCTTGTTCAACTGTTTGTTCTGCCATTACTGGAGATCAATACCGCTTCAAAGGCAAAATTTCTGTGAATGGTCAGAGTAATATTTTAACTCCAAATAAATCACTGGAAATTCCAATTTGTCCTGTATTCTCCAGAGTTCCCCAAGGTCACATACTGTCAGGCTGGAACAATATCTGTGACTGAATCTGTCTGAAAAAGCAGAAGGCAGGGCACCAGGTCAGGTACAGTCTCCAGGCCACCCCTGCTCACTGTGGCAGGCAGCTTCCCAACCTGGGGAAACAGGCGTTCCTTGTCGCCGCTGATCTCATTTTCTCAGCATGTGCATGATAAGCAGCAAAGCAGATGAACTCTTAAGAAACAAAGATACTTTTTTAATGCAAATGCTTCCAGAAACTCAGAATAAGGATAAGGAAATATGGAAAATATAGGCTATATAAGCAGAATTGTTCTGACACAAAGAAACATTTAGCAAGAATTTCCATAAGGCAGCTGCAGCCCTGTGAAGTCAGCAGAATTGTAAAATAACAACATCCAGTGTTTATTGTTTATAATTAGTGATTTATCTCTCCACTTTGACTTCAGTGGCCATATTACTATGCAGGAACCCAGCACAATTATCCTCATTTATGGATACTTTGAGAACTATCTTCTCCTAGAGATTATAATTCAAAATGATTTTGTGTGAGTATATGTATATTTAAAGGTGCTAATATTATGGGTAGGATATATACAATTTAAAAATAACAGCCCTTCCCTGAAGGTGTAACTAAACTTTTTACGGAAGTAAAGTTTCTCATTCTTCATATTTTAAAAGAATAGATTAGCTTCTCAATGGAAAATGCAGAACTGAGCGTGCAGCCTTCTGATGTGCTCATCAAGTAGGAGGCCAAGTTCATCTGGCAATTAAAGACGACACACCAGGAAACATCTGGACACCTCTGTATCTCTTTTGTAGAGAGAAAGATCACAGAAAGTGCTCACGGTTGACTGGAAAAATTGTCATGGTAGAGCATGACGCCATGTAGAGTTGAGAGGGTTTGGCCTCAGAGGCAGGAGCACAACGTGCCACACTCCGCACGAGGCAGCAGGTTCCATCCCCAGTGGGGCAGCCCAGTTGTGACACAGGTGTGACACTGCTGCCAGGAAAGCACTCAGCAAACCGGTTTTGTTTTATACAAGGTTCTCCTTTCAGTCTTTCTTTTTTTCATTTCAGAATGCTTCAAACCCTAAAATTTAAAAATTCCCTATGAAAGGAAACGGCCGGGAGGAATGCTTTGCACATGAACAAGACGTTTCATTTCAACAAAAACAAGATGTCTGCTGGTTCTGACCTTTCTAGCCTTTTACCGTAGGAGATCATAGCACACTGAGAAAACTCACTTCGCAGCTAAAAAACTAAAATTAAAAAGCTTTTCCTTTGAAATATCAAAACAGGTTGAGGGGGTTTTTTTGGTTGCTGTTGTTGTGACCTTTTTTAGCCACTCTTTGTGGTTCTGCCCACTAGGAAATCCTCTCTGGTGCGCTGACAAGTTGGGCTGGGACTTGGAAACTGCGCTAGCTGGATGCCACCGGTACAGGGGGTGGGAATTGCTCCCACATGCCATGCCAGCTTCTGCACTTGACACTGAACACTGCAAAAGGGCTGCGCTCCTTTTTGACCACTGACCACGATTCCTGTGCTTAGTTAGAAAAGATCTGAGATGGTGTGTGATGAAAGGCCATGATCTTGTGACAGATAGATCACTGTTGCAGTGGCTAATTACACTTTGCTGATTCCTGGACAACAAGATTAGCGTCAATGAAGCTGGGGAAGTCTATTGGGAACAACAAAGGACACAAAACTCAAACAATGGAAATTAAATCCCTGGGTAAACAGAGCAGTGAGACACTCTTCCTGAGGCAGGCTGAAGTCAAGGTGCTTCCTTTGCCTCCCTGCAGCAGGCAGAGATGGGGAGGAAAGGTATGGATAAATAACAGCTCCTCTGGCACTGGGTGCTGTACGGACAAGATCCCTAACTAGCTGCTGTCAGTCTGGGATGAGCTGCATCTGCTGTAGCCTGCCTTGGGGACAGCCCAGCAACTTCACTTGGGACAGACCTTTACTGGAGCAACACTGAAATAACCAGCCTGGTGTCTGGGGATCAGCATGTCACAGTCAACAATGTCTCTTAGGCTCCTGGAGCTAGAAGAACTTGAGCATATACGCTTAAAGATAATTATATGCCTACAAATTCAGGTCTTAAGACAGAAAAATGGGGTGACATTTTTAGAAGCACTCGGCAGTGATAAACTTCACTTGTATTGAGGTCAATGGGATTTCTTTCTACATGTCTTAGGTGGGAACTGAATTAGGTCAGTGCCAAAGTGCTTTTGTAAATCAGACCTGTGTGGTAAGCAAGGAGGTACAGTGTGTTCCTTGCCTTTAATGACAGCTTAGGGACATCTCCGATGCAGTGCACCATGAAGTCCCTCTTGATGGCAAAGATGCTATTGTTTTTGTCTAAAAAGCCAAGGTAATTGTGTAAATGAGTGAACACACACCCACCCACCATTTGAAGTGTTCTTAACAGGTTACATATTTGTAATATGTAATAGGTAATATTTGAAATTTTAAGAAAAGATGGAATGTATCAGTTGCAGTCTTGTCTTTAGAAATTCCCTGCCCAGTTAGGGAAAACCTGTGCCTGTGCTAAGAACAGGAATGAAACAGCCATCTTTCAGGAGAGCAGTCCATTTGCAGTGGAGAATTATTCATTATGAAAAAGTCAGGAAGGTTCAAAATAGAAGAATTTCCAAATCCTTACCCCTAGCAATAATGTACCAGTAATGCTACACCAGAGTAAGAGATAGGAAATGAGAAAAATCCTCAGAAAAAAAAGATGATTTATGAAAAGATTAGACACACAAGTGTGTGTTGAATATGCATGCACAATTGCATGCTTAATTTGCACACCCAATTATTGCCATTGTGCATAAAATTGAATAATTACCCATGAAAATAACTGATTATGGTTATTTACTTACATAATTACTTGATTTGCACATACAATCATGGTAATTAGGCACACAAATTAGTCATCCCACAATTGCATGCCTAACCTTATTAAGAATCAGAATCAATGCATTTATTTTTAAATTGCCTTTGTCCAATGCTGTTGTACTATGATTTTTGTTATAGCTGGGTTTGGAACTGATGTACGTAGCAGGGACCAGCTTCCCAGCGTGCCTCTGACCTGGTGCCACCCTTCAGGCATCAGCAGAGCCCACAGAACGCCCCGACGGCACAACGCTCGGCTCATACACAAATGACAAAGTAAATGCTGTAAAAAGGGAAAAACTCAGTCAAAATGTCACAGGAATTTGGGGACAGCATACAGTTTTCAAGTAGTTACTTTCAATTCATGACTATGGTAAACAAAAAAATGTCTCAAGCATTTGTGGGGAGGAAACGGAAAATAAGATAGAGGAAACAATACTCTAACGATCCTTTTCAGCATTAAAACTTTTTTTGAAGTACTGTAATCAGTTAGCATAATGTTTCTGAAAATCAAGAGAAAATATTACTTTCTTTTTTTAGGCAAAGCCAGTTAAGAATGGAGATGTTAAATGCCCAAGCCTGCATCAGTTCTCCGCTGCACTCCTTGAAATAAAATCCAATTTCAGCTACCAGATTTGCGATTTCACTTATTAGTCTAAATGTCTTCCCCTTGTAGATGTCCTGTCTCCAGGTGCAGTAGGTGAGGATACCTTTATTAACTTTCCTATAAATCACATTTTGCTAGGAAACATAATAAAAGCCTGGGGAATTAGTCAATAAAATAGTGCTGCTTCTCTATCACTTAATAAATGCCTAGGTCCTGCGGTTGGAACTTGGTATGCTCTCTAATTAAAAAGAACAAATATGAGAAAAATACTGGCAACTTGAAATATTGAGCTGTTTCGTGTTTGTTATTGGAGCCTTCTTGAGTACAATTTTCTAATAATTGGACCAGATGGACAAGAAAAAAAAATTAGCATGACAGTTTAAAGTGAGTCTATTACTATATAGAAAGGATCATGCATGACAGGTCTGTGAATTTCTCTACATAAATCACTAAAAGCCCTACCGTGTCCGTGCATATAATCTATATTTTTTCCCCTACCATTTTTGAGTTAATGCCAAGGTAGTTAAGGCTAGAAGAAATATAGGGGTTAAAACATTTTGTCCTGAATGTATCTTTTTTTTGTTGTTGTTAATTATGTGCCTCAATTTAGTTCTTGCTTAATGCACTTTAGAATGAATTGTATTTCTTGTAATTGCTTTATTATTACTTGACATTAGACCTTATGTTAAGCAATCAAAATGGTATGGCAGGATGAAAAGGAGGGAAGATGATCCAGATACAGTGAAGATGAGTTTGCATCTTTAAAGTAATCACATAGTCTCAGACTGCCAGAAACATTATAGGATTAACATTACACTCGCTCTAGATTACATCCTATCAAGGGAAAGAAGAAAGGAAGAAATCCCAGAGGGAGCAGTTACTTGGTTTCTGTTAGCCTATGACAAAGTTTTACTTTGACTAATTGCAGGTGGGATCTGTTGTCAGCCTGACTCTTTGCTGCTCAGCGGTGGAACCCACCACATTTGGGGAGACACAGCCTGGGCCGGGGCACACAGTAATGCAAAAGCCACGTGCCGCTGTGTGTGCACGTGCACATTTGACAGGCCCTCAGAAACCAGTGGCAAAACCGCCTTAATAAAACCAGTTAATGCCATGATACAAGAGCTCTCTCTCTAAATCCCTTAAAATATTAGATGTCAAAACATGCCAGAAAAATATAGTACCTTTGCAACACAGGCCCATTAGTATTTTATAGGCAGTAAGAACCTTAAGACTCCCGTATCTTAAATCCTAGGGAAAGCCATTTAATAGAAATAACTCAGGACTTCCAAAGTAAATGTTAACACCTCTTGCTAGTTTAATTCTTTCACAAGGCTATTTTTATAAATCACAGGTAAACAATGGTTTATAATGTAATTGCAAGCAGTCTGAAGTTAAGACACGAAAGACGAACCCAGTCCCAGGAGGTGTTTTAACTTTAAACCATCCATTCTGCAGCACGTGGTCCTGCTGTAGCTTGACAGCACACCGTGTGTGCTGATCAAGTGCTAGTCCCATGCAGAAAAAAATTATTTATTTAGATGCATAAGGCTACTTTTTAAAAAAAATTATGTATCTCTCATGCTGCTAAGGGGGTATTTGTTTAGTTGATGTAATATTTTCCATAATGATTTCTGTTTACCAAAATGCATAGTACAAATGGTAATCAGTGCCCCTTTGAAAGCAAATGATGCTGCTGAGTACCTCCTATGAGTTTAATCACAGTGTGCAATTCACACCGTAATGTGTTATAATTGCCCCCCACAAAGCTAGTCCTGTTTCATTTTAATATCACTGGACTAACTACTGAAACTCAACATGAGTTCCTCAAATGCTGCATTCTTCATTGAGAATTTTACATACAAAATTAATCTAAAATAAGGGTACCATAAAAAAAAAAGGTGAGCACTTTTGAAGAAATGCCTTGGGTTTTAATAGCTGTAAAATCAGTAGTGGTACTCTGAAAAGTTCACCCTGTCAGACACTACTCTGAGACCCTGTCTGATTGCCATTTCTTTCAGTTAATTTTACCTATTCTTTTGATAAGGGGAAGATACACACCAATGCAGTAGAAAGCTTTGTATTTTGTTGTTTCCTGACATCAGGCAGTTTATCCTCACTGTTGTGCACCTATGAACATCGTTCATGCTGAGACAAGATGATAACTCTTATGTTGCTTTTTGAAAGAACTGGTGAAAGTACCCAGGGATCTAAGCTGCAGAAGAACACAATGCTGCACAGTATTTTGAGCCAAAGATCTGAAAGAACAACTGGAGATGGAGCAGGCAACTCACATGCTGTCAAAGTCTCTGCAATCCACCTCTAATTTTTATAGCAAATAGTGTTATTTGCATGGTCACGCAGCTAAGGAAATTATTCATTATGAATACCTTTTTGGCTACTTATGACTTATTTGTGAGCCAGTCTTTGGATTTTCCAAGATAATGCATGTTCTATTCAGAATATTTGGGCACTCCCACAGTGGTTCCCATCAGCCAAAGTGCACGACAAAGTCTGCCACCCACAAGACACATGTGGGGTGACCCAGCCCTGCAGCAGCCAGGGGAGCCCCACTTCGTCACAGCCCACGGGGAGACCCTCCCAGGAGCCATCCCCTCCAGGGCTGCCGTGGGGGATGCCACTGGGGCAGGATGACAACACCAGGTGGGGGACAGGTCAAAACTGACTTAACCTTCCTGGCTGTCCACAACTGGCATTTTTCGCTTTCCCTTCATGATGACTGAAGGTTTTAACCTGAGAAGCAAATGACAGAGTGTCCTCATCAAGACGGGTCACCAGAGCACAAAATGCTGCCTGTTTAACTGGCTTCGTGACTGAAACCCAGCATAAGGCATCTCATCAGCTTTCCACTGGCTGCCAGTTCAGCTCAGGCAGTCAAAGGCACCACGGGGCACAGGTCACCAGCCCTGGAAATGCCTCTTGCCCCACTGACACCAGGCTGCTACGAGTGATATGATCACTTTAATTATACTGATTGCTTCAATCAGAGCTGCTGGTGAAATTACCAAGGGGAGCCATGGCCTGGGACCGAAACATTTTTTAATAAAACTGATGAACTGTACCCTTACTTCATGTCTGTCCCTGACCTCCCAAAGGGAATTACCCACACACCGCCTTCTTTCACGGCAGACACGCTGCCAAGCTGGGAGCTCCCACCTCCTCATTAACCACAGCTCCTGTTGCTCCCCTAACGAGGGCTCGCTCAGGAGCCCTGCCAGCCCCTGGCTGCTCACTGGCTGCCAAGCATCCCACCTCAGGCACAAACCTGGAGTCTTTCCAGCCTCTCTTGGCTTCTTCCCCAAAAGGGAACTTGGCCCCTTTTTCTTGGATATGACACACAAGGGCAACCTAACGTGTGCAGAGAGGAAAGGCACACCCCCCCACCCCCCACCCCCCCCCAAACTTCTGAGTAGCTGGTGACAACTTGTTTGACCAGAGCACCTAGAGAGATGGCTAGAAGGGATGGCACATAGGAAGCACAGATGTTATTTTTTGCTTGCCTGTCTACTACCTCCTTGGTTTCCCAAAACCTAAAAAATGCACCATCAGGCATTTTTTTGAGCCTTCATTGTTCAGCTTCTAAAAGGCAAAATGACCAGATGGTGGTGACTGATGGTAACTGAAAGTGGGCTGACCCTAAAGTCAGCCTGGGACTTGTGACATGAGTCCTTGCTACTTGCCCTGCCTCTCATGTGACATTTTCCTTCTATCAACTTACGTCTTCTCTCTTCTTCTGTCCTATTTAGCCCCAGCTCCTTATCTCCTTGCCCTGCAACGCTGAGCAACCAGAAGGGGCAGCAGAAGCAACAGACTCAACACTCCAACACTAGCGCATCTTTTCTGGGTCTTAAACTGGTGCTAAAATCGTGTGCAGTATCTGGTCTTTTTTCTCACCCCCCCACCCCCCCCCACCCCCCCCGGATTTATCTCAGAGACAGCAAATTCCTTCAAATATTTTTCTGTTTCCTCCCTATCTTCATTCTGGATTTTTGTTGTATGAAAAGAAAAAAATAAGACAGAACTTGTGCAACCAAAACTCCCACTCCAAATTATTTCAATCAGTTACTCTTAGCCTGAAAAGCATTTGCTAATGTCAGACTCAACTGAGAATATTCTGTGCAGCTCAATGAATAGGAAACAAGTTATCCATTTATTTTAAAAGTTAAAAATTAATCTGACTTGTAAAATACTGTGTACTTTTTCTAGCCTTTAACAGGAGATCAAAATAATAGCATTTATTAAAAAGGAGATGCAGCAATGGTAAAGCACAGAATTGCCCTTGACTGCACCATGTTGTACCACTAATTGTTATCATGATTTTTTCCTGGGCTGAGCCCCAGCCCTTCATTGTACCAGCACGTCACACTCCCCTGGTGTAAAGCAGAGTTTAGATTTTTCCTTCTTTTCTGGAAGCTGCATCAACATTTCAGGTGCGGTTGGGGTGGAAGGGGGCACTGTCTGAGCAGCACAGTGTCCATATGTAAGGAAAGTGCATAAAGAGGGTGCTTACATGAGCGCGGACTCGGAGACCTTTCATTCCTGAACCCTCTAGTAACGTGGAACAAAGCACAAACACACCAGTTTTCTATTTTAAGAAAGCATTAATTCAATATGTAACTCTGAAGATTTCAGACCCAAGGACTATTTCAAATGTGAACTTCATAACAGATCTTCCAAAGCTATTATAACCATTGTCAGGGAGCATTCATGTTTTCACAAGTAATTAAGGCAGAAATTCTTGGGTATACATTGCCAAGGTCCTCTGAAGATTATTCCCCGAGCTGCATTGTCGAGGGGGTGGGGGACAGCAGGAAAAAAAGCAGTGTGTATTGTTAATTACTCAAAAGCAGTGCGGAATCAAGCTCCAGTAAATTCTTTCACAGTTGAACTCAACTGTTTAACACATGAAAACTCTAATTGACAATTCTGTACCAAAGTGTAAATGTGTCAGGGAAGGATACGCAACAAGTTTTTTGGGCTTTGTTTCTTTTTCTCCTTGTACATCATAGTGAGCGCTGTTGTGATTTGGATCTATTACTTCTGAATATTGCATGAAGCTGACAAGCACTTGTCATTTAAAGACCACATGGAGGCATTTAGTTTTCCATTTAGACATAATAACACATTATGCAAATAAGCTTGCCAAGGAAAGCTGGAGGCTTACATGAAATAAACTGTCAAACACCAGTTGCTAATAAATGAACATTTCTTTATAGATTGTCTTAATTTGGGCAACTGGAAAATAAGCGTGGCTGCGCGGATAGACAATCTTTCAATATGAAATTCTGTGGCTCATGCAGAGCAGAAATCTTCCCAGAAATAATGTTCCTGGCCTTGACAAAGTTAAACAAACACGGAGAACTTTAAGCAACCCTGTAAAATATTTACACTACATTGCACAAAACAAGAAAGGTTTTGAAATCGGCTCCCCGCATTGCAGATGCCAACGGGAGTTTTGCCGTGCCCGGGGCAAGAGCAGGGTGCCTCCCGCCGCTGCTCACCCGGCAGCTGCCTGGCACTTCCCGGGGCTGCTGGCAGCACCTGGCAGCATTCTCTGGCTGCGCCCCGGAGGGAGCCCTGGCAGCCCCGCAGCACTGCCCGCGGCTGGCATGCCGGATTTCAAACGGGCATGGCTTCCCTGGCGCTTTTCTCTGTGTCACAGGGGCAGTTCAAGAGCACTTGCAAGGACACCTCAGGCTAACTTCGTGATGAGGAAGCAGAGTTATTTAAAAGTAAACAACCTGAAACAGAAGCAGCTTGGATCAGAAACGGTCCCGGGTCTTTCATATGCAGGTAACCTGGTAAGTAGACAGCTCAGAGATGCTCACATGAACATTCACCAAAATCAAACACACACAGACCTCTTAAAACAATTATGGACCACTATGGCAGCAAAACCAAATTAATATGTAAAAACTAGAGGTTACCAGAGTCAAATGAGGGGTTTTGTTCAAGTGAACTGTTTCCCCTTGGCCTGACCCCATAATATTAGAAACTGCGTAATCCTTGCATGGTGGAAGGGCTTTGAGCTGTTATGTGCCATGTTGACATTTTCCGTTGTTCAAGGAGGAAAAGGTGTCTCTGAATGCCAGAACCTGCTGGGGGAGGATGCACCTTAATCCAGGGAAAGGGTCACTGCTCCACCCACTCTTTAAGCAGAAAAGAAAAAAAAGAGAAAGTCTTACACGGGATCGGTCAAAAAACAACCAGCCCACCCACCCACCAAACCAAAACGCCTCAGTGATCATGCTCCACTTGTGCAAATTAAAAGCTTGATGGAAGATATTGATTTACCATTTCACTCTGTGTAAAAATAGCCTAATTGCTCTACATCTTTAATGTTGCTTGGAAGGGAAACTCAAGCCAATGTGTAATTCCAGTGGTTAATTCACTATGTCTTTCCTTGTTTCTATTTTTTAATAACATGAGTAACATACAGTTGTTTCTAAATTGGCACCTTTTCATCCTTTAGGAAACTACACCCTAAAGTAATATTGTCAGAAATCCACTCTTAATTGGGCTAATCAAGTAGTATTTCCACTTTACGAAGGAAGGATTATAGTCTTATTTACTGAGAAGTTCATATGACAGTCACAGACATTTATATTTGAGTAGCTGGTTTGGGATCTGTCCAAATCTTTCTTTTTTTGCTTCTTTTTAATTAATATTTCAGACATACAGGAAAGTTTCTTCTTTTTTGGAAACTGAATTGAAGGATTTGCTTTGCACTGAGTATTTTGCCATCGGGGGAAAAAATAAAAAGAAACAATCAAAAATCTAAGAAGGAATTCATGATGTTTTGCTTTGTAACTAACCCAAAGCTTTCACATGTAAGGAAAACTTTATCTGATGAAATCACACTGTCCCTCTGCCATACAGCATGACTGAGAGTACAACTGACTTGCCAGTTACTTCAAGACAAAGTAAAATTTGGAAGTTGATGCTTTGTGTGATCTGAGCGACCCTTCCTAAATGACCAATTAAGCTATATACAGAGTCATTTGAAACTGAAAAATGTAATGTGAGAGCTTTTGCAAAACTTTCTGGCAACTCAAAACCTACCCATCTTTCAGGAGTCTGCACAAACCTTGCCATACCTTCACTCTCCACAGAGCTATAAGACATAAATGTGGTTTTTAATAAAGCCTGCCAACTGCTTGAAGGTGGAACAAGTGCAAAGCAGCATCCTGATTTTATTCAGAAATTATCCCTGCAGTGTAAAAATGAGGAGGCACCTGGTGGAACACGAAGATTCATTTACAAGAGGTGAAAGAAAGCACTTCCTTATGCAGTGAGCAGCAGACTTCTGGAAGCTGCTGCCTCAGTAGCCTGGAGAAGGACTGTATCAGCGGATGCAAGAAACATTCAAACCAATTCATAGACAGCAATGTCCATAAACTGCTATATCAGAGCCTAGATAGAAGATCGTAACTCACAGAGTACAGATAACCAGAAATATAACCAAACTGCTGAATGGAATGATGAGCTTTCCAGCCTCCTCCTTTGAGCCTCAAGGTTTACTATATCAAGGTGTTGCTTATACATCTACATGCACGGCCTGGAGCCCCAGCATGCAGGAGTGGCAGCAGCGTCAGTCTGAGCACGAAGTAGAAAATGTTGAAATCAAAGAGACTTGTGAGGGAAGCACACAGCACTGATGGGGTTAGGAGTGAAAACAAAACCTAAACCCAAAGTAAACCTACTTCCCTAGCATGTATTCCCCTGTTCATTTCACTCATGTGACAGCTGATTTCAGACAACTACCAGCAGCTCCACTAGCCCTAATCCTCCGTATTGTGTAAATACTGCAGCATTGCCACAGGCTTATATGCAGAACAGCACTAATGTTATCAACTCTGATCAATTAACAGAAAGAGGATCCTAATAGCGGGCATGCTTTGGTATAGTCTTAGTGCTACTGAACAAAACTGCTTTTGAATTTGGGAATTAGCTGATGCTATGTGGTAAAAAACCAGAAGTATTGACTCTCATATCGGGATCAGACAAGGGCATTAGTGTAGAATTTTATTAGATTATTATTTCCTTGCTCTCTTCTTGACACAGTCAATCTTTCTTGCAGGGTTTACATTAATAAATAATTACATATGGCAAGAGACAAAGATGCATAAAAAAGCCATACAAGTACTCTTATATAGCAGGCAGCCTTATAAAAAAAAAAACCGCAACAAAAAGAACCCAAAACCAACAAAGGTGGAATCAAAAAGTTTCACTAGTTCACACCTTGTCATCTACAATGCTGTTGAAATAACCCCCTAAAGCATGGTTGAAAGGAACAAGAGCAGTGCATTGAGCAAGCATCGGTTGACTTCTAGATGACACTGTCTCAGCTATGAGGGCATCTTTTTGTAGCAAAGATTAAAGGGAGAGTGCCTTTTCCTTCAATGCTGTTGACTTAGACAACTACCATTCAGCAATTTGACTTTCTTTTTGTGGTTGAGAATGTATTATTAATGCACAGTCCTTTAAAGAACATGATAAATTCCTCCTGCGTTTAGCACTTACAAAACATACAGAGGAGAAGAAAAAAAAGAAAAAAGAAAAAAAAGCCAGTGGTTTTCACAGTCTAAACAATAACAAAGTGCCTCCAGGATTCATTTTAATGAGAAACGCCAGTGTTGCACTGCGGAAGTCTTGAGATGGGCAACGCACACCAGCAGATTAATTATCATTTAGGAGGCAGGAACTATGTGGATTTTATAACACTGCTTGTAGAAAATAACTATTCTGTTAATCACTGCAAGAATTGCATTTCCTCAAAGGTACCATTAACCTATAAATATATGTGCCACATACATTTAGAAGGAATAGGAAATGAAAGAGCCCTTCCTCTCTCCCCTCTTAAAAGCTACAAGCTAGATTTTCTTCCCTTATGGCTAGCAGTGGCTTTTGGATTTCTATTTTGGGTTGGGATTTTTTTAGCCTGAGATTAGTATAAGTTTTTCTGAGCTTAACAGAGACTTCAGCAGGCATGCAGCATGACACCCACCCGTCCTGCGCATGGCTGCGGGACAGATTTATCACCATTGGCATGCCAGGTAAACGATAGCTTCAATCCCTGCCGGAACAGTCATTGACTTTCATGAAGGTTTTATGGATCACTGAGTCCAGGGGCGTCTCCCGATATCTTTTCTGGACTTCTGGATGACATTTGCAAGGCAAAGCCCTCTCTCTGCCCTCATGCAGAAATTCTCTGCTGGAGAAGGCACTTCCCTGCCTCCAGCAAATCCAGTTGGCAGCTGACACTCCGGCGGCTGCAGCCTTCAAAACGGGAGGTGATAAGAGATGGGAATTTTAACAATGTGGTGACTTGATTCATAACCTCACTGAGCATATTTGATAACTACAGTCTAATGTCTGGTTGTAATTCAGAGGAGGACTGCATTGTTTTACAAGATAAATGTATTAATCCCTATTCTTCTGTGGTGGGTATCTAGGAGATTAACTACATTGCTGAATGTGTGAATTTGTCTGTGACCAAAACCTGACATGAATACAAACTATATGAATGATTTCTAAGACTCTTTTGTTAGGGAATAATCTCCAGACAGATGTCCACGATATCTGAACAGTCAGTCCCACACTGTATCATTTATTTGGAATTTGTACCCCAAATAAAACTGACTTCACTACAACTTGTTTAATTTTTAACGTGCATATTTTAGCCATTTTTACATTCTAGCCTTCCCTGATTTGCAGCATTTGGAGGGCTCAGGCTCCCGGGCAGGCCCTTTGGAAACCACACACTCATGATGAAATACGTTTGGTACAGTCCTTTGAATGAGACAGTTTGTTTAAAGTAATACTTTGATAACTTTCTCTGGGAAAGCAGCTCTTGTGAAGTGGAAACATTTTCCACGTACCAGTCACAAGAGTGCAGAACCATACTTCTTTCTCCTACTATTTCAAATCCTGCCAATGCTTCTGATCTTACTCTCCCACTGAAACCTTCGTCCTGGCCCCAAGCAGCGAGAGTCTCACTCCTGTGCGATGCAACTGCACGCGGGTGGGGAAGACAGGGCTGCCCGCTCCTGGCCAGCACGAGGACCTGGTTCCTGGGACTTTGGCACAGGCACAAGCACGTGTGCTGGAGCTACTGGCACTGAGAAGCCCCCTCTACCTTGTTGTCATTGCTTTGTGACCCAGCTATTAAGGCCAAGTAATTAATACCCACAGCAATAAGAGCAGGGCTGGTTGTGCTGCATGCATACCAACTGCAGTGTCCACGCTGAGCAAGTGCTTTCCATATCCCCAGTATTACACACAAGGTGACAAAAGTCTTTCTTCCCTGGGATTAGAATATTTGATGCTACTGGAGAGTCGTTAATTCTATCTCAAATTGTATTTTGCAACTTCTGCATTTTTCATGTATGCAGGCTGATTCCGGTTCCTCTGAACAGATTAGTTGCTTATAAATGTTCAGGTAATCCATGCAAATAGATTTCAGTAAGGTTGTTTATTATATCTTTTTTTTTCCCCACCTGCTAAGGGTACATGATGTGATTTCTTATTTCTGAACAAGTTTTACAAGCAAGTGGAAAAAGTGAATAACAATAAGTAATGCATATTTATATTAAATTTTTGGATCCATGTTAAAATTTGTGAAGCTTTTAGATTAAATGAGCATCCCCCTAATACTTTCAGAGAATGAACTCTCTCTGCATTTATAATTCAAAATACGCTAGCTGGATCTCAGAATGGGTTACTGAGGACACTGCATACATGTAAGATTTTCAGAGGAGCCAAAACATTATTGCCTTCCAAAAACCAAAGGGAACAAAGCCTGTGTCCCCAAGGCACCTCTCCCCGGCTGGCATTCAGGGTGGTGCAGAGGAGAGGTTAGAGCAGGGGTGCTGCGGGGACCCATGTTGGGTGTCCTTGCACCCCAAGGTGGGTGCAGCTGCGACACCCCCTGCTGCAGGCATCACCCCCTCCCCATCCCACAGCACTGGCAGCCTGGCTCCCCATCTCTGGCTGCCCTGGCTGGGGGAGGCAAGTTTCTCGTCACCACTGAGGCCTGTGTCTCACTGCCACTTGGTTTCCCCTAGCAATTTTCCACCATTTGTTTATGCCTAAAGCCTGCTCCGTGAGGAGGAGCAGGCTGGATGAGCAGCAGCACTTATCCACTTCTGTATACCTGTGTGGGCCCTGCTGTCCTCAGAACAGTCACCGAGCTGCCACCTGCCTCGAGAGGTACCCGCAGGACTGCTGCTGGGCAGGGCTGGACCCCAGCGCCATGCCGAGCTGCAGCGAACGAGCAGCCCAGAGCAAGGCTCACCAGCACAGAAACACCCTCCTCACCATCCTGGCACTGGTGTTTATACATCCAAAGCCAAGGCACAAAGCCAGCATCGAAAACTGTATAAACCTACAGCCTCGCAGGCACTGCTGTGGCATGGGGGAGCCCCTGCTCAGATCTCTGCTCTTGAGCAACAACTTGAACTGAAGATCCCGTGTCCTGACTGCACAGGGACTGGGTTATTATTATAGGTTTCCCCCTGTTTTGCAGCTACTTGACTTTGTACAACTAGCTTCAAATCACTGGAATAAAGCCCCAGACATACTTTCCCATTCCAGAGAAATGACCTAAATATGCAGCATCCCAGCCTGTCCACATCTCAGAGTAATTTTCCAGCAGCAGAGAATGCAGCAAAGCACAACAGACCTGGCAGACAGGACGTCCTCTCCAGACGGGAGCAGCAGAGGCTCAGGTCCCTTCCCCTGAATGCATGTCATGGCTCATGCACGTGTTCAGAGCAGCAAGGCATCTTTTGTCAATACTGACCAGGACTGAAGAACCCAAGCTGCTCTGGGATCTCTCCACATCCACAGCAGAGTAACTACCTTCACTGCTGAGCATTTCCGCCAGGAATATTAAAAGCTACTCTGTTAGAATGAGGGGAACTTTTAACAATTGTTATTATTAATTTTAGAATAATTAAGTGAGAAGCTGTAAGGCTATCATTTTCTCAGCAGGACCACAAAATCTTTCAGCTCTGTGAAATGTTTTACTATGCCCATATGTTTGGCTACAGCTGAGTCCGACTATAAAAGTATGACATCTTTTAATTACATTTTAATGAAAGCTGTAACTAATCCAATAGCTCATTTGTTAGTACCTTGTGGGAGAAGCAAAAGCTCAAGAACAACCTCAAAATTCTTGGTTTTGGAGTCTGGAGAGATACAGGATGCTGGTTATGCCAAATTCCCGTTAAAAGCTTACAGCACTGGATTTTATTTGCCAATGACCACAAAGAGCATCTACATTTAAACAGGTGTATGCTTTGGTGCACCTCTGTAGCGTTTCCCTCCATTCATTAGCTTTCTCAAATGCTGAAGGAAACGGAGAGACATAAACGGGGGACACGGTCTAGGAGCACATCTATCTTGAAGGGCTGCCCACTGACTTCATTGAGCTTTGAATCAGACCTTTACCGAGCCATCTCCTGTTGAGATCTTTCACAATCCTTTCGTCGACACAATGAGCAGGATCATTTCAGCTGTTACATATATTGGAAAAATTGGTTTTGAGCCTTCAATAGACATAATTTCCCCCATCTCTGAAAACTGACATCTCTTTTATGCTCATCATCAATAGACTGACTTTTCTATCTTGCCTGCCTGCCCTATAGACAAATACAGTCATAATATTCATAATTGCTGCACATTTCTCTAGAACAAGTGAACCGTATCTTGTGGCTTCAGCCTGAGACTTGGAGAGCTCAAGGACAGTCTGGAATTGAATACATCAAGTAGTGGGCTCAAAAAAAAAAAAAAAAAAAGAAAGAAAAAGAATCAAGGGAAAAAAGCATGCAATTTCAACTACTGGGGAAGAAAGTGCTTCAGAAAGGAAATCAAGCATTTGGTGGGCATAGTTTGGCCCCTAGTGGATAGTAATTCTCATTGTCACATGGAATTGGTAGCCTTTGCTTAAGCAAAAGGCAAGACAGAATACCCTGAAAACTAAATTACCTCTCAGCTTTGGAGACGAAGCTTGCTTCAAGCCAGACCCGAGATGAATTTGACAGGACTGGAAACTAAACAACGTTTGCCTCCTCAGCAGGACTGCCAGTATATTTAAAATCCACATCCAGAAAATGAATCCTCCTCTTTCCTTTTAAACTACAAAATATACATCTGAATGGAAGGGTCAGCGAACATTTTCCTCTTCCCTTGCTGATTAAAAGACAAGTAATATGCTTAATTTGCCAAGAAACTGGGTCCTTGTACTTCTCATGTTGAAGAGAAGGCTCCAACAAATATGCTTGATGGACCTACGTCCATGGCATCTCTGCGGATGGCTGCCATCATTCACCCCAGTGAAAATGATGCGGTTTGCTTGCGATTATAGACTCCTATTGATTTCCAATTTTCACCAGACATGCTCGAATCCCTTGGGATCTAAGCATTTGTAGATCCCTATCAGTCTTGCAGTGAAGAAACAAAAGTGGCAATATAATTGGCGCAGTGGAGCAATAAGACTTTGCCATTCTGCTTTCAATTTAGTCCCTTACTGCAATTTCTTGACAGTAGATTTCTTCTTAGTGTTAATGGCCTCACAAAAGGTTCTCAAGGACCAGATTAAACTTTAAAAAGAAGTATATGTATTTGGTCTTTTTAAACTTAATAGCCACAGTCTTAATAGGAATGCTATCTCCAGAGTAGACTGTACTACATAATGTTGGCTTTGTTTAGTTTTGTTTTTCGCTAGCAATATCAACTAATGTTTTGTGCATTCCTGTGCTGCTCAGTCACAATATCTAGCGCACATTTGATCAAAGCATTTCACGTCAGTAAAGCACGCTCATAACAACTGCATATTTGTAGTGTTAAAAGATAGCATACATAGCCTCAAGTTGTTGCGAGAGTGATATTTCCACAGACTACAGTAAACCCAAGGTGATGCATATATAATCTCCCCCTGTAAGGTGAAAAGGGAAAGTGCATCAGCAGTATTTCTGTTTAGAACAGCTCTTTTAGAGCAGAATTAATTCTGGCCCTCCTCTGTAATACCTGTGCTCCAATCTGAAAATTTAAACTGCTAACACAGGGTAAGAAGGTTGAAAAGTGCTGAAATGATACAGAACAAAGCATTTACACAGGGGAATCAAAGCAGATACATTTCCATTTGCAAGCAGAGAGCGGCATAACATTTATCGTTGATGGAGCTCCCCTACATGCAGTAGATAGCCTGGTAGAGCAACACTGGTTTTACGTGAGGGAAGCAAAGCTGTGCCTTTAGCATCTCTGCAGATCAATGCTATTTACATCATGATGAAGAGTTCCACCAGGAAGCGAGAGTCTGGTTTCATCAAGGCACAAACAAATACTCATTCAACTCAAAGTGTTTGGAGGCTCAGTGTCTCAGAAACGTCTGGGGCAGGGGAGCACTCTGTGCAAAAATAAGGTTTGAGCTGTAGGTGCTGTACTTTGCTGTTTAACCAGGTAGTATCTGAACCTGACTACAACCTAAAGAGACTATGTTTGAGGAAACTGGTTTTTCATGTAAAGCAAACCCATCTAAGCAGACATGCAAGAGATACTCCTTGCAGAGATCTACTAGAGATGCAGGGAAGACAGGTACCCTTAGAGTTTGTGTGGCTCTCCAACACAGATATTTTCCTCAGTGAGACATTTAAACAAGCATCAGATGCTGATTCCTGCAAACAGATGTTTATAAACTCCTCAGAACAGCATTTAAATGTTTGGAAAGACTTAGCACATGTTGTGGGCACTACTAGAACTGAAATAAATTTTAAGTACCCCAATGTATTTGTAGCAATGAGACTCATTATAACTATAACAATCTCAAGACCAAGCAAAATAAGTTTTGTAAGGTGAAGTAATACCTTACACTAGACATGGGATCATAGGGAGAAAAGCAGTTCAGGCATACAAATCTTTCTTCACACAATAAATGCTCCAAAGCTTGCTTTCTCTTTGAAATTACGTAAGTATACCTCCTCACAAACCTCATCTAGCTTAACTGTGCCTGAGCCCTTGAAAAAAGCTGATCCAAGACACAGGTGCAAAGCTCTTATAGCACAAGATGATGGAAAAAAAACCTAAACCAAACAACTGTAAACCCCAAAACAAAACAGTAGGTGAGCTCCTTCAAAACTACCAAGATGGCAAGAAAGAGCTGTGAGAGGAACATGTTCCTTGATTATTTTATTTTTAAAATAAGTTTTAATTGAAAAGTTACAGGTACAGAAACCTCACTGCTTTCAATTTGAAAACAGTCTATTGCCAATGAAAACCTGATTTACTGGCATTATTTTTTTTTTTTTTTAACACAAACATCAGTGCTAGGACATCAAAATGAGAGAGGTCTTGATGGCTTCCTAAGCAAGAGCCTTGTGCAACTCTCTGAGGTCTACAGCAGGAATCTTCTCCCACTGAAGCTCACCAGGATCAAACCAAGACTTAAGCAAACAGGATTTACTTGGAATGAAGCAAAGGCCAAGATTTGAATATAATTTCTGGAGACAGGAATGCCTTTTTTTTTTTTTTCTTAATAAATACTCAGAAAGAATTCTAGCCAAAAAAACTGACAGTAAGAGTAATGACCTCTTGGGCCCTTACATAGTAAAGAAGTTCAGATTCAGTACTGATAGTAGTAGCTGGTATATTTAGCAGAGAGACTGAGAAACATGACAAGACAACTTGAGGAATACGCATGTTTTCTCTAAATGAAAAGGAGCAACTCCTTCACTTAAAGCACTAGGAAAAAAAATAAGCCACAGAGATGTATAAACTCACAAAGACAACAGCATGAGATCAAGTGGGAGGCTAAAGCGGACAGTTGCAGCATGCTCGCCCTGGCTCGGTTATGCTGAAGTGGTTGGTCTCATGTGAAAGCCATTCCAGTTTCAAAGAAGGGGTGACTTAATTTTTTAAAGATCTTAATTGAATGATTGGCTTGAAACCCTCTAAAAAGTGTTTTCTTGAAGTCTGTACCAAGTTAGAAGGTGATTTCTGAAATAGATCAAAAATATTGAATTATCAGGTAAAATTTTCTGTTATAAAGAGGAGCCATAAAAGATCGCAGCAACCAGCACTAATTTAACCGTGGTAATGTGTTAAGAAAAGAAATACTTCAGGGCTACACCATAGAACCTGATGGGGCAACTGTGTATTCGACCTGTCCTGAAAACCAAGCCAGTATCACAGGCCCACGGTCTTTGAGGAAAAGAGCACCAACATACATCACCCGCCGACTGCACTGTCATGCTCTCCTCACGCAGCAGATGCCAAAATCACAGTTCTCTTACTGATGGATTAAAGATCTTCAGAACAGCAACTAATTTATGGAAACAAAACCCATACCTTGATAAAACCCAAACTAATCTGGATTTTTTTTTTTTAAGTAAAGAGAGCCCATTTAGATTCTCCCTGCTACAGCCAAGCGTGAGGAAGGTACTTCCAGTAAAAGAGCCTAGCAGCAATCCTTGATTTCATCAGGTGGCCACTGCCTTAGGAAACACAGACAGTAGAGACACAAATGTTATTTTAAAACTAACCCTGTGATCACAACATGGCAAAATCAGTAAAGTGCTTCTGTTAAGCGAGGACAATGTCCTACCTGGCAGACAGACATAGGTTCAAAACTCTTAAAAGCGAAAAATAGAGACTGAACAACCTACTGCAATGCAAGTCACGCCAAATTAGTGACTGCCATGACACAGCAGTAGTGCCAGCAGCTCACATCTCAAATTCAGACAAAAAAAATCACTGTGATGAATCAGACGGAGGGTAAAGGCTCAACACAGAGGTAGAGCAGGACCTGAGCGACGGCACTGCCTGGCATTCAGAGAGGGGAAGCCACAGGAGTTCAGATGAAGCAAGAGGCTAAAGACAGCAGCAGATTGACTTTGTCTGCCACTATTCATCTCTCCGAAAAATAATTAAGAGAAAGATTTGGTCCTTAAGAAATCCTGGCTACCAGAATAGTCTGTCAGGGCGCAACTGTGCCCTAATGCTGTAACTTACATTTTGGGTCAACCTCATTTGCAGCCTGATCTAGAATGACAATGGAGGATGCTGCAGGAGTAGTAGCAAATGTCATAAGCTATGGCACAGGCTGGAGTGTCTCAGGACCATGCATTTTTACCAATATGCATTTCAGTGACTTATTTCTACATTTTGCACCCAGGCAGGATACTCATCTGGAAACTTGTGTCTTTGGGTTTCTAGTGCCAGCCATTTTTTCTCAGAAGTATAGCTAAACAGTACTGAATATTTATTTTGAGTGAGAAGCATGGCTTGATCAAACCCTTTGGTCAAGAGCACATCCAACTTCACGCTAAGTGTCCATAATTACAGAATTGTATCAATTATCTCACAAGAAGCGTTTTGAGCCCTGCTGTGGGAAGGCCAGCACTGTTCTTGTCACACCATGATCTCGCCTTGCCCTCACCATCATTAGTGGGGGCAAAAAGGTGAGAAGATGAAGGGCTGGTGTCCTCCCACCTGGGGAGCAATGAGCAAGGCAGGGGTTCACGGGCTGTCCCCGACTTACCCGCTGAGCTGGTTGTCCTTTTGAACCAACACACTGCTCAGCCCTTCCTTGTAAAGATTATCTCGTCATGTAATTTCTTGAAGCTGAAACCCTGTTTAAAATATAGTCAGTCTTCTTCAAGGCTCAGCATTCTCCAAACTGAGCTACTCTTGTTACATTAACAGTTGTGTGAAGGGAGAGAGATGCAGCACTTGTATGAGAGTGGTGATAGGCAAAGTGCAACAGAATCCTAGGTTATAATTCTAAGCATAACAGTAGAGTACACTGTCAACCTGAAATCTGATTTAAAAAAAAAAATAAAATCCAATTTAAAGCATTTCTAGGTGTTGTGCCTGACTGACTTCAAATGAACTCTTAAAAATCATTTTACAGTCATAGTTTCCTCTTCTAAAGATGTTTCCCTGCTCTGCTGAGGTAGTACGCACACAGGAAAAAAAAAAGAAACTGTTTAGCTGTAAGGATGTTATTGTCACTGTACAAAGCACATACATTTTAAGAAACACAAAGTAAATACCCTCTAATCTCTTTCAATTACAGTTGTCTCAAGGATTTAACTACAGTATATTTCAGACAGAAGCCAATTTCACCTTGTTTACCCAGCCTATTACGTATATTAATATATGTGCAAGATATGCATATACATATAAATATAAATATATACACACACACTAAGGTTGCACAGAAAAACAACATTATGAGGTGTGTGCTATATAGCCTTGGTGCTATAACCTGAGTTTCGGCTTGGTAATAGCAAAGCTCAGGGCATTTCATTTTCCTTAAAAAAAAAACCAAACAGGTAATTTTTCATATCCTTAAGTGGTCTTATTTGTGGTTTAACTTCCAAACCTCAGTGAAATAATGTGCTGTAGGAATCAATTCCTACATTTGCTCTCAATTCTGCTTGCCTGTGATAACCTTCTATTAAAAAGCCTCAGCAGAAACATTTAATAAAGCAAAGTTATGTGAGTTTGGATTGAGATCTTTATGAAGTATAAAAAATGATCTGAAAGAGAATTTTATCATTCTAAAAATAGTAGAAGTGAAATTATGGAAGTATCTGAAATACAGTAGATCAGTTATTTCCCCCTGTCCTCTACCTTACCAGCAAGTACAGCTAGTCAGGACCTTCCCTTTACAAAAGGTTTTGCCATAAATGTTTCAATTTGATATTTCAAATCTCTCTTATGCAAAGACGACTCCCATGAAATTAACTCCTTTCTGTTCACTGCCGCCGTGACAACTCCAGTAATTGCTTTCATAGGGTAAGCAATACTCAGAAAGCATGAATATTCCTTTGTGAAATTTAGCAATTACACATAACTGGAAGGCTTGCATCGCATGATCGCCAGCACCGCGCCACAGGGACGGGCTTTGCAAAGAGCTGCTTGGAAGCAACGTGCCACCCCACACCAGCCTGGAAACCAGCCCCGCTGCACATGGAGGGTGCTGGCTGGCAGCCTTTCCAGTAAGGAAACGATCTTCTCATCTGCTCGCACTCAAGACTAGCAGGGAAGGTGGGCGTGGAACAGCTGCAGGGACCTGGTGCAGGTACCTATGGGGCAACCTAACTATAAGCACTCCCGGGGGCACTTGTTTGTGGAGGTCCATCTGCTGGTGCAAGCTGCATTCAGTCCTGTCCTGACACACAGAACCCTGCAAACCAAACCACGTGTATTGCAGCAACCAAATGCTGAGGCACAGTGTTACAAGAGGCAAGAAGAGAATGGACATGGTAATGCATGCAATAGGTGACTTAAGCACCTGTTATACCCTCCAGATATAAAAAGAATGGATTTGCATCATGGTATTAAAGAAAAGTTTTGAAAATTAGAACTGTTTTAATACATCCAGTGGAAAAGGAAAAAAAAAAAAAAAAAAAAAAAAAAAGGTAGTGCTGCTTCCAATGTCTCTCCCAACACAGCAATGCCTGGATCATCTCAAAATTAAATATACCTTGATATTTGAACTGCTCAGGCTTCAGAGCCTCAGCCTCTGGCATTTCATAATACTTAGGTAATAAACGAACAATCTTCTTTTATCAAAAAAATAAAGCGGGGGGTGGAGGGGGAAGAATGCAGAGAAAATAGTAGCTGTGAAATGGAATCCACAGTTTCAGACACCAGGTCTCATTAATCTTGCTGATGAATAGGATCTTTATAAAAGGAGACCCCGCAGCCGAGAGAATTGAAAGGAAATAGTATGGAAAGTGAAGCAGCAGTTTCTTGTACAAGTTCTTATGTGTTTTAAATTAAGTGGCTTTTGTGGAGGCTTGAGTCAAAAAAAAATTCCAAGTAATTCCTGCTTCGCAAAAGAAATGCACGTGGAAGACACTGATGCTCCTTTTGCTGCAAGCCTTTTCTGGCAAAGAGATTAGATGAAGAATACAGCCAAAAAAGGAATGGAAATGCACTGTTCGGTGATTAGTTTATGACATTCTACCCTATATATAGCGCCTATTTGGCAAACCCTCCTGCAGTTCTGTGTTTTTCATTGCAAGTGGCTTATATCAGTACTGACATCTTGCAGATGTTAGTAGCTTTGATTTTTTTTTCCCCCATGTTGCAAATGAGTTGGCATGGAAACAACTCTTTTCTGGCAACATGACATATGATTCAAGGCAAAATGCATTTAACACAGATGAATAGTTCAGGAATATGCCTATAACAAAAAGTCATCTTGAAAGCTGCTTTGCATTTGTTGGTGTTTGTGACAACTTTTTCAAGACACACTCAAAAAAGAACACAACTGTTTAAGACTAGGTACCAACGATGAATTTCACACTACTTGATGCTACATACTCTACTTCATCCTCAATAGATTTGTTTTAATAAAAAGGGGAAAATATTGAGAGGAAACCCCCACATTTTGAGAGGTTATTTTCCTATTCTTTTAAACAACCCTTGTTGCATCTGTTGTTACCTTTAGAGGCAGTTACTTTAGCCCTGAATTAAATCTGGACCTGCCAGAGGCAATCAGAGCGTGCTGCTGTTCCCGGGGACTGACCAGACCGTTTCTCGGAGAGCCAGCACTCCCGGGAGTGCAGTGGCTCAGCCTCACTCACCCCAGGCATCTCCCCTGCCGCCGAGATCCTTTGACCAACAGTGAGGACAACCCCCGTGCTTGCAGCGGCACTGGCAGCTGGGGCAGGAGCGTTCAAGGGCAGCAGCAAGAAGAGGACATTTGCTGGAGGCTGCTCATGGCAGCAAGAGCAGGACCCACCAGAACCTTCCCCAGCCACTGTCCTCACGACAACTGGAACAAGTTGGGAAGAAGCAGCCAGCTCCCTCCAAGCCTGTCACTGCTAGCTCCAAACGAATCTGGAACCTTGGAAAAGGTCTGACTATTCTTTTCCTCTTCTAAAGGTATCTTGGAAAAAAAGCTGGGGGAGCTCTTTGGTTTTGAGCAAGAGCAGAACCCACACGTCACATGGCTAAAGCTCAGGAAGGAAAAGTGAGGGGAGAAAGCATGCCATCAGCTGCTCCTTCCAGCAGACCTTCCTACGGCAGGCATCACAGGCTTTACCTTCAGAGCTGAACAGAAACCTACACTTTCGTAAGTCTCCAGCACAGCCTAAAGCCTCCACAGATACCTGCACAAGCATACTAAATACCGCTGGCTCCTGCTATGGAGCACTTGTGACACGCACCGGGTAACTACATGGTGCTATCAGCTGTGCATTAAAATGCAGTTCTCATGCCAAAAGGTTTTGTTTGTAAACTGTAAAAACGGGCTGCATAGTTCTCAGTTAACAAGAATTTGGGGGTTTCCTTGTAGTATATACACAGCAGGTGATGTTTATAATCTCTTTTAAAAGAGGTTGTCTTTAAATGCCAGTAGGAGGGTTTCAAAGGAGTAGACAAAGGAGGTGAACCTGCAGCAGGCAAGAGGAGAGCTTGCACAGGAAGCCAGAAGCAAGCAAGCTGTGAGAAGCCTCATGGTTTGCAGTCAGTGCTGGACATGCAAACAGACCTTCCAGTGCTTGTTCAAACCTAATCTGAACTTCAAACCTTTTGAAATATTATTATTACTGAAGGAGTCTGGCAAGAACTCACCTCAGTGATTTAGAGCATTCTGCATTCAATAAAATTAGCATTTAAATGAACCCAATTAAGAAATGCTTTTAACTGAGCATGCAGGAAGGGAGTATGGGTGACTTGTCTATTAGAAAGCTCTGGAGTGCTATGGCATAAAAAGCCAAACCCTTTTGGGGCACTACGGTGAGAGCAGTAAACATAAGGTTCTGCAGGTTGAACGCACTACCTGGTAGCACAGGTAGGTGCATTCTACATTTCATTGTGACAGAAAGAAAAATGACCATCTTTTGCCTTATTAAAAAAAAATTAAAAAATTGCAAGGGTGACAAAAAGATGGTGACCACTGCCTGCTTGGTATTTATCCGACTTGCTATTTCTGAGCCTTCAGATTAGTTTGCAAAAGGTACACAATAAACATAAACATCTGCCATGTAACAAGTGTGTGTTGAAGCATCTTTTATGTACTTGGGTTCCATAATGTGGAACAACCCAATCACCAGAACAAGAAATCTGAGCAGACTCCACTTATTTTACTAGTATTTAAATGCAACTTTTCCCCTAATAAACGCATCTGGTTTGAATGATAACCCATCCATTAGAGAAAGCTCAGGTGGGGTTTTTTGTGTTATATCTGTTTTGATTATGCTGCCATTACCATGGGGTTACATTTACTATTTGAATTTTATCATTGTTTTTGCCGTCAACTGTGCAGTACAGAAAAAAATCGCTGGAGTGAGCTTATAATCACAAGTATTTTAATTTATTAAATAAATGACCTAATTGCTTGCCTGAGATCTATTTTTCTTCTTTCTCTTGAGCCTATTGAGAGTTAATCAGTTTCTTGGTGCTAATTAGATGTCAGCATTAGTAGCCTGCTAATACATAAGAGATAATGACACCATCGTGCAAGACACAGTGTCCAACACATGACCCTGTTTCCTTAAATTATACCCTGAGGATTCATCAGAAAGCCTAAAGGCTTTGTAGTTTCACAGCAGCAGTTCCTTCTTCTGAATGTGGATAGTGGTACAAATTTGACACACAAGCGGAGAATTAGACATGAGATACACCTTCTCACCATGCAGGGTTTTAACAGGAACACTAGTGACTCTGCTCTTGCCCCACTTTAGTATGCAGTGTTTGCTCAGTCTGAAAACAATAATACAAAGAAGGCTTAAATAACAATTCAGTATTTCAATTTTATAGACTAACAAACTGCTGGCAGGAAATTAAAACATACATCTTTCCTTTATGACTCCGTAATCCCACCTGTACACTCCAGTAGGCTGAGGGAGCGGCAGAGAGCATTTTGTGCAAATATTTCTTCCACCTGCAGTGCCAGGAGACACTAGTGCAGCAAAGCCAGGTCTCACAGGGGCTTCACCTAAGACTATCTGCGACAGGCTGGTCACAGCTGGAGGGGGAGGCTCCTCACATGCAGGTGGAAGCTTAAACACGCCTGTGATACAGTTTGTCGTGACACTGCAGAGCTAAGTTTGAGCAGAATTCCCTATTTACAGCTTTATACAGTCATCCAAACTGAATGCACACTCTTGGGGCAGGGTCTGATGCATCTGCATAGACATTTGCAATTTCACAGCCTTCTCCCATCCCAGCTTTCTGCACTGCCCTCCCCTCCCACCTTGGCCACCAGCCTTCCCTGATGAACCACATCCTCTCCTGGGCAGGCGCAATTAACTCAGAGCTGCAACGGGCCGTAGATGCAAGGCATATGCTCAGCCACAGCTTGGCAGTGTTTGCCAAGTGCAATAAAAACATCCTTCTGGGGTGCCTGGGATGAAAGCATCACAGAGGCTAGCAAAAGAAGAGTGGCTGTAAGGGCTAAACATAGGATCACAGGGAGGATCAGATCAGCAGTGCCAGCAGCTGCTCAGGAGGCCACCAGAGATCCCAAGCACGTGTAGCCAGGCCTTTCCCCACGTGGAGTGTGCAAGCACTGCAGACACTCAGCCATGGGAACCCAGGAGGGTTAGCCTACAGGCTAGCTGTGGCCCATTTCCACACCCCCCCCACCCCCCACCCCCGAAAAAACAAACTAAGAAAAAAGCATGCAACAACTTTGTTTTATGGAGAACATAATCCCGTCTGCAGTCAGTGCCAAAAGCCCAGGACAACTCGTGCAGCATGACCAGTCCTCTGTAAAGGATCCTGTGAGAAACACCCTCAAGAAATTTTGGAGAGGTTTGGTTTGTTGGTTTTTTTTTTCAGGTCTTCACCTCCACAAAGCCATGTTTGGAGTTTGCATCCCAGTCCAAGAAGGTAAACCTCTGCCAGTAAGAGCCTGCTATCATCCATCCTTCAACATCATCTCAGTTATTTAAACAAGCTCATGTGCCTCTGCAAGTCAACTGACAGGGAGCAAGAACTTTTCCAGCAGAACAGCTACAAATCTTACTCTCTGCTGGGACAAGCTGCCCCTGCTTGCTCACCCACAGTGCTCAGCTTCACTGTGGAAAACAACCGGTTGTAATCCGGTCCCTTGGTGTCCATGGAAAAAGAATTATCGTATCCACTGGGAAATCCTTTTTGATGGAGAGTAGGACCTCAAACCTTTCTGATAAAAATTCAGTGAGTATGCCAGCAGAAACACCTGCCAGTACAGAACAGCTGATCAGAACTGGAGTTTTGAAATAAAGTTTCAGAACAACAGAAGTTCCTGGAGCCTTAAGCAGTTCAACAGAAAAGTTACCTGTCATCTAGCAGCTTCATGATGGCAAAAATCTTCCAGAGTAGAGCTGACCTTAAACGTAAACATATGGACTGCAGGATGCAGAGTCAGGGAGAGGCAGTGAAATCACAGCCTTTTCATGACTGCTTGCTCTCAAAACACCATGACCAGCTCTGCACCTGAAAGGCACTAAATGCATTTTCTGTTTGATATTTTTAAGTGCTGTTATGCCTGAGAGGTGTTAATGGCTCATCCATTAGTTGTGACCCAGACTTCACAACTTCACCCTGACTTTATTAGAGCAATTGTGGGGGTTAATGCACTCTACTTTTATCTGGCAGTTAAACCTCTGAGGTTCATTTGTATCAAAGCTGCTGTACAAAGGAAGGGTCTCCTTTGAAGGCCCATGGTCCTACAGAGCGATCTTTGAACTAGGGATGCTTCCTAAGGGGAAGCCTTGTTTGTGTGCAGAAAGCAACAGAAACTCCAGAACATACAGCACCTGGAGGTGGTCACATCTTGCAGGAGAGCAATGATGCCTTGCCAGGCTTCTGCAAGAAGCCTTCTGAAAAGTTAGATTTGTCTGCATTTCACAAACTAATAACAAAAAGATACTACCATTGTCTCCTGGAGGAGGAGAAGGTGCAATGTCAGCCTCAGTGTGGAAGGCTGGAAGGAATCTGGAATTTGTGGGCTAAAGTAACTGTAACCTCCAGGCACTATGCAGCAGGCAGCTTTCAAAATTTGTTTTTGTTAATGTTAATGGCATGCAAAACATGAGGCTGGCCAACACATCCACTAGCAAACTGGTAACTTTGTGAAAGCCTCCTTACAGCAATTCCTACCATACAGGTGAAGATGCTTTACAAATCACAGCATGGTCCTTGGGGTGCAGGATGCTGAGAAAACACCCCAAAATGGGAGGGGAAGAATATAAATTGGGTTGCCTGGCTCACTTGTGGGCATCTGGGGAGTCTGTGCCTACACAGCCTCTCAGAAACATGCCCAGTGCAACAAACCCTCTACACTATTGGAAGAAAAAAAATTGTGTTGTTGATTACAGATAGTAAGCATGACTAACACGGGAGTTACCACTTCAAACATACCCAGATCCTAGCAACCAACTCCACAGCTGTTTTCATGGGACAGTATAACAGCAGAAGAGAGCGAGAAGCAGTAATCCAGCCCTTCACAACATGTCTGGATCCCCAGCACGCCCTGGGTGCAGGTAGATACAGGCACGTATCCCACAGAGACCCAAAGGAAGCCAAGCAGAGAAAGAGGAAAATAAGGAAGAAGATAATGGGTTTTTTAAACTCTGAACATATGCAAACACATAGCCTCAAACTGGATTTGCTGTAGCTCCTGGAGGAACACATGTGAAATTCTCCATGTGAGAAAAAGCACTTTTATGAAGAAACATTGCATTGCTGAACAGACTATCCCCGAGCTGAAAACATGTAGAGATCTTGCATTTAAAGAAAACAGAATTATAGCTGTCCCACAGTCCAACAGCAAGCTCAGCAATTAAAGAAGTTGAAGCACAAAGGAATGTGAGAAGGAGGATGAGAAACAAAGGGCACAAGTGGAGGTGACCCTGCTCTGCCTTGTGGCATTTCCCTGCTGGGAGCGGAGGTAAGTGCCAGAGTTTGCTCCAGAGCAGCACCACAGGCTGCTGGGCCACCAGGCAAGCCCCAGGGAAGGCAGTGGTCTCTGCCCCAGTGAGATGAGCAGGATGCGACCTCGTAGGCTGTGCCACCTGGTTCCAGCTGGTGACTGGTGGGACCCATGGGAGTGGCAGGTGGGTTATCCCCAGTTCACCAGAGGCAGTAAAACAGAGCAACATGTCCCCATCACCGAGGCCAGGGCCACATCCCCAGCAGGGGATGGACGTGTGGCTGCAAGCTGACAAGGGGCTGTGTTCCACTTTTCAGCCCTAGATTCTCTACTTACCGCACGCACACATGTCAAGAGGGTATGCAAATATAACCAGACCAACTTTTGCTACTAATGTATACAAGAGACTGATTTACATATCGCAGCAGTAGAAATGTTTATACAACTCACAGAACAATTTCAAGACTTTAATCCCACTTGCAAGACTAAGATCATGGTTTAGTCCCATGGATCATCCCTCCAGAAAGAGAGAAAAAAAGTCCACACTTTTTTGTCATCTGCAGTGAACTCTATCGACAATTTGGGGGTTCAATGAAAGGCTGCTCACCAAAAGGACCCCTATCCATGGTATCCATGCTCAAGGGAGGTTTCTTTGAGGCTGGGAGTTGCAGCCTGACTGTGCACAGCTCCTGAACTGCTCCCTGGTAGCCTTACACCAGGCTCATGCTGCTCCAGTACACCTGGCAAGGGATTTTCTGCAGCAAAATGAGGGAGGAGGTATTAAACCTAAAACTGTTCCTGCTTAGGGAGGAAGTTTATAACCACACATGGAAACTTGTTGTTTGATATTGCTAGCAAGATGCCCAAAATGCAGTATTACCCCTGAGTACATCACAGCGTTCAGGACCATGTGTAGCTCTGCTATGAATTATTCTCTGTAAATATCTACTGTATTTTACCAAAAGGAAAACCTGAAATAAAAGAAGGAACCAGGCAACTTATTTGCCAAAAGCCATGGGAAAAAAAGAAGCAAAAATTTTAAAATATAAAAATTAACCCAGAGTCAAGTAATAATAGGTCACTAATTAGCGCAAGCTCTTGTGCTTATTTACTGAATAGGTGATAAGTTAACCAATATATGCCTGACCTTTTTAAGTCGTATTTCCAGCCAGGAAAGTCATGGCTATTAACTGCTACCAGGGTGCCATGGGATTTGTGTTCAGAGGCTTCCTTTTCACTTTGTTGTTGTAGCCTCTCATCTTTTACTGACATTACACACCACTCATCACGATCAGTGTCAGAAGCTATAACAGCATCTGTTGCAGTGGCAGCTTCTGCTGGATGAAGTCTCCCTCTTTACCTTAAAGAATGTCAATCATTTCTCATTCTCAGCATTCAGACTTGCGCATCAGTTAGTAACAACACTTCCAGCTACACCAAACATGATTTTTGAATAAACACTGGACTGAGATCATTGGAAGTGATTGACAGCTTATAAACCATGTTTTCCAGAAAGCAGTAAGGAAGCGGGGTGGGGGTAGGGGGAAGCGATCTTTCCCTACTTCCAATGTTTCACTGTCATTTGAAACAGCTTCTACCTGAGGGGGCAGGGGACAAAAAACTTGATTTGTGACATGTGAAAGCCCTACAGGTAGCATTCTGTAAGGTACCTTACAGGGTCCCCTATCTCCTTTCTGCTAGTAGCCACACTGGAGAGCAAGGAGAGGTATTAGAATTTAATAAAAGGAAATAAAGATCATTTAACCATCAGACACCTAAGGACCCAGCTAAGTTTTCCCTCTGGAATAGCTGATATTCATTATTCTCAGCGTAACTATCCCCTTACAGGCTTTATCTGTTTGCTTTCTGTGGAGCATTTCCAACAGCATCAGTCTGAGACGTGCCTGTATAACTACCAGGAGGGCAGGTGCCCATGTCACTGCTGGGACACTGCCCTGGCCCACCCTTCATTGGCTGCCGAGGAGTGACAAGCAGGGACCCAAGGGTGATAAGCTGCATGCATAAAAATGTTATTTCTAAAACCAAACCAAGTGGAACAGATCAATACAGGCACAAGAGAAAAAGAATCTATAGAAGTGAAAAATGGTGGCAATCTGTTATTTCCATGGAACGAAAACTTGTCCCCGTGGGAAAGTGCCTATTACTCTGCGCTGGTGGCAGGTGGTGTGCTCCATCCTGCAGATTTACCTGCTGCTCCCATGCCATCACATTTCCCTGGACCAGGGGCACTGGTTGGGACCAGGTCAAAGGAGGTGATTCTTCTCTGCTCCACTCTCATGACACCACCTGCAATACTGCATTCAGCTCTGCAGCCCCTGACATAAGGAGGACACGGAGCGAGTACAGATGTGGCCACAAAGGTGATCAGGGGGCTGGAGCACCAATGCTGTGAGGACAAGGCTGAGAGAGCTGGGGTGGATCAGCCTGGAGAAGAAAAGGCTCTGGGGAGACCTTGCAGCTGCGTCCCGGTACCTAACGGGGGCCTGTGAGAAAGGTGGGGACAGACTTTTTATTAGGGTCTGTAGCAATAGGACAAGGTTGGAATGGTTTTAAACTAAAAGAGGCAGATTTAGATTAGATGTAAGGAAGAAATTCTTCACTACGAGGGTGGCGAGGCACTGGCACAGGCTGCCCAGAGAAGTTGTGATGTCCCATCCCTGGCAGTGCTCAAGGCCAGGCTGGATGGGTTTGAGCAACCTGGTCTAGGGGAAGGTGTTTCTGTCCATGGCGGGGTGTGTGTGGAATTAGACAATCTTTAAGGTCCTTCCAATGCAAAACATTCTATAAATCTCTGCCTACTGTCCCCCCGCAAGCCCTTGGGTACATAAGGGCAACTCAGCTGGACCAGCACTTGCTTCTGCCCAGAGCCAAGGCCCAGCTGTGGTACCAGGGCTCACTCTCTTACAGGGCATATGAACATATGAATCACAACTTGGAAAGCACCCCAAACTTGCAAGCAATTAAGCAAGAAGGAAAACTGGAAGTATTTACATTTCTCTGCATCTTGTGTCTGACCTTTTCACTCAAAAGCTTAGTATTGCTTTTCCAGATTTTCCGTCACTTTTGCTGGATATCAGGAGCTGTTGTCTCACAAGCAAGCCTAGGGAGTGCCACACTTTCCTAAAGCTGTGTACAATTTATGGAGGCTCCACACATCCTCTTTTGCTCCAATGAGGATTAATCAGGCACTTCCTCAGTGTCTGCCTTCACCTCCTGATAATTAGCAGCTCATCGTGCCATCCTGAAGCACATGCTGACACTACGTCATACCCTGCCGAGGAGGGTGGTCACTGCCACACAGGAGGGTCCCACTCAGAGCCCAGCGCCAGCCCGGAGGGGCGAGGAACACATCTAACAAGCCTGGAGGAGCCAGGGCTTTTGGGACAAGGCTTCTGCTTGGCAGCATCTATTCACTTTGATCATCAGGACCCAAGTACCCAGCTGAGGCCAAGATGTGCTCAGTAGGGACCTACCCACCACCCCACAGTCCCACTGCCAGCGGGCTTTAACATCACCACCAAAGTTGCTCCTCCCAGACAAACTAGAACTTAGCAATAATGTAGCAAAACAGGATAAAAGATTATTTTTGCTTGTTTTTGTTTTTAAGAGATATGCACTGTACAATAACATTTCCTGTAATACCCAGTTTTTTCAAAGCTTCCTGGCCTATTCACTTGCAATGCTCAGTGCTTCTTTTCCCTTTCTTCTAGTATTGAGCTTGATAAAAATGCTGAGGAGCTCACTATGAAGTATCTCTCTTAAATAATAACAATAATAAAACTGGGTTTTTTTCTTTGTTAAAAAGTATAGGCCTCTTTCAAAATAAAGCAAGTAAGAAATCTATAGAAACCATTCATTATATCATCCTCAGTAAGCAAAGCTTATCTCTCATTCCTTTGCAAACGCCAGCAGGACCATAGCTTACCAGTGCAGAATCAGCTTCACTGGAGGTACCCAGGCCTTCTCTAGCTCCTTATGCATTCTTCCCAGCAGCGAACAAGATACCTCAAAATACAGAATAGAGATTTACCCCAGGCTCTCAAACAGGCTTAGATGGCAATGATTTTTAATGGGAAAGAAAGCAGACATTTGTCACTTATCAAAAAGATACTTTTCTAATTCAACAAAAGCTTTAAAAAAACCCCAAACCACCATAAATTTATTCACCCAAATAAAAGATTGTTTTACCTTTCATTTGGTAAGCACACATAGCTAACTGCAGTACTTGCACAGCTAAAGTGTCAATATTAGCCCCAACATAGGTACTTACTCACTCCATGGGCAGATACAGCTGCTCCTCCCCAAACTTCCCAATTCAGAAATTGCTTGTTGAATTACAAAGTCATGTTTTCAAAAAAGTAACCCAAATGCTTTTCTGGACCTTTCTCACCACCAGAGGTGCTTTCTCACTTTCCCAGGTAATAGCAGGGGAAGGGGAAGGGGAAGGGTGGGGTGGGGCAGGAGGATCATTTGCTCACCTGCTCCAGCTCTGCATAATCCTTTGCTTTTTCTACACAGCTGGTTTCTGGAAATTTTCTCCCCTCCACTCTTATTGAGAGACTGATCACGCCCATTGCCTTCTCCAGTCATGGTAAACTTTATTTCCCTTTCCCCTCCTGAAAGCTCTTGGGGGGTCTAAAGTAAGAGAGCTGGAGATGGGTAGGAGAAGAGTCTCATTTAAAGTTCCCCTTCTCTGCTTTACAAAAATCAGCGTTGACACAGTAGGAAGAACTTTAATCCATAAAATGAATCAAAAAAGCTCCATGTCGAAGCCAACAGATACCACATAACCTACTGCTACTTCTTAAGAATGCCATTCCCTGAAAAAGTCTAGTTCAGAAAAGGCTCAGGCATCCCCAGACCAAAGCTGAAGTCATGCTAAAATTCAAGGCTGGATCTTACTGATAGGTGGATTCAATGGGTGTTTCCTATTAAAAAAAAAAAAAAAAAAAAAGAAAAGGAAAAAAAGGCTACATTTTAAAATGCTCCTGCTTTTGAGTGACAGCTGGATATTCCCTGAAGGGCTCTGAATGGCAGATGTGGGGCAGGCTGAAATCTGTGCAATTCATTAAAGTGGATGGAAATTCCAAGTTACCACTTTTTAGTTGCTGCTTGGAGGGAGAATTTGGACACTAAGACTTGTCTTCAGAGCCATGACCCAAACTCAGAGCACTCAGACTTTTACATCAGTGATGCAGGATTAAATTGTCTATTGATCTTTATTGAGCTCTTGAAAATATGCATGCAAATGCTCAGTTTCTCCTATAGAAGTTGCCAAGGATCAAACTTACCCTCAGCAGCTATTCTACAAAATTCACCCAGTCCCACAGCTGTATGCTGTCATGGTTTGTCTGCCTGTGTAATGCTCAGTGTTCTCAGCTGAGTTTACAACCAAGTGTGCAAAAGTGGTGAACATCCCCATTTCCTAATGTTTAGCACTGTAATTTTGAAAATGATTGCATGGAGAAGTGCATAGTGTATAAATGGCAAGATTCGGGCTGATACAGACAAGGCTGGCAGAGAGCAACTGTTAGCACTACCTGTAATTTGTTGAATCTCTTAACTACGCAATTTTAAAACATATGAAAAGTAGTGTTGCTCAAAACAAGTGGTATAGAAAATGATGAAAATAGTCAAATATGAGATAATCTTAAAATAAAAATGGAAAGCAAAATCAAAACCAGGGTAGAATGACAATAAATTTTATGAACAAAGAAGAGCATGTCTTAGTCAATTCTGGGTTGGATTTTTTTCTTTTTTTTTTTTTTTTTCTTTATTCCTTTCTGCTTGCCAATACCTCATTTTGCACTTCCAAATTCAAAGTTCTGGGATAGCATCTCCACAATTCAAACTGAAGTTTTGCTTCATGAAGGTTTTCCTTTGTCTGATTTCTATCTATGTTTTACTAATATTGTAAAGTATAAACTAAGTCTTTTAGGATAGATTAGACTGCCACCAGAAAAACATATTCAAAGCAAAAAATAAAATTGGCAAAATTAGTCATTTTCAGTGAAACAGCTTTCCAGGTCAAGGTTTACTTGCTGAAGAAACACTAGCTGAAGATGCAGCGTTATAAATGGTCTTCTCTCAGCCACTTGTACCAGTGGTCGAATAATTCATTTCTTAGTAAGAAATATGATGGTCTATTAGCAGAAAGAAAGATTAGGTGCACATTAATCAAACATTTCAGAGATGTATAAACATGCATAGAGCATCCAGGAATATCCCATTACCCTATTTCAGAAGATATATGTAATCAATATTTGAAATACATCTAGTTAGTTTCATATAATTGAGTTTTAAGTATTTCGCCCGCCCCCCCCCCCCCCCCCCCCCCGTAAAATAGGCAGGGCTTTCAAAGGCAACATCGGTAATTTCCTGAAGTGCAGCTTGACCAAAATAAGCATTGGTGCTCGGTTTTCTGTGCTGTTCAAGCGAACCAGGCCAAAGACAAAACCAATGTGATCTCCCACCAACAGGTGGAGACAAAATGATGAACGAACTCCTGCTCTCGGAGTTCTGTGTAAAGAGCATTGACTTGAAATAGCGTTAATTCTTCACCTTTTTCTAGCTGAGGAGAGCTTCTAAAGCATTGGTTTTTTCCTCACCCCATACACAAATCGGTGAGAAAAGGTTAAAACCTATTTGGTAGAAACCAGTCTATCAGAGGCAGTAATTTGTTGTTTGTACTGTGTCTGGAAACAGGAGGAGGCATTTGCAAACATCAGTCTTTTTGCTGCTGTTTGCATCAAGCAAATATCCTTTTATTTGACAGTCATTTGCTTGTTTCCAAAAAGAACTCTAGGGAAAGGGAGAGCCCTTGGGCCCACGGCAACATTTACCTGGTACTCTGCCGACAGCCCCTTGTATTATTCCATGCTTATTGCAGAAGGAAGGCTCGTTTAAAATAGAATACTAGCTCATCTCTGGATATCAATTAATACAACCCCAGTGGTCTATGAGATTCAGTATGTATTACATTCCTTTCATAAAAAGCCATAGCCCAAACCTCAAATATTCTTTTCTTTCTTTTTTTTTTTTTTTTTTTTTTGCAAAAACTCACATTAATTGGTACATCTTTCAAGAAGGACAGTGGAAGTGGTATGTAGGAAAAAATGCCTTTTTTCAAAACCAATACCCTCAAACCATTTCTAATAGCCAACAGCTGCAAATTTAGAGAAAATCTCCTAGTATAGAATTTTCTTGCCAGGGTCAGAGGTCTGTTTCTTAGTTATTATTTAGGATATATGGAATCAGGGGTTTCATAGGCATGAAAAAAAATGTGTGTGAGGAAATCCAGATATTATTTCATGTTGTGGTCTACAAAGCTCAGAGTATGAAGCATTCCTTTCATTAATTCTGTACATTCCCTCAGGCTCACATAACCTGTACTTCAACACCTTTAATATGGTGGCTCTGTGTCAAGGAGCGCGTTTCTGAGTTCAGTCTGTGAAACATCTATAGGCATTTGTATTGGGCTTATTCATAGAAGGATGGCCAGGAGTTGGCTTCGTCCCAGCCACGAGGGGATTTGACTTCACTCCATGTACCCACAGAAGAGTCACAGGGATGAGTCACCCAACTTCCTTGAAGCAAATGTAGATTCCTCCTGACAGCACTTACATGTTTCTAAGTTCAGAGTTTACCAATGGGCAGCCTGTGTTTGCACAGAGATAGAAAAACAGAGAAGCAGCTAATTTAGAAGTGGAGAAATTGTAATAGGTCCCGTAGAGAAAGCAGCATAAGCACTGGGACCTTCCCATCCTTTCTGGGAGAGATGGGACCTTTTGCTGGTGTGGGCTCCCCAAAAAAGGCTGCAGAACCTACCACAGAGCTGGCAAGCTTCAAAAGATGCCAGGGCAAAAAACTGGGAATGCTTTTTTCCCTGGGCATTTTCAGGGTCTTAAGGCACTATGCAATATGTATGGGGACAGGGGGCAGATGCACTGGGAGCCTACAACAACAGATCATCAGAGAAACCCTCTGGAAACCACTCCAGAAGAAATGGACAGGGCTTTTCTTAGGACTCATGCATGTGGAGCTGCATATGTGATGACCTTTGGACCTACAGGGAGGACAGCCAGGAAAAGCAGGCAGTCTGGTGGCTTCTCTTGGATGCCCTCAGTAACAAACCCACCAGAATGAGGAACGTGGGTCGCTCTAGCCAGAAAACCAGGCAGAAAGTCCGAAAGAATACAAAAAGTGGTCTATAGCTGCCACGGTCCATTACTGCAGAGCTGGAGGTATTGTCATCCTTGGACTTTGCATCAAGCAGCACACTCATTGGGTAGCAAGGATTCAGTCAACAAGGTTTTTTTACTAAGTACTATGAAAGCTAAATACAAAAAATGAAACATGAACATAATGTTTGCTCTTGAACTGAGACATCCCCCTCTAATGAGCCAGCTCCTTTTGCGCTGTTTGCCCAATACCCAGCGAGCCCATCTGTATTTCCCTCATTAGCCACTTCCACGCGAGCACAGCGCAGCTCAGCACCGCCTTCCCCCAGCACCCGAATGCTCTGCTTACAGTAACACCCTGGACATCTCTTTCTCTACAGATCTATGAGCTTTCTGAGAAGAAACCAAGGTGACATTGCACCATCGAGGGCTCTGTTTGCACACTGTTTTCCAAAAGCAAGATTCCCTCCTCTTTTGCACATTGAGCCATCATCTGCACACCCACAAAGCAAAGGGAAACTGTTGTCCATTGCCGCTGGTGGCACCGTGGACACTGTAGTTGGGCAGGAGGTATGGCTGGTATGTGTAGGTATGGCTGTTGGGCTGGTGTTTCAAAGGGCACTTACTGATGTGTGTGGAACAGGGAATCTGTTGGGATCAAAGGAGATTTTTGGCCCCTGCAGGTGCAAGCAGTCAGTGGATGCTGTATTTTGCCTGTGGATGATCTTTACTGCTCACATTAGCTCTGAAAGGGCCAATAAACAAGGGAGAATAATCTGAGACTTTTCAGTTGCTAAGGCAATGAATTAATCAGCATGTATGTGTTCAGCATATTCACATGATCCTGCCAAGGCCTACAGCTTTAGGTCTCCTGCTATATTTTTGCCAGCATGAGAGAAGGGAGCAGAGGAATTGGCAGAGAACAAAGTGTCAGTGGTTAGGGCTGTAATAAAAATTTTGGAAGGCGAAAGCAGTACCTACTGCATACACCACATTCATGTATTATGTGATGTTATAGCATGCCAGAAAAACATGGCTCTTTGCCACCATTCTGTGTAACAGCTTCATTTAGCCTAATTATTTGGTATAAAATCCTCTTGTCCAGTAAGAGCTGATTTCTCCTCCCAGAGTTATGAATCCAGCTTTAACCGTATTCAGTGCGTTTGATCAGATTTACAGACCCTGAACCAGCTCCGCAGCTGACAAGGCATTACTTCACTTAATTCATTAAATTTCTATCTTGGGAGCTGGTTCTTTAAAACCTTCTTGGAGTTAGATGCAAAATAGCCAAGCAGGGTCAACACCATTTCCAAACCCAAGAGCACCAGTGCGTGCTCTGGAGGGTTGAAGCTAGCACAGCATAGTTGATGTGCTTAGGTGAACCCCCAGTTTGTAAATGTGTCTGATGCTGATCAGGCAGTCCAACATAATGGCTGTAAATTAAATAGTGGGATTGCTCCTGATGCATGTAATTAGCCACCCCACCCCCCTCAAAAAAAAAAAAAATCAAAAAAAAAGGAAACCCAAAGAAGTTGGGTTATTCTAGTTAGGAAGGTCAAATGAAGTATTTTTTCATTTGCGATGCATTCCCATTTACCTACTTAAACACTAGAGATGGGGTCTGTCTTAGAGTCCTTTACCACAGGTCAGCAGTTAGCCAAAAAATCCTGTCCTGCCACTTTCCTCAGGGCCATAGTCACGGGAATATTTAGGGGATGGCACTTTGCACTGTTCCTTCCCTGAACTGTTGTGCTTCCTCTTCTCTTTCCCTCTCCCACATATAGACACATGATGGTGCACAGGCACCTAGCAAAACCCCTAGTTCGCATTCTGCATGATTTTACACACACAGTGGTCACAGGTGGTGGTACGCAGCCTCCTTTTCTGTTCGGAGCCACTTGGGTTTCCTAAAGCAGCTCACCTGCTCTACTGCCCGAAATAAAGGGTAGCCCTTAGTTAGGGCCCACACAACCCTGCATATTCCACGAGGTTTAGCACAATCTGAAACAAAAAGGTGCCTGTGAGAAGGAAAGCTATGGCCTGACCTGCCGTGTCACGCTGGGGAGGCACAGAGCTGCAAAAGCTCCTGTCGCGAGCAGGCAGCTGGTTATCGTCACATCTGGAGCTCTGAGCCCCGTCCTTACCCCAATTCCAGCCTGGCTTTGTGTGAATGTAAATCTCTTTATCAGTAAAGTGAAGATAATGCCACTACAGCACACTGCACAGTGTAGGAGAATTAAACGGATAAAGTTTATAAAGTGTTTTAGATTTCAGACAGAGTATATATAAAACCTAAACATCCTTACAGAAAGCTCCGATAGAGGAGTATCAGAAAACTAATGGGGAGAAAGGCATTACAGCCGTGGCAGAGAGACCGGGTCTGATCCTGGATACTAGTGCCTGTGGAAAATCAATTTAACCCCAGAGGAGAGCAGCCCCAGCAGGGAGGTGCAGGCAGGGAAGGTGCTACCCCAGCGCCCCTCACCACGCTCCCTGGGCCACTCCTGGTCATCCCTACGTCACCCATGCAAGGAGACTCCGTGTCACCAAGACCTGATTGAAATCCGTTTGCGGTGAATGAGCTGGTCCCGCGCAGCATGCAGGCCTGGTCCGCGCTCGCAGGCGCCATTGGGGTGCAGGATGGCCCTGAGGACGCCCGACCCCCACAGCCAGCCCGGCGCACCTCTCTCCACAGCAGCGAGGGGATGCACAGCCATAGACCCTGCTGCCCTCCCTCTGCTCGCCTTCACCTCCCGCAGTCCCCCCACGGCTCAAACCCCAGCCCCAGGAACATGCGGACAGGAATGGGGGCGTTAATTTAGATAAAACATTAAATCCAAAAGCTGTTGAGTTCTATCAAAGCAGAGTAACAGCGGGCTGTGCCTGGCACATAGCTGAAGCTGTAGCTCTCTCTACAGGCCTCACGCACAGCAGCTGCACAGTGGCAGCCAGGCTGGCAGAACCGCAGAGCCTGCCGCCGCGGCGGCCACCCGCCATGGCTCTGCCCGGCTTGGGGCGCGCCGGCACCCGCCAGGCCTCGGGGCAGGCGGCCATGCTGGGGGGAGGTGGAGGAGCATGGCTGGGGCTGCCTGCCACGGAGGACCTTGTCCTTGCCGCAGCGGCGCGGCTGCAGCCCACCACTGTGCTGGAGGCACTGCTGGGCTGAGATGTGGCCAGCGGTGCGGTGAGTGCTGGTGATCTCCAAGCTGAGGGGCTGGAGCATGCCCCGAAGCCATGAGCACATGTGCAGGCACGCTCCACGGGTCCAGGGCCACAGAGATGCACAGGAGCTCTGCATGTCCCACTGGCAACCCAGGGCAGTTTTTTAGCCTCCTCTGACCTCTGGGGTGATGCAGCCCTGCAGTGGAGAAGCAACTGCTCCAAACACTCCTCCAGGAGCTCCCGGCACACACTGGTGGTGATGGAGGAGCAGGCAGGCTGTTTCTAGGGAAGAGAGCAGGAGAGGCCACAGCCTCAGGGCCACCGAGAGCAGGAGACAATGAGAGGCATGAGGCGAAGGGCAATGCCGCATCCAGCCTCAGTCATTAATACTACCATAGCTGTTTTTTCTGATTTGAGGATTTTTTTGCTTTGCTTAAAAATTTCTTGATAACAATAAAACAGAATGATTCCTTAAAGTCATTTCATGTAGTAGATTTATTGGGAATATTACTTGCATATTTAGAGTTAAGAGGGACAAATATTTTATTTCCTTTTTTACTGCCCCATTATTTCCAAAGTTCTCTTTGAATCTTGTAAATACATTTTTTTTCATTTCCCTTCAGAGTTTGCCTTTCTCTTTGGCAAACATTGATTTTTTTTCTTCATGTTTTTTCCAGTGAACCTTGAAATTAAAATGTCTTTTTTTGTTTAATTTCTTTTTTGTACACTGGACTCATTGTCAGCATAGCCAGAGCAAGGTGCTTTGTTAGATTACTGCTGCTTCAAAGCTACTGAAAGGAAGAGTTGACCACATTTTATTGTATGTGTAGCTCCTTCATGAGCTGCAATTATTCTCTTTAAAACACAAAGCCAACCCCAAGTTCTCAGCATTTTAAGGAAGCATTTTAAATTTTTCAGTATTTCAGACTAAGTTTTTACCAGATTATACCAGTTTTAAGAACTGTAGAATTATTTGTCCTCTTAGTGGACAAATCGCATGCACAGAAACAGCTATATACAAAAATAGCAAGGTTTGCAGGCAGAGGGAATATCTTTTATTAGAGAAGCTGATATACTTGGGGGCGGGGGGTGAGGGAGGAAAAGCTTTCAGAAACACAGGCCCCCTGAAAGCATTTGTGTTTTTTTCAACCACATCAATTGTTCTAATAAAAAATATTACCTCGCCCTGCAAACCGTGCCTCTCTCTTACCCTTCTACCATAGCAGCTACGGCAATACTATTTCTAGCAGGAAAAATAATTGTATTTGTATAGAAAAGAAACCATATCACCATTTTCCAAGTGTTTTTCATCAGAACTACTGTCTGTTCCCTTTTCTACAGTAGATTTTTTTTAAGAAGAGTATTTCTAGAAAATAATTTTTATGATAATTACTTCATCATTGTCATTTTATCTGCTGTAGCAGAAGAATTCTTTATTACACAGTCTTGACTAAGAATGCTTTTTTTCTTTTCCTAAGTAACCAGGGCACTGTAGGTTATGAAATTAAAGCTTAAATTATAGTAGGGTAAAGTGGTTGGACCCAGGAACACAGATACATTTGTATCCCTGGTCAGCCTGATGTGCCATCAGAAAGTTATGAAATCTTTCAAAATATTCAGCTAAAATGAAATCCTCCATAAATTAAAACGGTTTGCTTTAGCTTTGTGACCTAGGGTTATACATTATGCTAAGCAAGTACAACAGTCTATGTTCAAAGGCTAAAGAGCAGGTAGTAAGTGTTTAAAGCAGCAAGAGTTGTGTTTAAAAAAACCCACCCAACTCTTTAAAAATGGATTGTTCTAGGCTATAATAAACTATGAATCGTAAAAGGTTAATTGACAAAATGATACTCATCTAACACCATCTCTGTAATAGCAATCATTGCCGAATCCATAATTCAGGGGTCTTGCTATATTGACAATTACATTTCCTCAAAAAGACTCCAGTTATTTCCTCAGTCTGTTTAACCTATGGTAATTAATTATAGATTTACAAGTGGCACACAGGCAGATACAGGTATCTGCAACCACTGCGCTACTGGCAAGAAGGAGAAATGCCTGCCTGCAGCCCAGGTATCAGCATGAAGATTCCTGCCATGAATTGACCCTTGCCTCGCTCGCTGTCCGAATCTGAGCGCCTGCAGAGGTGATGGTAATTACCCTCATTGCACATCTGGCATTCAAGGAAGGGCAGCCTTGCCTCAAGGTTGCTGCACTTCGGTTGAAATCCCATTTTGGCAGAGCCTCTGACCTGCAAATCTGATCTATTTTCCTCCAAACCATATTTCTTATTCATTGAGATACATAAAACACGTTAGCACTGAACAAACCGGTAAGATTTTAAGAATAGTAATAAACATTCAGTTAAACTTCTTCATGCAGCATGTTCTCAGAGTGGCAGAGATACCCTCCTCATGATAGAAAAAAATCCTTTTTAGCTGAGGTTTTTTTTCTGAATATATTATGCCAAATGAGAGCTAGTTTGTTTGTTTGTTTTTTTTAAAAAAACAAACAGTTCCTCAACAGAAAGACAAATGGAGTCACTGGTATTGCTGTTCTGCAGAAAGGACTTGCCAGGCACCGGCTACGTCAGCAGCTTTTGTGAGCAGAATGAAGTGCCACACATTCACTTCTATCCACGCCTGCCACAGTCTGTACCCCAAAAAATGGCACAGACTTGCTAAGAAGGGGCTATTATAATGTCTCCTTAATTACAATTCATTACTTTTTTTTAACAGTACAAACTTATCAGCTATAACAAAAGATGTTTAAGAAACAAACCTTGTCAAAACAAATGAATTAAGAGCATTCATCCTTTTCCAGAGTGTGAAGAAGTTTGTAAGGTGATAATGAATTCTGTAATGCATTAGCCACACTTCTTAAATTGCGTGCCACTTACTCCATAACTTGCTGAAGTTTTGTCATTCTCACTGAATCTCCAGTTATGGGCACAAATGAGCAAGATTTGATTGTAATTGGACTTTGAGCAATTCAGCTATTACCCTGCCAAATGCAGGATGTTTTCTCTGTGTAGAAGCCTGTTAAAACTGCCTGAAATCCATAGGCGTGCTACCATTGGGCTTTACTGTATCACTTGGCAGAGCTTTGCACTGGAGAAGGTGCAGAGCATCTCCTGCTTGCCAGGATCCTGCGATGGCTTGGGCTGTCCCTGTGCATTGGCAGGTGTGTTCTGTCCCAGGATCTGGGGTTAAACGTGCTCCCAGGTGAGCACAAGCATCCCCTGGGAGCTCAAAAGCGGGGACAGACAATCATTTGGCCTATTCTCCCAATGACAATTTTTTGGTCTGCTTTCCCCATGCATTGCTTTCTTTCCACATATCAGACACCTTCCACAGTGCCAGAAAATTCAGGTCAGGCACGACTGAATGTAGCTCCAGCAATATCACCAAGCCCACCCATACACACACCATCGCTGCGTGCAGCTGCCTCCTTGCTTTATTCCCTTTATGATATGGACACCAGCACAATCTTGCCATCCCTCTAGAAGTCTAAGCTTGCAGCCTATTGATTCTGTTTTCAGAACTGTCTCAACATCTGCCTAATGATCCACTTCACATCCATGATTTTGTCCCCTCACAATCACACCCATGACTGTCGTTCCCCTGAAGGAACAGGTACCCACAGTGCTACCACATCAGATGAACAGCATTTCAGCTTCCCCCCGAAAAAGCGCTTCTCAGACAGCCTGCAGACCTTGAGGTGCTCTCCTGTCTTCCTATTTCATGATTTGCAAAGCATCTCTTGTACCCAATTCATTGCCATTGTGGCATCACCTCCTACCTTCTCATACCCTTTTCCTTCCCTTTCCCCAGGACAGTCTTTCCATTCACCACCAGCTCACAAATTTATGCTTGTCCCCCATCACAACACAAATCTTCGTGTCCCTTTCAAATATTAAAGCCACTGAAGAGAGTCACTGTTCTGACAAATTTGGCATTTTTGTGTACAGTAAATGAGCACCCAGCACTGCTTCCATGTAGTGAAATCTTTCCAGCAATGATGTGGCATAGCTCACTTAGAATTTCATCAGATGAACACTTGTAATATTTAACACAAAAACCAGACAATGCTGACGACTTCTCATCTAAACCAAATGCCTAGAGGAACTTCTCAGGTTCCTGGAGCCTCTTAACATATTGGCTTTTGTTGTTTGTTCGGTGGTTTTTTTGTTTTTTTTAAAAAAAGCAGATTCTGCAGACTTACCCTGTTTTTACTCGGTGGTACTTTTACTTGTGCTACTTTTGTCTGTGCACAGGGCAGGGCTCACTGCCGTGGTCCTGCCCGCCGCTGGGAAGAGAGGTGGGCTCCCCTCCTCGTCGCTGTGCTTTGGACAGATGCACAGAAGCACCAATGCCACACTGGATCCAGGCTCCTCCGGCTCCTGGGGAACTCAGCTCACAGTGCCAGCTTGCGGGCTCAGGTTCAGGCCTGTCCTCATGGCTGAGCGCACACATGTTTGAGAGATGTTCTGGAAAACAAGAAGAGTTTGCTGTATTCACCATGATAAACCCAACTGAATTTTTAAGGAGATGAGCTGTTTGCAGTCCAGTTCAAACAGGGCCACGGATGTCTTCAACCTGTGTACTTTCTGATTCTGATCAAAATTCTCCCCACTGCTATTTAAAAACAGACAGGCACAAGGAGGTCAAAGCTACTGGGTGTCCAGCTTTAGATTTCTGGCATCAGAAACACGAATGAGCAGGGAAAAAAGGCTTTAGGAGATGTATCTGAGCTAAGGAAGAAAAAGGGTTGGGCAGATATCCAGGGGAACAGTCTGGGGCCCTGGCTTCTGCCCCAGCATTCCAGTGGTTCCCAGCAAGATGAAGAAATACAGCAGACACAAGAAGAATTTTTCTTAGAGCGATACAGCACTGTTATGGCTGGAGCATGTCTGCACCTCAGTGCAGTGTATGGAGATTGAGGCTACCCAAAAAGAAGGGAAATCTGGAAATGTAGCCTTGCTGGCTCTTTCACAGCACCCACAAGGCTGTTCCCGGTACCCTACTGCCACGAGCCATGCAGACACGTACCCCTCACCTGCAGTGGGATCAAAACATGCAGTGGTAGGCAGGAGGTTCCCCTCAGTTATGTGGGATGATAGAAAGCACAGAGCCATGGAGATGCTAAAATAACAAAAACACGTTTTGGAGCTGCTAACTTGCACTACAGCCATTGCCATCACCGCGGCAGCCAAATCCAAGGAAGTGCAAAAGCAGAATCGCACCAGTCATACTCATTCACGGGGAACAGGACCAAAATCTAAGCTCCAAACTCATGATTAAACAATGTTTTTAAAGTGGCAAATCGACACGAATAATTGTGCCCAGAAAACAGTAAGCTGTTTGAATATTGATCTCTGTGGGAGGTCCAATATGCCATTGGAAGAGTTGTTTGTGAATGTCAAAAATAATTCCAGCACTGAAACAGTTCAATCTGCGATAGTATTTCCTATTAGTTAGCTCACTTAAACTGCCAGAATTTTAATAAAGCATATAGAAATTTTTAGTTTATAAGGTAAAAGGCATTTCTGGATGTTAGGATATACCATACCTGTTGACTGGGAAACAGCTCATAGGAGGCAGCTTGCCACAAACCACCCGCTGGGCTGTGTCCCTGGGCATCAGTTTGTGGCCCAAGCCAAGGACCCACCAGCACTGAGCACAACCCTGTCCCCACTCCTGCTTGTGCAGGAGCACAGCTTTCCATTTCTTGGTCTTGTTTCTGCCCAAGTCCTCCCTGGGCACAGTGAGCACCTCAGCCATGTTCTTACCTGTCCAATAAAATATAGCATTCTTCAGTAGCAACAGTTGTTCCCATCTTATCAGAATACTGGGTGGTAATTATAGCAGTAAATGTTTGGAGGTTAAAGTGTATTTTCTAAATGTTTGACATTTATAGCTATGGAACAATTCACAAATTGTCACATTCACCTAAAATGATTCACAGTTATAATTGGAGAAGAGCTTCCACAGGAAAAATTAGGCCATACTGACCCACATAAACAAATTCAGTAAACCACAACAAGCTGCTGGAATCTATTTTAAATAATACTTTGGCAGCACAGCACAAAGATAGTTTACTAACTGGTTAGTTAACTCAGGGTCCATTTTCTATAAATATATATATATATATATATTCTTCTGAAATAAACATGTTTGTATTTTCTGGTGTGGAGAGGGTACGTGGCTCATACACCAACATGGAAAAAACCCATCACTTTTAGTATGAACATTTAGGTGAACAGTCAACCATCTCTGCAACTCACAGAGAAAAACTTGCCTCTACCTACCTTACAAATAAATATGAAGTCTGGTATTCAACTTAGCTGAAAAATGCAGTGCACACACACAAAAAAGCTCTCTAACATTATTTATACACTTCATGTACTAACTATAGGAAGAACTGAAATTATTTTCACTAGCAACATATATGTAATTTAATATCACCAGTGAAAACTAGAATTAGCTGAACTGGCTCGGGTAAACTCCAAGCACTGCTAATTTTTCAAGTTTTGGACACAAAAAATGGGAGCTAAGCAGAGCTTTTCCAGCATCTCTGCGATGATTACAGCAGTATTTCTCGAGGAAAGGATGCGTGGGGAAGAAAAAATAAGCAGAGAGAAAAACACTCCCCCACTACCCTGCTATCAACCTTCTCTTGAATGGATCTGTTTCTCAATCCAGTCTTAAAGAAAACAGCCATGTGTATAGCATGTCTGCAAAGAGTCATAAGATACCCTACATTTCATATTTCTTCACCTACTCTTGCTCTCCCTGGGATCTCACCACATCAGCTCCGAACAAGGTCATAATGCACTGACCTTGTATCCTGCAAAACCAGAAACATCCTGTAGCTCACTGCTGAATTTTTTCCCTTGAAATCCCCAGACTAGGGGGAAGTATTGAGAGTGCATGACTCCTGCTGACCTTTAAAGAAACTTCCCCCATATCGCTGCCTCTTACACTGAAAACAGTGTCTCATTCCTGCTGCCTGATTTACGTTTCCCACTGCAAGCGCAGCAGATGCACCCCAGACTACCGAAGAAAAGACGAACCTGAAGAGCACAATAAACCTTCAAGACATGGCATCCATGGGCTCAGAAGGGCTCCTCTCCCTGAGCCTGGTAGCAGGGTACGCAGAACGCCAGCATTCTCACCTCCTTTTGGCAAGGCAAGGAAAGGGTGATTCAGCTTTGCTCTCCATGCCTCTCGTGCTCTGAATTTATACCTTGGTGAAGAGGAAGCTGACAATTTGTGAAGGGGTCCTGCGTTACCATTTCTCCCATAGTTTGTGCAGCAGTATGTTTTGGATCGAGAGTCCCCAGTCCTGGGCAGGATTGGACATGAAAGCAGGCTGCCAGAGGAGACACAAGAGAGAGCTGAAGCATTAGCCAAGAGATGCCAGAGAGCAGCAAGAAAGGAACAAGGTGACAGTAACTCAAGACAGAACCAGTGACTATACCTCAGGCAACACGCAGGTCATCTGCTCCCTCTGCCAGCCCAGCCGCTCCCTCTTTTCCCAGGCACAGGGCTGGGGTGATGCCCTCTGCTTCAGCTGTTCCTCACGGGCCCTTACGGGCTGAATTAATTCTCACTAGCTCACCATACAGCCTTCTGCTTTCCCAAACAGCCACTGGGAGCCGGTTTGCTGGCAATACATCTGTATAAAATGAAGATCAGCACAGCCCAAAAGCAGCGTTACAAGCACGCTGTAGTGCCCAAATGCTAAGTGAAATGCTATTTCCATAAAACCCTCTGAGTTAGATACATATTTTCTCATTAACAATTTGCCATTAGTCTCAGATCTTAACAGGTCAGAAAGGGTGCAGACTGACCAGAGCGGCACTAGTGCAGTGACCCTGTGCTGGACAGGGTCTCCCCGCTCAAGCCTCTCAGTACGTTGTGGAAGGCTTCCCCAAGTCAGCAAGTTTGTAAAACTGAGCTTTGCACCCCTGACACTGGCACAGGCTGCTTCTTAGACATGCCTTTGCCATGTTAACAGAGGAATGTGGCCACCCAACCCAATGCTCTGTGTGACACGGGCAAGCTGGCTCTTGTGATAAGCCAGATATTTCAGTCCCAGCCCATCTCCACTTAAAAAAAAAAAAAAAAAAAAAAGAGAGAGAGAGAAAAAAAAATCCTGTTCATGACTTTACATTCATAAATACTCTCACAATGTCAAGGGATGGGGGGGGTTTTTCATCAATTCATTAGATCTGCTCCCATGAATTATTTATATGAAGTGCTAAAAATGGTTCTGAAACATTACAAGAATTCAATATCAGTTTTCACAGTGGGATTTCATCATTTTAGCACTGGAGCATAATAGCCTAATGCAATACTAATACGCTATGGTGCTAATAGGGTACAATGAGAGTTCTCTCTAATATGCAAACATTTCCATGTTGCATTATTATTTCTTTTAAGTTAATATGATATGGTGATAATATGATGAAATGAATTAGTTTCATATCATTGTTTGCATGAGTTGCGCATATTAAAAGAATATTTCCCACCCTCCCCTTGAATTCACTTGGAATGAGCTTGAAAATTTACCCTGTAGTTATTCTTATGCTAATGAGGCTGTTTAGTAGGAAACACTCCCGCTGTTGCTTAGCCAGCTGAAGAAAGAATAGGCTTGTGTCACCTCTTGCTGGAATAAAAATTTTCATGGCCTGTTTTGAAGGCCTCTGTCCTAAACACATTTGCTTTAACATTTCCTGCTGGCTCATAGATTCATTGCATATTTATGATAAATTCCCTGGTCAATATTTATCAGGAGCTCTTCTACATAAATGGACATGTCTTCCAGTTCAGCTGCTGCTGCGGGGACAGGCACGGGGAGTCACACGCTAGCAGCCCCGGCAAACGCCAGCTGTGGGGGTGACCGCAGACACAGGGATACCATGGCTTTTCTGGCCTGGGACGTGCTGGGAAGAGCTAGATGGCAAGCCCACACCCCAGCTTCAGGGTCAACTGCTGTACTTTCCTCCCAGTGTTGTGAGTTGTGACATTTGGCTAAAGCCTGGGTGGTGCACACAGTGACGCAAAAAGCCACACTGGCGTGAGGTTTTTCCTCTCCGCCCCACAAAGGAGAATATCCATCAGCCTTGAGAGAAATCCTGTCTGCTCTTCCTGGAAATGAGCCCTGTTCCCTGGCACATCAGACTGATGTGAGGACACCTTCGTTTCCCTGCTTGGGTGGCAAACCTGTGGAAAGCATCCTACAGATGCTTTGGCATCCCATGCTGGACACGAGCTGCCCAGCTTGGGGCAGCCAAGGCAGCCTGTCCTGACCCTCTGCAAGCGTTTTCCTACTACACTTAAATATGCAAACTAGAATGGCTGTAATGGGACTTTTTTTTGGCCCTTTTCACAGGGACTCCCAGGACTCACTGTGCTCTTTAATAAACAGGGCACTAAAATATTGAGGTTATCTATTTGGGGATGTGGTGGGATTCCCATACGGGATGATGCAGGAGGACCTTCATAACAGCTAACATTAACCTCGGGCTGCTCTCTCCCTGACTTCCCTATGGAGTAGGAAAACATCCCAGAAGGTGGCCAAGAGCAACATCCTGATCTGCCTGCACCCCTATTTTAACCTCACACAGATCCAGGAATCACCTTCAAATCCCAGCAAATGCAGCTTGACTGAATCTGTACTCGGGCTTTATGACCTTTAATTCACATGAAGTTACTCCAGAAAATTTTACACGTGAGGTTAGCAGCACATGTACAACACCGAAAACTTCCCCAAATGTTACAGGGGTTTAAAATGTCATAAATAAAAGAGTCCAAAGTTTTTTTTTAATTATCAGATTTCCAAAGCTACTCTACATAATTCCCTGTGTAATCCAATCTTAAACTCTGAAGACACTCATGCAGATGACATTTCCTCTCTGTTTTGAATGGGGATTATTTTTTAAGAGGATACAGAACCTGGAAATATTTCAATAGGTCTGATATTTAAAGCATATTTAATGGCATTTATGTTTTAATCTTCTTACTGACTAAACTTTAAAGAGAGCTGCAAGGAATTCAACAGTGAAAAAAATAATTAGACATTAGTTAATAACATAAAATGCATAGGTAATGGGTCAGTTGATTCACAAAGAGGACAAAAAATGGGAATGATTCTCAGGGCACCCCAGCAGACCACGCTTTCTACTCTCCATGAGTAAGGAGTCCCATGGCTCACATCATCCAGACACCTTGAAAGTTTTCTACTCCTTATGGACTTTGGCTTCACTGTTGGCAACAGTGTGATCGAAAAGCTATGAGCCAAAATCACCAGTTTCCTTATAAATGAGGAGATTAGAGGAGTCTTTGCCAGGCAGAGAGCAGGGGCAGCTGAATAATTCTCATAACTATCATCGTGCACTTTCTAGCCTGAACACAGCACAGTGCAGTCCAAGACCTCTCTGGGGATACATTGAACAAATCTCACTGAAAATTATACCCAAAAAAACGCCCAAACCCCCTATTGGGTTTTCAGAACTTTGGAGTTTTAGAAACTTTTTTTTTTTTGATCGTGAAACCTCGGCCCTGCTGCCTTGGTGCTGTTGAGAGTGGGGAACTGCTCTGCTGCCAGGCGGTGGTGAGTTACACCTGGCGCTGGTGCTCAGCTCCCGAAACTTTAAAGACTCATCTGCTGCTTCAGTCCTGAAAGAGCCTGCAGACAGCTCCCTGCTTGTTTTTCTTCTCACACTCTGCCTAACCCCAGGAGCAAGGAGCTACTTTGTTAGGAGTAAAGGTATTAATTAGCAGTGAACCTGTTTAACCCATGTGCTTTTTCATGCGGCTTCATAGTGAATCTCAAACAACCTTGGGTTGTAACACGACTACTATTTTCCTAGATTAGAGCAGATATTGGTTCTCTCGAAATCAGAGGCAATTGTCTAGCAAACACCTCTTTGCAAGGGCCCCACACATTGGAGTCTGCTGCAACTTCCCCGTGGAGGGCTGGTGTACTCCGGAGTAAGAAATACCACACATGGCACTCCTGCAGCCTCCTTCCAGCTTTCAGAAGCTGTGCCCTAAGCCAGCATCAAAAGGGAGGAAGAAAGGAGTAGTGATAACCTGCAAAAAAAACCCCCATTTATGTTGTTTCTATCATTGCTGTCCACATCTCTCCCAGCTTCTCTCCAAGAATCACTTACATCAGCGAGCTCTTGCTAAAATTAAGAAACCGAGGCAGGTTTCTAGAGCTACCAACCAACATATGCTCCCTACTGTGACTGCGAGCAGAGTGCTGCAGTGCTAGCTGCCACAGCCACGGACATGGGGCACGGATCCTGGAGAGCCTCATCCCCGGCAGCCCAGCAAGCACCAGGTGGAGCGCAGCCGTTGGGAGGTCCAAGAAGGTCTTTGTCCAGTTGCTGCTTTTTTGCCCCGTTGTATCAGCAATAGCCGATTTCAGTTGTTTCACTGGACAAGACCCATTGTGGCCGTGAGTGGGCACTTAGCTTTAAGCTCTTGGTCTCTGGTGAAAAAACCCTCTTACTGATGTGCCAGGACTCACACGTGGCTGCGCCTCAGGCAGGCCATCACAAAGTGCAAATTAGAAAAGTCATATTTTAAAGATTTGGGTGCATACTTATTTCTACACTAAAAGAACTGATTTTGCAAAACTTTGCTGTGTGGTCCAGCCAAATTGATGTGATTACTTCTAGCTGTCAGTGGGAACAAATAGGTCTTAGACAACTTAAGCACAGTAAGCCTGGCCATTATTTTACCCCGAAAAATCAAAGATTTCTTAGTGCTACCATTACTATTGCTCCGTTACTTGTGGAAAACAATTCCAACTATCAGGAAATAATTATGAACAAAGCCCAGTTAATTATACAAGACACCTCAGCTGCCCTAATTAAGGATCAGTTCAATACTGTTCACTTGGTAATTTTTTTTTTAATTGTGAATAGATTTAGTAGAAACCTGGTTGATAAACAAATAATGAGATTGGTGGTCCAGAAGGAATCTGATTAATAAAATTATTCACCAATTATTTATTTCCTCTGGTTTATATCATGCTTCCTTCTACCTTAGAACAAGAATAGAAGAATAAGGATTGCACTGATTGGTTTCAATGCCAACATCCCTTCCTGTCACAAGCATCCTACAGTCCTGAGCCTGAGGATTAAAGCTTTATTCATGCAACCATGATAAAACGGGGAACCAATTCAAAGTCAGGAAAACACTAAGTCCCTGATGCAGCAAAAAGTCACATGCAGGTAGATTCCTAGATCTGCACAAGCCTTACAGACTTTGCTGCAAGTAGTCACCTTGCATAAATACAACGTTTATAGAATTTGCGCTCAAACACAAGAGAATCATCAGGGCTGGGAAAAAAAAAACAGAGACAAGCTATAGCTCTGGTCCCACAGCAGACATCCCCACCATTTCCCCCGGAGAATTTACATAGAGCCTGTTGACCTCGAAGTGTAACGTCCGAAGCCCAGAAACAGGATCACAAACAGAGACCTACTGCCACAGCTACTGAAATCAGCCCCTAAAGGTTCCCAGAAGATCTCAGCAGAGCCTTGCCTGGAGGGGGGAGTGGGCACACAGACCAGTGGTGCAGGCAGCAAGGATGGGGGGGCACTGGGAGGAGGAGGAAGAGTCTCTGGTCTGAATTCCTGCAGCTGAGTCCCAGCAAATCCCTGTGTCTCACCACCAGATCAACCATGGATGACTGCAGTTTGAACAGGAAAATAACCTTAGAAGTTTTAAACTACAGTCTGCTAGCCTCATATTTTAATATGAAACTGAAACAATTTACTTCCTTTTTAATGGATTATAGAAGGAACTCAAGCATAATGCTTCTCCCCTTGTATGATCAATACCTTTAACACACTTATAAATTATTAATATTCTGCTCGCAAAATTAACCACCTCTGAAGAGGCGTAATTGCTCAATACAGCTCAAAAACCCCAACATTTAAGGAAGTAAAACATTTCTTTGCATTTTCAGAAGTTTCTAGTAGCTTGCTAGTACAGCTGAACAGCTCCACTATTTATTAGTCAATGTAGTATATTAATTGTAATTTACTTACTAATTTTTCTTCCTTTTGTGGCACCATAAAGGGACTTGGCATATGACTGTTTAATCACTCAAAAGCCTGTACCACGAGGACTGTCTCATTACATTTCCCCTAGAAATGATTCTCTTTTCCAGATGGGAAGGTTTTGGGTAAGAGAAAGGGGATGAGCTGATTTAGGAGTTAGTGTAAGTCACTATTATTCAGGATTGGTGCATGCAACATTATGCGATATTGCCAGTGCTAACACCACAGTGCTCCTGCCAACACGTCTTTACCACTGTTGTTGGTAAGTATCGTAAAGAGGACATACATCTTACTGCTAATTAATATCAAGTGCTATATTCACTTAGCTGCATTTTATTAGCTGAATTATCAAATGAGATCTTAATCTTCCAAAACGCATCTCATTTTTAAAAATTGTGTCTCGTTTTCTGAATGAAGAGGAAATACAGAGATCTCAAATCTCTGCCTAGGGACCACAAACTTTCAGCGTAGCTCTGAATCTGACTTCCTTTTTCCAAGTGCTAGTCTGTGTGTCCTGTGTGTTCTAATAAGTTTGAATTAGGATACCAACACCAAAAATGACAGTATCAAATGTAAAACCTACAAATTTCTTTAAAAATTTCAACTGATGGAGAGCAAACATGCTTCCACAGATGGATCAGTAGCTCAGGGCATCACTTTGTGTCTCTGAGGCTCAAGTGATATTCCAGGCAGTGCCAGAAAGATTACAGGGCTCTCCTTTCCATTTTGTAGCACTCTGGGAGCCGAAGAACTAGTGAGGGGCAGACCCACTGATACAATATTATCCTTGATTTAATGAAAATGAATGAGCTTGATAAATATATTCTTATCTAACCAATAGATGAATTATTTGGTCAAATATTTTCAAGGCAAAATTTTTATATCTATGCTTAACAGGCCTGAGATAACATGGCTCAGTGATGGTAAAAACAAAACAAAACAACAAAGAAAGTCTCGTTTGGTCTTTTACACAGCTACTGCAGGACTGAGCAGATCCATAGTTGCTACCAGTGGTTGAGATTTGCTTGTAAGTTGTTTGCATTGAGTTAAGAGCTGCCTCATTTCCACCTCCATAAGGAGGTTAACACCTTTGCTGCAGCTATCCTGTTTGTAAAGTTTAAGGGAAACTTCTTAGGTGTGAGGCACAAACTTCAGCTCTGAACAGATCCTTCCCATCAAGACATGCCTATGGCCAAGGGAGAGGTATCATTCCTGTGAAGGAAGTTTTCAGACCCTGCATGTTCAAACTAGATACACTGATTTGGGGGTTTTGGGGTTTTTTGGGTTGTTTTTTCTTTGTTTTGGCTTTTTGTTTGGGCGTGGTTTGGTTTTGGGGTTTGTTTGTTTGTTTGTTTGTTTTGGGGTTTGGGTTTTTTTTTGGTGGCCGTGTTTGGTTTTTTGACCAGAAATACCAGAAAGGCTTGAAACTATGAGGCCACAAAAATACTTTCAGATTTTTCCATTATCTACTACAAACCAGCCTTAAAGAGAGACTCTGTTTACCTTTCATGGATCCTTTGAGCTTTCCTTTATTTCCTTAGTTTGAGCCAATGCTGGAAAATCTTTGATGAATGTATTTCAAAGTGTTCTCTGGCTTTTTACAATCATTTTCTTAAAAAGCATGAATGTATATCTGAAAAACAAATGCTGCATTTCAGCAACCTCTTGTGTAGCCTAGTAAAATAGCAGGAAGAATAACATATAATTAACCAGATTGATGTTTCCAACTCAAATATGTTAACGACCTTCATCATTACAAATTTAAATAGATGTTGTAATGTTATAGTGTATAAACTTACACATTTCTGTTTTCAAAGTCTAGAGGCAGAATAGAGTTGCCAACACAGCCAGAAAGTCCGGGCAGACTTAGAGGCAAGAAACTCTGTCACTTGTGTGAATGCTAAGAAGGTAGCTGTCTTTATACAATTAAAGTTCAAGGTTGCATCTATAATAGCTTTTTCAGCTGTATTTGAAAGTAGATTTAAATTGTTACTCGCTCCTAACCTTGTTAGAGATTCATGGCATCGAGTATGTAAAGCAGAACAGAATGAAAGGGTTATGTCCTGGTTTCAGCTGGGACAGTTAATTTTCTTCTCAGTAGCTGGTGCAATGCTGTGTTTGGATTAGTATGAGAATAATATTGATAGCAACAACTGAAAACATCAGTGTGTTAAGTAGTGTTTATACTAAGTCAAGGACTTTCCAGTTCCTTCAGGTTCTGCCAGCGAGAGGGCTGGAGGGGCACAAGAAGCTGAGAGGGGACACAGCCAGGACAGCTGAGCAGAGCTGGCCAAAGGGACATTCCATACCATATGATGTACCATAGAACATCATGCTCAGTATGCAGACGGGGGGGAAAGCTGGGCAGGGGCCACTGCTTGGGAAGTGGCTGAGCATCGGTCAGCAAGTAGTGAGCAATTGCATTATACATCACTCACTTTGTATATTCCAATTCTTTTGTTATTAGTATTATTACTATTACTATTAGTATCATTAGAGCTTTCCTCCTTTTCTGTCCCATTACACTGCCTTTATCACAAGCCGCCAGTTTTCTCACTTTTACTCTTCTGATTCTCTCCCCCATCCTGCTGAGGGTGGTGGGTGAGCGAGCGGCTGCGTGGTGCTTAGCTGCTGGCAGGGGTTAAACCACCACAGCTTATAATACATTCACTAAAGAAAAGGAGTCTTGTAGCTAGAAAGAATATTGTGCAGGGAAATACAGGCATTTGGAAAAGCAGCTTTTTGTGAGAGGTACGTTTCTCTCACAGCATCTGAATTATTCTTAGAGAATTCTTTGGGGAAGTAGTCATGGTCATTTACCAGTTTTATAAAGATGTTTATTTTCCATCCAAGCCAGCCAAGAAATAAAAGAGGGAGCTGAATTTTTAGACTTGGTTAGTTATGAAATGGATCCTTGTGCTTCAATCCAGCCCTGGTAAGGATATGGGAAAGTATTTTCCTTCAGTAATTCAGCTAGCTTAAAAAAAGCTGCAATTACCAACTAGTGTTCTCCATGACAGCCTCTGGGCCCAGAAATGCAGCAAATTCTTCCAGGCATATTTGGGAGCTCCTGTGGAATAGCGATATGATTGGAGTTGGTTTTGGTTTGATTACAGGATGTTTCTCACACTGTTCATCAAATAGAAAATGATGTCGGATCTCTGAGTGAAGAGAACAGAGTGATCAAGATCCTGCTCTGCTTCAGGACTTGTAGAAAAGAACAAAAGCAGAGGGGAAAAGGGAAATGCCAGCAGCCAGCCTAGTCTTTTAGTGTGGCATAAAGAAAACATGAAAAGAGAAAGAGTATTGAATGGGTAATGTTAAGTAATGGCATAATGTCTAACTATTTGCAATATTTGCTTCCAAGTACCTGGCAAAATCATGTTTCCCATTACAGAATAATGCCAGGGCATGACCCCGTGATTCAGCTGCTGTCCTCTCTGGCTCTTTTCACTGATGAAATACTTCTGTGGCAGCTCTGCAAATTCCACTGTCCAAGTCTTCACTTGCGGAAGAGCCTGAATTGGCATCTCCTGGAATCTGCAAAATGCCATTTTAAAAGTACATTTCGCCCTACTCCTCTCTTTTCATTTAGAGAACCCGAAAAGGGATGGAGACACTTAAATCTCAAAAGGGCTATTCTCACAGCATTTTCAAGAAAGTCATGAATTTGAAAACCCTGCCACACCCCTGCACATTTTACACTGTACCCATCACATGGCTTCCAAGCACTTCCAAAACTCCGTACTTTGTGACCACAAGGCCTGATAAGCAGCCTGGATGCTTATCTTTTGAAAACAAGAGGTCAAACCTTTTGAGAATCTTTTCTTCCTAAAGAAGCTTCTGCCTTACAAATCGTAGACCTGCAATAGTCTGTCAGATGCAAGTTCACTGAAGAAATCTTGTAGCTGTAAGTACATTAGTGATATATAACGTTATTGCCCCAAACTGATATTTGTCTGCAACCCTTACTGGTCTATGAATGCCACCACAAAGGGCAGTCTGGCTTTTTTACATGTGTATGAGGCTACAGGTTCCTGAATTCATAAATTGTCAACTATTTTAAATACACTGAAAATTGACTGATGATGAGTGCTGCTCTTCTACACTAATTTCTCTTCTAAACCATGATATGAAAATTCCAGCTAATGGGCTCGTGACAAGACTAAACAGGGGTAATAGCAGACTTAATCAAGAAAACAAATGGGATTCATTAAAGGCTGGCGCTTGGCGGATAATCTTTGGAGAGTTCTCACCTCAATCTACATGTCCCCATCAAAAAGAAAAAAAAAAAAATAGAAAACTTGAGCTCTTTTTATCTCAGGCTGTTGAGCCAATTCAGTGAAAATTCGTAATGGAAAAATATTAGACACAGTTAACTTCAAACTCCCTGTTCCATGTTTTAGAAGATGTATCCTCTGAAGATGTATCCTTTCCAACTCTTTTTATAGTCTTTATCACAGTGTTCATGGTAAAGTGTTAACTAGAATTTTCTTCTCACAGTTGAGAAGAAAAAAAAATAGCTATGGTTTTTACATCTACCTGTAACAGGTAGCTTAAGATGGTGTTGCAGTACAGGAAGCATCTCTTGGCAAATACTACTAAGGAAATACATATATATGTCTTTACATGTGTATGTATTATATATAAACCCTATATGTTTATATATAGGTTCAGTACAGACACATCCATACCTACACTGCATTATGCACTTTTGCAAGCTGAACGGCTAGAAATGGAAGCCAAACGCTACTCCAAGTTTCAGAAATACTCTGTCTACAATAAATGAAGCCAACTCCCTAAATATAAACATCTTCAAAGTTCAGTTTCAATTCTGCAGTTCAGCCTCCCATAAAAAGGAAGAAAACTTAGATCTTGATTATCACTCTGCTCCAACAATATCTTGTTAAAATATGCAGAATATTTTATATTAAAATATCTTGTTAAAATAACAGAATTACCAGATAAGCAGATAACTCCCTCAAATCAGTAACAAAAATATTTCTTCACTGAATGCCACATTACCAAAAAAAACTCATAAAACAGCTTGTCACTTGTAAGAGATACATGTCCAGCCTTGATCTACTTTGAACTTAAGAGCAATAAGAAAATAAATAGGAAGTTTCAGAATTGTTTTTCACTCGCTCCTCTTAGAAATGCCTATCATCTACTGTCCCTGAAATCTATGTAACATACCTGAGCTCTCTAGGGGCCAAATGAAGACCTCACTGGTGCCAGTGGAAAGAGTTGTGATGGTTTTGATGCAAATTGTTAGATATATTCAATCTGTTCTGTAACTTCCCCTCTTTGCACAGACACTCTTGCTTTTTTGCTAACATCTCGGGTACCACTGTTAAAACCAGGATTATCTGCCCGCTCTTTCCTGCATTTGCAGAAAATCTGACTCCTGGTTTATTTGCTCTTGTTTGGTTCACTAATACTTTGTTCTGCAAAAGCTTATTTACTCTTGCTACCACCTCCTAATTACTTTAGGGAAGTCATATTGTTTTCTCATTATGTTCCTCTAGCTCTGTTCTGAGAAAGGCATATTTTCTGTTAAAAGTGCCCAAATTCTTTTCAGGTGGCTGCACCCTCTGCATCGTGTGGCCTTACACAGTGTCTAAATTTGCTAAGGCAATTTGAGCATTATCTGATTGCTAATTAACGTCCTGTAATAATTCTGACCTTTAAAAATTGTCTTCTAGCACTGCTGTTTCAGAGGCCTGCTGTGCATAGGCTTTTTTTTTTTTTTCTCCTGAAGTTTTTTCACCTGTGACTTCTGCTGTCAGAGAACTCCCAGCTCACCTAAGCGTTGCTGCCGGAGGTTGGAAATAGCCCTGGCTAGCATTGTGAAATTTGGTGTAAGAGTTGGGGGGGTTTCCCCTCTGTTTGCTTTCAAGGCTTGGTTATCTCAGTTACTCTTGCAGAAAACATTCAGAGAGAGTAGTTTGCATTGTCAGAGCGTGCCACAGGCTGACTCCTTGGCCAGCCACATCCACACACAAGCCCTTCCTCCACAAGTCAGTCAGTCTAAACACATGTGGATCAAAAGCAGGAAAAGTAACACCACCTGAAAGCTGTGGGTGAGCAACAGAGTCCGTGCTTGAGGTCAGGTGGTGCACAAGAACCACCATTAACACCCCCACCTTTCTGGGATGGCCTTGGGGCACAAATTCAGGAGACATCTATGAGACATACACATCTCTCCAACTCCGAGAGACAACTGTTTGGCTTCGTGTGACCACATATATAATCCTTCTGTGGATTTTGTAATTGACTCCCCATCTAGCTAGTGTCATTCTCTAATGAACATTAGCAACATGGGAATGGCTGTAAAAGATCTGCTACTTGAGAATAAAATTAGAAACTTCCTTTGTAATAGAGTCATTTGGGAGGTACAGGTGTGCGTACAACAGCTCACATGCCTGTAGTCACAAAAATATCTGATAACAAACAGCCTTATTAGAAACCTTTTTCTACTTTTGAGATTAATCCAGAAAAGGGAAACAACGTGCCAGGTCAAAAACTACCACAACAGTGCTCACCGTGACCCCAGCTCAGAAGAAAGGCTGTGTTTACACCTTACTTTCTCTTCTCAACTCTCTGAAAGAGGATCAAGCATAACAAACTGCCTTTCTCAGTAGTTTTTGTACCCAGCCCATTCAGCGGGCTGCTGGGCACCGACCACACCGCATGAACAGATCTACCTCACCCCGCTCCTGCATGCAGGGAAAAGCCAAACAGAAAAGTGACTTACTGAGACTGGGAATAGCTCGTGTTTCAGAGCTGGGAGAAGGCAGCAGGCTGGTGCTGCTATACTCCAAGGTAGACCCAGGGACATGGCCTCTCCCTAGGGGCCAACAGCAGCACTGCCCTCTGGCTAAGGAGCTGCTAGCAGCCCTCAGGTCCTTTTGTGCCCATCAGGCAACATTTCCCCTGATAATTAACAGCTGTGTTGAGGTCTTCCCAAACAACAGAACAGCTGGAGCCAATATTTTCACTTATTGCAAAAAAGAAGTGGGCAGAGTGGCATAACGGACAAGGATATCTGCAGAAGGAAATGACTGCTTAAGAAAAAAACGTGACAAGATACCATCTCACTGATGAAGTTTTACATGCATTTATGTTGTCAAAGTCATAAACTTAAAAAGAGATGCAAATTTTGTTTGTTACAAAGGTAATAGCAGAGGTTTGTTTACCTTAAGACCACCAAAACAGCAGTGAGGATTTTCTCATAGTCCTGCAAAGCCATCGTGTATGAACCCCACATCAGAAGGTTCCTGTTATGCAGTTTCAGAAACGGTGGGGATTTTCAACGGTTTTGCTCGTCACGCCAGCAGCATTCAGTGAATTATCTGAGGTTATGTTTTGCAGCTGTCAGAAATCTGTACCTGTATGACACAGCACAAAACAGAAAAAAGCTGTCCATAAGAAAGCAGCTACAGTGGCATTCACCTGAAAACAGAGAGGGCATATGAGTAAAAAAAGAAATACTCCAAAACATGCCACTGGAAAAGACAGCGAAGGATGTTGACCCTTTCTGTAGTTTCACTAAGGGTGTCACCATATTATCAAAGCTTCAGGAACAGAAATAGTCACTTCTTACTCCCATGATATTTCTATGTTTTTGTTACCAGCCGTGAGCAGTTATTTAAAACCACAATGAACGAGAACATGCATACACGTGGCACACATCAAACATTACCTGGACAGCTTTCACAGCTTTTGGGGTTTGTAAAGACAGACTTCCTCCAAAATTCTGTACTATAGGTGCAGAATGCCTCTGTTGGGTAAAGCCATTAAAACTCATTATCAAGACACTGCATAGGAAAAAAATCTTGTCACAAAGCCATCAAGATGGAAAATATGGTACTGACAGAGAGATCGTGTTGGGAAAAACCACCTTGGCCTGATTCTGGTAGATACACAAGAGGTATTTTATCCCATTACATCAATGCATACTCAAGAGGAGGAACAGAGAGCGTTAGCTGTAGCACTTATCCATGAATGTGATCAAACCTCTGGTAATCAGACATATGTGGCTGTTCACTGGCTACATGAGACAAAGTAAAGAAATAAGAGAAACTCAAATAACAGAAAAGCCAATGCCAGATTCATCTGTCTGAGAAACACCAGGAAACAAGAAGATACAAAGGATAAAGTTCTGTCCGTGACTGGTGTGTGTCTCCCCACCATGTGCTGCATTTACCAATGAAAAATCCCTACTGTCACAAAACCCACCCCTTCATTACACTCCCAGTTTCTCTGAACTGGGTTCTAGTATGTTCCCATTTTAACCAGTTTGCACTACACAGATGCATAGATAGCTGTGAGCCCTCGGTAGCACTCACAGAGAGGTGTCAGAACCATCAGCCACATGAAGGGACTCTGCCGCTGTGCAAGGCTGCTGAGCAGGAATCACAAAGGGTGCCCTCAGCTTTCTGGGGTTCCTCACCTAAGGTGCAGGGGGGAGAGCTTGCACAGGTCAACAAGACCAGCGCTAAGAATAGAATATGCCAAGCTTTGGACTGCTGGCTTCATAGAGATCTGACATGACCAGAAGAGAAATCAAGGCCAAAGACTGCAGCCAGGTGATCATAATGTCTGCTGCTGCTTCTCCATCCTGCAAGCAGATTACAGATGGATATGTTAATAACAAACACCTGGACTAATTTGGAGAATGAATGCTGATCTCAGAAGCACAAAGAGACTTTCTTCCTTGCTACTTTGGGGAGAGGTGGGATATGGCATAGACCCAATTCTGCAAAGACTCTTCTGTGAGCAACTTTGATCTCATGTGTAGGTCTCCCTCCTACATGAACAGCCACATTTACAACTATCTGCAGTTATCAAACAAAAATTTTTAACATCTAAGTGTGTTGCATCTGTTCCAATGAAAAGGCCTCGGTGTAACAAAAAAATCATCACTTGAATGTGAAGTTTGAAGTCACTCTGCAGTGTCTGGGCTTGGGGGGGCAGGATCAGAAAGCTTCCTAGGTACCACTAAGACTAAAGCTGGTGCACTGAATACGTGGGGTTTTGTGGGGGTCACAGGGTGAGGTGTTTAGCCATGTTTTTGATAAGGTAGGGGAATGGCGTAGTGCTGAAAATGGAAGTAAAGGGGACTGCAGCCAATGTGGTGTTATCCTGAAGCCAGAGGTAATTCCTCTGTGTGTCCATGACCCTGCAGCAGCAGGATCCCTGGTGGGCGCTCCATCGGCACGGGCACTGTGCAGCTCTGAGCAGGAGGTGCCTCTTGGCCACGCTGTTAAGTTGTCTTTCAGGCAACAATGGCAGGCGTTCTGTCAGACTGTTCTCCGGCAAAGTTTTAGTGAATTATTAATTTTCTCTGCCTTCAGTTTTCTACCTTCAGATCACCTGTTAGCTTAAATAAAATGCATCCCAAGGCTCCCTTGGGAATGGAGAGTGGCTGGAAGGATGGAGACTCCTGTCTGTCTGACGGCTTTGCAGAAGCTCCCCCAGTTTTCCTGCCTGTAGCTGGGGTGCAAGGGTGAAGCAGGACAAGGAGCTGTCCTTTGCCATTTTACATCCAAGCCTTACTGTGATAACCTTTACAGATAATTTTCCCAGCAGGTGTTAGATATTTCTTGTGAGCATTTTAACAGTGAAACATCATTAAGTATTCCTGACAAAAGTAATTCGTTTTTGTACAGTTTTTGGAGGGGTGGAACCAAGACAAATTAGCCTCAGGGTTTTAGACACAAAGACGACATGTTCTTTTTGTACTAATCCTGTTACTGTGGATATCCTTTCCAGCATATTTGAAACTAGCCTCACTTGTAATTGACTTACTGTCATACAGTCAAGATGCCCTTTCTCCAACTTTCAGAGAGAGGGAACTGCAAACAGTAAAACCCCTAAAAATATTTTAATGGGCTTGCAACCATTCCTATGTGTTTCAAAAGATGTTTTTTCAGCAAATCAGGGTTTTTTGAGTTTTTCTTAAAAGTACAATTGACACAGTAGAATTAATTCTACCATTTCATGAATAGTAATATCATGAAGAACAAATACAATTTCCTTTTTTTTAAAGTTTTATTTGTTGATCTCAGGAGGTTGCAGCTTTAAAAAGTTGTGTCTCTGATGCGCGTGGCATCAGAGATCTCAGCATGGCACCCAAGCAGGGCAGCTTTCTTACAGCCATTACCCGTGCACGAGGCCAAGATCAGCTTTTCAGATGATAGACGAGCTCCGATAGCTGCAGAGCTATTCATCATTGGGGAGAAAGGCTCAGCCTTGCTTCACACCTGCCCCTCACGCTCACTCCCTCGCTGCCCAGAATTTTTTCCCTTGCCTCTTCTTTCTATTGCACTAACGCTTCCTCATCGCCCCCTTGCCTGTTCCTCCTCTCCCACCACGGCCAGGCCACTGTGCTGCCACCATACCTGTGCCATGCTTCACCTCTCCTGTCCCCGTTTCGAGCAAGACCTGTGCCAAGCAGCAGAGCCCTGCCACGGTCAGTGACAGTTGAACACATTAATAAGCCTTTATGGTACGTCCCCCCTCCGGTGCCAGCGAAGTCTGGCAGCATCGCTGTAAGGCTGCGGAGCTCCCGAGACGCTGCTGTATAGCGTTTTGTTTTGTTTTGTAATGGCTCCATTTCACACTCTGATGCAGCTGACTTAACCTACTGTATTTCACTTTTCTTAATTAGATTTTGCTCGTTATTCCCGAGCACCTCTGAAAGCTGGAGAGGCACAGCGTGCTGCTGACATGGCTGCTTTCTCTGCTGAAGCAGCCCCAGGGGCAGGGGTGGTGGTCCGCACCCTCACAAGCTGAAGGAAGGAGATGTGTGTTTTATACCCAGGATGGAGAGGTGCAGCCGAGGGGTTCAGTAAAGCACACAGCCATGGGGGTGCTGGGGACAGGGGAGCACTCACTCAGCTGCAGGGCTTGGGAGTACCACAGGTTTCCATCCGCATCCCAGGCGCTGGGTACCCCGCTCCTGCCTCTGCTCTCAGCACACCGCCTCCACTCTTCTCTTTCCCTTTCCTGCTCTCCACTCCCCGGATATAAGGGAGTATTTTTTAGAGTGAATTATCTGATAGTTATCTGTGACTCCAAGGCCTGTTGGTGCAATATCCAGCTCCTGAAGCCCCTGGACCTGTAGGAATTTATAGCAGCAGATTGACGGGGAGTTTTTTTCTGCAGGTTGTTTATATTATTGTAAGCTGCTTAGGAGGAAAGCTTTAACAGAACACTAGATAAAAAGAAAATGGGTTTTAAAACCTCCAGTAACTCTTTTTTCTCAACTCGTTCTTGAACAAAAAAATGTGAGCCCTGGGAAAGCACCTGAAGGTACTTTCACAAGGAACCAGCACAGAACACAGAGACTGCAATGGGCAAAATGTCCTCTGCTTGGCTTCTGGCAACAGAAAAACCACTGAAAACCTGGGGGAAGAGCAGGATGTGGGCAGTGAGGTCAAGTAACAAATGCTGGCACTCGGGAATGTGAATAAATAAATGGTCTCTGCTTTTTCTACTAGTAGGATCCCATATCCTGCAGTATCACATATCCTAATAGCTATTGATTTTTTCTATTTTCTTCCCACATCTAACGAGAATTTTTATTCAAATGAAAAACTCACAAATGTGCTGGCAGTTACTGTAGGTGAAGGAAAGACAAAGGGCTGGGAAACAGAATATGAAACGGAATATTCCCTTTAGCATTATGCTGAGGTCCCATTCAGCAAAGAAGGACCATCAGCAACCCTAATGAAAATTATTCCAGGATAAGGACGTAAATAGAACAGCTGTCTCTCATCTACATTAACACTGAACTGACACCTTTTTGGGGACAATTGCACATCTACCAGTCACTTAATACATCCTTATCTGCACCAAAGGCTGGCCCTGCTGTGAGAAGGGCAGCAGAGTGAGTAAGTAACATAAGATCTCCCAGGTGGAGCCAAATGGCAGCTCATGCTGATGCCTTCCACCATCGTCCCAAGCAGAGCAGGAGTTCAGTGCCCATGAAAAGAGTTTCTCTGACTGCCTATCCAGGAGGTGCAATGTAAACATGGGGGCTGCTGTAAGGAAAAAACCCAGTACCATTGCTTGGGATTTATGGCAATCCAAGGGAAATGAAACCTTCACATGGAAGAGAAATAAGAAGCAAGTGATGGCTCAGCCTGTCCCATTGGATTATAACAAAGAAGAAAGCAATACAAATAAAAAGTCCCAATCCTGTATGAGTGATGAACACACAGAAAGGGCAATTTTCTCCCTCAGCACTGCTAGCTAATAGGGGCAGACCAAGCAGGTTTTCTTTTAAGCGCTTGCCATCGGGCTGGAGGACAAAGGTTTTCTCCAGGCAGGGAGAAGACATCAGTTGGCCTGAGTCAAGCCCCAGCAGGAAGTTTCCCTGAAAAATACAGAATTTAGATCAGTTATTTGCATTTCTCGTAGCTAAAGGAGATACTGAGAGAGAGAGAGAGAGAGAAAGAGAAACCTGGGAACAGCAGGCAGCTTCTTTGGAAGTGAACTACAAACACAACAGTGAAAGGGCAGCTGAGTTCTTGTGCAAAACATGGTATAAAGCCTGGCAATTCTCAAATGGTAAAAATAACTCAGAGCAAATTCACAACTGATAGCAAATTGAGCAGCAGCATTTCAGAGTGTACTCAATAAAAGGGTACATTTCTTCAGTTATAGTCTCTAATAATTTAGCATATTAGTTGCTGTATAATAGCAGCCTATTTCCTTATTGGCAGCATGCTTAGTTAGTGTAGATAATTAAGATTAACTATTCAAGCTCTTAGTCATTCTTCTAGGGGAAAAAGACAGGTATGAGATAGCTTTTAGCACCACCCTGTTAATCCAGGTAATAGGGATGAGTTCTAAACTGACCTGTAAAGTTGTGCCAGCAGTGACGGTTCTTGGTCCCGTGCACAAGGCAGCTGAGTGGGTAATTAGAGCCATCTTTGGGGTGCTGTCGTGTGGTGCTGCAGAAGGGGTGGCCAAGAAACTGTGGAGAAGCAGAAGTAAGGGAAGAGATGTGAGAGGGAACAGGAGCACAAAAAGGATGATGGAGATACAGATGTGGGGAAGCAGAGAGGGGCTCAGGCTGGAAGGGGAAATCTATTGAAAACTGAGGACAAGACAAAGCTTTTAGCCCTCCTATGCTGCCTTGCTCATCTGGAGAATTGGAGGCTGAGCATTTACAGTGCTGAGGCTTGTTTTCCAGGTAGAGACAAGCAGGCAAAGAAGCCTCAAGAAAAGGGAAATGATCCTGTGATGCTGGAGCTCAGGGCAATAGATGCAGCCCACAGACACAGAACTGAGGGTTGCGGTTGCAGTCCCTGCAGGATGATGGCTTCTGCTCCATACTGATGTAGTTGATAGGGATAGTTGAGCAGAAGGCTAAAATGTAAGCAGCTGTGTGTTGGCAGTTCATACCTAAAGTTTTGATCTCTGCAGAAAAATAAGTAAGCCTCAAAGAGTCGTTGATCCCTATCATACTGTCACCTGTCTACTTGAGCTCCATCTATCAGTCTAGCTGTCAGTGTCTGTGAAAGGATGGGAGTCCCCTTCCCTCAAAGCAATGGCACAACTATGGAATCGCTGCCGCTGGGCAGGTGTGAGGTGAATCAGCTGTGTTCTGGCATGAGCATCTTCTCAGGCCCGCTCCAGCATCCATGATCAAACAGGAGGCATCAGGGGAGTCAATGGCTGTTTTCCCTGGCTTTGCCCTACACGGTGTGCATGAGAGCAAACTTTTGACACTCGTATGGGCACAGGCGGCTCCCTGCCCTCTTCAGCAGTGGCCCCAAAGAAGCACCTGAAAATAGACTCTGACCTTTCGATTATATACGGCCAACTTGCTTGCTCTTTTAACTGCTGTCTTTGAGTTTTCCCAAGCAATCTCTAAACATAAAATAGGAGTGATTTTAAAAGAAAATGGGTTCATCAGGTCAGTGGTAGTGTAATTCTGGAAAGGGTATGAAAGTAAGTAAGTAATGATAATGCAGGAATTGAAGGGCTGATATAATTTGCCATGGCTGCACTGAGGTAGGAAATTGTAAATAAAACTTCTTGTCTGGCTGGAACATAATGAGTTCCCTACCTTTTAACAGTGCCTGCAAAATAAATTAAAAGAAAACACATACTGCCTTTCTTCTCTTGCAGATAGTATCTATTTATTAAGGTAAAAGGAACAGTGACAGAGAATACTACTTCTGCACAACAATACTTGCATTAACTCCAAAGACCTGGCCACTGCCCAGAGATGAAGAAAGAAGGGGGAATGATGCTGGCATGGGAATAAAGTGATATGAAATTGCCACTGACAGTAAAATAGGGAAAGTGATGGGCAGTAAAGGCTTGTCCCTGCCCTTCTCATAGCCTTTCCTGTGCTGTGATTGTGAAGGAACAGTGATTTTAGGGAGGGAGAGGATATCTGAAGGCAATTATTGTTTCTGTGAAAGAGCTATTATTAGTGTTTAACTGCAGTCAATGCTTTTATAACTTCTTAGTGCTTCAGTAAAGATACTGTCCTTGCTGCTTTTAAATTTTAGAGTGGACTTGCAAGTGCAGGAAGCCCAAGAAAGTTAAGGGAACAGTGGTGAAAAAAAAGCGATGTAAATAGTACATGCAATAAAAGTGTCCCTAGCCAAAATGGGCTGAGGTCAGCAAGCCCACTAAAGGGCACAGGAGCTGAGATTCCAGAATATGCAGTAATTAGACAATACTTCTTACGAAAGTGCACTGAAGATATCCTTTATATCTAGTTGGTGACTCAAATGTATCGCACAAAGCTTCTATGAATAGGGATATGGCTAAAAGCAAGAAAACAAACAAACAAAAAAATAAATTAAAAAGACAAAAAAAAAAGACTGATTTTTACCTACACACAACAGGTCTGCATAGTTACTTCTCATTCTCTTAGACATCACTACAGGCAGGGACCCTATGCCAACTGACTGATCAAGGTCTCTGTGAACTACACACTAAGAGGCTTGCTTTCTTTTCTAGAGAACAAAATGGAAATAATGGTAACAGAGACCGATGTGGTAAAGTCCATCAAAGCCTGAGAACACCCAGTCTGCCTTCACCTAGAGCCCTTCACCTCTCTGCTAAGGCTCTCAGCCAGGGGGGCACTCCTCGTGACAGTACATATGGGGTATAACTAACTCTTACATAGACATAACCCACTGCACAATTATTGCTGATTTTCACCCATGTTGTGCTTGGCCTCCTGATTTGAAGGCATATGCATCCCTTATTTCAGGATATAACTCTTAAAAGCATATCTCACTTAAGCTGTTATTCAGAAACTGAGTAATCCAAAGCACTGGGATTTTGGCTGGTAATTTTAACTCAACCCATTACACTTACCTTAATCTGTGTTTATATGAAACACATCTGAAATTGTGCCACTATTGTAACGTATAACTTCATGAAAAATACATTTAAAATAAAGAGAACATTTCTGAACTACTGCTTTTACAGATAAACATTATTTAAAGTTTTGCAGATTTTCTTTCTTCTGAAACAATAGATAGAAATTAAAAAAATAGTATAGGAAACTTACCTCTCTAGCACTTTTCCCACAGGAAGTATGGCAATTTTTATAACACACTCAAAGGCAATTTACTGTGACATGACTTAAAAAGTAAAGCTCATTTTTACAGCACATAAGTTTTTTGCAACACAGTAGAATTCCTGTATGCCTGACAGTATAAAGAATAGTGCACAAAATACCATGTGGATTTAAAGTGACCAAAAGCGGAGGCTAGTTTATAATTGTCTTTCCTTTTGTTACAGAACCCGAATTCTTTTCTTTTGGAGACTGAAGTAGGGTGACTGTGAGCCTCAAGAGAGAAAATAGGTCATGTATTTCAATGAGAAAAGGATGCATTCCGGCTTGTTTTGTTTTCCCACAGCCAGTAACAAACTGCATCAGGAGCTTAAAAGCAGAAATCTGAAGTGAGGTCAGAAGTAAATGAATCCCCATGCTGTATTTGTGGCATTTGCCTTTCCTGGCTGATTTTTGACGCAACCTTCAAATATTACAAGGAGGCTCTTATTGCTAGCCCAAAAACCCCAGCACACACCATGGCAGAGCGCTGAAGAAGGTGCGAGTCTGCCCTTCTCGCTGGAGGGAAGCACCGGGCTGTCCCCAGGCCCCGGGGGCTGCCCGCGCTGCTGCTGAATTCGGCTGGACATCGGCTCTCACCAGCATCCTGCGGGATAAAGCCTCCATCAAGGCCTGTGCCTACGGTGTCCAACTGGGGCTTGAGCAAAAGCCTGCCTGTTTATCCAGTGACAGGGGATGGAGGGCAGAGCCAAGCTGTAAGCATTCACGCTTATGCTTTCCAAAGTCTTTTTTTAAACAAAGGGAGAGCCGGTCATCTTGGAGAAGGTGAACAGCAGGGATAGGCACGTCCTGTTGTTATTATCCCAGTAAATGGATGCAGAAACATTAAAAGGAATGGAAGCCAAGGGAATGCAAGATACAGAAGCTTGTCTATATTATACCATTGCCACTAGATTTGGCAACTTCTAGTGTTCTTGTGCCGCCATTCACACTATCAAGGTATCTGGCCTTGCAGCCACTCAGTCTGTGTTCAGTGCTCTGTTTAAGGTGCATCCCATAATACCTACTGTCCTGTGGTCATTTAGGAGCACTTGCATTGGAAAAATAGAAAAGGAAGTACTGCTTAAAACTTAAAGGTGCAAACTACACCTTCTTTTGTTTGCTTGTTTGTTTGTTTTAGACATATGTATTGGATGGGAATCTAGGAGACAGTGATCAGACCAGTTACAAAGAAATCTGGCATGATGCATCTGCATTTTGAGTTGGCTATGAAAAAAATCCTTCAAAATATACTTCTTTTTGGTATCAGTATAGTATATGTTATAAATGTAACAGAGACTGAGAGATATGACTTTCAGCACAAAACTAGCATCATCTCTTGAAAGATTTATATATGTGACAGACTCTGAAATGAAAGAAAAAAAGAAAAAAATATTTTAGGGTAGCAAACAATATCATAAAGAGTGGTTTTGTCACACACATTTGCTGATTAGCCACAGCTCTGGAATTTTAAGTGCTGCTGTTGGAGAAAGGAAGCAATCAGCCAGGTTCAATCTGAATTCTAGTTTCAAATTATTTCAGAACCTGTCCTGTAGTATTTCAGGCCAGTAATACACTAACAGATGCCTTTATCATAGCAACAGAGAGATCACCCTTAGGCTAGATTTTTTTCTCAGAAACTTTCACAGAACTAGCTTTCTTCTAGAGATATCAGTATCCTGCTAATTCTGGACCTCAGTGGACTTCTAAAAACACCATGCAAACTGAGCATATAGATTAATTGCAGAAAGGATAGATACTATCACTTACCTCTGAAAAGCAATCAATACTGCAAAAAAGGCTTGTAAGCACAATTAGAAGGAGAGGTGATTTTCTTTAATCAGTTTTCAGCTATTATGCAATACCAATTTTCATCAGGACCTCTTGTCTGTCCCTAGAACACAGTGCTAGGTTAATATCAGAATTCGTGTTACCTATATAAAAAGGGATTTGTGTTTTACAGTTCTCAGATACATTTGTTGAAACCTTTTTCCTTTTGTGTGCCTTGACACATGCTGATGAGTACCACCACAGCGCTATCATTGCATCTTACCCACCTGCAGTGTCAGTCCGGGTAATTTTGGCTCTTCTTGGCCACACATGGTACAGTCAGTAGCCTTAGATATACACTTGTGTAGAAACTCTCAAACACATCTGACTGCTATTAAGATGTACAAGCTTCAGTGCCTTGCAGAATATGTGTACTATACCATAATTACATCTACACATGTCTAACTATATGTATACAATGGCTCTCAAGCCCTTGATAGAACAATTGGATTCTCCATAGGGACACATATGAGAGGGGAAGGGAATGTACATAAAACTAGCATAGAAAGTTCTATCACATTTTATATGCTGTTCCTTGCCCACCCTGTTTATTATTTTTTGGTGTACTTTTAGCTTTTGCACATTTTAAAATGATACGATAGTATATCAGTTATAATTGAGTGGTAAAAAAAATATTATTTCGCTCTTTGCTAGATGTATGGCATGCGTGAGTCAAAGCAAAGATTTGTAGGCTGTGGAGAGATAATTTAAAAGCATAATAGCTGTTAGTGCTTGCGTATGTTACCAAGTTTGTTTTCTTTTCCCTTTTTATATTTGTCATATAATTTTTACTGTGTGTTTTTCTCCTCTGAAAGCATTTTGAAAGACATTATAATCTACCACCTTGTTTTATAAAAGTTCATTAGTCACACAAATTGTCATTTAATTTGAACTTTAAATTCTAAGGATTTTATGTTTCAGCCTGTAAGAAATGAGACTGAAGTGGAGATTAGAGCATCGGGCAAGACCAGAGCAAATAGTGAGGGACACCACAACGCCTGCCCAGCTGGACGGACGTTCAAACACATGGGGTCAGGGAGAAGCGTCCATCACAGCCACGCCATTGCTGCACCCTCCACATCTAACCTTTGAAAGGCTCCAGGGTCTCATCAAAGGCTCTTTAAAAAAGTAACATGCACACACACAAACATTTTGAAAAAGAAAGATTAAGAACTAGAGTGTAAAAGGACAGACTAAGCCTACAAGAGTAGAGCAGGAATCTTCCATTGCGCACTGCTGCCTTGATAACTCAGTTAACACAGTTCATGATACTTGGATTTTAGGAAATCGAATGGTACTCACGTAGTTTTCGGCTGTTATGATCTCTTGTAAGAAGACTATTTCATACTTGCCTAAAGTAGCAGCTACAGGCACAGACCTCAAATGCGGAGAAGCCAGGCTACCCTGTTTACAGAGTTATTATGAAAAACACAAAAACACGCCCCCACACACACTTTACCAACAGATGTTTCAAATGACAGATTTGGGGGTTGAAGAGCCCTTTCATTTTTCCCTTCCTCGTCTGACACCACTCTGGCAGGTCTGTGCCGAGCAGCGGCGAGGGGAAGGAGCAGCGTTATGAGGATGCTGCTTGTGGGTCCCTGGGCACAGCAGGGCTGAGACCCCACTCGCCGCCTGCGCTCCCCAAGGCACTTCTCATAACCCAGGCCCTCTCCCACACACGGGTCTGATGCTGCAATATTATTCTCCATCTACAGAACTCTGCTTCATCCAGACTGATGTTTATTCATACTTTGGTACCACAGTTCTCTGGATTTGGAGGCTCACTGCAAGACAAGGCCATTTTTTGTGGCTGGAATCCTCTGTTTCACTCAGAGATTTGTTTCACATCATGTTGCTTGTGTACAAGTCATTATAAAAAAATGTTTGGTGGAAAATTAATGTATAAACCATAAATAGAATTATTTAATCCTTGTTTTTATCAGTGCAGACCAACACAGCTTTTAATTGCAAAACTGACCTGGTCCCAAAGAAAAGGCCAGCTGTGTCTAATCATCCAGGGGATGGACCAGAACACACCAAATAAAGGAAATGGAAAGTAACGCCAAAATGTTTTAAGATGTAAAATGACACAACGTTCAATGAACACTTGCCAACATCATCTCTAATTACTGCAGTGATTAAGTAGTAAAGAATTTGGTCCCAAGGGGACTGCAGTTCTGAAGGAAATACGGTGCCATGTGTTACAGAATTTTTTCTTGCAAATCATTATGGAAATCCTGCTTTCTGTGGTTCTCCTAACAAACTCTTTCTTTGCAAAAACCACGCTTCATTTGTGAAGTGCAGAGGGAGTGTAGCTTGCCTGCTTCTGAAGATTTATGTCTTTATTGCCATATATTCAACTTGCCTTTTCTAAAAAAAATCCTTTTATGTCTCTAAAGAAAGAAGCATAGAAAGCATTATGTATTTGCATACTGTAAGGGTTTCTCTCATCCTTGCTGAAGAACAAACACAGAATAAGGGAGGGCTAGATAAAAGCATTGAGACCTTAACGCAGCATGGCAATGGCCTAGCAAACAGCCAGAGAAACTGCAATTAATGTAAGACCAGTTTAAAATCGTAGTCCTGGGGGACACTTTAGAAGACCTTGTTTAGAAGTACTTCTATTTCTTTTTGTCATAATTCTCTTAACCACAAGATCAAAATTTTTCCAGCTTAAAAAAACCCAAAGCACAACCAAAAAACCCCTGAGGTTGAATAATAAAAGCATTTGAATGTATTTTAATTTACAGGCTATGTTTAAACTTTTTATAACTCTGGATCAAAATGTCTATTCTGCAAGCAAAATATCTCTTTCACCATAGCATGAGCATGTTTATTGTGTTTTATTCTCTCAGCAGGTGTCCCTAGATATATGCTGTCTTGTCATCTTTTCATTCAGCAAAGGAAGAGGAAAAATCCTCATCCTCTTGCAGAGCTAGTATAGGAGACAAAGAACGGCAAGGGAACAACCATGGACCTCCTTCTCTGTTTTATCCTGATTTTTTTTGCATCAGATCCATGTCTCTGTCTTCCTCCTACCCCTTGCTATACAGAGCTTCCAAACATGCTATGGCATGTTCCACAAAGAAAAATTTAGCTCTCACAAAGCACTTTTATCAGTACATCAAAGCGACACAATTATCCCCATTTCGCTGGTGTGAAAACCAAGACTCAAACATCATCTGTATGGAATATGCACAGCAGGGAAACAACGTCGTAAGTTCCCAGGCTATGAATGCCATACGTATACATCAGAAATGAGGTAGTAAAAAAGGGGGCATTTCTGTCTGCTGTGCACAGAGAGGTCAGGAGAGAGGAGGATGAAGAAGAGGCACCAGCCCCTAACACCCCAGGCTGTACACTTTCTGTTGTCCCTAACACCCTGGGTTGTACACTTTCTGTTGTCCTAAGAAAGAATCAGACCCGACCATAAACAACTGAAAACAAGACCAACCAATTTCAGACATAGCTTTTAGAGGAAAACAGAACATGTGCTGAAATGTGAGTGGGAAATGGCAATACAGGCAGTTCCCAGCTGTCAGCTGCTCCCCGATAGCCTGGGTACGGCGTGCCACTAGGTACATGGTGAAATGCGTTAGCAAAATGAAGAACAAAACTTTCGGGTTTAGCCTGACTATGGTAGTAAATTAAAATGCTTCCTCTTGCTTCTCAGTCGATATGAGGTTTAGCTGGAAAGGCAACAGATGCTCTGAATCTCAGTGTCTAAAATGAGACATTGAGACTCTTCCCTTTTAGCCAAGTTGTTACAAGTATGGCAGAAGATGCTCTTTTTTTCCTCAGTGTTGAATAAGATGTTAAACTTAGTTTTCTAAGCTCATTTCATGAATCATTCATGATCAAGTACAAATCCTCACGAACTCACAAGCTTCCTGGGCGAAAGCACTGAACCAGCAAGGAAAATACTTAGGGAGGTTTAATGGGAATGCCAGAACAGTTAAAAATATGACTGGATGGATCATAAACAGTAAGTGAATTCTTTGGACCAGAACACTTATCAGTTGGTTCAGTCCCACTTGTACTATCAGCAATGCTGATAATAAAAGTGTTGCAGATTTTGCAAAGGACTTAAGATTCTCAGATTCTCTCTAATTTTTTTATGCATCTGTAGTTGTTATTTCTGTGAAGGGCATCATGCCATCCTAACGCACTTGTGACTCACTGAAAATCTTTTTTTGAGACTTAGAAGTATGATGTTCTAAGTAAGTCATGCTGAGAAAAACACTCATTTGGGATAAAATAGATCAAATTGTGTTTACAGTGACCAAAAAACTTCTAATAAATGTTGTGTCCATAAAAATCTGAGAAGATAACCAGATTTAGAGCGAAATAGATTAGCTGACTGGCAAATGTGCTGAACTAAGACCGAATGTTTGGAAGGCACCGAAAGCAAAAGTCTCCATGCAGTTTTTACTGCCCTTTTACGTCCTAGCTCAATTAGAAGGTGCACGCATTTCTCTGGCATCTGCTCTCATTCCTCATTATCTTGCTGGGGGAGGGGACAGACGGGAGAAAGAGGAGTCTGGAGAAGATGTGCTAAGGCAAAAGGAAGATCAGAAGACCTTAATGGTTTTAAAGGGAACAATGAAGATGTACCCTGCTTGTGAAATGGCCAGGTGATGATAGGTTATGAGGATACTGTCTTTGACAGTACAGACAACACCAAGAGGATGGTCAGCTGGGAGCCTTCAGCACCCCATGGCAAGCAGAGCTGCATTGCCAAGAAGGGATGCTCTTACTCTCCTCGCACCAAATACTCCAGCACTGCCTCTGTAACTCCCAAACAACAGGTCTAGCTCTCTTTCCTTTTAATGACTACTGCAATTAGATATAAACTGATGGGCAAATATAGTGGTGATTCTCAGATGATGATCTGGAAACGAACATGCACCTTCACAGTCTCCAAATTCTTCCGGGCTGGAATCCTCTAATATCCAAACTCTTCCAAAACAATCTAATGTCTTGGCTACCTCCAAATTACACTGGTGCTTCCTGGTGGCGTTATAACAAGCTCCCAGAGGCACCAGTCAGCTGGGGAACCTCTACAATTACCTATCAGACATATGACACAAAAGGCCAGGAGCAGCAGGCTGCCATCTCTGTCCCCTGCCCCAAAGGCAACTGGGAAGAGTCATTCTGTCATCGCTTGCAAATGCTGTAAAAGCTCCATGATGCTATCAAAACACAGGAACTAATGTAATCAGAGACCTCATCTACGGCAATTTCGTACAAACTGAGTACATCCAAAATGCGATAAGAAATTAATTAGTCTCTTCTACAGCTTGCCAGCTCATATTTTTTGTTTGAAGCTTAGGTGTAGTGGAAATAAATTCATTTAAAATTATGATAGGCTAATCTGGATATTTTTATTTTTTTTAAGACAACAACTGCGCTCTAAAAATGTTTTTAAATTAGTAATTTATGTTAAACATCAGCTATTTCTGTTTTCTATTAAAAGAGCCCTGCTTTTCTTTTTAACTAAGTGTATTAAAAGAAAATCAGGAGATTTTCATATTTTAGGCTTGTGCAGTTGTAAAAATAAAAATTACATGGTTCCTAAACTGTTCTAAATTGCATTTGTACATAAATGTAAGTACACTTTCACCTTTTTGAAAGAGTAGAACCTACATATTGCTTTGACAACGGCACTAAACGGCTCCTGCATTTAGGACGGGATGGCAAACTTCTTAATGCAATGTCCGAGGTACGGCTGCTGGACTGTGCTGTGCTGTCATGCATTGGCCTTTGTGGCATTGCAATTTCCCTTCTAGAAAAAAGTTGGTATTTGTGGACCACATTGCACTGAATGAAATTTGCAGTCTCTGATGCCTGCTAGTGGGACATTTGTTACAAGCTCTGTTTTGAATGTAGTAATACATATTTCAGTGTGGCACTGCTTCTTCAAAAGATTAAAAACCTCTTAGCCCTTTGAGACTTGTGTCAGCATCTGATTTCATGTGCAAGGTAATCTTTAAATATTAATATGGGGCAAGGTCGTGCTCTCTTTAACCCCCAAAATGGAGTTAGTAAATCATGATCTGGCAGTAAAAATATACAGGGCACATCGGTACTTGTTTAGGGCAAAATCTAAATTTAAATTAAACTAAATTGGCTCGTGGTATTTTTATAATCACATATACGTAATATATTATTTGTGGGCGGGGGGGGGGGGAAGCATAGATATCCCATGAAGCCGTAGTTGAAAAATATTTATTAGGAGGATATTAATAAAATCTCCCCCATTGACAGCAGAGAAAGTGGTATATCCGAAATACCAGTTAGATAAATCTAAAGTGGGAATTCAGAAGCTCTTGGGGAAAATCTGCTACTGTCAGATCTCTGTTGACTGCAGCAGAGTGAGCCAGTTTACACCAGATGAGCAGGAGCCTTTTGGGCTCTCATCTGAGCTGAACCACTGATTTATGGCATGACACTGGCGGTCTCTTTGACCTCTTTACATGCCATTCATCCTACCAAGGAACAGGGGAGGGGGAGTGCCAGACCTTGGTGGAAACTAGATGATAGACCCAAATAGACTTTCCCAAGACAAAACAAAACATTTCATAGTTAAATTTCTTGAGAGGGGCTGATGGGTTAGCCTTGTAATTCTAGATACATTACCATTACATGTTATCCGAAGCTCAGCTCCCAATGCAGCTGAGGTTCATGCCACACATAACTAACCACATTTGTTTTGCTGCCAGGGGACCTCCCCTGCTGCGGAGATGGGGAATGGCTTTATCCTGCAAAAGAGAGCCGGCTGAACTCTGCAAAGAGTCAGTATTGTGAGACCATGACCTTTCATATGAAATGTTTAGAGGGCAACTGAGAGGTAGCAGAGACTGAGGAGGGAAAGAGTCTTCACCAGAGCATTGGGAAATAAAGGGAGACAAATCATTTAAATTTAAAAATTCAGCAAATGTGCTTGTTAAATAGACAGTGAATGTCTGGTTCTCATTTAGAGCAGAGAAGAGAGTATTTTAGCTTTGGCATTAATGATTTGAGCTACTAAACGGGCAAGATTTTCCTTACAGAAGTATCTGAGACAAGAGGTGGTTGTAAATAATCGGCTAAAGTAGCTCCACTTTGCTCTTTGCTTTGCTTCCTAAAGTTGCCAATTATTTCAAATTATGTATATAAATTTTGTAATGTGGACTGTTATGCCCATTGGGAGATGTGCTCAGGCTTTTAAACTCATTTCCTCTGGCCCTTTTACTTTGGTCTGAGCCTAAAAGTGTTTTATGCGCCTCATCTGTAGAGGTAATGCGTGTCTCTGGATCAGGTCACGCAGGCTGCATTACACCAGACACTAGTCAGTCACTTCGAAGTGTGCAGAACAGGCTCGGAGTCTCCAAGATGCACAGCTGCACTTCAGTCTCTAACCCTACAGAATGATTAAAAAAACATTTAAATCAGCCTATGTCACCATTCAGTGCAGGTTCCTTGGCTGCACAAAGCCATAATGTGGGCTTCAGCAAGAAAGATCCTCCTAGACCTCACAGAACATCAGACTGCTTGATGGGTTTCCAGTCTGGGCTTCGTGGATGCTCAGGCATCTGTGGATTTGCTCTGAAGGCTCTGCAGCTGTAATGAGAAAAAGCTTATTTTCAGTAGGTTTATGTTTGTTATAAAGGGGGCCACCAAAAGCTTTCTTAGAAATCCACAGGTAAAAAAGTTTGATTTAAGACTTTGCTCTCATATATAACAACTATTGATACTAACACTTTGCAGTTCCTTATTCAAAGATGGATTTTTTTCAAGTTCAGACATTGCCTGCAAGGTATGTCTTCAGCTCTGGCTAAGCAGCCCTCACCTGTTAAAAGCTCACTGGAGTTACTTTGCAACATTTAAAAATGTATGGAACCCAAATCCTGTCTGGCACTGCCTCACAGAAATCAAACTCTGAACAACAACAAACCTTCCCCTAAGGAGGATGCAGAGGCAAAAAACCAAGCCAGTGGGCAATGAGGACACTGGGAAAGAAGCAGCAGATGAACAGACAAAATACAAGACTGAGGAAAGGGAAGGAGAGGGAGGAAAGTGAGGACAGAAAAGAAGCAAATCAAGAAATCAGCCTGTAAGAGCAGAAAGCCATGCTGAATCTCACTGCACCATCTCCTTTGGCCTGGAAGACAGCAGGGTCCTGGCCTACGTGCCTTGCACAGGTGTGGTGGCAGGGATGTGGTGGCTGTGAGGTGGCACCCCCTGGTCGCCAGCCAGCTCTGCTGGAGACCTGCTGCCGTATGGCTCCTGGGGCAGGGACGGTCCCTCCTGCAAAACACCAACCAAGTTACTGTCATCCCAGAAATTACTAGCAACAACAAAACCAACAGGTAAACACAAACAAAATATATGGCTGCATTTAAAGCCGACGAGTGCCCTGCTCAGAAAAAGGTCATAAATGCCTCAGGAATCCAAAACATTGCCTTTTACCACAACTGTCTTAGAAGACTATGGGGAAGTTGCACTAAAGGAACTTGTCACCCTGTGTCAACTGCACATTTACCAGCATCTGAGGATGAAGACTACATTGCAAGTCCTTGGAAGGATGGAGCAAAGATGGAGGAAACCTGGCAAAGCCTGATTTTCCAAGGAGGATAGCTGAATAGTGGGTTTGGGGTGCTCATTTTAGGCAAATGAGGCTCTGCAGCTAGCAAATAATTCCATTGAAAAGCCTATCCTGGAGAGCAAACAGGATGTCAGCAGCACAAGGACTCACCGTTCCCAAGGGCATCCTTCTGAGGGCTGCTGCGACACCCTGGTGATTTTAGGCTCCAAAAATGGGCTCTGAGGCATCAGGGAGGGAGATGGCCAGAGCAGGAGACAAAGTGCAGACAGCCAGGCTGGGGCTGGGATCATCTGAAGAAGCCCTCAGAAGCAAAACCTTTTTCAGGAGAAGGGTTCTGGCTTGTCAAGAGCAGAATCAATGACAAAGAATCAGCAATCAGTATGATTTTAAATATTCCTCTAAAACACGCTATAAATCGTTTTGCCCTTGGGAGAGCCAGAACAAAAGATGAGCATAAAACTGCAGGCAAAATGCAAAAGTCTCCATCTTGCTGCGCAGGCAGATGGAGTTATTTAGTAAATCCTCCAACAGCCTTCTCTGGGCTATAAGGAAAGGAGAAAAAAAAGCTGCCCAAAGTTTCAGTCAATATTTACCTCTTGGGTTAATAAATTGTGATCCTGACCTCAACAAAAGTCAATATCTTCTGATTATTATACACAGGCATCTTTTTATTTGTCCTCACTCATTGTATAATGAGTCACTCGTTTCCACTGGCAACTTCACTTTAATTTTGAATGTCGGAATTGAATAACTATTTATACTCCAAAGGCATAAGACAAAATTACTATAAAGCAGAGCTGTAAAATGTGGACTTAGGTTGCTATTTCCAGTGAGTGGGCAAGCTTGGGTGGTGGGCAGAAGGGATCAAGGAGGAAGCACAGAAAATAGCCGTTTTAAATCCTCTTCTAAATACCTCCGAGTGACAAGGAGCAGAGAGAGGAAAGCCCTGAGCTGTGCTATTAAATACAATAAGGCCGCAAGTGTGGGAGGAAAGAAAAGACAACAATCTGGCCTGACCAGTGAACTTGTTTTAACGGAACATTATTAGTCTTTCTCCCCAAAATAACCGAGCAACACCAGAAAGTATATGCCAAAGGCAACAAGTATAGATTTGCACACTTGTAAGCCAAACCACAAAGGCAGATCTGAATGAAAGTCACCACACACTTACTGCTTCATTAGAGGTGGGTGGGCCAGAGCTAGCGGGAGGAAATCCAGGGTGTTAGTCTCATAACTATGTAATGTTTTATATAATACCACAGGTGTGCACTGTGCTTCCCTGAAAAAAATGTCAAAGCACAGCCTCCCCCCCAGCAAGATCAAGAATAAGCTAGAATCACTTTTTTTGATCTTCAACTTCTCATCTTTCAAACATCCCCCACTGACTATAATAAAAACATCCTTTGGGCTTACAAGGCTTGTGGTGCTGGAAAGATTTTCACCCACAGAACTGACTATGCCCATCTCTTTTTAAAAAAGTTAGTGACTTTACCAGTTTAAGTTTGGCTGGCTTGAAATTATCCTGTTAATTCCACTCTGGCAAACAGTGGTGAGAGCAGCACATCTCTATCTTAAGCGTAGTAATTTTTGAGCAGTGGAAAATCAGGAAGAGCAGACTGTGATCAAAACAGTCATGACCTGGCTGTCTGTGATCACTAATAAACCCCATATAAACCGTCCTAGCATATTTCTTCTAAAAACCATGTTATGTATCTGCATGGCACTACCCTGATGCCATTATTGCCTTGCATTGTAAATAAAAAAAAGTTCATTATGACCCAAGTAGGTGATGTTGTACTCATGGGAAAAGGAGTGCGGAAACACTATTTTCAAACCAGGAAAGAAGCTGTTATTTTCAGATGGGACGTTCAGCCCAGTGTTTAGCAGATCAGCACATATTTTTGTGTTATCTATTAATACTGTGCTTAAACTCTGTATTATTCAAAAAGGTATAACTCATTCAGAAGAAGTGGAGCTGCCCTGCCTGAGCTTCACAAAAAGGATGTCATCATAAGTAGATTTTTCCCTTTTACCTCACAAATCCAGCTTACAATGCACTTGCTACAAGCATATTTTAAATGGAGACCAGCAGACATAAAGTTGTTTAGACAGCTCATACACCAAAAAGCAGGTGATTTTCAAAAAAAAAATATAAACATAAAACTAGATTTAAAAAGTGTCCCCCTACCAAGAAGCCACAACCCAGAACCTGACAGTGCTGAAGCTCAATACAGTAAAGGCTCATTTGATATCCTCAGACCTGCTCCTACTAAATCCAGATGTTTTTCATTATTAACTTAGTTGAGATCCTTTATTTCCACCTAACGACCTGTATCAGCAACTGCCACTGTTACCACATTGGTACCAACAAGTAGACATGCTAATTCATGTGCCATTAAACAGCATGCATATCCATAGAGGAAGGCTGGAAAATGTCTTGTGAACAGAAATGAATGAAGTTCCAGTAGGTTTGAATAAATCTTTGGGCACATCGCAACTATAGAAGATTTTCATCAACAGCCTTTATAGTAGCTTGGAAATGGCAACTAATTTAAACTCACCAGAATATACAGACAGAAACTGCAATAAGGTGGGCAAAACACGGTTGGATCCTGTGGTTTCTGAAAACTTTGCATGCTCCCAGGGAGACGCTTACTTTTGAAAAGAAATTATTCCTCTGCATATTTTAGCAGACAATCTTGAAGTACATTGTCTTGAAGGGAATAGGAAGAATCAGACATAGTGGGGGATTCCATTAATTTGGCTGACAACAGTCGGAGGCCAAGATACTTACTCTAAGCCAAACTTCTTCACAGCAACCTTCTCTGGCCAAACTCAAATACAGTAATGTGTATATTTACTATGAAATAAGGAAGTATGCCCTAGTCTGCTTGTCCATATTGGATAAAAGTACAAGCTGATCTTCTCATTTATGTTTAGAAGGAAGGACACTACAGTGTCTGCCAACACCAGCATCCCCAGCCAGATGCTGTAAGTACCAATGATCACTCTATATGACAGGGAAAAAAGTAGCTACAACATTTTTCATGATCGTAAGAAGTTTTTTCTGCATTTTCACCCTTTCCTATTTCAAGGACAAAAGTCAAAGGACCTTAAACACCAGCCAGCCTTGTGGATAGCTGAGGCCTCCATCTCACATCAATTTCACCAGTGAAAAATTGTTTGTGTGCATGCATGCTTCCTATGGGGCAAAACTGGGAGTGAGACAATTGCCCTTCCCTCCTGTGTGTTTCCAGAACAGGACATGCATAGAGGAAATACTTTTCAATTCAGAATAAGCCTTTTTTTCTGCAGTGAATTTTGAAATACTGCTCTTGTGGGAGACAGTTCCCAAGGTTTGCTTCAAGATGCTGAGGCCTGACAAAAGAGTTGATAATTTCCACAATGATAGTGCTTTTGCGGTTATGCAGTCAGGAAGATAACTTCTCCAAGAAAGGCAAAGTCCATCACTCACCAGGAGAATGAAGAAGAAATTCCAAATTAGTCCTATGCCATTCCCTGGTGCTGCAGGAGGGATGATGAGAAGCAAGGCAGGGAAAGGGTCCTGGCCGTAGGCCACAGCGGAATAATTCACCGCTTTGAATGCCATTGCAAGCAGTGCCACCAGTGTGGAAGCGCAGGAGGCAACTGAATCAAAGTGCCACCACCTGAGAACACCTCGCCAGGGAGCAGAGCGGCGCTCGGACCCGGGTCTTGGGCGCAGTGATTATTCCTCTCCGCCCCTGCAGAAGGAAGCTTCACCCCTGCCCCGAACAGCACCATGCTGCCAGTGGGACCACGGCGGGACCCCCTGTCACAGGCCGCGTGCCACAGCCAGGCCTCCGCCGCCCACCTCTGAGCAGCCTTCCCCTGCACTGGGACCAGGCCACCAAGCGTCTGCATCATAAGGACTGCAGGCTGGCGCTTGGTTTTAGATTTCCTGGCAAGCCAGTGCAAAGAGCAGAGAACATGTCTGATGCATTTATTGTAGCCTGTGCTGCTAAAGAGATTCAGTGAGTCTCCTAAATTAGTACAAGTTCCTGAATCCTAAAGAAACGCAAGAGAGTCGTGTGAAGGAAGGCAGGAGGCAGATGGTTTCTGCAATGGAAAACAAAAAATTATTTTTGTTAGAGCATTTTGAAGGTACTGAGGGATTGTTTCTACTAGCAGACAAGAAACTAGGTAAATCTTATAAAATGGTAATTCAACAGTTATTTCTTCACAGTCATACTCATGATGGGATGTATGTCTCTAACTAATTAGCTTAATATCTTCAGCTTGTGTCTTCTAATGTATGCTCTTTATTTTTCCAAGCAATAACCTAAAATATAATGCACTGGCCAGAGTGTACTGGAATGGAGTAAAATATAAGAATCGTAAAAATACTTGTTTACAATACAAGGAGTGGATTAATATTAGCAAGTGTTTGAAAGCACTGACAGAACATTTGCAGTCTCCACCTTTACGATCAAGTAAATCCTTGCCTTATGCAGAAAATAATATTCAATAAAGAATACAATCTAAATCTTGAATTATATAAAAATCACAACACATCTTTTTTGTGCTCCTCTAAAATTCAATAAATAGTTCAATAGATCTTCTTTATTCCTTTCACCCTTCTGGGGAAAAAAATTATTCTTAGGCAAAGAGCTTGCAGGCCAAATTTCAATCTGAAGATAATCTTTATAGCTTAGTTATAAAACAATGAGAATAAGGGTTTATGATGTGAAAGTTGATGCAGGCTTTACTGCTTTGGCATGATTGGTGAAGCTGTATTAAAATAAATAGATTTAAAAAAAAAACAAAACCAAAAAACCACAAGCATTCTCTGTCCTTTGACTAAATAAAAGAAGTCGTATGCTATCATGGCCATATAAATCTAAAGTCTTAAACCACTCCACCCTTATTATCTCTCTCAAAAGAAAAATGTTTATAATAATACATATATTGACTTTTGCTTTTTGTTCAATAAAAGATTTACTGCCTCACTCTTCAGTCAATTGTAACCTCTTTGGGTCAACAAATCTCGATTCTGATCTCAATAGAAGTCAATACCTGCTTATTACTTACCTCCGCATTTAGACGCCTATCACAAATTCTTATGGGCATCCCCTTGACAAGAAGAAATGAAGAAATTAATACTTTCTGTTTAGTTTCTATACAAAATAGGCTTATGTGCTTTCCACACAGTTATTTTTAAAGCCATGAGATGATGCTGCATTTTAGCAAAACCAATATTATATATTAATTTCTGGAACTAAGAGTTAAAGTTGTTTGGCTTCTCTGTGTTGTTTCCTGAAAAATTCACAGACTGATCTTCCTGTAATTCCTATTTTCTTCCCACATAAAATGTAACTGAGCAATCTGATATGTTGCCTTCACTAAGAAAGACAAATAACAGTAAAAATTAAAAAGCTAGTTGTAAGTAATAATATGCAAACTAACATCCCAGAAGTTCAACAGACAAACATAACAATCACTTTTTCAGTTACATTTGTATAAGGCTAACATAAAAAATGAGCCGTGAAATTCACTATCACACCTGAATTTGTATATGAATCAATTCAGTGCTTACACAGAGTCACTCTTCAGATAATCTGTTTGGTACCTTAAAGTGTCAAACATTTGCTACAAGAGGATAATCAAATCAGGATTTTGTGTCTTATATGTAAACAGATTAAATGGGTATTTATCATACAACCCAAAGGCTTGTATAAGAATCTTATCGTAGAGTTGGATAAAGAGAAATATATTTTTAAATACTGTCTCATTGGACTTGGTTTTGACAATTGGATTACTTACAGCATGCATGTGTTCAGAAGGAAACTGAGAAAATACTGGTACAGAAGTCTGAAACACATGGTAAGGAAATGTCAACAGGTTGCAGAAGTTATGCTCAAAACTGCCTTTAGAAGTGTCTGCAAGGAACATCACTGTGCTGGTCCTTTCTAGTTGTACATGCAGCATAATACTAGTTGTGTCAAACACAGCAGACAACAGATGGAGCAATGACCCTAACCTTGAATATTAATATTTTGTTATCTTGTCTTAAAATCTTCATTTCAGAACATCATAAATGGCAATCAGAGTATTTGTACGTCCGGCAATGGAAAGATGGAAGGAAAATAATGACCAGGAAAAGTGTATATTCAAGCCGTAAACATAAAATCAATTTTTATTGTTTTCTTTTTAGCCTAGCCAGTGCAATTCATATAACACTATTTAAGGCTTGCTTAATGTTACACATTCTCATCACTGTCCCATAACATCTGCATTATCTGAGGTAACATGAGGCTATGCAATCTGCTATAATTATTTTCTCGTGTTTGTCAGTTAAATCCCAGAGTCTGAAGAACCTCCATAAAATGAAAATTTAGATGTGGTTTATGTGCAGGAGATCCCATTCTCAACTTATTGACATCAGGTTTGCATATACCACAGGGGACAAAAGTAGTGTGATGCATGAGAATCACGCCTGGACTTACCCACGAACTGTATTTGACTAACAAGGTGAGCCAATTCAGAATTAAATAGTTTTTCAGGCTAAACAAAATCAATACTATTTATAGGATGTGATATTAGGCCTAAGAAAACATTTCTAGGTTTTTAAAAGTAGATAAAGCTATATTGATTTACAAAATGTAAGGCATTAGGCTGCTCAGCTACACAGAACTGTCATGTCAAAGATCTAGGTCGAGCAACACCAATAAAACTCCCATTCATCTAATTAGTCGAAGAGCACAGTGAAAGGTCAAGCAAGGTTAAAGTGCTCTGTCTAGCATCTGATATTCCTGCAGGATGACAAGTTATTCTTTATGACCAGCTTTAATGAACAGTCTCCAACAGTCCAGCTAAGGCTGTGTCCCCCCTGGCAGAGGTGCTGCAGCAGGGAGGCACCGAGAGCCTCCCGCCTCCATCACGCCCCGTCCCCAAGCGGGGACCCAAGCTGACCGTCTGCTGAGCCTGGTGTAATGACAGTGCCACCATTTACACCCCACCATTGCAAGAGAACTGGATCTGTAGGATGTTTTGATCCAAAACAGGCATGGATATGTAACTACAAGAGAAAGTAAGCCCAGCTTCCTCACCCCTTCCCCTCTGCTGCAGTTCTCCATGAGGAGGAGGCGTGCAAGCATGCTGCTGAAGGGTGGACGTGGTGGGATGCATCCAGCAGTTATAAACCAGAATGCATATGACCCAGAGCTGCTGCCTGGAAGCTCTCCATACATACCAAGAGATAACAGAAAAGACCCCTCTAACAGGGAAAAAACACTAAAATCAAACTACAGTAGCTTCCACACAAGAGAAGAATCCAGGACTTAGTTCCTATTCTAGCAAATGGAGAGGGCATTATATTTATTGAACCTGACTGTGATGCATTTCCTTCACAAGAACTGATATTAGCAAAACCATCTCCAAATTAAAACATCACTGCATTTTTATGTGATACTGATTAAAGTGGGTGGACTTTGGATACCGTAATATGAAAGATGACAGTAATCAACATGAATGAAATGCCGGTAGAAACACAGCAGAAATTCAACAAAGATCAAGTGCCAGAGTAAGGGAAAGTGAAGGAAAGAGGAAGAGACTAGAAAACATTTACTGAGGGCAAAAACAAGGTTAAAGGATGGTCATTAATGTGCTACTGACACTCCACAGTTATAATGAGGAATGTGGAAATGAATATATAATAAAGAATAATAGTTGGGTAGCAGCAGCTAGATGGGAGGAGGCAGAGGACAATAGGAAGATCGGTCTAATAACAGAGACATTCTGCCCTGACTGTGGCAAAGGCCTTGGAAGATGCTCAAAGGGAGGAAATCTCCGTGGAGATTCATGAAAGCTGATCCTAATTATTATTTTGCAGAGATATTTCTACCCCTACCCAAGCCCTGAGGCCCATTCAGATTTCAGAAGGTCCTAGAAAATGAAACCCATATTTGAAGTGGGAAGAGCTTACGCGTAAGCGGTGTTGTACCACCTTCTGAAGGAGGAGGTGGGTTATCTATAGGTCTAACTGTGGCTTTGCAGCGCTGCTACCATGCCATGGTCCCAGCCCTGACAATCCACTTTTCCCAGGAATCTCCTGTCCATTCTAAAATATGACTTAGGTCTCAACACATCACATTTCAGGTTTTGGTTTTGAAGTATCTTCGCGTTAGGTTATTGACCAAACACAGGATTCTGGACCAGTGTATTTATAGCGCAAAGAGGAACAGAGTGATGAGGAGAGAGGAAAATACTGAAATATTTGGGTTTACTCTATGGTGACATAGGCACCTCTTACTTTCTGAAACAGAGTTCAGTTAGGATATTAAAGCATTGTCACTATTTGCATAACCTGAGCTCCTCCCTCATTCACTAATAGCTGCAGAATTAATAGGATTGATTACAGCTAGCATTTTACTTGATTATATTTTAATTGAACATGTTCAGATGTATTAAAGATTTTCTACTATCAGCCTTTGAGATGACAAGAGACGATGAGGCTGATGGAGCTACCAATGCAGCCAACTTTTAAGTGGCATTTTGACTGTGAGGGTTATCGTTACAGGAACCTCTCAAGTTCCAGCACATATTTCACTGGCAGAAAGCAAAAAATACTACTGCGTTATGTATTCCGTACAAGTTTCTCACTTGAAAATAGTTACGATTGTCATCCTTGGCCAGGTTTAAACTGACATTTTTATCATAACATTCCTGGCATGGTACTGCAAGTTACTTGCTTGTGAGTAGTTATCAGCTGGCAAAAATTTGAAAGGAGGTTGGCTGATTAAAATTATATGCCAAGAGCTATACAGAGACAACAAAATAACCAAAAGCAGCCAAAGACAGCAAAGATTCTTAAAAAAAAAACCCAACAAAATCTTTTCAGAGAAAGGAAACGTACACATGCAAAAGAGTCATAAATCGCACATCTTCATTTAATATTTGATCATAAAAATGCTAATAATTAAAACTGGGAAGGTTAGGTTGGTCAAGTTTTACAGCCGAGCACACTCCCTGAGCATGCTCAAATCAACACTTATGAGATTAATTTATAAGCTCTTCAAATTCTGAAACTCCAAGTTTTATGCTGTCTGTGCATTGTTTGCATAATGCAGTTTTATACTACTAAAGCACTACCTATAAAGGGATTATTTTCATATTCAGCACATTAAAGATACAGCACAATTTGTAGATACTGAACTGTGTTTATGCCTGAGATAGCAGGTAAAGTGTCTCTCCTTCTGATTATCCATGAAGCAAACGTAGGAACGTGGATGTTTTGGGAGAGAGTGTACCCTTAGTGAAATTAATTCCCCAATGGTTTTATTAAAGTCTGCAAATTGCATTATTTTCCCATCATATTTGAAATATTGCACTTCCTTAATGCTTGCTCTAACCCATGGCATGCCATCTTCCCTGGGGTGTCTAGACATGGTGTCTTAGATTTATGTGTATGATCTCAGTGTGTTACAACATCACTCCTGACTAATGCATTATTACAATACTTACATATATTCCCAAGTGTCACTGTATTGATTAGAAAATCACCAATCTGCATATGCACACCATCTGTGCTTCAGAGAAGCAAAACATGCAGGATAACATTTGCCTTACTCAAAGGGAAATTCAGATACTACTAAAAGAACAAATAGGAACCCTTTTTTATGTTTTGTTTTGTAAAATAACAAAGAAAATGAATACTGTTTCTGCAAAACAACAGTCCGTGCCTCTGACGGTTTAAATCATAAGCTTTTTCCTCTACACAGCAAGGAGATTTACCTTGGGTAACAACATGCAAACAATCTGCCCTTTCAGAGATAGCAAATAATATGGAAGGCAAGCATACTGCTGCAATGAATTTTAAAAATCTCAGCTCAGACGCAAGAATAGGGGACTTTTCAGCAGAAGGGGCTGTAGTCAGCAGTGCGTCCTTTCTCAGCTGAAAGCTGCAAGAGTGGTTGTAAAAGATGAATGAGGCCCTTGCTTACTGGGGTGAAATGCTTTTAAAGGACAAGAATCTGCTTATCTTTGATTGATTGCTCAGTCTGATACTTTCCTTTATAAAGTTTATTGACTACAAGCCCATAAATCAAAGAAAAACAAATCACAGGTTCAATTTTGGGGGCATTGACATCCTGCCATCTTGCAGCAATAGCTTAGAAGTCACAGGGCAGGGAAGAGGAGGGATACAGGGGGCTCACAGAGACGAGAGCATCTATTTCAGGTAAACTATTACTTCAGATGTTTGTAAATGATTATTTATTTGTCGCCTATAACGTTGTTAAGTCAAGAGAAAAAGGCAGACAACCAGGCTACCCACATAATTTTTTGTAGGTCCTTAAAAGCAGAATTTAGAATTAACAAACATACGTTGGGCTTCTGTGTGTCTGGTTCTGTGAGATTACAGTCACATTCCCACACATCCCTCACCCTCTGTAAGGATGTTACATTTACAATTTAAACTATCAGAGCAAGAATCAGATTTCTTTCAGGGGGATTTGAGGGTTTGGGAAGTTCAAAATCTCTGTACTGAAACACTCCATACAGTTGCATGTAAGGAAAGCACTAGCCATAGATCTTGCTCATATGGGGCATACGGTACAATATGACAGCACGATGATACAGATTAATTTGTGCTGTTGACCTTTACACACTATTCTATTGTGTTTTTTTTTAAAGTCAGCACTCGGGTCACTAGAACATCTGGTGTTTAACAAAAAAATCCCATTCTGAAGTGCTGAATGTGTTGAAACAAATGGTACTGTACAATCACCGTACAGTGCAACCTCTCTGCTAGGGGTCTAATTTCAAGGCTACCCTGACTGAACTACATTATTACTAGTGGTTTTATAATTCACATCTTGCCACAGTACACAAAATACCTAATTATCAAAAGTAGCCTTTTAAAAGCTGGATTGTGTTGCACATAACCGGGACTGACTGTCGCTTTCTTTTCATTTTATCTTTGGAGACATATGGAAGGGCTCAGCCCACACACTGCTGAACGTCCTGGCCTCGACCCAGCAGAGCACTTCAGCATGCACGTGTATTTATATATACAAATAGCCCGCTGTATTTTAACAGGACATGGTTTTAAGTTATGTGCAATCTAGACTACCTTGCTGAACGTATGAACTGGGTTCACCGCATCAGCTGGAAATTGCACAGCACTCAGTGTTGTGTCCTCCCTGTCTTACACCCTGTTATTTTCAGCTTGTGCTCAAACCTAACCTAGTGCTCAGCGCTGAGGAAGGCTGATGCATCAGGGAGACGATCGGTAGCAAAAAGGAATCAGTTTTGTTTTGCAGGAGTATTTCCAGGGTGTTTAATGTGACAAAGGAAAAGCAAAGGGTGATGACTCTGCCCTAGAAGGTATCCCAGTGCCTTACTACCCCTCTGACACCAATCTCCCACCCCCATGCAATCCCCACAGCACTCTCCACCACTCCACCAGCTCACTGAGACTCTCCATGTAACTAAACACACAGGTTGTCTCTGCTGGATCCCAGGTAATCTCACAATGCTTCTGCAGAAAGGGCTAACAGTTTCCCATGGTCTGATGACCTTTACCTGACCTGAAGCAGATTGCAAGGTCTATTAGCATTTCAGCTTTCCCAGTTAGTAAGGAAACACACCACACAAGATGGGCTCTTCCGACTGCATTGTGTTTGTGCTGTGAGTCACGGTGGGCTGATTCTCCCTCACTTCACAAATCTGGCAGTCATTTCTGCCCCAGCAAAGCAAGTATGAAATGTTACTACTCTACTTTTTCACCTGATTTGCCCTTGCTCTGCAAGCACAGGCAGAAAGGAATTAGTCCTGAGAAATACACCAGCACCCGAGTACTACACATCTGACAGATCGACCTTTTTTTCTTAATAACGTAGAAAAAATCCCCACAAACAAGAGCATAGAAATTTACTGTAGGCGTCTATGAACTAAAACATGTGAGTCTCAGTGCTGGGAAGGGACCAGTACCTCCAGCTGCTGAGAAAAGGGAACACTGCTAAGGCGAGCGTGCAGGTGTGTTTGCAAAGAGCGAGAGACGCACGTGCTGAGCCAAGCAAAGAAGGGGCAACAGGAAGAGGCTTGAGATCATTCAGCACAGGAAGGTAACAGCCCAGAAAATGCCTTTGCCTCACAGCAGGTCTGGAGGAGGAGGAGGTGGCTTTTACACTGTGGCTTGGGCCAAGGTGAAATAATTTCCAGTTGTTTTAAATCAGGTTTCTGCCACAAGGTCCCAGCTGATCTCCGTGAGAGGTATATGTATGGTTACTGAAAAGAGGAAAAAGGAAAAAAAAAAGACTGACACCACTGAATGAGGAGACAGCATCGAGCAATCAGTTGCCAAAGACCTAATCCCATTAACTCCTTCTGAGATTTCAGCCATCAGTCTGCAGTTGGCAGCTAGTGAATACTGCATACAATGAGACATCTTTTAAACATTATTTTTTCAGGCCATCTTCCTGATCTTTTATACTTGTTTGTTCTGCAGTTTCTTAGAAGTTACAACTGCTGAAGGAAGTAGAGAAAATCCAGAAAAAAAAAAATAACCTGCTCTCCTATGCAGCTTCATGCCGCTGGGTCAGTGATTAACAAAGACAAGGTCCTACTGCAGGGAAGCTAAATGGAGTTCATTATGGACATGAAAGTTAGCAGGGCCAGAAAGGTGAGACTATAGGAAAGAGGATGAAATAAGAGCCTAACAAGTGTGGATTTTACTTCCTCAGTGCAATAAGGACAGCTTTTAACTACCAACTACTCCACAAAAAAATATATCTAGATAATAGTTCCTTTAAGATAGACACTGTCCTATATACTGTACTACACTGTTTTGTATATACTCAGAAAAATTTAAATTATAAGGTATTACTTCAAACATTCTGTGCTGTGCTGCAATGAGTAATCTTTGTCTTGCAGACTGAAAATTTGGCTTTGTACCTGGAAAAGTTAGGAAAAGAGAAAGATGAATAGCATTTAAGTGGAGTAGCATGATGTCATTAAATCCGGATGGAGACATCTACCTCAACCCCCACAAAACTACAAGTTTGTCACCAGTGCTCATTGCTTGAGTGCCTTGGGAATGCCAGTGCTTCCTGGGGGTGCTTCCCAGCAGCAAACATCCTGGAGAAGGAGACTACAGACAGATTGCTCCTATACACACTGATAGAGCCCTGAACTACACCCAGTAGACTTTGAGATACAAGAGGATTTTCTTGGCACTAAAGTCTGCAAGTGGTAGCCTGTGTCTCACTCACAGACAACTTTTGGCCACACGCCACAGTACCAGCTCCCTGGGATACACAAAGAGGGTCTGCTCTTACAGCGTGTCATATTTTCTCCCCGAAGTTGACAGTGAGTAATAGCTGTTTCAGGATTATTTCTGGTTTAGGCCATTTCCACTTACTTTGATTTTACACTGCCTCTACTCTGGTCTTGTTGGTTGCTAGAGAACCTGTCGTTTTCTGCTACAGCTGCCAATGTCCTCTATAACCAAAGAGCATGGGCTTCATCACAGCCCTCTCAAGGTGATGAGTAGGTGCCAGTCTACTGGTGACCGTGAGATGGCTGGCCACTGTAGAAGTTGCTTAGAAGTGCAGCTCACCTGCAAAAGGTGTATGTGATGGTGAGGCTAGAAAATCAAGTACTTTTCAAAATAACTTATTTCAGTAACCTACAAAAATTAGCCCAAAGGAGTTACGAGAAGTAGCAAATCAAAGTTTCAATGAAGCTCCGGTCTACAAGAGATCAAAGGATCCTGAGGAGTGTATAGGCAAGTACCTTTGTCAGAACATACCTCTAGTAAACTTCAACGTGCAAATAAATATTTTCAGGGACAGGAGAGGATGAAATGTAACTTGAGGTCCCCAATTCCAGGACCGACACCTATAAAACTGTGAAGAAAAAGGAGAGTGGATAAGTAGCTGATGGATAATAATATATTACTTGGTCCCTGTAAGTAACAACCTCAAGGATCTCTGTACAGATTAGTTCTGTCAATAATTTTAACCATATATAGTGTACCAACAACATATTTTAATGTATTTCTTTTGTTGCCAATATTTTAGTGTTACATAAATTACTCTTCTGAATTAATAACCATAATTACACTTTTCTGAGGGAGGGGACTTCAGGCCTTTCATGAGATATCATTTAGGATATGATCTGTTGTCTAAGCAACCCTTAGAATAGGCAGGAAGAATCAGATGTTAAAGTAAATTAATGTGGCATTAACTTGCTTCCAACAGCTTGTTAATGGAAGTGAATTCAACAAGCAGCACATCCTAGAAGGGGGTAAACTGTCCCCCTTTGCACTGTTGTGCAAAGCAAACCTCAAAATAAAGCAAGAGAATGGACACAAAAAGCTACTTACCATGAGCATCCCTGAACAACTGCAGTCTCAGCAGAGAACACAGTAAACTAGGCAAAAAGGGAACCAATGGACAAAAATCTGAACGTTCAGCAATGGTTAACACAAAAATTTGATGAAACTTCCTAGGACCTTACAGCCACATTGTTCTTTACAAGGTGAAGGGCAGTTTGAAACAGGACTCTGTGATTCAAAATGATTAGGTATTTGGGTGAAAATATGTCTTGTAATAGGAAAAAAATATCCAAAATATAATCACCAAAAAACTACCATATTGGTAAATGGTGATAATAAGTATAAGAATGCTGCTAAACCATGTAAGATCTTGAAAATATCATCCTTTTAACTTTGCTCCCACTGTTACAAGTTCTTAGTCTTGAAAAGAAAATGAACAACCTAGTTTGTTATTTTGCTCAGATAATAACAGTTATAAAAATAGATTAACTGTCAGTATCATGAATTAATACCACAGAAGTACAGAGGCTCAAATAACAGGCAAAGAAGCAAGAACACAAACCTTATGCTTTGACCTGGGAAATGATAGCTGCGTCCCTACTGTGGAAAAATGCTTACATAAAATGGAATTTGTGTTTAATAATTCTGTGTGCTTTGAAAATCTACATTTTGTTCAGTTTTACATACAGAGGCAGCTTTTGATGTTAAAGCATAACACACTAGCTACAAAAGCTGATGCTCAAGTTAAAAATCTGCAGCTTCTAGTTCACGCTTTCAATTTTTTTCTCCTCTTACCACCCCCCCAACCCCCACCCCCCTTTTTTTTTTTATAAGAACCTCTGAACGTCTAAATGATAACATGTTTCAAGCAGCTGCTCCTTCCCTGGAGTTGAACAAAACTGAAAAGATCAAAGTTAGTGCAATCTTGTTCAAAGGTGAAGAGGTGAAATCTTACGTGTGCTGGAGGATCAGAGCAAATAGAAATGTACAATGCGTAGTGTGCGACACCTGAAGCCCACTTTCATCAAGGTACCTCATTTTCATCTGAATTCAGAATGTATCTCATGGTAAAATAAGGAACAGCACAGGATTAGCTTGGTCACAAAGAAAAGGAGCCCCTGCCCAACACTGGGAAGTAAACATCAGTAAAAGGTGAAAATGGTCAATTTTTTTTAGAATGACTAAGTTCACCACATTAAATTCTATATTCCTTCTTTAAGTAGCATTTATATAATTGATTAAGATAAAATCATTACACCCATAATGTTTCAAGTATCATAATGCTGTTGATAGTTGTAGAGTTTCTTGAAAAAAACACCATGTTTTGAAGGGGGCTGCAGAGAGGGACATCTAAAAAAGGTATGTTTTTTTCCATAAAATCTTCATGTGACTGATGTGCCCTGACATAATGTATCACGATGAAATACAGCTGCCAAAAAAGAACTTCAAATGATGCCCTTTTTCTGAAGAGAGGGAAAAAAAAAAAAAGTGATAAGAAAATAGGTACCTTTTCAGCAAAAGCTTTTAAAGCTTTAAAAGCACAGCAACCAGTAAAAAGGTTCTCAGGTAAAGGCTTCTTTACTCAATTTTGTCTAAGTACCTAGAAGCTAAATGGGGGGAAAAGGGTATGGAAAATAATGCTCCAGCCTCTGTGAGAACTGGAGACATCCTGAACACAAGACACCATGACACAGGAAGAAAAGATTTTTAATGTCCTTGTCCTACCATGGCATTTCCAAGCACACAGGAAAATCCATTTCCAAATTACTGGGAATTGTGTTACATTACATTAATAATGTTGATCTGAGAACGTTTTAGCATAAACCTGGACTTAAACATGGAAAAATGGTCACAAACACGCAAACATTCAGAAGCTGGATAGAGACTCATGCTTCAGTTTTCTCTTTTTGAATATGTAGAGTTTCTTTTGCATATTTTCCTGTCCTAGGGCTGTTGCTATAGGGCTCTCTTAAGTTCCAGCCTGCACTCTGCTGCCTGAAAACAGTAAGTATTATTGTGTACATTGTCTATTAGGGGGTCAAACTTTGACCTCAAAATCAGCCCTGCTCAGGAGTACTATAAAAGCCTTTTATATACAGCCCTCCTAGGAGCAATCCCACACAGCCTACTGCCAAAGCCCATTTCTCAAGGATTCACCCAGCACACCCACACCCAAATTCCGGCTTTTTTTCTCTCAACCCTGCTAGAAAATCTGCTAAGAAAAAACTGTTTAGTCTTCCAGTGATAGCTCCAGAAAATGAACTGCTGGCAGTAGAGCCTGTGGAGATGCTGGGGTCTGCAGGCTGGGTGTGAACTGGGGTTCAGGGACAGAAGAGACACACGAAGAAGAGATTAAGAAAGCACATGCAGAAAGTGGCTACCTCCAGCATAACGCATGTGCATGATCAGACTGGGTAGAACTGGATCTTTCACAAACTACTACCTTATACTAGGTCAGAAATTATAAAAATAAAAACTTCAATACCTTCTGGATCGTCAATTGGCGCACATTTTTCCTAGCTTTCCTCTTGGCTACATGAACACCTACCTCCATCTATCACGAACTACGATCTAAAATACACATAAGCAGGTCTCAAAGGGGTGACACAATCTGCTGGTTCACACATGTTAGCACAGGGCTTGGAGCAGAGAAATGAAGCCCTCACTGTTTCCTCCTTATCTGCATTTCAGGTCACCATTTCTTATTTTACCTTTGGGGTACAGAAGGAATTGATCTATTGTCCTACGTCCACTGCCAGCCTCCTGTGATTAATCTGAACAGATAACCATGAAAGTGCTGTAGGTAGACTAAATCTCTTGACAGGGAAACCCTGTGTTTCATAAGAAATCCTACATGGGCGTAAAATACCTATGGATCAGTCACCTTGTGCAACACAGAGCGGCTGGCCTGCAAACAGAGGTTGTGCTGACCGTGTGTCTTTATGCTTGAGTTCGCTCTTGCATTTTGGTGCTGTCTATACAGCCACGTTCGGTGCTTTGAAAGGGGTGACCTGCTGGGATTTCAGGCTTCTTCTGAAGTGCTCTGCAGAACTGACTTCAGGTGTTTCTTTAACCAAATATTTCTGCAGCTCCCAGCAAACCTGCTAAGCTCCCCTACACGCATGTTTTACAGAAATCATGAACAATGTGTTACAAGCATAAAGATGGCCTTTAGTCACCAAAGACCACACCAACAGTGCTGTGTTTTGAGGCATGGCCTCTCTTTCCTACGTGACTGTCCCAACTGTCTGCACGACAGAAAGCATGCAGCCAGTCACTATTCTGGCACTCGTGACAAAGTCTCACAAGGTGGGGTAATACGTCAGGTGTATCACACTGTTATTGTTCCTTTCTGTATTTGTATTTGTTATGGACTATAAACCCTGATGATCCCATGAAGGGCTGTGACCATGAATCCCGACTGGCTGAGCAGTGCTATTTCATGGCGGGGCGAGTCCGGCAGTAACAAATTCAGTCAACATAATGATTTCAGTTTCACTGCACCGCTCTGCTTCCTGGGAACCTGCAGAAGACGAGTGACTGTGTCACAATCATAAATTCAGACGCACACAATGCTGAAATTTCTTACAGAGCTTTAAGTCCTTGTGAAATGTCAGACTAATAAATATGGTGATCATATTTGCTATTTGGCAAAAATATTAATTAGCCAGGAAAAGTTAATAAAAATATATTCCCCAAAATTGTACAACAGGATTTATTTTTTTTCTTATTCATGGTTATATGAATGTAAAATGCCATGGATTTTTCATCTTTAATACTCAAGGGATTTATAAGCATATTGCATCCATAAAACTTGGTTCATCAGTACAGTACACAGCCCAGATATGCATATTTAATTACTCTGAATGTAATTTACTTGTACAGATGGTGGTATTAGAAGGTCTTACTTCAATTTAAATTACTTCTATTTGAAAAATAATGTTATTTTGCTATGAATCTTGAATGAAGAATTCACTCTTATTACAGATGAATAATAGCTGACAATTGTAATTAATCTGTGACTAATCTAATACTTCCTCAACAAACGTTTTGTTGCAAATTTTACAAACTGGAGCATCCTCTTTCCAGGAGGTTGATCTAGTAGCGTTTCATATCCAAACCTACTTACTGGGGGGGAGACCCCAACGTGCCCTCAGGGTAAGTGAATAAAAAGCCACAGAAGATTTTGTTGAACACCCTTGAGACTTTCCAAGGCAAAGAGACATCACAAAATTGTTTGTATCTTTCTGCAAGATTAAGCAGGGATTAAAGCAAAAGGGTGCATTTTAAGAAAATGTCTGCCAAGCATAAGATTTCAGGAAAAGTGACTCAATGTGCATGTGGGGAGTTTGGGACAAGCTTTAATGGGAAAGGATTCAAAATATCCTGTCCTGGCCGCAGGCAGCGAGCTCCCCCAGCAGCACAGGAAGCATGGCCGTGCTGGCTGCCCACCCGCTGCCACCGCCCCGGCTCACACCACTCAAGGAACAGCAATTTCCAGGAGCAAGCGTGCAGCAGAGGCAGCGCAGGCTGGCAGCGTATTGCATTAACTCTTATACCCTTCCTGGGAAAACACAACGGCTTCTTCAAGCGAGATTGTTTTCTTGTACAGCGTCGTAAAAGGTCTACATGTGTTTGTTAGACTTTCTTCAGCAAACGTCCGTCTTTATTAAAGCGATGGCTATCTCAGAGGTGGTTGCCGTGGTTGCTATGGCAAGCATTCATGTTTTATTGAAGACTAAATGGCCACAACCCACATAAAGGGCTCCCGAGTGGCCCTAAAATGCGCTCTGCCTCCCCCTTCCCCCACCTCTCTCCTCAAGACAGAACAATTTTTTGTCAGTCGATCTGATTTTGAGGGCCTACCCGGAACAAGACGCTTTGTCCCTTCTGTCTATGTAACTTTAACCTTGTGGTCTGGATTTAATACAACAAACCAGTCCCTGTGGACCTGATTCAGAGAGCTGGCAACCACCTGAATTTCCCAAAGCTGGTGATGATGGGTGAGCTGTAGCACCACATGTCTTTGTCAAATTAAAATCAAGGTAAAAAAAACCAAACCCAGACCACACTGGCTGGACCAGCAATGCCCTGTGTGGAGGGCTGTAGAGCCCGAGCTGGATTGTGCAGACTGGAATTCAGGTGTTTCACCTGGGCAGGGCACTCTGGGTGCTGGAGGAGAGAAAGGAGACGGGACACATCACCCCATTAGTAAATCCACCTCTGCCATAACAAAGGAGTCATGGTGCTGTGGCTGGCATCTGATTTCCAGGCTGCTTTTTTTCTAAAATCATCCTAATTAAAAGAAAGCTTTACCTCCTTTGGCTTTCATGCATTTACACTTGCACAGAATTTCCAATAGCGTCATTCCCAGGAAATTTAAGCACATTCACTTCCACTGAGTTTAAAAAAGAATCAAGGTCACACTTCTTTTCAATTTCGAATACTTTCTTTTTCTTTTTTTTTTTTTTTTTTTGGCAAACTCTCTGTGTGTGGTTGCTGAATCTCCAAGTAGCTACCCATCACTCACATTACCATATCTACTGCTTCAGTCTCCTGGCTGCCTGAGTTGCACATTGTTGCACCCGCAACCACCCCTCACATTGCTGCACAAGGGTCAATTGGAGCATGTCGGTGCTCCTGAGCTCCTCACACCTGACCCTTCAGCAATGTTTTTCTCCAGAGCATTTCCCATCTCTAACAGGTTCCTCCCTTGTCCTCATCCCCTCAGCGCCAGGGTGACCCAACAGACTCCCCAACATCACTACCATCCTGCTCCTGCAACCACACTGGCTTTAACACTTCAGAGACCCATGAAAGCCATACACAAAAGACAGAAGCCCAGCACAGGACGAAAACGTGCATGCAGAGGCACAAGGTGCCTGGTTAGTAGGCTGCCGGCTGGGGTGCATTGCAGGTGGTGGGGAACGAGTCAGGGAGGGAGAGCGTGGCATGTGTCTGCAGCAGGAGGGTGGGTGGGGAGGTGGAGGGTTGCAAAAGTAACAGTCCTGTAGAAGTATAAGGATGAGAAGGTGAGTCAGGAATTTGGAGAAGAGAGGGAGTAAATAGATGCAAACTGTAGGATGGCTGTGGCTGAGCTGCTCTCAATTACAAAATTTCTCTTTTAAAGTATGCCATTTTAAAGAATGGAAATTCAAGGCTACAGTTTGTATTTTCTAACGCAGAGTCAAAAGCCCAAAACAGAAGCAGCATCTTAACAGTTCTGTCCCTTATTTTCATACAAATTCACACACACACACTCATATGCATATAAAGTCAGCCTTAAACACAAGATCCATAGTAAGTTTTTCAACAAAATAATCCTTTAGACACTGATAAATCAAGCGACAATGATATGGGGATATCATAGCATCACTAAAAATGTCACCACAGTTAACAAGCCTGCTTGCTTCAACAAAAAATATTGGTGAATAATCATCTGTCAGTTAGCACGTTAAAAAAAACCATGCCTGGTGTTCCTTGCCTAAAAAATGATGGGAGTGGAAACATTGTTTTCTTGCCAGGTTATTTTCATTTCAGGAAAAGAAATAACCAAGGGAAACATGGAGAGAAGAATAAATAACAAGAAGTAGTATGAGGGGGAAAAAATCCTTCATAATTATGCCGTTGGCTCTGCCTTTCTCACTATCGGATTCCTCTCCTGTACCATACTGTGCCAAACCACTCACATGCAGGGCATCCTCCAGATGAATCAGCACAGTGGCACGCGGACTCAAACGTACATCAGAGGCACAGAGGAGGTGTTTGATATTGTATTTATGAACAAATCAGAGACAAGAGCTTGGTGGGGGTTTTTTGAGGAGGAGGAGGAATAAGGGAAATAAGACTGTATGTCAGCTTGGGAGAAAAAAACATTTCATCATCTTTTTAAAATTTGTATTAACCACAGACTCTGTTCAGCTTCATCCTCTGAGTGATAAATTAAAATGCACACATGCAATCTGTAGATTTTTTTCTTTATCCATCACCCAGAAAATACGATATGACAGACTGCCTGTACCAATCCGGGCTCTTGCCTCCATCGTAACACTGCACACCGGTGGAGAGGGGCCGTGATGGGCACGGTGTGCTGCCTGCAGGGCACGGAGGTAGCCCCAGGAGCCACCAGACAAGCACAGCCAAGCACCACAACCCCAGCCAACCATACAACTCCCTGATACAGGAAAAACTCCACCTGGGGCAATCTCAGCATAGTACTCCCTTATTTCATTTTGTTAAAGCAAACCCAACTGTGTCCACAGGTCATCAGGTGTGACTACAAGCCACCGTGACCTTCCAGCTGCCTGGTGACTCCTCTGAAACCAGCCAGTAAAGACTGCTTCTTTTCAAAACTAGTGCTGATGAAACACCAAACCTTTCTTCAAAACTAGGTTGATCAAACCCTCTTAGTCGCTCTTAAAATAAGTTTTTCTACCAATAAACATCTTCTCAACAGGCCGTGACAGTGAAAGGACCTCTAGAAAGCCTGATATCAAAAGCTGACAAAAAGAGAGAGCTGAAAGCCTCAAGTCCTCGCCCCAAGAACATAATTCACCTACTCTGTATTCAGCCTCTTTCCACAAAAGTTGTCAGCATAATTGTATGTTACCTGTAAGAGGATGTCATGCCAAAAAATGGACCATGTCCCTTACCTTTTCAAAAGGAGAACACCCCGTCATAGGCAGGGCCTTGTATCTGGCTTACTCCTGTCTGCAGTCTCTCCTGTAAAACTTTTTTTTCTTCTTTTCCTTTTTTCCTCTCCAGAATAGGAAAACTAGATATGGCAACCATTAATCAATCAAGTAATAAACTTAACGTCAGCCAAGAGGGAAGACAGAAGCCAAGAAGAGGTGGACAAGACACTCCAGCACATCCCCTGGGGAACAGATGATACTAGTTCTGCAACTGAACTGTAGATCATACAGGATCATAACAAAGACTGAGAACTGTTATGTTTCAAATATTTCATTGGTAAAGCAGTTTAGCCAATAGATCATCAGGCACATAAAATATTAATATTTGCATACATGCTGTTGTGTACATCAGTGACAGAAGTTTTTATGCTAAGATGGGTGTGGGGGAGCTCCAGAGGCGGATGAGTACCTCCAGCCTGCCTTTCACAGCTCTTGTTTCCCAGCCTACACCCTTGCAGCAACCAAGAGCTGAAAACAAAACCAGAGTCTCCCACTAAGGTAAAGAGTATCTGAAATGCAATCACTTTCCTGTGCCAGACTCTTGACAAACATGGCTAACAGACACTTTCCTTACATGGAAAAACCTCCCAGTGCTCCAAATGAACGTTCTCCCAAGTGAAGGCTGGCCAAAGCCTTCAGAGGTTGGCTGTGCGGTTTCAGAGGATTTAAGGCCTGAATGGACTTAGACATGGACAATGAAACAGAACCGACTGACCTCCAGCATCAGCCTCGGCTGAGTGGGATGCGTACTTTGGAAAGCCATGGAGTTTTGACAGGTGATCCACCAGTCTCAGCAGGAATCCTTTCCAGCGCCTAAATACCTCCACTCTCAAAAATGTGCAACTTAAGTTTTAATTTTTCTGGCTCTAATCTCAATTATTTGGAATTTTTATATGTATTTTTGTCACATCCTTGGACATGTTACAAGTCTTCAGGTAGCAGGGATCTTCACTATACCTAGGTACTTATGTAGCCAAGCATTTGACATGTTCATTAACTGACCTGTTCTCATTGTAAAAAAACCCCACATTTCCCAGACCTCAGATCATTCCTTCAATTCTTTTGACCCTACTTTAATTTTTCATGATCCTTGTACAAAACAGAATAGTCCAGCAGAAGGCTCACCAAGAAAATACAGGGAGGTCATTCCAATTCCTTGTTGTTAGTTTGTCACACTTGTTATTAAAGATTTAAGTGTGTTCTGTCTAGCCTCCTCAGAGGAACAAGATGGTTTTTGTTTGGTTGTAGGGTTGGGTTTTTTTTTAATTAAAAAACCCGCTCAAACTCTGACACTGTCAGTGATATGAAAATGAATCATTAGATAAAAGATATTTTTCCCCTTGTGCTGCTCAAATGAGTAAAAGTGCTTACAGCAAGAAAGGGATGCAAATTTCAGGGGAAGTAAATGAATGTATGATTCAGAAAATGGCTATGTGTGGGTATGCATGTGCAGGGGGAGGCACCTGGGGATGTGGTTGCCTTGTCTGTGCATATATGGACCTTCTGAATATCAGAGTACTATGGACAAACTATACAAGCCCTTAAGTATTTCCCTAAACAAACTTTGAAAACTTAAGCTGCAGTAAATTATGGGATTTGTAAAAACAGAAAATAATCAGCAATGGTAACTGAGATTGATTTTATATTTGGATTCAGCACTCTACCCAAAACCAAATTTTTACTAAAACCAATCACCTGTTGTTTTATTAGATTATTTATTGCACTTCTCTTTATATTACAGAGGCCAGGATGAGAAATTAGCTATTATTTTTAGGTGTTACAAATACATAAATTAAATCGGATATTATATATAGCTCTGTACGCAACATGTCTGTGACACTCACTATTTTTCTTGCACAAAATGTCTGTAAAATGCCCAGCCTGAGACTACATTAGCTGGCTAAAAACTAATCAGTTGCAGAAAGCTGAAATTCCTGTCAACTCTACGAAATTAGAAGGCAGAATGCTATGCCCCTCAGTATTTTGATTACATAGATCACGAGGAAAAAAATTTCAAGAATTAACAGTGCAAATTTTGAAATATGCCAGATGCATGGTAATTGTAAGTGCTGTTCCAAGTTACAGCAAGGGAAAGGTGTTGCTTTCAGATTTGGAAATGCCTACTACAGCCTAACCTCTTTGTCAATGCGTTTGCAGCTTTGCAATATCCATTTCTAAATGAATTACCTTATGGAGGAAACCAAAAGGCAGAAAACTAAAGAAATAGGGGTCAAATTCCTCCTGTGAGATCTACCTTGTAAAATTATCCAGAATGTAATAATACCATGTTATTGACTTAAGCACAGTTCCCTGTGACATGCTACAGCTGACCTGTAATTTTTATCCTACATGTTGCCAGCACTATTAAAATGACACTTGTGAATGTAAATTAAGCTCACAAAGGGGACAGATTGTATGATTCTGGTTTCTCTCAGATGCCTGTAGGCTATCACAGGTTCCATATGTGAAGTAATTATGTTCACTGAAGGAAAGAATAAATGCTGTCAAATTGTGTACTGAGAGAGAAAGCAGCTATTATATTGCAGTAGTCACTGGAGCATTGCCTTAGAAAGTGGAAAGATGTATAAGAAAATAATAATAAAAAAGAAAAACTGGAGCAGAGCTATATTAAATATAACCTTTAAATGAGTATCTGCTTTTGAATATATATTACACAAAGTTAATATTTCACAAATAAAAGCGTTTCAACTCTTTAATCATATTTGTTTCCTCACATCTAGAGGGCACAGGGCAGAATATCTTTAGGAGGGGTAAAGGGCAGGTGGAGCATCATTCAGCATTCAGCGTTTCCCCAGCGAGAGGAGCTCTCCATGGCCCCCGAGATGCCATCCCCACCTCCCGGAGGAGCCTTGCAGTGGCCAGCCTCCCTCCCCAGCAGGTGGAGGTGTCCCAGCCCTCAGCCCAGCCCTCCCTGCCTATCCATCCATCACAGCCAGCTCCAAACCCATGCCTCCTGCAGACCCTGCGTAAGGGCAACAAGGCTGGGCAAGGGCACTGCTGAAGACTGAAGGTAAGTGGCCCCTGAGCAGCCCCGGGGCTCTCGGTGAGCAGCAGCCCCACATTGCCTAGGCACCAGGCTGCAGCAACATCGCAGAAGATGCAGCTTCCATCATGGAAGCCAACAGAGCTGCTAAAAGGAAAGGCAACAGTCGCATCACCTCCACAGCTGCAGTGCGGTCCTGCTCTCCTGTGCCTGGAGGAGTGAGCCTATATTTAGGCCAGTGAGGTCATCACTGGGCCACGCAAGAGGGGAAAGAACACTGAGCTGGGAAAGTGGCACTTCTAAAACCTTTCACTTAGAGGGAGCCAAAGACACCAGAAGCAGGGAAATAAAAAATCTCGCATGGTTTAATTTCATACAGAAATTAAACCAAGAAAGGAAGGAAATTAGGATGCTTTGCAAACAGGAAGGCACATTTTCTGACAGGGTGTAACCAAAGATATAGAGCTTGTGGAGAAACCCACAGCACTGAAAAACAGAAGGCTGAACGCGCTCCTGTGTGGTTTTGCTATTTACTAGAGCAGCCTCACCGGGCTTGGCACTCTGGGGTTTCACACATCAGTGGGAAGGGGAGGTTTCTGCAGTGTCCCATCAGTGCCAGTTCTGGATCTCTTCAACCTCAACCTTCATGGGCTGCAAAAATAACCAAGGGCAAGCAACTTTCCAACACAGGTGGCCTCCACACCTTCCAGCTGCCTGCACTGCCTTCACCTGCAGATCTGTTGTTAAACCGACTGCCTTAACAGCAGCACGTGCTGGGGCCAGGAGAACCAGCTGCTAAGCAGCGCAGAGAGACAGAGCGCCGGCTGGAGGGACAGCACGGTGCGTTAGCTACCCGAGCACTGACCTCCTTGTGTGGCCCAGATCCCTGTCTGTGGCTCAGCTCTGTCCAGGCTCATCTAATACTCAAAAGCTATGACATATGGGAGACCAAATCCTTCAGACTGCTCTGAGATGTGAAGGCAGCTCCCTGCGGACAGAAGCAACTGCTGAAGCAGAGGTGATGTCTGGAAGATCCCAGTCCTCCTCCCTCTCCCAAAGCCAGGGCCAGCTGCCAGATGACACTGCATGGAAGCAACCATGCTAGGGTCTGCATGGTCCTTCTTCAAGTGGGTCATTTTTCCTGACAGGCACCATCAGGTAATTTGGGTAATTAACTTGCAGCCAAGGATCCAGCCTGATTCCGGACAAACACAGTTTACAGGCAAAGTGTTATTCTGCTTTGACCAAAACCTCTTCCTGGAGTCTATGGTTGTGGGAGCCCTACCCACCAAATCCTTGTGTCCGTGTTAGCAGTAACAAGAAACTAGACACTGGCACTGGTATGTCCCATCATAGCCACAGCATGCAGAAAAACATTCTGTTTGCATAACATTACATTTCTGCTTATGTGAAAATAGAAAGTATGACTTTCTTTTTGAGGTTTCTTAGGATAAAAAATCTGCCAGTCATCCTTTGCAGTCTGTCCACGGAAGCCATTTTACCAACTGCACATTGCATTTAGTAGACTCATTCAGCATAGAGAAGCACTGACTACACTGAACACCAGGAAATTTTCCTTCATCATCCCTGGGCACATAGGCTACATCTCCACTACCGAAGAAAAGGGCCCCCAGGCTGCCCCTCCACTGGCACCATCAGACACAGCACAGTTCACATCACCTACAGTCTGTCTGTATGTTAAAACTGTGCGGTTACATCCGAATTGCCCGTCAGGAACAGTGCCTGGTACACACTGTCCCTGCTCAGCATCTGGGTGCCCGGGAGCAGGGTAACAGCCTGCTCCAGCACTGCTGTATATCCACGTTGAGGGAAAGGGCTCCCAAATCACTTTGGTTTCTCCACACCCAGCACTGTGAAGAAAGCAAAGCATCACCCCATCTCCTTATTTTTGGTCATTGCTTTTCCGCCTCCATTCCTAGGGTAAGAGCAAATAGGACCTGGATCCTATCCCAGAAGCGATAGATGGGGTACGTAGTCCCTGTTCCCCTCCCACCACGGCCCCCAGCCTGCAGCCCCACTCACTCCCCAGCCACCCACCCCACTCACGCCAACACCCTCCTCCTCAGTGCCAATCCCTGGCAGCAAATTCCCATCAGGGATCCTCAGCAAAACCAACTAATCACGGCTTTGTTCAAGGCTGGCTTGGTAATGAAAGGGCTGTGAGCACAGCACAGAGCAGCATCCAGACGCAGACATGAATGCAGAGCAAACTCTTCCATCCCATGCACCAGACCTCCCTTACCGCTCGCACTGGCTCCTGCAGGCTTCAAAAGCAGATTGTGGCTCGCTGCTTTTTAATTGCTATTCGTTTTCATGTGTTAACATCTGTGAGTAGGTGGCTAAGAGGCAAGGGGCAAACCTACCCAAGCAGAGCACCATTCGAGCACTGGGCCAGGCAAGAGCTAGCTGCCGAGGGGGCTGCCGTGCCCCTCCCAGCTGTCACCACGCAGTGCAGAGGGGAACAGCACGGGGCGCAGACCCCTCACCTTGCCTGCCACACGCTGCCAGCCTGCAGCACACCTCGGCACCCCCCCTTCGGACCCCAGAGGAGGCACACCCCTGCTAAAGCATCCTTCCTAGGCGAGTTTTCAGGGGATGGAGGGTGCTCGTGCGTAAGTGGATCATTGCATTGCACAGACTATTAATACCAATTGGTCATGGATGGGTGGGCAGTTAGATGGGCAGACAGACAGCCTGCCTGTTTTCAATTAAACGCAGTAGCAGTTGTACAACACACTAATGCAACTTCTTCTTTAAATGAAAAATTGAAATCAACTACCATTTCCTAATCAGCTCAAAACTATTAAACAACTGTTTGCAGGGTAGCTCATGTCATATGTGGGAGGCTGAAATGTAATGTAGAAATGAGAGGTTTCTCTAGTTGGCAGCATTGACAGCAACTATAATGTATGACTCTCTCGGATGCAGCGTGGCAGAAGCAGGGTGAGGATCATCCAGTGCTATTCACTAGAGGAATTGTTACACATAAAAAAGAGAAGGCAGAATCAAAGATCTCAGGATCATGGCTGGAAGGGAGGGAGGGAGGAAGAGAGGGAAAGACGTGGTTTGTTCCTGCAGTTTTAATAAGGATTTGTGGGGTAATGTTGTGTAAAGGAAATACAGCTGGATCTTTAATAATAATAACTAGAACCAACTCTCCATGTTAACTGACCTTTAAATATTATTGTCCCTTTCAGTTTACCAAAAAGACATTTGCTTCATGAAAGATGTTATTCAACTCTGCTTAAAGATCCAATAGGCTAAAATATGCTAAACTGACATTTAGAATTATGTCATAACACTTTTTTATGATAACTCCTATTATTTCCATGTGATTTGAATGTGAGATTATTATTTTTTTTAAAATTTATTTTGAAACCATTTCAAATAATAGACAGATATTGCCTGGACATTCAGGTTATCTGTAATGATATTAGGGCCTTTCTCAACAGCTGAGTAATTACTTCCTTATTACGCTCAAGGCAAGCTGAAATCACATGCCCTGCTCAAGATTTAAACCTATATTGCACAGGCAAAGGAAGCATTCAGACTGACATTTTGCATACCTAACTGCATTTTTTATAATAAGCAGAGCATCTGTGGTATATTGCCTTGATAATCTGTGAAATGAAGACAACTGGGAGCATCAGCGGGAAAAAAAAGATCTGTTGCGTTAGGGGGTAAAGGCAGCAGGACTCAAGTAAAGGTAGGCATACTAATTCTGCCTCTATTGCAATCATCTGCCAGGGCTCATTTTAGACATGGCTGTGGACAAACAGGCCACTGCTTAGGGCAGTGGACTGAGGTGGGCAGCAACGTGTGTTAGCGTGCTAGAGCCCCAGATGCTGCCTTGAGGGCTGTGTGCAGCATTGCACTCTGGACACCCCGCTTCCCTCTCCGCCCCCCCACCGCAGCAGACACAGCAGCCCAGCACTCCTCCCCTCCATGGCCACATAGCCTGTACCCCCCTCCAGCCCCTTGCAGAGCCACACTCCTCATTTTCCTACACTGCTGAGGCAGCTCCAGCCTCCAGGTCCTCCCTCTCCTGCCAAATGGTCGAAGCCCACCTCCAGATGTGTTGGGCATCACAAACCATGCTCGAGAAAACAAACATTTCTCATTTCTTCTTGCTTCTGTCCTCAGTAAGAGGGAGGAGAGGTTCAAGTTCTGATGCCCTTAAACTGGGCAGAAAGCAGGAGAAGTCGCACAGCGGCAGCCAAGGCAGAAGCCATCCTTCATTTTTTAAATTCCATTTTCTTATTCTGCAGCATCACTCTCCACCCTGGGGGCCTGCCTGCCCCTGGTTAATGCACGTTATAGCCCAGCTACCTCATCATTCAGTGGGAGAAGGGTGTCTTTCCTCAGGCATCCTTCAGCTCCAAGAGGAGGGAAAATGAGCCCAGGTTGCCAGCGTGCCAAGAACGTGGATAACTGAAGACATGGTAAAGTAACGCACAATAATAAACACCATGCAGCAGTCCACTTCGGCACTCCTGGTTACGGTCTTTCATAACGAAAGAGAAAGGAATGGTCATTTACATGACAAAACACTGTTAAATGATTAAAAGAAACACGCACACAATCAACAAAGAACGGAGGAGGAAGCAAAAAATAAAACCAATCTCTTGTAAGAATTTTAGTATTCTGTTGTTTCAGCAAAAACTAAAGCAGCAGAGATAAAGGGACAAATTAAGTAATAAGAAGGCTAATTTCATAAATACAATCTGTAATATTTTCAAAAAACAGCTGCTAGTTACAATGCGCTCATAGGATGTGTTTTGGTTCAGGTCGGCTCTTATTTCATCCACAATATTTTTAACATTAGTAATCTAAAGCGGACAAACCTAATTTTTAATTGGATATTACAGTTCTTTTCAATTAAGCTAGCAGCAAAGTATATGCAAAATCTAAACAGAAGACTTCAATAAAATGCTTGAGATAATCATAGCATATCTAGCTGGTGCATAGCTCTACTGTGGAAACACACACGCTATTTATCAGCTTTGCATCTTTCAATGAATTAAAAAAAAGTATTCTCTCTTTTTAGATTTCAACATTTGCTTAGTGAGTTCTGGTAAATTCTAGGTCAGATATTACACACTTGACAACAGAAACAACTAATTATGTCAGAAATCCACAGTGATAAGAAAACCGCACAGTAAATACATTATATCCAGGCAACAGCAGAAGGTAAGCTTGTATTTCATTTGCTGTGGATTGCATAAGTTGGTAAATGTTTTCTGGCAAGTGTCCTTCAAATTCCAAAAATAATGCATCTATTTTATGGCATTATCCCATTTTCTATTATGTTTGTTTCTATCTCTGCAGTGAAACCATATCGTTATTAAGGGTATCGTCATAATAGAAAATTGCATTAGCTTTTAAAACCCTGTTCTATTTTATGTGTATATAAATAGGAACATTATGATCATGCAAGATTCCCATTTGTCCTTGCTATACTCTTGACACTGCTGTAAACGCAAGCAGAGCACCAAGTCCTTACCAGGGCTTAAAATATTGCCCCTACGATTAGCTGCACAGACTTCTTTTTTGCTTTCAGCACGCAAAATCTCACCCTGCTGGTTATATGCTCAAAAAAGTGCAAGCACCGTGTTTCTCTTTACCTTCAACCACCCAGATGGGTCTCCGTGCATCTGTATTTGTATAGCATGATGATAGCAAATCACCCAACATCCACCAGAGGACTGGTTTTTGAAGGTATTTAGGTGGCTAACGGCAGCGAGGTGGCTAATCCCAGGTGCCTACTGGGGAAAGGCAAGGCGTGCTGTCACTCTCAGGCAGGTTCCTGAAGGGATACGTGACACCCAAGGCTCTCCTAGGGACAGGTTGTGCAATTATTTCTGAATGTGCAATGCAGAAACCGACCGTGGGCACCAAAGTGCCTCCCCAGTGACCTAAGGAGCCTGGATTTCCCTTGTAAAGGCAGCCCACAGCCCTCTGACTGAGAGCTCAGGAGCAGCCAGCCAGGTTGAGGATGGGTGCAGGGATCAAGCCGGGGCTGGGTGAGGGGAGCCAGACACAGCACCGTACGGGGCACTGCTGCGGTAGCATCCGCGTTCCTGGAAGGGGACTGGGATGCACCCCCTGGCCCCATGCATGCAACACTGTGATGCTCTGATTACACCCTAAAACTGAGATAAGGCACTTATATGTTAAGCATGACAGAAATACTTCAAAAATTATAAGCAAGGCCTTGCATTAATGACAGTAATTAACACTGTGACTGCTGAGAAATCAAACAAGTTTGGGTGATTTCCTGTCACCTGATGACCAATTAAAAGATGTAAATTTTGAGAGCAAGATAATTTTTTTCTCTTTTTTTTTTTTTCCCCTGGATAAGATGGAATTTTATTTCAGTATCTTGAAATGTTTTACTGGGTGCAGTGTGTGCCTCTCTCGCTGCCGTAACATGCAGTAGTTTGGGGAACACTAGAGCGTGTGATTACAGGGCAGTTCCCGGTTGGATACACCGTGTAATCAGGCTGATGCATAGTGCTACACTTTGAGAAAACCCAGAAGAGCCTGGTCTAAAAAGTTCTCTGCATCAGGGTAATTACAATATTAATCACAATCCATTGAACTAAAGTGGAATTAAATACAAATTTTCTGTTTGAAAAGTAAGCACTGAACGACAGTAAGTTAGCTACAGCCATTTTGGTCTGGTTTAACTGCCTAACATCTGGAGAACATTATTACAGAGTCATCAGCCATTTGGCCGGTGCCCAATATGGAAGCAGCTTTACCCTCTTTAAACATCAGCACAGCCTCACTGAAAGACACATATTTCTCTTCTCTCTTCTTGAAACGTTCTCTTAAGTAGTTTCAATATTGTAGAATTTAGATGGGATAAGCCTCTTGTTTCTGTTTAGAAAGCAAATAAAATTGGATCAGAATAAGAGGCCAATTTTAAACCTTTAATTTAAGCAAAGATAGTGCTGCTTATGGGAGTCCATGGTAAAGGCAATTGTTCTAGCTATTTAAACAATATAATTGCATGCATCTCACAGTATAGAAGAGACAGATTACTAGAAAGTTGAAAACTGTATGCCCTAGTTCCTATATAAATATGTACACATAACCTATCACTGGTTACTACCAAATTTATATGAAGTGTAATTTGGTCTTTATTACAGTTACTATGCTTGAAAAGAAGCTCTTTACTTATGAAGAATCCTTTTTTTTTCCCCCTATAGTAATGAAAAAACACAGTTGTCAGCATAATATCCTGACATTCAGGATGCCAGCCTGTCTCTACTGGAGTCAGATGTGAAAATAAATAGATATTAAACTGTCAGTCAATGAAATTACAAAGTCAAGAGCAGCTCTAGCTGCGATCCTGTGTGTTCTGTTTGATGGACACAGGTGTTTAAGTGTTATGAAATCCAGCGGAGCCTCAAAGTGAATAATGCACCTTCCAGCAGTCCTGCCCTAGCCAAAAGAGCTGCAGTGAGCTCCCCTCTCACCCTGAGCCCCCAAGCACCCGATGTGCCCTAAAAAAGGGGCCAGAAAGGCCTTTCAGGTTTATCGGAGCTAAAACCTGAGAAGTCTTAAAGCCTGCATTGTGGGACATGTTGAGGAATAGAAGCTACACTCCTCTGAAACTGAGAAGGTTAGTCCCACTGGCTTTGCATACAAATCTAAGGCAGATGCCCAAAATCCACATCATTTATTTATTATTCATAAGGCACTTAAAGTCAATCATCTGTCACTAATAAACATTAACACTATTAAAAATTAACGATCATCCTATAGCATGCTGAGACAGATTCTTCTTTCTGTTTGATGAGTATTGGAGCAAAGTACATTGCTTTCATTTACTGACTCTTAAAGTGTTTACTCTTTGTATAATGCTGCTACTTCAGCTCCTCCTCCAAACACCAGTGACCCCCTTCTCTTCGGATGCCAAGAAATGATCAGTCTTGCGAGAGGAGCTTGAAAGGATGGGTTTAGATACAAATATGTATCTGCAGAGAAGAAAAATAAATCACAGATTCAAGGTTATCATACAGCACAAGCCTTTGATTACAGGGCTTTTTGTCTCCCCTTCCACGCTCTGCTAAATCGTAAGATGTCTGTGACGGGGGACACATGTCCCTGTGCTCTCTGCTGTACAGGAGGGTCCCAGCTCAGGTACTGTACCACAAGTGGACAATGAGGCTGGAAATAACAGCTCTGACGAGACTACCTGAGAGTCTCACAAGCTGGAACAAGAAAAGGCTTCCTGAAGAGCAACTCAAAAAGGTAACTTCACCAAAGGTCCACACAGTGTCGCAGGGCACTTTCTTCTCTTAGTGGGTGGGAGGCAAAGCCCACTGCTAGAGATGAAGAAACAGCTTGCACCTTAACCCTCAAAAGGACATTTCCTCTAAAAGTAAAAATGATCCTAGACCCTTCATCTTTTGTGTTCACATTTTCAAATATAAATCTTGGGGAATACATTTTCCCCTTACCTTTATCACGTTTCTGTCTTGCACAGGCAGAACTCGTAATTCAGTGCTGTTTCCTAACACACACACATCATGTTTTGCCCTGCTCCTCATTTTAGCAATTACTTAATTGTGGGAGTGCTGTAAGTAAATTATAAATAATCGCTTGAGACACAGCTGATTCTGTTAAAAAATAGGTAAATAAATCTAACTAAACCTGCACTAAAGACCAGTCTAATAGTAGAAGAAAAGAGACAATATGACTCTGTGCATCAAATCAAACTAACCTCAGATTTCTTTGAGTTATATCAGACCTCTAAAAACAAGCAAAACTTAAGGTCTCAGTACTAATGATATAATGGGAAAATGTGCCAAGATGGGAGACATATTAATCTTCCTTTTGCAATTTACACTCTAATATTTCAGTTTTCATGGAAAACCAATGACTGTTAAGAAACAGAAAGATCTGTAAGTAGAAATAAGTGACTGCAATCACCCTGTTTTCTTTCCTTACTCGTGTTTCACATGGAATAACTAATGAGGATTTGCAAATAGCAGCTATCAGAGCCAGAAACATACCAACCAACTGGAAAAACATGATGCCACAGGACCACACTCACTCTGCTGGGGACTGGGAAGGATCTGTATTACATATGTGCTACCTTTGTATCAGTTGTTGCCATTACAAATGAAACTTGGGGCCATTAGAAAAATGCTGTCATCCAAAACTAATTCTGCCTTTCAGGGTACAGCAAGTTAAGAAGCAGTGGGAACTCCCCTCAATGTCCTCAGCAAGATGTGAACAAAACTTTTTTCAGATCCTGGTGAGCATCAGGGACCACTCTGGTTCATGGCACACCCTATGTACATTCCCTGTCTCCTGTAGAGCCACAAAACGGTGGCAGCTCCGTGAGTCATGACTAGGGAACTGAGACCTGGTCCTGCAGTCACACACACCAACAGGCTCCACAGAACCTGTTATTAAAGAGTTTTGAATAGAATTAAGGCATACAACCTTCTAAATCTCAGGCTGAAGACTGTTCTGAACAATACTTTTTAGTCATACCACCTTGCCCTGCTGCCCTTTCTCCACTGGCAATAGACTTCTTCCTAATTTGTCTCATTTTTATCTTAGAATTCATGCACTGTCAAGCCAAGTTACTCTTATAAGGAGAGTGGGAATTACAGTCAAGAAAAAGATATATTAAAGCATCATTATTCAAACATAAAAATGCAATGAAAATGTTAACCAGCTTTCCCTAAGGTGAAGGTGTTTATTGCTAAGTTTTTGCAGCACAATTACATTCAAACAGACAAATGCTAGCTTAAAGAAAAAGCATTTATTTTTCTGAATCTACCTAGAAGGAATGGAAAAACACCCTGAAAGTAAGCTGCCTTATATCAAATGCTTACCCTAAAAGCTTTTCTATTAAAAACATTAGATTTTTAAGAATAATTTTGAGAAAACCAGGCAGCTAAAATACAGTGCCTTATTTTCCTTTCTTAAATATGAATACCTTGCACTGACTTTCTGCAGTGGGAAAGTTTGGAATTTATATTCACTTCTCAATCAAAATCTGATGTTTTTTTACGTTATGCCATGCAAGTCACATTTCCATAGATTTATTGCTGCTTGCACAACACAGACACACCACAGCCAGCCGACAGGTGTACATGGGGTGATTCAGGCTCCTGACTGCCACCCTGGAGCAGCTCCCCAGACCGCAGGGGCTGGGAACTGCGGGACCTGCCAAGTGCTTCACATGAAGCTGAACTGTGTTTCAGATGGGGCAACAGTAGACACGGCACAGGCTTTAGCAATACCATCAGCAGAGCTGCCAGACACCTCACCTAAAGGTTGCCCACAGCCACGGCCCCTTTGTTTCCCAGCCTGCCCTTACTGCAGGGCTTCAGCCCCCCCAAACAGGGTCTCTCAGCACTCCTGGCTGCTCCCCTCCCCTCTGTTCTTAGGCGAGTCATTCAGGTGTCACCTTTTTGCCACCTAAAAAGACACAGACACCCTTTGCCTCCCCAGACAAAGGCAAAGAAATGCTGCTCCCAAGGCCCATCTGGAGGCTCATCAGTGGCCATACAGATTATATATATCCAGGGATCTTGTGTGAGCTTCTGGCATAAACGACTCGGTGAAAAACCTAGATCATAACAGCAGGAGATGTGGCCCATACTGGGCCACAAGAAACCGCAACTCTGCGGCACCAGTATTTATAAACACAACCAAGAGCTGCTGTCTGTCTCTTTCATATGATTGCTGGACCACAGACTACGGGCCATCTGCCCACAGTCTATTATCACAATCTGTGAACAATTATAGACAGGACATTTCATCTTAGAAAATAGCAAAGTTAACAAAAAAGGCACTGAAAAGAGGCAAAAAACAATCAAAAACCAAGCAACAAAACTGCATCAGCCATTGCACGGAGCCCCATTTGCCAGCCCTTGAAAGCAGCAGTGCTTTGTTCCCAGACCCATTACCTCCACATCAGCTGCCCCAGAGCAGATGCTTTCTGCTGCTGCTAAGGCCACAGCAGGTGCCAGCTTCAGCCCTTCTCCTGCAAATGCAAGCATGTGACCACAGTCTCCGGGGCCTGAGAGCACCATCACCCTGCCCGTGCAAGCAGCTCACTGTGCAGGAGGCTTGAGGGCAGTTCTAGTCAACATGGACCTGCCTTGAAGGGAAACGTCCCTTTCACAACCGGCAGCAGAGCTTGCACCAGAACTGCCAGCTTTTCCTCAGGCGGCCCTATCTCTGCCCGCTCCACCACCATCCTCCACTGCCCTGTGCCATGCTGAGGCTGCTGCTGGCAGAGGGTCCCCTCTGCACCCCTGGCCAGCTGCACCCCGCAGGGGTCACACAGGGCTGCAACAGGAGACAGTGTTCCAGAGGAACAACGCAGGCAGTGCACTGGACCTCAGCTGGAAAGGCAGGGGGAGAGGACAAATACTTACCACTCCTGGCCTTTGATCTGTGACAGTGCTGCCGAGAGAGCCGGGGAGACGGTAGCTGCTTCTTGGGTGGTTGGCTTGCTGTCACTGAGTGGAGGGTGATAAAGTGTGATCAGCAGGAGATGTGGTTTGTCAGTGCTGCCTGTTCCCCACCTGCAGAACATGGATGCAGCAAAAGAGCATCCCTCTCAGAGGCACCTGCTGAATCCCTAAGCAAAAAAGTCCCTTCTGGGATGAGGCTGGTGAAAGGCTAGGTTTTGGGATTTTACCCGCTCCTCATCCTTGCCTCCACTGCATGGTCATCATCTTGGAGCTGAGCCTTTCAACCCACAGACAGCCCTCTGACTTAGGACAGCTCAGATCCAGACCAAGCAGGTGCTGCTCCTTGCCATCTCAGGATGCCCACTTTGGTCAGCCCATGGCTGGCTCCAGGAGAAGGCTGCCTGGAAATGCCGTCCTCCCTTCCATTCGCTGATGGTCAGCAAATGGGCAGGAGTCCTGTGTACTGAACGTCCCAAGGACAGCAGGGGGCAACTGACTGCATCCCGGTGCCGAGTACTGCAAGGGTGGGAAGTGAGGCTGCCAATTCTACCATGGGATAATCCCAGTCCAACTGGTGCTGTGGTCCTGGCTGGGGCTGGGGACCTGTGTGCCCTTGCTGGAAGGTGAGCATATGAAGCCCTGACACCGTTGGAGTCCTGCTTTCTCCAGGTTTCTGTGTCACGCTCCAGGTGGAAGTATCCAAGGATGCCCCAGCAGACACTGCCAAACAGGGGTAGCTGTATAGCTGCTGGGGAAGCAGTATGGAATGGCATCACTGGGCTGAGCCAGTGCAATCCAGTGGAGAATGCTTGAAGAGCAACTAAAACCATGCACATGCAAAAACCCTGCATCAGTCTTCAGCAAAGTCTGAGTAATTAGTGGTTTCTTACAACAGGGAAATGGTACAGAAAGTAAAAATCCAACTGCCTTCAAACAACAGATACTCTAAATTCATTTCTAATTTATGCATTCTTGTCATATGAAAGCCACTTGCTTAAGCTGCTTTTCTATCTATTTGCAGTCTATTCAAACACACAATGCTCAGTAGGGGTCTGTCTCCATGATTCATTGGCTCAGGTTTCCTATAGAGTTTACATGATGTCTACTAAGCCCCATACAGTTTTGTATCCATTATAACCAGGGACAAGCAAGCAGGGCTCGGGAGGCTGAGCATCCATCTAAGAATAGCTTCCTGTCTTCCAGCTCTCTTCACAACAAATGAACAATGGTTACATTTTACTGGCTAGCACTGCATGGTGAGGGGAAATTATAGGAACTTGTCTGAGTTAAATAAGGGAAGAAGCATTTAGAGTGAAGCTCCTTAAATGAGCAGGTCAATAACTAGTTTACTGAGACCAAGGCACATAGCTAATGAGAGAATAAAGAATTATTCTTGTCAAGAGAGAAAAAGATGCTGCCCTGGTTTTGTGCTAAATAATTACATTCATTATGTTTAGGACAGCCCTGCAAGTGGTCTTTTGCACTAGTAAATTCATTAGCAAAGCTAATAGGCAAACTACTATTGGGGCAAATTTAAACGATTGCAATAGGATGGATGGCAAAGATGGGGAAAGGTAGTATGAGAGCTAAGAGCCAAAGTCAGCTTTAAGTATAATTGAATTTATCTTCTCATCAACTTTAAGGCCTCCTTCTGGGCTTGAAACAAGGAGAGGAAAAGCCATTGAAACAAAGGGATATTCACTTGATTGGATTTGCTGCTAGCTTTTCCAGCTTACCAAGCTGTCTAAACTGACCCTTGACACATGACAACAATTATAAATCCAACAAAAATTAAAATGTTAACTAAATTGGCTCGATGTTTCCAAATGACAAAGGATCTCAAATGTGTCAGGAAGCCGTCTCCCCAGCAGAAACACTGAGAAAGTAACTAGACTTTGAATTTACCCAGAAGTTCACGAAACTCAGCTGGGCAGCAGGAAGATAGGCTGCAACGTCTCTAGGCAAGAGTCCTGGTCACACACGGGCTGCAGAGGAGGGCCCCCTCCCATGGCTTTGGTGAGCGTCAGGATGTGGCCCCATGCTCAGCACCATGGAGCAGCAGCAGTCCTCCCTGAAGGGCAGCAGTGGTAGTGGTGGTCCTCCCTGCCTGCTCAGCTTGCAGTCCTCCCATCAGCACAGCCTTGGCTTCAACACGCCGCAAACACACGTGGGGCCATCAGCCCTCCCTGGCACTCTGATTCAGGCTGGCTACATAGTTATGCAGACACCACTGGTGTTAGGTATGCTTACCTAAGGTTCTCTTTACAGATATGTTTTAAAATAAAGAGGTTAGAGTCTGATAAAATCACTGGAAGAGCTGTGGACATGAGTACCTCTTCTTTAATCATGCCCTGCCTAGACCATAATCACAGGTGCTTCATAGACACAAATGCCGCACATTGAGGTGAGCCTAGAAAATGACTGAAATCAGTTTGGCGAGTCTGTGGAGCACAGCAGTAACACATGTAGGACAGAGCAGACTGCTGATGATGCTTATGGCAGTGTCTGGTGCTGACCACCATCTTCAGGCGGGGATCCACAATACTCCCCGCACCCCACAGAGCTGCCTTTGCTGACAAACTAAGTTACAGGGAAATGGAGACAATTCCTGTTATTTGGCTCAGTACAGGACATATCTTTGGCTGAAAAAGAGGAAGGGATTATTTTATTTTATTTTTTAGTGTTGAAACATTTTTTAGCATTTTATAAGATTCCAAGGTGGGTTGGTTTTTTTTTTTTTCCCTAAAACTAATTTTACCACTATGAAATGAAAACATGTTATGATTTCAAAGAATACTTACTAAAAAAAGAGGAGAAAACCCAATCAAATATTTAAACTTTTAGCTTTGGATGTAGAATGAAAATACCTTTCTTTTTTTTACTTTTTGTTAACTTTGTGAAAAACTTATTAAACTGTCTGATTCAGGTTTAGCTGGGTTGGGTTTAGTTTTACCACTGGACCAAAAATCTGTGCTATGTTATATCTGTGTCTAGCTGTTTCAAATGTACACTCAGTGCATTAGCTAAAGGCATCCAAGAAGTAGCTTTTCAGTAATTGAATTTGGGAAAGACAGAAAATAAGTAACTGCAATAAAGCCCATATCTGAAAGGAAAAAGAAAAGAAAAAAAAAAAAAAAGAGAAGGAAAAAAATTAATATTCTTTGCCAAATGGAAATGGGAATAAATGTTCTTGGCTACTGCTGCAGCCTGAAAAGCCAGAAGGAGCTTGAGGGTCCCCAGTAAACCTAGTTTAGAAACCTCCTCGGATCATCTTTTATTTCTTCTGGCTAGTTGCTTTATCCAGCCATGTTAGAAATTCAGGATCTAACTCTCGGTGAGAAATTGGAAAGACAGATATATTGCATGTCTGAAAGAAGAAATCCAGAGAACTAAGTGTTTTTTACCTAAACTGCCCACTGGGGAAATGCTTGCCACCTTTGCCATTTCAGCGAGAGCTGAGCCCTTTGCCCCAGCCATCACAGCCCACCTCCCTTGACAATACGTGTGGACTGTATGGGCTGCAACACAAAAGGCTGCTGGAGATCCCAAAGAGTCACAACACCTCTGTTCATTGCCAGAAGAAAAACAGTCATCACCACCCTTCTCCTCTCACCTTCTTTCATGTGTCTACAGCCTTCAAAACCAGACTGAAAAGGTGCAAAAAAAATTTGAGGTCTCTAGATAGTGACAAAGCTTCCTTCTTAATGACTTTTTAACTAATCATTTCCACAGGCAAGATGAAAACTGAAAGACAACTGTTAAGAGTGTGGGAAGGGTGTTAAGAAGTGTTTCACTGAGGACAAGCCCAAGCATGGGTTGGAGAGAAGTTGGCACCCTGTTTTCTTGAAGGTCACGACCAAACCTGGCCTTGCTCAGTAGATTTTTGCCAGTTGTTAAGTAATACAAACACGCTATGCAATCTTTATATTTGGAGTCTAAAAGTTCAATTATATGACTGTTTATGGTCATAAAAGAGACTGTAAAAATGTCATCTTGTTCCTGCACTTACCTGCTTCCTCAAGTGTCTGCTCTCTTGTCAATATATGTCTATTTTACTCATTGATGTTAATGAGAACCAGGTACACCAATCAGAGAAGACTGGCTCCTTAAGCTATACCTATTTTTCCTGCTAACAAAGCAAACTTATCACAATAAGCAAGGGAAAGCCAGTGCAGGTGTGCAACAGTAATATGCATTATACTTTGCCTCATGCTGTGCCACCACCAGTGAAGCTTTATTCTCATTCCAGAACTTGTACACTTGCTGAAGGTTAGTGATGAAGTACAGTGCAGGTCATAAACAACTGAGCTTCATTTTCCACAACTAGACGGAGCAGCAGGCACTTAGAAAAAAAATTATACTAGCTTGTAAATGGAACAATTTAATATGGAAGTAACTGATGGCAAATAAACGCAAAATGCCAAGGCAACTTCCCTGTCACTAGCTGTGCTCTATTCCTTCCATTTCTTTAAAAAATCAAAGCTAGTGAACTAGAATTTATTCAATCTTACCAAAGAAATTGATTTAGAATGTGATATACACCCTTAAGAAGGGAGAACACTGTGTTCTTTCCTGACATAAACCTTTTCTACAGACAGTGCACTAGGAAGGTCTAAATCCATGCAGCTATGGCTAAGATTTTCCAGCCACGTAGCTGGAAACACTCTACACTGTCATCCTTTGACAAAGTCATTTGTGTGGTAAAACCTCTCCAAAAGAGCAGAGCCTAAATTATATGAATGGCAAAACATCTCCTTGTCTGCTTCTTTAGCTACCTTCCTGGCGCAGAGGCTGTTTCTCTAAAAATGTGATGTTTTCACACATGCTGTACACCAATCCCCTTCTTTTTTTAAATGAGATGATTGTTCTTGTTGTCCACTGCAGCTAGTGGTGCTTAAACCCAGTCTCTTCCAGCAGCTAAGACTTTTACTTTCTGACATCATGCAGCAAAAAGATTCATTGCGTATGGACTCCCATTGACAGGTGAATGCAGTCTCAGTGCTGCATCAGCAGCAGATTTGAGTCTTTTATCAATAGGTTTAGCCATGGAAATCTATGTGTAGCTCTGAGAAGCATTGGCTCCAAACAGAATCATGTTGGAACCGAAGAAATCAGTGAAAAGACACATTTATACTTTAAGTGTGATTTCTGTGCAGGGGAACAGCAGTGGAGCAGGGTCCCAAGGCAGCTGCATCATCTCCATCCTTGGAGGTTCACAAAAGCAGACCAGACAAAACTCTGAGCAACCTGGTCTGGCTTCATGGCTGACCCTGCTTTCAGCAGCAGGTTAGACCTAAGCCCTCCTGCAGTCCCTTCCCAAACAAGCTGGGACTGTGTGACATGAGGTGTCACTCAAAATTGTACCACCATCTTCAGCCAGAAGAGACTCTTACCCTGCCCCTTCACTACCCACTTTGGTACACACAAGGACCTCTTGATAATCTCTTCCTACACATTGTTCTGCCCTATCAGACAAACCTCCATATACTTCTATCTTACTTTTCACAGTTCTCCTTTCGTAGGACCCTATAGGCTTTTCAGCAGTACAAACCTACAGGCCTTGCAGAGCCTCGTTGGTCTTTCTCAGTGGTTTGTCAGAACAGAGGGTGCGCTGAAGGGAACAGCAACAGCCACCTCTGATCTTCATTTCCAACTGTTCAGATCAGTATTCTGTGTTCACTGCTCTTTATACCCTGGAACTTCTTGATACCTATGGCTGAGTGAACTTGTCCAAAACCTCTCCCTGGTTTATGAGCGTGGATTTAGTTTGTATGTTCACTGACTGCTAATGAGGCATCTTCCTGCCTTAATCCTTCATAAAATTAGGTACCTACTGTAAAACACTCCTCCCTACTGCTCTTCATTGATTGCACAGGGAATTAGGATCTGGTGACCATCGATAACAGCCATGAAGAGACACTCACTGCTCTCTTGATCTTATAATGTGAACTTAGTTATAGCAAGTGGTCAAAACATGGCTCAGCATGAGAAGGAAACCCTTCCCAGTCAAATTGTACCAGTAAGGAACCTTGAGATCAGCAAAGAGCTGGACTTCAGCAAATCTGAGCAAAGTGCCAGGTAGCACCAGTGCCCAGACACACCATGACACTGCCATGACTCACTGTCCCTTGCCCACTATTTCCAGTTTCTGACCACACCTTGCGAAAGGACGAGCATAGAAACTCATGCTGGTTTATAGTGTCCACATTACAGTGCCTCCAGCTTAAGCTTTGCCATATAGCCAGTGCAAAATAAACTGAGCAGTTTCCCTAGACATATCTCAGCTGACTCAGTCTGCTTTAGAAGAGGAAGAGACGGAACCACAGCACTCACACATTTCCCTATGTGCAAAGCTAGGCTATGGGCTTGGAGGTGGTACAGGACATAGGGAAGGAACTCTCTCGCTCCTTAACTCTACCATGCAGGTGAAAAGTCCAAACTACAGTTCAGCTTTCCACTATTGTGGGTCTATGGGAAGAGAAAAGCACAGCAAATGAGATTTGACATAACTCCTAAACTGGTGATGGAAAAACTGGCTAGCAAATTTATGGCTGAATTTAGTTATTTTGTTTAACAAATTATCCCACAATTGTATATGATCTATATTCTTGCCCTTTAAAACCAAGGATAATCTATGGCTTTTAGGATTTCAGTTTATTCTTAAACAATATTAATGGCTATCCACAGCAGACACAGCTTTTTCAGAGGGGAGAACACTGGAAATTTGAGGAAGAACATCTCTATCCAACTGCCTACCTGTAATTGAGAAATTAGCGTTCTTCCCAAGAGAAAAAAGGCTGAGGTTAATTAGGACATCATTGAAAAAATGCATGCAAAGTTTCTATTGTGAAACATGATTTTATAAAGAAATATATGCACATCCCCACCTTGCCACAGTCTGATAAAAAAATGAAGGCAAGTACAGTACATACCGCCAAATGGATGACGACTTCATATAACTTGTTCTGAAAGAAAGCAGCCTGTTGTTTACTGCATTTATCGACAATCTGTGAAAGTAGACCAGAAATCAGTCTAATTACCGGAGTGCCAGTTGTGCTTGTTAACACCAGCTTTGTGACCAAATGTTATTCCACAGTTGTCACATCACAAGAAGGTTTCATTACTAACATAATAGCGAACAAGATCACATGCCTGGCTATTGATTGATCTGCCACACAAAGGAAGGGCATTGTTGTCTCTATTATAACCAGTTACATCTTTGTCTGCCTGTATAATATGCACAGGAATGTATCATGATGCAGTGTTTCCTAATTTCTGCCTGTTAGCCCATTAACAGCCCATTAGAATTTGCAGACTCTACCACCAGAGAAGAAATGTCCTTGCCGTAATTCTGTCTTCTACAGTCTTCAAAAAATTGTTTTCATCAGCCTTCCTGCAACGGATCCTACAAGGACTGAGACCTACTCAACATTTGCTTTATAAATATATCTTTTCTGCCAAATCAAAAGATATTTTAATTCTTTCCAGACACAATTAGGTAACACAGCAGGAACAGTAGAAATACTCATCATTACTGCAGCTGAATGGCCCTGAAAGAACTAGATCTTAGACAAGAGAAATATTCTGCTAACAGGCACCTCAGACAAAATGAACTAACATTGACCCTCAGACCATCAAGATATTGCTTTCCATTCATTGACCAGTCATAAATGCAGGCAACAGTTTCACGCCTGTTAATATAAAAAGTGAACAGTCTTGTTTATTTTTCTATGAACTCAATAAATATTATAATATAAAAGTGGATTTGTTTATCATTGTGAGCCTACTGAAAAACAAGCATGCCTCATCATCTTATCTGATGATGAATGATTTATCAGGCAGAACGTGAATCTGCTTCTAACTGAGTCTATTTTCCTGTTTATGCTTGTTGAACAGATACAATTTAATGAAGAATATAAAGTGCTTAAAAATCTGTCTACCATTAATAGTTTAATTAAACTGACATGTACTTCAAAAACAGAGAGACAGAAAACATTAATTTTGGTTATAAAGGGCACGGCATTATTAAGGTGCAATTAAAAACAACATTCACTTACAATTAATAGCTAAAACAATGTAATTATTTAACATTTGATTGTCAGTTCTGGCTAACTTAGCCACCCCAAGGTAAGTGCGTTCTTTGGTCCTTTTGTAAAGTATATTACATGGCTGCCGTCACACCGCAAAGACCCAAGCACAAGCTAACAAGTTGCTCGAGTGGCACCTAAGTGTAAATCCCCTGACAAGCACCTCACTGTGCTATTGTCCCCTGGTGCCTCCCATGTTCTCGAGGTGCCAGGTCCCAAAGCGTCCTTCCCTGACCACTCCACTGGGGCAAGTAACAGCCTCCACTGAGGCTGGTGCAAAGTCTAGGGGCTCACTGGTGGCTTTTGGATCACTTTTCCCTGGTAAAAGCAGTAATTTGGGTCCCTTGGACATATTCAAGCACCTCTTTTCTTCCTAAATTTCATGTCTCTTACCATCAAATTTGATTGAAATTGGTCAAGTGGCTCAGCAGTTATTTCAGGGAAGGCACTGGAAAAGAGGAGCAAAGAAAAGCGGCTCAGCCAAACAGGTCTCATTTCGCTTGGAAACAGGACAAAAAATCTCCTGCCAAATTCAAAGCTAAAACCCAAAGATGCAAAGTGACAGTCTGCCAAAGAATTGTTACAGGACTAATTCCCAGAAGCATGAATCCTTCTTGAACAAAGCAGCAGTGGAATTGTCCCTGAAATTCTGCCTACACTTTTTAAGAACATAGCAACAAATACATTTAGAAATTTCATCAGAATTTCAGGGTCGGAAGAAAATCCCAGCTTAAAACATAGGACTATTCTGAAAACAGGAATCCTGTTCCACAAGATACTTCAATACTTTCAGAGATATATCGAGAAGAGTCAGCTTTTTGAAGCTTTACACCAAAACCAAGACAGACCTATCCCTCAGGAGCCAGGAACCCTACCGCAGAGCCATCCATCTGTGATTGGAGTAACCGTGTCTGGATTACACTGTTTGCCAATACACCAGCCACCAGGCAGCTGGGTCTTCTGGGATATGTGTGGGAGGAAGTTTGGTTTCAATGATTTTCTTTTGAAAAACTATTTCATTGAACAATTCTCAAGAAACATCGCTCTAATCGCAATTAAAGAAAACCAGATGCTCCAGTTTTCTCCATGAGGGCAGAATGTCATGGCAAGTTCCATGGCTCTCAGCAGGACTTCACAGAACTCAGAAGTTCACTCTTACGAGGAAATTGCAGGATTAATATCCTGCTAACCAAGCACGCTTATTCCTGAACACAGCCTGGAGCAGAAGTTGTTTCAGGACTATTTAACCAGTTCCTATAAATCTGGTTTACTCATTTTCTTATTAGTTGAGGTAGTGGTGGCAACTGCTCCCATAAATCATAAGATACAGTACTCTACTACCTCCTCAAGAGGAGAGGAGGAAAAACCAAAAAGATTAAATAAGGGGAGAAAAATCCAATGGCATAGTTAAATTGTTCACAAAAGCTTTCTTTCATGCCTTTTTACTAACCCAGAGAGTGCGACAGCCCTCCTCATACCACCTGAAGGGGTGCTGACTGACTTCTGAAGCCCAGGAGAAGGAGAAGTCCTTCTGCACACACTTGGTGGAGCCAAGCTGCAGCCTCCAGGATGCAGCAGAGGAGTGTGCTGAGCCTTGGTCTGCCTTGCAAGGACAGCTTTCACATCTGGGACTTAGACCAGGGCTCCAGATTTTTACCTTGTGCTGCAAGTGGGACAAACACACAACAGAGGATGGCACCTGGGCTTCCACTGGTAGATGTATTTACTGGAAAGCTGCTTGTGGAAAAAATGGTTTATTCATGTTTTCATAGAGAGCATTTTAATGACAAAATACTTTTTACACTGCACCTGTAAACAATGTATAAAAAATTAGAATAAAACTGATCAGTACAAAACAATGTATTCCTGCAGTTAAATTTCTTCATGGAAAAAATTGATATTTCTCTTAATTTTAATCTCTGATAAATTTAACACTTAAATTTCTCTGTGGAGAAATTCAAAGGAAAGGGGAAATAGCAAAGGGTGGGAGTTAGTAGGATTCATTAAGAAAAAAAACCAAACATAAACAGTGTCTGCCTTTACCTTTTTTCCTCTAAAGAGTATTATAATAATAGATTTATTTTCAATGCAGTCATGAAGCCTGCCATCTTCACATAAAAACACCTGCACTGACAAAGCTTAGGCTTTGAATTCAAGTAAGTTACCCCCAAAAGAGTAAATATATTCATAAGCAGTCAGAGCTAACGCATTTCAGCCCACCAGAAGAAATTATTATGAGAATGGATGTTCATTTGAAGATCTTGTGAGGAATTCAGCAACCGCAGTATTGAGGAGTGTTTGCTGAGGAGGTACCAGATACCCTCACTGTCAAGTTAAGAGCTGACTTTGCACCAAGCCAAGGCAGGGATGGTGGCTCTTAGGGATTTTAAGGGTTTTGGCTCTGCAACCTCTAATCACATTAAAACCTTGTTCACACCCTTTCCAAGATGCATCACTGAGATGTGATTGAAGTCTAATACAGACTACCAGCGTAGGCAGAACAGAGGATTCTGAAACGTCTGGAAAGACATTTGAAAGTAAACCATGAGATACAGACACAGCCTATACACCATTGGATATAAGCTAGAAATAAAATCACCTGTCCCAGAACCAAGCTTCTTTGCTTGCATGAGAATTTCTATCAAATTGCTAGCCACACCAGTAATCAGATATTTGCACATACAGAACAAAACACCAGGCAATTACTGAGTTTTATTTTCCTCATGGTTTATTCACTGTTATGTGACCAATACAGCCTGGAAAGTCAAACATCTTGTGAAATGCTGTATGAACTGAACACGAGTCTTAGTCTTTTCTTTAAAGATACATCTATCAAACCTTACCCATTAAGAATATTTATGCAGATTTCTTTTGTTTTTCTTAACAAGTCTACAGATCTTCAGTAATATATTTTAAACTGCCATTTATGAAATTATAGTTTGATTGCTATTTCTTTTTTTAAACAGTGCAAAGTCACATTAAAACTATGATCTTCCAATTAAGGCTTTGCCCCACAGAAGACTCAAGCAAAGCTTGTCTGAAACGTTCCCAGACACAGAAACTGGAAGAAAAATCCTCCTAAAGTGTGTGGTTGCCTAGGTGGCTTTGCCAATCAAATCAAGACATTGGATGTAGATTTAGTTATTATTATGTTTAAATTAAGCTTGAAATGCCATGCAACTGAAATAAAAATCAGAAGCAGAGCAGGGTATTGTTTGGTTTCTGAATATTAAATGCAATCAAAAGGAAATAGTACTTATAGATTTCTCATATACAAACAGATTTATGGCACTGATAAAACCCATTTGCTCATTGAGCTTCAAAAATCTGGATGGTTTCTTCTGTGAATAATCAAATAAGTTAACTCAGGCAGTTTTTTGGTTCAGCGCTATAAATATACAGGATTTATATCTAAAGGGCAACTATTGATTAGAAGGCCTACTTTTTAAAAACCATGTAACTTTAACATAAATGTCATTTAAGATAATGAGACAAAACATAGTGTAAAATATAAACCAAGTTCAGAGCATTCACAGCTGATAAAAACAGTCAGCAAGTTTCAATTTTGTTGCTATTCGTAGTTACTTTCAGGTTTGCATACATGAGAATAAAGTTGCAACAACTGAAGGCAGTAGTAATCTACTTTTACAAATTTGTTTCTTCATGTATTTCATTTTTACAAATTTATGAAAAAGCTTCTGTTAATTTGAAGTTCCTGGAGAGCTTTTTTCCATTCAGAAAAATCTCTCAGTTGTTTTTCAGCATCTCCGATTACTGTAAGTGACCTGCTGTCCAGTCAGAGAAGGCAGCTTATTGACCCAGACTTTTCTTGCAATAGCTTTTAAAACAAAAGTACTTATGCAGTTTTATATGTTAAGAAAATAAGCAAAATTGTACTGCACATTATAGGGGCCCTAGTGCCTTCTCAAGGTGCATGATGTCTCTTCCCTGCTTCAGTGTCACATGAATGCTAAATAAGGAGAGCAAAATCCCTTCCTCCAAGAAAAAAAGCCCTAACCAAACACCACCCTTAAAATACTAGATCATGTCAAAACTGTGCGAAGAGGTTTTAGATACTAGCGGCTGTGGTTTCATATTCACAGTATTTTATGCCATATTTTATATTTATGCCAGTATTTTGGGTAGTATTCTGAAGCTTGGTTTTGATCCTTTAAGGACCTCCTATGCCCTAGGCTCAGGCCTGACTCAGTATTGGAAATGCCAGGACAGCAGCTGCTCCGAGAGCAATCTGGGTGAAATTTCACAAGTGTAGCTTTGCCTGAGAAAAACAGGGAGAAAATAAAAAAGATAAACACAGAAATCAGACAGAGTAAAACCTGGAGGGGAAACATGGAAAGCAGAATGGGAATGAGGAAATACACGTGTGGAGGGACTAAGGAGCCAAATGGGGAAACTGAGAGAAACATTTGGAAAAAAATCTAAGGAGCAGAAGACTGGCAGAGGCGGCAAAATCTGTGAGGGGGAAAAGCGGAGGGTGGTAACACACAGACACAGAAAGGAAGCTAAAAAATAGCAGTGAAAGGAAGCAGAGGAAGGACAAAGGGCAGACAGACAGGAACTAGCAGCATGAAACAAAAATAGCAGGGCAGAGAGATGGTGAGGAAGGTAAATTGAAAAAAGGGATCCAAAATGAAAGCAAAATTTTACAGAGTGAAAGCCCAACTTCTAAAGCTTCACAAAGTTTACAGGAAACTAGTTTTGGGGGAAAAGTCAGTCAGTGCAAGGATGGAAGCACACACATTTCCTCACCTTCTCAATCTGAGTTCAAGCTAACAGAGCCTCTGTTTGTAACAACCCCCAAAAAATAAACACCCAGCCTACTGGCACTGGTAAGGTGGATATGGCATAGCTACTGCGTTCTCTCCACAAGCAATGCAATCTCCTCCTTTTGTATCCTGCCTTTTGGAACAGGAGGAACAAACAGGCAAAACATAATTTACAGTCTTGGTTTATCTGCACCCACAGCCCATCTGCTAACTCGAACCGCAGCAGGATGTGTATGTGTGCATTCAGAGAGATGGCTGTCATTAGACCAATGAAGTTAACCAACATATAAAAGTCAGTATCAGATCAGTAATAAAGTTTACGTTTCATTATGGGTGTCAAAATTCTTGCTGATTTTTTTTTTTCCTGAGTATTTATCTTATTGAATTTCACAAGCAAAGCATTCAGGAATTGGTTACTTGGAAGCTCTAGCATTCAGGACTGAAACCTGAAAACAGGTATTCCCTTAATAAATCTACAGACTTAGAAAAACTGGACATATTAACATACATTTCTATATTCATGGCTGTAAAATGATTGGATTCTTGTCTCATCAAATTTACATTGTGGAATCTGAATATAGTATGATTAGGCATTATTTTAACAACTACATTAGAATACAATTTAAAATAAAATGGCCCTTCACATCGCACTAATATCAGTGTTTTAAATAACAAAGGGGATTTTTTTTTTTTTTTAAATAAAGGAAAGGATTAGCATTTAGTTTCAATCAGTATAAGCAATGCTGTACCAGTTGGTGTCTCAAAGATTCAGGATTTTATTAATATTCCAGAGATGCATTTGTGTTGCCTCTGGGTACACTGAAAAGCCACTTAAACTGCACTTAAAGCAGCACTACAGGATCAAATTGATGTGCATCAACCATTTACAATAAAACTTGATTATTATAAAGGCATACATATTTGCATAATTACATGTTTGATTTTTTGATAATGCAGCATACACTACAAAATGTTGCTTCATGTAGAAAGGCATCGTCGAAAAGCACCATCTGCTGTAGTGTTTAATGCACTGCAATGTTTGAAAAATTCTGAAGGTAGATTTGTGTGAATCAAAGGGGAAAGCAAAGGAGTTTTGCTAGAACAAGAGGCTCAGGGCTGGAGGAGGGGACATGGTAAAGTGTGGATTTTTTGTTAGGCTGTCATCTGTTTCTCTCTAGCTATTTTTAAATAAAATTGTCAGGGGGAGAAAGGTAAAAGACAACAGAGCAGCACATCCTACGGTCCGCAGAACATAGGATTCAGAACTTGAGAGCATTTGGCTTAAAGACATTTTTGATGTTTTCACTCAAAAAAAAAAAAGTCAATATCTAATATATGCAATGAAGGAATCATATTGGGAAAGGCAAACAGCATAGATAATGGATTCTTACACTTACATTTATTACTTTGACAGGAATGAGTCTTTTTAAAGGAATCTCTATTAAGCATCACAATAGCTTAAGAGACACAGAACTTGAAAGTAGAAGTATGTCCGTATTTGCTCAGTTTAAAAGGAGAAGACATCTGTTCTTCAGTAATACCTGACCATAAACCCTAATGAGAGCCCAATGTGTTCAGGAAGTCTGATGCTAATATTGCAGAAGTAAAAGAGTATCTTGGAGTATGAGAAAAAGCAAGCACTTCCAGACTCAGCGCAGTTAGCCCAGAGTTCTTGTATCCTAAAAATATACGGAATTTTGATTAGCACTACATATCTATCATGTTAATACCTGAGGCTGTTTTTCAAAGTGGATTTTGAGAAAGATGTTAATCAAATGTAGTTGTAGCTGTTTCTAATATTCTGCCATCCCAAGGAGTTTGTATGCATACATCCAGAACACACACACAAAGGGTCGTCTGTGGCTCTTTTTGAGTCTGTTGCTACCTCTGAGCTATGCTATGAACATTTTTTGGACATTGTACTGAATGGTAAAGCACAGCACAGAGCCAAGACAGGGAAGATCTGGCAGTGAGCTCGATAGGCATGTACTAGCCTGTTGCTTCCCAGTAGGAGCTCATTCCTTCACAAATTGGCCTTTGGTAAGCGGTGTGATTTATTGCTCAGGGACTGGATTACAAGCTGGAAACCAGCTGCCAGAACTTGGGCAACTCATTTCACTTCTCTATGCTTTCCATTTTCCTTTCTTGTTTTTCACATCACATTAGCTGAAAATATAAACCACTTCAGGGCAAGGACTTTTTCATAATACAAATTTCCAGCACGCTGGGCATTAAACATGCTTTTATCTCCATGGGCAACTCAAGGTATACCAGGATACAAATAACAGTTGGACTCTATGCTGCATTTGGGACAAACACCAAGTCAATTAAAAAGCACCTTTAACAACACAATCTGACTATTACGTCCAGCAGTCAAGAATAGCAACTGGCTCCAAGATATATTCTACAGTCCAGTGACACAGAAGAGCTTCAGAAACAGACAAAACTTTGTCCAGACACCTGAAGGTAGAGCGTGGTGGTGTATGTATGAATGCAAATACCTAAGACCCTCTGTGCCCAAACTACAACAGCTTGTATGTATACTCATTGAAACCAAAGTGATGGCCGTAGAGCTTCAAGCCCTAAAGCTGCATTGTTGGCCTGCTAGCTTATGCTACGTCTGAACTGTAACAAATTTACATTCCCACCAAGAAAATAGGCACTGTTGTATAGTTATGAGATAGATTTTGTTTCTCATTAGGAAGCAGGATGTGCTTGAGTCCTCTATTATGCACAAGATTTTTAAACATCTAAGTTCCTTACCCTGGCTTATCAAGTACAATTATAGCTTGACATCAGAGATGCTGAACACCCACACCGTCATTGACTTAGATTAGCATCGTGAAATCCAGTGCTTCTGAACAATCAAATCTTTTGTGTTATGCAGAAGACCATGAAACATTTTTAAATAACCAACACATTGTGTGTGCATAGTTGACAAACCCCCAGAAATATATATCTGTTGGTATTTTCCCACACCCATCATTTACTAAGTTGAACTGTATTACAGTACGACACCGTGCCATTCCCCCTGCCTCTGCCTGCACTTGAAACAGAACCTTTATGTTTTCTTGCTCTTCAGGTACCCATACTGAAAAGATAATGATGAATTTATAGCATAATACTGAAAATAGCCCCAAACTATAACAAAGCCTCAAAGACGTCTGCATTTCACTCCCACTGAAGTCTCTAAATGCATTTGGTCATAACACTCAAAGAGGAAACAAAACCAGCCAGGCAGACGCAAATCTTTAGAAACAATGAGTTTCCCTTTTGTGCCTTAATATTCTGCTCTTGGTGAGCCTCCCTAACAAAGTCTGAGCTAATCGTTGCTGGAATCAGCACAGCAGCGACTGCTAAGCACAGTCTTTTTCTCCACCCTCTCTGCACTCAGCAGACAGGGTTTTTCATTACATATATCATTTTCAACTTGCTGCAGTGATTCCATAACGACAGGAGGATTTAGAAAGCTAATGAATGGGGGTGGGGAGCGGGCTAGGATTCGAGCTTCAGTGCTAATGTCTAAGGCTAGATACCATGAGTAGCTTCACACACGGGGCACTGCCACTGATTTTATTTTCATTGCATGGCACTGACAGACTTTGACAGCCAAATCATTCATCTCAAGCTAATAAATCAAAGTAAGGAATGGGGGTGGGGAGATTTGTTTGTTTGAACATTTTAGTGCTACAGGATTTAGGGCAAGGCTCACTGGGCATTGGCTTGCCCTGATTGTTATTGTGCTGCAATGACAGCAAAATTATTTATCTTTTAGTCGCTAATTAAGAACAGAAGTGAAGAAGAATAGGTTTGGTCTGGATATACTATAGTATCTAGGGACCATTTGCTACATCATAATGAGATGCCATAGATACTGTAACTCAGTATGTCTACAAGTCTCTTGCCGCTTTATTATTAGAAAAAAATTTCATCTTGCCAGTTAACTGACATAAAGTTAATAGTTTATAAATAAGATTAACCTGAAAGAGGAAAATAACATTCCCCTCCTGCCAAGTGAAAAGATCACGTCCCTTCCCAAGCTTCTTCCTAGCAGAGAATGCTTCGTTTCACCGATACCAGTACCCTTGCTATTATTCAGCAGTTTGGTGATCTAACCCCCCTTTTGCAGACATGTCATCAATATTGCCTGCCACTTGGGAGAACAGGCTATACCGATTACAAAACACTGGTTCTATAAATCTGATAATTTTAATGATAAACCAGAATATTTTAGGCTTTCTTGTCCCTGAAGAACCAAGAACAATTGCAGATTGTGAACCAATTAAGGACCTTAGAGCTATAAGTTGTGAATATAATTTCTTTCTCTTGGGGGAGGAGGAAAAAAAAAAAGAATTTTCTGGTTCTTACCTCTCTACATAATAACTTAAGGTGTGGGTGAAGCTGATAATTCAGATCTGAGTGATGAATTATGACTTCAACTTTTCAAACCATAGTTATCAACAGATCCTACTCAGCTGCCTCTTTCACGACCCCTGTCATCAGCACATCAGGCAGAGGGGGAAGAAAGTGCAACCTAAGTTAACATCAGCATATGGCCAAGCACAAGTGGCTTTGGTCCTTGGTAGGCATTCTCTGCAATACTTAACACAAGTTTATAAATGCTAATTATAGTCAGTGGCTCCACTTCCGTCCTCACGGCAGCAATTTCCCCTTAAATGCAAAATTTGGGAGAGTGGAGAAGCCCCAACATCTGGTAGAGACTTTGAGACGGTGTTGTCTAGACTGAGCACAGCAATCTGCTCCCATCTTGGCAGGTGGACATTGTCCCAAGAGCTGAATGGAAACTACACAGGTTACTTGATGCCTTTTGCTTTATGTTTAAGGACAGGCTAATCCCTGCAACTGTATTCCTGCTGCCGATGCTCAGTTAATAGGCTCCTGTAGTGAATAACATCATGTGTTCTGTCAATTATTAATAATGAGACAAGCGTTTTCATATCAGAATGCTGCCTTGGAGTACGATGAACCTGTATCGTATTAGTGTATCAAAGCTCAGACTCGTAACATTACTAGTTTACTAAGCGAACTTTGGACAAGATTTATTCCCCAGTCTGCTGAGTCCTAATTTTCATGAATTTTGTAAATAGAAAATGTCTCCTTATTGGCAAGATTTTTAGAATATGGTTTGTATTTTAGGTGGTTGATTTACTGCTACATTGCATTTATTCTAACACATCATTGATCCCCTGTCTCATACATCAGATTTAGTTACTTTTTTATTGTATAATTTCTAGGTGACAGTGGCTATCCGGGACAGAAACAGCTGATGGATCTAATTTGATTTTGCCCTTACACTAGCAGAAGTTCACTTACTAGTTCACTTACTCAGAATTCATTGATCACTCAAAGGCCTTCTGGGATTGTGAAATCTCATTCTCAGTGTCTTTTCCAATTGTCAAAGCACAGACTCAATACTGCATCTGACATCCCTGCAGCCTGCCTCATTCTGCATAACACAGCAGTCAACCATGGGGTTATAGTCAATGATGGGGCTCTCATAAAGGATGACAAGGCTAACTCTTACTGACTTCAGACATGGCAAAAAGGTAGGTATTTCTGAAAGGTGGGTTTGCTGATGATAAGCAAGGGGCATCTCAGTGACAGCCATATCTTTAAACAAGGGAAAGGAAGAGCTGGGAAAGGACGATAGGAGACAAAAAAAGGTGATAGTAAAGGAAGAAGAAATTGCAGAAGGAGTTTTACAGAAAGATCTGTAAGTCTAAAATCAAAGAAATTGTATTACTTAGCATAGCAAGATGATTGAATTACTTTACCTGTGGCTTACTGTTCCTAGCTAAAACATAAGATAATGTCCTGTGCACAGCCCATTCAGTTCAATGGCAAGACAGCAAGCCTCGTGGATGATACTGTCAGAACAATAATCACTTTTAAAGTGGATGTAAAGATCTTCTAGTCACTAAGCGCACACAAAGAGGCAAGAGCAAGTTAATGAAACTTCAAGAACTGTTTGTGTTCAGTAAGGTTACTTCATCTTGAGTTTTTGAGAGCAGATAAGGTGGAAAAAGGAAGATATTGGGAAGGCGGATGACATTTAAAAGAAGCAGTATTAAAGTTCTCCACTTTAAGAATAAAGACTATTTTGTCAACAGTAAACACATTTATCTTCATCTGGGAGAAACAACAGAGAGTTCCTGTTACCTGAGGGAATTCTCAACCTTGAGCCAATCTGTGCACCTACAGCACAATTTTGCAAACATGCATCAATATTTAGGTTACCAGTTTTGGAACAAATGCATGACCAGATACAAGCTTCTTTCACAGAAACAAACATTAGAATTGGAATAGATCTGTTTTAATCACAAATTGCTTTCTGAACACATTCACCAGTCTAATTTCAAACTGTTTGAGCACCTGAGTTTCCATTTCTCCTCACTGGAAAGTATTCATCAACCTAAATGCAGCCAGCTATGCTGGGTAACTTTTCTCTGATACACATTGTTCATGTTCTCCTTTTTTGCTCATCCTTTAGATGACATGAAAATATTTTTCTCTCTGCGTGCTTGAAACCCATCAACAATCATCAGCTGCTACATCTTCTTTTCATAATCTTGTTGATATTCAAATAGGCACTAATGTTGCTGTGCTCCGTCAAGAGACTTGGTCAATAATTCCAAAAAAGCAAAAGTATCAGGGGAAAATGATGGGGAATTATATACCCAGTACCATGGAATTTCAAATCCCTTGGTTGGCTTGCGGACTACAATACTTGCATTTACGACTGTTGATCTATTTCAAATGGAATTTTATGTAAGCAAAGTGAAAGCATAGCTTCTGAGGCAAGAGCTGAAGCCTTGGAACAGAGGGTGAGCAATCCCTTAACATCGCTACTCAGAGCTACGATCATTCACTATATTGCTACAAACACCCTGTGCAGCCTTAGTCAAGTTGCTTTGGGTTTTTTTGTGGCTTAATCCCCCATCTTTGAGATAAGTATGACTTAGCCTCCCTATCTCACAGGCACACAGTAAGGATAAATACATTAAAGAAGAATTAATATATCACAATACAGTGATAGGATTTCAATACCCTGCATTCAGAGTAATTTATCTTTTTGTCTCCTGGATCAAGTACAGTTTCTAGGTGTATGCAACAGTAAAAGCCTAATCTATTAATATATAAAGAAAGCAAACAATCTCCAGCCCTACATTTCTGTATATGAAACCATGAACAGAAATATAAACTTGTAGGTGTAGAGTGGAAATGCTGGAGTAGAAAAGAACAGAATTTTTTCCTTTAAGACAATGGGCTTAAGACAAGGATAGGGACCACAAGCTAGACATAATGAAATCTATTAATTCCAAGAGAATAAAGCAGAAAACACAACAAGTGTACATCAAATTGATATACAAACTAGATATATAAGTATTTAGACACAAAAATTTTTAGAAACCTCCTTAAAGTTATCTTGTGTAAGGAATACGCTATAATTTACTAGAGTATGAATTATATACTGTTCCCAGGATGAAACCTCCATATTTCTTGCTCAAGACTACCCTCCCCATAAAATAGCTTTATTAGAGTTTACCAATGTTAGGAAAAAAGTGAAGTTAACATCTATAGCTCACATTAAAAAGCTGATCATACATTTCATAGTGATTATAGAGTAATATACTATAAAAAAATGAGTTTTCACCAAATATTTAAAATTATAGATCTATTCAGACTCCCAGAGAAAAATCAAACTTGTAAATTGTGCAGATTATATATCCAATAAAATATTTATTGTTGCACACTGTATATTGTTAACTGTGTTGACTACTTTTCACCAAGGTGCCAGAGAAATGAAAAATTAACCAGTGTAGAATATAAAACAGGGTTTTTTTCAAGTCCTAGAGCTAGTTCATGAGCATACAAAACAGATTGTATTCAGAGCTGTAATATAGAAATTCTTCAGTGAAGAAGACACTAGAGCTGAATACCTGACAGCAGAACAAAACAGAGAACAGCATTAAAGCCATGTAGCTGAGGTGCTGCATGCAAATGCAGGAAGACCTGAATTAGTAATGTTGAAGGTCTAGCTAAAGTAGACGGTGGCCGTGTCAATGAATGTTTTAATGACATCTTACTAGTTTAAGGACTAACAAGTGCATACAGGCAGCCTGACGGAATTTTGGTGGTTCAGTGATTATGTGGTTTAAAATCTCTTTGGATTTACAAACCCAAGTAAATATTTGAATATACTCCTTCTCTGGAACTTCATTAACTGGCCTATGAAAATCACACATGTGGTTTGAGGTGCAAGTTCTTGTTTTCAGCGTTAATCACAACCACAAACAACCAACCCCACATTGTCTGTCATTTGTTCATTTTCAAAATTTACATGAATATTCATCTAAACTGCAGCTACAGGGCACCAAACAGTGGTCACGCTATAAAAGGGAAAATTTAGTAAAAAATAAAAATTAAAAAATCCTCTAGTTACTTTGCACCTTAATGCTGTGACTTCAAATGTACCTCTTTGTCACTGTATTTCTTGTCCTCTTCATTTTGAGATGGCCTTTAAGACTTTCTAACACAGGACAGGGATAGCAGGCAGGCTGGCAGTGCCAAACCGGGCTGGGAATCAGGCTGTCACTCAGACTGTGCATGGCTCTGCACAGAAGGGTGTTTCTGCCCTGCCCTGCCCATTCACAAATTACAATGGTTAAAAAAAAAATAAATACATCAAAAACCTGGAGTGAGGGGGTTCATCTGTGCCTTTGCTCGCTGTTTTAGCTTTTTCACTTCCAGCCCTTAGCACAGAGCACACCAGGCCTGGGAGTGCAATTACACTTGGAGTGCATGCATGCCAGCCTGACAAAACACTGAAAAAAACAGCATTTGAGCTCAACCCTGCTCTATACCCGTGGTCCAGCTGCGCCTGTACTCCTGCCCATCCTCTTGCACGGGAGCAGGTTACTCGAGCTGGGGGCAGGGATGCCCCCTCTTTTGCAGGAGAAAGCCCAGGCCGCTGAAATGGCCAGAATACGTTCTGCCTCACTCTCCACAGCTGCCCTCCTCAAAGCACCGTGGTGCTGAAGACTGGGCAGGAAAAGCAGCTACCTCATAGGGTTTGGGATGTAACAGATAGCCATCTTTCTCCTTTCACCCTAACCGGTTGCACTGCTTGGTATTAAATGCAACATATTTGACAACGAAAAATGTGCTGAGTGTTTCAGAATTAGCTACCTAAAAGAAACTGGTCCCTAGGTTACACTACTTTATGTTAAAAGAATAATTACACCATGTAATGATTTCAGAAAGCCCTTGGAGAAACATGCCTGCTTTCTTACCCCAGCCATGCAGAAGCTGAAAGTCTCACTTTTTGAAAAGGACAAAACAAGCAGGATTAACCGAAAAATTCAGGTTTGATGTTCTTAGGATCTTACAGGTGCAATATTTTTAAATGCTTGTTCTGTCAGCACTTGATACCTACACATTTTCAAAACCTTTTTTGATTTACACTGAGGCAACTGGATTATGCCATCAGCCAGCATGAACTCGATGCAAAACACTGTTATTGTCTGCATGTTCCTGGTGTGTGAGGCAGGAGAGGGGAGCACACATACGTCTGGATGAGAAGAGCCCTATTCCAATATGCTTCTGCTTGGGCAAACCACAGCTTGGAGTCCCACCATGTACCTATAGGACTGCAGGACCAGATCTGAAAGACTGTGTGTCTAAGACTGGGTTCCTAAAGCAATGTTTGAGATGCCTAAAAAACAACCATCTTGTAAAATTTAGACTGTTGAGTAAGCTTCTTTGAGGCCAGTCAAAACTTCGGTGGATTCAGTACTTTTGGATGCACTTAGGTACCTAACTCCATGTTCCCATTTTTAGAAATCCTGGATGAGAACCAAACCCATCTCGATATTTAAATGTACTATGAAGCAGAGAGTGGTAAACAGGCCTAGACCACTGCACAAACAGACAGGCTGCAGCTGGGCAGAAGTGGCCATCCCACCCCGCTGACTGACTGCTGTGGAAGGAGCTCCACTGCTGGTGATAAAGATGGGCAAAGCATAGGAAATATGCAGCTTTTTATACACACAAAGCAAAAGGATTAAAAATACCATACAGAAAAATATTTACAATGGATCAGCCACGCATCTCTGTGGAAGGAACAAAGGTTTTATAAAAGTATAAATGAAAAAAAAAATTACATATTTCCTGGGATTGCAGGCAGCCCTAGAGAATTCAAAGTATTATTAGTCAGACCAAAGGCTGCCAGATGCTGCCAGAGCCATTGCTGCTCACTGGGGAGCTCAGGCCTTTCCAATGGGGCAGGTAGGGCAGCTGGAGCCTAAAGTGTACAGAGCTCCCCAGAGAAACACTGTTTTGTTGTTGCCTTTGTTTTTGAGCATGTTTCTTACATAAAACCTGATCTGAGGCTCCATTGGGTTTTCCACTTAGAGATTTCATTACCGGGAAATTAGTGATATTTTTCTTTCTTTTGACTATTTCCCTGACTTGACCTGGTGTTCAGTTAACAGTGGCTAACCCTGTGTTGGCAAACAACACTCCACAAAATTTGTCTTTAACAAACTTAACTCAGACTATGAGCTGGAAGAGCTTTCATTCCCATCCTCTATAAATTCTTTCTTTCACCCCACTCATTTCCCAATGAAAGGGAAACTAACAGCTAAATTATTCTTTTTTCACCTTTTCTCTAAATTCTTTGTGGCTTAGATTGCACAATCAATCTTAAGACCAAAGCTTACTCCCCATTTCCATACGGAAGTATAGTGAGATGGAGCTTTTGTAGAACAGATGCCTACTGACAAGAAATAATTTGCCATCAATAAATGCCTCACCTCTAGCACAGTCCCCTCCCCAGTCCTGAACGGTAGTTGTGTGTGGCACCTGCTCTTCTCATCCACGTGACACTGTTGCAGCCATGTGAGCTGAGCTGATCTCAGTAAAAAGTGCATTAGGCACATCGTATGATTTTACTTATCATTTAGTCTCTCATTAAGTGATAACAGACAAAAGTTCCCCAAATAACAATTATTTGGGGAACTTTTAATATATAATAATATATATATAATATATATAATATATAATATATAATAAAATATAAAACAATAACCATAACAACATTTGGAATCAAATTCATATACTTACTTATTCTGGGTTGCTTGTTCGAAGTCATGGGAATGGCTGCGTGGGCAGCACATGGACTCCAGTGCTGGATGCCATATGCACCCAGAAACACAGTTCACTTTTGTGACCATCTATTCTCCAGGGAGCACTAGCAGTAGATGCCAGAGGTCTGTGGAAAAGAGAAGCTCATTACTTTAAAGCCTAATTGAAAAAACTCATACAGGAACTTGTAAGGAAATGCAAAACCAGAAGGTAAGGCTGCCTTTCATTAGGAAAAGAGACAACCCACCACCATAAAAACACCCCTTCTCTTCATGTAAATGCAGCCATCAAGCGCTCTGCAATGACTCGTGATGTTCACAGCTCCATGTTGGAGGCAGCGCTACCAGAAGCAACAGTTAATTCCGCATGGTTTATTCATTTCAGCAAAAATATGTTACTTTTTTCATTACTCCATTTGTTCTTTGAAGTGATATAAACCTGCACAGATTAGTGTGAAAGTTTTTAAATAACTTTATAAAAATTTCATCTTTGGAAAAGCAAGAATCTGGCCTCATGGAAGAACTGAGTGAGAAATGATGAAAGCACATGCCTATCAGACTCACACACAACTTTCTTTAAAGTTCTATCTAAATAACCATGAGACACTACATTAAATTACTATTAAATACTGAAAAATTTCTTGTATTCGAAAATAACTATTTTTCATTATGTTAAACAGTAACAGTAAAACAAACTGAATAATCCTTCTCCTTCTAAGTTTAACTGATAAGATGACAATATATAATTTACTCTAAAGAACATAAACTGTTGATTTTATAAGCTCTAGTTTTTCAGTTGATCCAGAGAACTCAGTTCAGGATACCACAGTCTTCATTCATTTAATTTCATTTCATATGAAGACAACGCAGCTATTCAGACAGATTTTACATAGTGAATGGCAACATGTTTTTTTATATTTAAGATCTTGTTGAGATAGAGAAGTTTTTCATAGCAGTATGCATTAACATGCATATTTTGCACATTTTTTTCCAGACAGGGATGGCAATACACATATATATCCAGAAATATATATATATGTATAAACATATATACTCATATATATATAAAAAAACATTAAAGAGCTCCATTAAGGGCAGTGATTTATTTACACCTCAAGAGTCTAACAGACATCTCACTGGAACTCAGGACAGGGCCCAGAACAAAAACAAAACGTGAATGATTTAACAGAACTGAAGAATGCCTTAATGAGAGGTAGATGGTTCTCCCTTTTTATGGAAGATATGGTGCTTCTCTTTTCATGCCACTGACTCAGAATAGGTGACTTCAGGTATCTGGTTGAACACAGAAGAAAAAAACAACAAAACTGCATGTTGTTGACAGACGCAGCTAAGGTTTAGATACAAAACACCGAACATGATTCAAGCAGATGATGATACTCTAACAGGGTAAATTATCACAAGGAGTTATTTTCCTATAATTTAAAGAAGCTCTGTTGTTTTTTGCTCAATTTTCTATGAAACAGAAATAGGCAGGCACATATATACGAACATAAATTCATATGCCAACAGCATCTGAAGTGAGCAATTCCACCCCCCTTCTCTATGGCCTCCTCCACACCAGCCGGCACAAGTCCCCCTCACCGCAACACGGCCTCGCACCTTCCCTTTCCCCAAGGGTGCTTGTCACTTCCCAGCCGCGGGAGGCTCAGCTGACAGGTCCTAGGATGGCTTCCCAACATAGGGGCAGCCCAGGCTGGGGTGGGTGCTGCCAGCCACTCCAGGGCACCGCGCTCCTCTGCCACGTTACGCCCGCCCAGAGCCAGCAGCACTCATGCAGATGTTTGCTTTGCTCTGCCACGCTGCAAGAGCATACAGCAAGGTTCAGGCTGGATGACCTGATATCAGCAGCTGCTTGTTAATATCCTAATAATAATTTACAGCATGTAAATACAAAAAACATGTTATTAGTCTTCTGTGCAGTTCCTGATCAGGCATGGGCGTACTCTGTGGTACAAAATGAAAAGGAACCAGAGTTTACCTTCAATCCTAAGACCAAGTTCTGACTTTGCCGAGTACAGTTTAATGCAACTGCTCTGAGACACAAGACAGATGGGATAGAGAGATCTGAAGTGCTACAAATAAAATCTAAAACTGAACTTTTAAATATTCATTCTGAACTATAAAGAGAGCTTTGGCTTTTGTGTGCTACAGATGGCTTGGAAATTCAGTGCAAACAAAGGACCAATTTTTGAATACTCATAGCTGCTCTACCATAATAGCTGGAGGCCCAAAACTCCAGGGGTTTGAGATGATTCAACTAGATCCTCTTACCTGCCAAATTTCATCAAAGCCACATTGCTTTTACCATCTTATAGGGATGAAAGAAATATGAATAGTGTGGGGTTTTTTAATGAAATGTGGACTGCTTAAGCTTGAAGAAAAAATTACAATATGAATGGAAAGTGCAAGGTAAAGCGAAAACCATCTTTTTATCATACATACTAAAGCATCGTATAAGATGAAATCTGTACTTTTTATAGATTAAAAGATTAAACAGAAATATTTGGTAGATTTAGATAAATGAAGGAAATAAAATGAAAAATAAGCATAATAAATATCCCTGTCAGTCATAATCAATGAGGAACTGCTGACTGATTGCCAAGTATGGCCTTAGGTTTAATTCTAGGAAAGACACATGTGTTTCTTTGTAAGGTAGTGGGGCATGACCTCATCAATCAGAGATTATCCTCTGCATAATAGTTTATGGAAAGAAACCACTAACGCCAACTCTTGATCTGCCTTCCAGACAGAGGCAAGTTGATACAAATACAGCTGGAAAGGGACTAAACCCAAGTAACACCGCTGCTCAGGCTGCACACTGCTGCATTTACACAGCAGTACTATGAGCATTTTCTGATGCTATTAGCCACTAGTGGTGTAGTCTCGACTCTGAAGTCTTTGGCTTTAGAGAGGATACTCTCCCACCTTTTGTACATATTTGAGCTTCTATAAGAACTGAGAGAAACAGCAAAATCCAGGTGAGAGACGGAACGTCTGTGAGGGAGCAGGGACCACCCAAGAGGCAGAGAGGACCCCTGAGCTGCCAATAGCCCTCCAAACGTACAAGCCAGAGAGACAAACACACAGTGCTGAATCACAGCTAGAAGCCAGGCTTATGGATATTTATGAGGCACCACTGCCAACTGAAAGGACAGAAAGCACAGGAATAGGAAAAGGCACGAAGGACTCGACAGAAAACGTAACCATCCTGTAATGACAGCAAGTGCCAAGAGACAGTCGCAGGCTGATACCAAGTGATGAGTGGAAGAGGCCTGATGACAAGTGGGTTACACTATCTGCAAAATCAAGGAAATTAGCAGGGAGGGACGCATACAGAGAGGCAGCCTGGCCAGTGTGAGCTGTTAGGGAAGGGGTGGTTGCCACAATGCTCCGATGGTTAGATGGGTATCGGTAAGTAGTGCTGCCTTTGTCAAGATTAGAGAAAAGAATGTTGAGAAAAATCAAGATTAGATGATGGGAGTTGGGGCAAGTGCTTTAACTGCTTCCAGCCAAGACAGGAAGAGTGGCAACTCACAGCAGGGAAACAGCCCGCTGTTCTGCAGGATAGCCCAGGTAAGAGGTGTGATCTGAAGAGCAGACCTGCAACCTTGCTGGAGAGATGCAGGACCCTGCACCACTAGTGGGGAGCAAGGAAGGAAGACCTGGAAAGACCTCAGGAAGCAGGCAGGAGGACCAGGCCTCCCTTTCAGTCATGTTCAGCTGCTGGTGCCAGATCTGCCAAAAGGCAAGCAGGGATTGAAGTCTGAAAGTGTGGCTTGGCCTCTGTTTGCAGCTAAGGCAAAAGAGCAGCAGATGAGCGGAGGGGAAAGGGCAGGATCCTGCGGCACTCCAGCAGAAAGGGGAGCTTTTCCAATGACCTCGCTGTCCTTTTGAGAGTAAATGCTTTCCAGGACAGAGTGTCCCAACAGGATACTTAAATGCCTTCAGCATAGCACAATATTCAGAGATAAAACTGAACAACTTTTCATGAAATCTGGCTCCAATAAAAACATCTTTATTGCCCTGGGCTAATGTGTAAGTTAGTGAGAGATTATGGTCCAGCTTCTATAGCCATTTTATGTAATATGAAAAAAAAATCCATAGGGACTTTGTCTGTTAGTCCTCTAAAATAGAAAATGTAGTTCTAAGCTGTACTTCATCATGGTAATAGGCTATCAGCTATTTTCCTAAACCCTCAGACTCACTGCTGTCAGTCTAGGCAGAGCCAGAAAATCTGACTTAATCACCTCCTTGTGACTCGCTGCACTGTGCCCCTTCCTTTTGAACATATATAAATCCTAATTATTTTTTAATCCTTTACTAGAACACCAGCAAAATGGCTGCTACCCTCATGGCATACAGATGTGGGCGTTTATAGGCACAGGAACCACAGTGCCCCAGGGCCTCCTTCCCTGGGGGCTGCGTGTTGCAGCAGGGCTCAGCAGAGGGTACCACTGTCTCTCCAGGAGCAATCTTCTCCCAGCTTCTCCTCCTGCTCCTCTTCTGGGGGACAGCAAGCATTATAGCAAGGTTATATTCTTGTGCCATAAGGCTACAGCAGCTGGTGCTATATTAGCTTAAACCTAGTCCTGAGGTGGGTTTGGTTGTCTGTACAAACGTGCATTTGAATGCTTAGCCAAACTGCCAGCCCCCCTCCAGGGCACGGTTTCCTCAGAGACGCCCCTATCTGTCCCCTGCCACCCCACGCTCTCTTCTGGATTGCCTCTGCCCTTCTCATCCGACGGAAACGGGGTTCCCTGTGTACCCCTTCCCTCCAGTGTACTGCTGCACCCAGCCTAAACATGCGTCCCCAGGCTTGTCCATGCTGTGCATTACTGAAAGAAAAGTCCCCAAAATCAGAAGACTAGCTTTAAAAATGATGAGCTGATTTCAGTGGTCACAAATACCGTTCAGATATCAGTTCTGGCTCTGTTCTTTGCTGCAGAGAGGGGAAGCCTAGCTCTCCATAAAACACAGTGTCCAGTAAAAACCAGGGTGAAGGAGGAGTTATTTTTGTTGGTCTGTTGCCTTCTCTAAAAACTAATATAACGGTCCATGCATTGCCATCACAAGAGGCAGCAGGACTGTCACTAGTCTGCTGCCTAATGCCTCATGTCTACAGTAACAAAGACCTGTCCCCCTGCCAGCTCCTGCAGAGAGTCAGGCTGGGACCAAGGATCCCACAGGGACAGATGCTGTCCCACATCTCCATATCTTCCCCTGGAGACAGAGGTGGAACATGCCAACATGTGCTGTTGTGGCTTCAAAAGCACTGCCTGTGCCCTGGTTTCTTAGCTTCTGTTGATAAGCGGAACTGTCACATAGTGCCAGAAGCAGCAGATACACACTCACACAGAAGCTAGGTTCACACCACATTCATGGAGCACCTTGACCACCCTATATTCCTAAAGGAAAGGATGGTTCAGTTCCTAGAGTTGTCCTAACACAGGTGACTGAGCAGGACCCATGCTTTCAAAGAGCCTTGGGGCTCTCTGGAAGTCAAATCACTATATGAAGTGTAAACACAGGCAGCATCACTCCTTTACACTCCCATCCAGAAACTAGGTCCGCCAGCATCTCTCCGCTCTCCTTCCCAGCTCTGCTCCATATGCAGTTTCCATTTCTGTCATGAAAATAAACAAACCAGAGGCAACTCACGCTACCTACTTTGATGCCACAATTCCCTGGTCTATGAAAGACTATCTACATTGCAGCATACTTCTGTCCAAGCCTTAACAGTTAGCTCTCCCCCAGGAATCACATGTTATTGGCGGAAAAAGCACAGCAAAAGCAGGCACCTCACTGCGGTTGTTTATAGACCAGATCACCGATTCTGGGAGACCAATGGGATAAACATGGCCCAAGCTGCTTCCTGTATCATCGTGGTAAACTCAAAAAACCAGTCTTATAGAAGCTTCTTTAATTGGAGGAACTTACTTTTTAATTTGCAATTTTAAATGTGAGCATGTTATAACTTGTAGCTGAACATTTCTATAAAGATAATTACATATGGCAAGACAGAAAAACTTTTTAAAACATTTTCTCTTGAATGTGTGCCTGAATTCATTTACAACTGTTGCTGCTTTAAACACTTCAGGCAGAATAAGTGGATGGCACTAAACAGCTTAGCTGCAATTATTATGGAATGTCTGAGGTATAATTTCCCCTGCGGTTTTGTTAGGCGTACAAAATTCATAATTCTGATTTGTGGCAGGTACTTATTACCCATCGCAGGTGGAGATATGCAAATATTATTCTAGTAGGGGTGAACAGCCTTTATTTCAGTATTCAGCTATTAACGAGATTTGTGAGTCTGGTACTCTGGGGCCATTTAATTAATTAGATGGTACAGATAAAATATAAATTGTTTTGTAGGCTACACAATTCCAGTTCTAGAATATATAAAATATGGCTAAATGAACTTAGTATGGACTGATTTGTTGTTTCATGTACGGCACAGGGTACAGGCAAATTCTGCTTGTTATTTTTGCCTATAATAATCCTGCACAGAATCCTTCGTTTTCAAGCATTGTGGGAAAAACATGTTATTTATTTGTCATTATTATTAAGAATGTTTATCAGTTATCCTCTTTATAAAAATTGCTGGCATGCATCAAACAAGGGAAAAAACAGGCATGCTCTTCTATGAAAGCCAGTATATGCCTCTTTGAGAATAAGCATATATTTTGAAGAGATGCAGATTTGGTAAGATACTACCGTCTCCAGGTCTGACACTTCTATTTTAAATAAATCATTTCCATGGGATAGAGAAGCTGAAATTGCTAAGGAGAATTGGAGAAGGAATCTACAGCAGAACATTGGCATCTAGATTTTCAAATAATTCTATTAATTGTTTTATTTGTGTAATTTTTTCCCTAAGTATGATTGCTCTACTCCTCCAGAATATTTCTGGAAAACCTTGAATGCAGGAATTGAGGTGAAAAAAAACCCAAACAAACCAACACGCCTTTATTCCCCAAAGTGATAGTCATAATGGTCACAATAAAAGAATCAGCACTTACCAGGAGTTGCAGCAAACTACATGGTAAGACATTCACCCTACACTTATATGGAGGAAATAAAATGCACGAGACCGGAAACTGTTAGCAAACTGTCAGCATTTAAAGGCAGGCATTGACCATTATATTGGATTTAAATTGCTGACGAAATACTACATTACACAATTACAGTACTCTAAACATTGAATGAAAACCAGTTACTTTTACTAAAGTAGGAGTATAATCAGCAGTCACTCTTATTGGTTTATTGAACATATTTTGGGGTCCATTCCAGCTGTCTTTATTAGCTCTAATGTAAATGATTTTTACACTACTATTTTGCCAAGACCTTGTAGCTGTATTGCTGCAAACACACCCCACTGTTTTGTGTCTGCTGGAGATTTACTGACAAATATGATAAAGAGTACATAAAATTAGTAGCAATACTGAACTAGCACCATACTAGAAAATGTAAACTAACAGGGGGAAATTATACAGTAAGCATTAGGAGTTAGTGTATGATTCTGTACAGTGCAACTCAAAATCACACAAGTTCAGAATTAGATATCTATGAGGAGTTGCTCTGGTCACTTCCCAGCAGGATGGGCAGAGCCAAGCAAGAAGCCATGCTGCAGCTGGCACAGCCCCACACCTGGGTCCCCCCCGGGACATGCCCACCTGCCTGAGAAGGCTGAAAGGAAATTCAGGAATGACAGAGCCCACCAAGGGCTGGGGTTTAGCAAGAGCAGAAAGAGTTTGATGGAGATGGGAACAGGTTGGACCAAACCAAGAGTGTCTGAGTGGGGTGAACTTCTGGATGGGGAAGGGTCTGAAAAGAGAGGAGGATTTCATTTTATTCAAAGAAAATGCTTCTGACTTTAAAGACATCCTGCACAGGAGAGGTACAAACCTGATCTCTTTGAATATGGCGAGGAATGACCTGGGATTTTGGCTGCATAAATAAATAAGAGCAAGGTGGAACAGTAGAAGTGAGTCAAAGGGAGAAGGCATCGACTGGGGTCTGAGGAAAATGGCCAGTCATATCTTATGAGTAAACAGAATTGACCATGTAAGAAATCTTCTGTGGCTCAATTTGCTGTAAGAAAAGTCAATTGTGTTTGTGGTGAGAGACTCCCTGAAGCAGAGGAGGCTGCAAAACTATGATGATGAATAGGGAAAAGAGCTGTGGGTGACCACGTCTGACAAGGGGATCTCCAGTGCAGGAGAGTGGTGGGTGTTTTTGTTACAGTGCTAGCACAGGTAACTTCATGGTTTGGCTGAATTTTCAGCTGTGATTACCACACTGAGAAGCGTGGAGGATCTGAGTGCTGGTGCAAGGGCAGTGCAAGGGATGTGCCCTCATGGCAACACCTGGGAACACCACAATAATTCAATTCATAAGCAAACCCTGCAAGCAAGCATCGAAGATTGAGCGAATAGCTTTCATGGACAAATGAAATAGAAGTACAGTGACCGGAATTGGAGAGAATCTCAAGGAGAAAAATGTATTTGGCTAAATAGAGAATAAGATAAATGACTGCAATATGTATGGAAGTGTTTTAATAGAACTAAAAGAAATACTTATGACGTTCAGACACAGCGAGGCCAAGTTACCTGCAGGCTTTTGACAAAACACAGAAGAGAGTCAAACTCACTTCAATCTCATCTCTCATAGCAGTCGCAGAATGGGGAATGCATCTGCTCCACATAACAGCAAACTGCTTGGGAAAAAAATTAAGTCTAGATTTCCACAAAATAAATACACCAGAATAATATTCTGCATTTAAATACCTTAAAATGGATAAACAATACCCCATGGGTAGAACCTATAAAAGGCCGTTCCTGCAGAAGATGAAATCTAGAAAACATTTTTAATTAAATCTTTCCAAGGACTTCATAAAAATCCACGCAGTAGCAGTGCTACATGTTGTACCTCCATGACAGCCCTGAGCTACAAAGTCCAAAACAGAGGAGAAATTCTAGCACATAATACTTTTTTTTTTCCCTAGGTATGCACACACAAACACATCATTAGTTCAAAATCAATGCACAAATGAGAGATGTGATCAGAGAATTACATTTATTCATGGTAGTACAGAGCGCGCTGCCATGGGCCTAGGGCAGTTCCTGAGCTGTCGAGGAAAGCAGCGCTGCAGCAGGCAATTGATGCCTCTGAACACAGAGGGAACCGCTGCCTGCTGGTAGACGATTATCACCAGCATTTTTTCAGAATAACGTAAGTAAGCATTTTACGTGTACTATAATATCTACCAGGCATAGTATTTGCAAAGAGACAGCAGAGCAAAATACCTATCTGAGGAACCTCTGCACCACCTAAGGACAATGCTGGGCAGGCATCACTCCCTTCCACTCTGAACAGTCCTCAGTGCCAGGCGCCTGCTGGGTGATCCCAAACCTGCATGTAGAAAGCCAGGCAGCCAGCTGAGAGGAGTTGCACGCACTTGAGACCGTTTCCCACACATGGGCAGTGTGGCAGGAGCAGGAGGGGGCTGGGACCCGCCGGGCACCAACCAGGTCAGAGCCACAGGGTGCCTCAGCCACCATGGTGCCATTGCACCAAGGTGCCCAAGACAAGCAGCAACACCTGCACCATGTTCAGCTGCAAACATACCTCACCAGAACATTAGCATGGCATTTCTGCACCCCCGTCATTTACAGGAAGCACTGGCAATTGTGCAAAGCTGGGTAAGGGCTGAGCAGCCTTTTGGAGAGCACTAGAAATCACCCTAAAGCTCTGTGCCGTATGTATAGACGATGAGCTAAACCAAGAGCAGAGGGTGTATTGAGAAGAAAACAAACAACAACAAAAACCCCCACATTACCCTGGGTGAAAAATCCAATCCTGTAAGCAGCCTAAACCAAAACAGTGCCCAGCCCCACCAAACCACCAGTTTGTTAATGATTCCCCCTTTTCACTGCCTACTGTTTTAACAGCAACGTCTATTCACATATAATGCTTTATAAACCATACATTCAACCAGCACTGCTCAGTGTAGCTTCCCTGCCACAAAAGCATGGCAGGGCTGCAAACAGGACTTCAGAAAGGTAAGATCAATTTATACACACTATGCAAGCATTCAAAAATTAATGCAACTAATCTTCTGGTTTCACCTGACAGGAAGTAAATTATTGATCTCTGAAATATGAAAGCACCAAAAAGAACAAACTAAGAACTGCACACTTTCATGCACACCCTCACCTCCCCTTGTCAAACTTAAAACACAGTCATATCTACAGGGCTGCAGGGAGATTTGAGAAACACATGTTCTCCCTGTAAAATTTAATCATGGTGCGAGCAAAAGGCAGATGCTCCAAGAAGCTGATGGTTGTGTTGAACAAGAAACAGCATCACCCGAGCCTGTGGCACAAGCCAGTGCTCACAGGAATACATGCAGGCAGACTGGCAGTTTAGGCTATCAGAGACTCCTTAATTTTAACATGCAATTGAGGATGTACAGGCCTACCGCCAGATCTTGTCTACCTGAAAGCCTGGTACATTCACTGATACATCACCGACGCTCCTCATGTAAGGAGCAATCCTGCTTTATAGACCAAACCTCATTTTCCCCCATTTGCCCCACTCTTCTGACAATTCCATACGCTACAACATAAAGCAGACCTCCTGTAAACCCGCTGCAGATGCTGATGCTCTGCAGGACAAAAGCCACACTGCACAGCAGCTACCCCCCCGACACTCCTCCCTGCTTCCCTCCACATACCACCACAGAAGTGCAGCATGGGGACTTCCATGCCCAATAGGCAATATATGAGAGGAGCAGAAAACAAACCTACCAACAGTAATCAATATGTTTTGTAACTTCCACACTGTCTTCATGTGAATAAAAGAGCAATTCCTCCAGGACAGGTCCTTGTTCCATGACCTAAACACAGAGCATGACATCAGGTTACAGTCACATGGTGTGGGTCACCATCTCTTGATATTAGCTAAAAAACTGATTTGTTTTATGCTTAGATACCTCTTCCACTCTGCATGCCACGTGCACCACCACTAATTTGTTGTATGAATGAAACAGCTTGAACAATCTTAGCCCAGGAAAGGATTTCACTGAAGACACAAACAGGCTAGAAGGAAAAGAAAGAAATATTTCCCTTTCTACTCATTTTTGTCTATTTTTTAAGCCTGCAAATTCCACATTATTCTTAATCTTTTTGCCTAACACATTACTGCATCTTTCCAGTGCATTTTGGTAGAAGTCTCACAGCTTCTACCAGGTGTACCACACCCTCTACAAAGCCCATCACCACAGGAGGAGTGTTCCCAAAACTTTGCATAAAACCCACACTATTCCAAATTTGAGCTATGTATTTAACATGCCATACTCAACTGCATCTCCCAGAAATGGTCCTGCTCTTTGCTAGAAAAGGATAATCTTTCCTCCCTACCCTGTAAGGAGAAATGTTATCCTGCACAGTCTCTAAGCAGAGTCCGAGCACAAGATGATGGAGAACCTCAGTGTGTTGCTGTGACATGATCTTTTTTTCAAAATGCATTCAAGAGTGATTTTTGCATTTTATCAAAACATTGCAGATTACAGAACACAGCGACAATTTCAGGGGCAAACCACACTATTGAGAACTTTGCTTAAATTTTATCCTAATTTTTTTCTGCACTTGCCTCAGGCCCTCATCTTTCTCTCCATCTCAGATGGTGAATAATTCCTTTGTCTTTTGCATTGCCTGTATCTTGGTTTTATTGATTGGGAATATGCCCTTTAGGTATTTTCAGGTTCTGTACATCTCTTGGTATCATTTTCATCAAGATTTTTGTTGTTGTTGTTTTCTGTAGTACTGCTTTCTCCTCCTGCCCTTCCACCTTCCTTCAAAAAGCTGTAAACAAGCGAGATGAAACAGTTAATTCTCCTCTACTTACTCTGGTATTTCTGCTAGCACTCAGCTTGAATATTGGCAGTAGTTTACATCTAACCACTACAACATGATTGCCTATTCTGCCTTCAATGCTCATGTTAACCTGTAATGATTGTTCTAAAACAGCAGTTCTGCTCAAAACTTTCTTAGTAATGTCAGGGTAGCACAATTCCTCCTAAAACCAAAAAAATCCTCTTTGTTTTAGGAGAATTTATAGTAACACTCCTCCATTATTTTTCTGGCAGCTCACCCCTTAGCAACAGTCTTGCTGCAGCCCTACTGGAAAGACTACTACGTTTTATTTATTTTAGATTTGTATTATATGTATACAATTCCAGGAGGAATACTACAGAGTAGCAATTATTTATTCTTCTCTTGTTTTTCAAGATACCAAGTTCTTTCCCTTTAAGCTTATATAAAGTATTCTTTCTTCTTTAATCTTGATTATTATCTAACTTGATCATATCCCTATTCTCAGTATAATCACAATCCTTCCCACCTCAATCCCCCTTTACCCTCTGCCTCTCGCTCCTGTACAGCATTCACTTCTGTGAACTAAAGAGATGGAAGCAGATGAAAGATAGGCTTGTGTCTTCTTCTGTTTTTCTTATTATTTTATCAGAAGCTTATCATTTTCTCCAAGAATTGAAGTGGCACAGAGTATTGTCAAAGGCTAAAAGTAGTTTATCGCATTTTCACCTCAACGCATTACAATTCACTTGCATACCATCTACTTTTATCACATTTTAAATAATATTTCTTATGCCCTGAACAACATTCTGGAATGGCAGCAGCATCTTCAGCAAACAAGTTACCTCAGTACCCAATGGTTTGCACTCTCTGTGCAACTCTGTTGCAATATCCTGTCCTATGCTGTTGTACAGCCCATTGCAACCCAAACACACCTCACTGACACCTCAGCACTGGATTGCATTAAGCCCCTGGACAAGGGCGTTTCCTTCTGGAGAACCTCCACCTTGTTTTCCAGCAGTCCGTCAGTGTAGCACCTCAAGGGTGCAGCCTCTCGGCCACCAGGCACCCTGGCCACAGCAGTGGAAAACAAAGAAATCATACTTTGCTTCTCCCAGGAATAAAAAAAGTGTCTTTTGCCTTCGGTGCTATGTAGGATTTGCCGGCAAGTTACCTGAAGGGGAAGTAAAAGCAAACAAATCCGGAGGCTATGAGGAAGCTGGAGTTTCCTCCACTTACTCTGGCAAATACATCCTCATTTCCACAGCTCCATCAACACACATGTATTTTAAGATTCTATGAGCCTTGTTTATGCTCATAAGTAAAACAAAGACTGCCTTGCTCTTTAAAGGCAAAGACTGGTAGAAAAAAATTTACTTCTGTAAGAATCACTATCCCAGACATTAATGTATAATATTTAATTACCTTTAGCACCCCAAATAGCTACAGTAATATTGATATTTGCCATAAGGTTTCTTTTTGACTATCACACTATAAAATACTTTTTTACCTTTTCATGCATGTTTTAAGTAGCCTGTGTTGGCAGGAGCTAATACTTGTATGTGGATTAACTGTGCTGCCTTTGGCAGTTATCACATTATACCTAGAACATTCTACCAGAGGTGCTAATGGTACAAATGGGGGTTTGCATTGTTTAAATTAAAATGAGAGCCTTTCATTGTTTTCCCTGAAGTTCTCACTGTGATCGCCACTAAGTTGTGTTGTTAATTTATTATTAATTGCGCCAAGATATCACAAAAAACGCTGCAAAAAGTTGTTGTTAAAAAAAGGCACCATGGAGTCATTCTTCTTGCTGACCACTGGCTCTCCAGAAATAAAGCACAGTAAAAAAAGTTTGAAAATAAGAATTTTACATATAAATTGGGGAAAAACCCAGAACATTTTGCCTGCACTAAAAATATATTTCATGGATTATATATTATCAATATATTGATTGATAAGTCAAATATTTATTTGTCTATGGAGATATAAAGATAGAATTAGTTTTACAATGTCAATACTAAGTGCTGAGGACATAAGCCTCTGTTATTGTTCAAGGTATACTTACTTACAGCTAAATTAAATCTGTCCAAAATTCCCAGCCAGTACTTACAGCAAGTCTGTAATTGCATGTAGAGTCAGATGTGTCAGTCCAGCATCCCTAAAATGCTCATTTTGAGTTCAAACATGCTATTCCTTATAGGAGTGGTATACCAGAAAGTTTCTGTTTCTAATCTTAAGGAAGAGGAAGACCCTCACGCTTTCAGTTACACACACGCTCTCAGCAGAAGGTGCTGTTTTCAATATACTTTCCTAAGGTTTCTACCTCTTTTAAACCAAAATATAAGGCAAATGGAGAATAAAGTGACTATTTTAAAGAAGTATTTTTTCCACAATCAGACTCGCAAATCAAACCGTACCAGGGAATGGTGTAAAAGCGACGGAGAAACCCCGTCTCACAGCTGTCCACAGGGTGACAGCCCTGCCCCCCATGGGGCAGGTGACCACCCAGGACTGCCCACCCAGTGCCAGGCCAGTCGCCTCTGCTGGCCCACCCACCATGATGCCATCCTACCCAGGGCCAATCTGGGCATTTAATATGACTTTGTTATAACCTTCAGATAAATTATTTACTCTTTCCTCATCTGAAAACTGTACTGACAAGCTTGTAGCAATATACCCCAGTCCGTGAGTTACTGAATGGAGGTCAGTGAGAGACACTGCTGAAGCTGTAAAGCCCATGTTACTCTCCTGCAACCTGTAATTATGTCTTGTGCATCCAGATTGCTGGACTGGCACACAGAGTCTGGTTACCAAACTGACCCTTTCCCTCTCTCTATCCGGATTCATCAGATCACTCAGACCCCACACCTCTGCATTCCCACCACCAAAGCTGTAAGTGTGGCTTCAGTGCATCACACTCTGCTGCAAGTGCAGGGTGGGAAAATGCACCTTGACCAAGTGCCCAGCAGGGAGTTGTTCCATTGCTATTTTCAGCAGAAAGCAGTGATTTGTTTCTGCACCCAGCCACAAAATAACATGGTCACATCACACGCAAACTATTGCTTACCCAGAGGTGCCATAGCCTTGTTAAAGCTTTCTGAAAGGGAAATGGCTCCACACATGGCATTGTCCTGCTGCCTTCTGAACACCGTTTCAACTACATTTCATTTGAGCTGAAGTGTCATGTTCTGTCGGCAAGCACCACTATGGAAAGAACCTCAGTAACGTTAAAATCACTGTAGCTTTCACTGTAGCTTTTGCAGTACCTGTACGCATGGAGGTTAGAACAAGACATTTGTAAACAGTATCTCTATTTAATGCATGGCAGTTTGATATACATTTTAGGTTAGTCTTAATTAAGCTTATTTAACCTTTAAAAGTTCAGAACTTGCTTTCTAGGGGTTTTATGAAAACTCAAGTAAACCAGTCACACATCTGTAAAATAATTCAGTGCTAAATGGAAGATTTCACAACTCTTTTCTATTATCTATGAGATACCAGCAGAAGAGATAACTATGGGGAAGGCTGTCCCTGTGCTTCCATTGAAGACCTCAGACAAATTCATTTGTATGTCAGTGGTGGAGGGTTTGGCTTTAGAGGCCTTCTATATGGAAATGTAGGTTTTTCCCACTGCACCACTAAAGTAGGAAATTAATAAAGTAAATACATATGTGCAATTAGGCAAAACATCTTCCTTTAGTGCCTTCTGCATGGTAAAAGGAAATACTCCCAATATATTCATTGTTTGCTGATCAAATACTAAATGTAAACCTTTTGTGGTTGACTGGGGGTTGCTGGCAGCAGGGAAGGAGAACAGACTTGCCAAGGCAGCTGCACGTGGGAAGGTGCCATGTCCTGCAGAGAGGCTGGAAGCACCCACTGCAGTGCTCCCTCTGATAGAAACCCTAATGGGACATGGTTAAAGCCTTCATAGAGAAATGCAAGTAGATAATAGGTATAGCTCAGTTTATGCACAGCTCAAGGGTTTGCACCACCATATTGGAGCACAATGGTTTTGCAGCATGAAAAGATGATAGTTTCTGTTTGGTGGTGGGAATATCCATATGAAAGCAGATCAACCAGCAGTTAGAGCACAGCTTTATGAATTACAGAAGACTATGACACCTTTTTAATTTGATTTTTACTTCTAAAGGAGAACTTCCTGGTGCACCAGGTACAAGCCAAATATTACCTATTAAAAACAAAGGGGAATATTTTGGCTAACGGTCTTTTACTCTCTTTTCGCATGTCAGCACATGGTCCCTGGCAGATTCTGTAAAATTCAAGAGCTACCAGATGGTTGCGTAACAGCGATGCTCAAAATACACTCTAGAAGTTAAAGTATCACAACAGAAGACAATGAGTGGGTAGCTAAGAGACATGAACATCATCTACTCTCAGTTATCACTCCCATTAGGTGGACAGAACAATTTAAAATAGTGCCAAGAATGTCACCTGGAAGAGAGTAGAGCCTGCCCTGGTATGATACGACACTAGACATGGAAGCACGCTAAATATACTGCTTGAAATGTATATATTTCAGAAGAGCCAATTCTAAAACCAAGGTAATGGAAATGAACAGAAAATGCTGAGAACAATTTCCTTGCTGCATTTGGGAATGCTTTATCTCCACACACAATGCTCTTTTGGGTTTTGAAACTTCAGCACAGGGTTTTTTCTTTCTTCTTAATTAGGCATTTTACATATCCCATCTTCGAAACCTATACCCAGCTTCTTTTATGCTTAAAGATTTTGGGGTGGGTATTTCTGCTATATTCAGTGACTTTCCCACTTAAAAGCATTGTTACAAGAAGTGTTCTCAGTTACAGGTGTGCAATTCAGTCATCAGGGATATGTAGATAACAAATTAGCCACAATTTCAAATTTTTCCACGTCTAGTTTGTAGCTGCTGTACAAAACCTTGCCTGACAATGGTACTTTTATGAAAACTTCACTCCCATCAACAGTACACCGTTGATTTAGGAGATGTGCTCTAAGTGAATATTTATATTCTGAATTTCTGAGAAAACATTATCCAGGGAAACTGTATGTGATACCACGAAGCATTCTTTGGGAGAGGGCAGCAGTACACGAGTTACAGTCAGACACTACAGCTTTTACATGAAAATACAGAATTTACTTTAAGAGGTGCGAACAGCAGGGCACCGAGCGCTGAGAGAGGCAAGGATACACTACTGGTGTTCATGAATAGGACAGTGCTAAATGTTGATGCTGTTCAAGGGCATGGCACAGAAGTGCGTTTACAAGATCTCAGGATTGTAAACAGCAAGGCTTTAAGCAGGCAGAGAAGAGTTCAAATTCCTAAGAAGGGAACACAGCACAAAATGTCCTGCTTCTTTGCAGAGAGTCACCCCACTTGCAGGTGTCTAAAATTAGAGACACAGCCATTGTTCCAACAGATAATCAGGGCTAAGAGCTTTTTCAGGGCATCTTTTGACAGCATGAGGGCTGATACAATTCAGCATGTCAGTTTAGCTGCACTGAGAATCTTAAAAGGCAAAATTACAGCTTTATTTTTTTCTATATTTCATTACAAAGACACTAACAGTATCAACAGGATTAATTTGATGATGGGATTAAAGGGGTGTTAACACCTTTTAATGAGATCAATCACGTTCTGAAAAAAATATGAAACTTTATCAGGAGGGAGTCAGGGGAGTGATTTGAGAACAGGTTTAATGCGAGTACAAAATTTGGTGTCCGTAAAAGATTTCTTGCAGAGTTTTTTAATTCACTTTAATCTTCACATAGTAGACTCTGGAAGTCTATTAAGGAGAAAACTATAGTATTCCAGTTTTGTAAATTAGAAGGCAGCACAGTAATTAATGTTCCTGCATCAGTGTCTGAGGGGAAAGCTTTCAGTTGCCATGCATTTCTGAGGAAACAGGATGGTGATAGAGCAATGGCAGAAATGGGTTCACTGAAGTAGAGCCCAAATAACAGCAGGGACCTGCTGAAGTCCTTGAAAAGGGCCCAGTGCTGCTACACAGCAGAGTTTCAGTTTGCTTGAATTCACTAGAAAAGGCTCTGCTTCCACTTTGCTATCTAAGACACTGTCTCCAACAAGTAAAACAGATGATCAAGTAGGAGATATCATGGTGAAGTGGCTGCAAACCAATAAGTAGTCTGTGCCATACAGGATATGGGAATGATAAACATCATAGGAAGAATAACACAGAAATCCCAAAGAACCAAAACTGTGTAACCCAGGATCAACAAATAACAAAGAGGGAAAATACTAGTTGGCAAGTATGCCTGATAAATCATAAATTAATCACTAAACATTACAAATTATTTAACAACTTTCTAAATGTAATTACATAATATCTTCCTGCAAAAATCCTTGCCTTTGTGGTCCAAATTTGAATATGATGTGAGCAAAACATTCTATTAATGCAGCAACTAACCAAAAAATTACATTAACACAAAGAAAGTAATTATAAACCAAAGCCATTTTTATGCTCTAGAGCAATAATTCTTCCTTTCTCAGCACAGTATGGTGTTTGCTGTCCATGTTATCATGAACACATTGATTCAGAGTTTCACAGATGTTGATTCCAACTTCAAGCAAGCATCCTGCTCCCTATAATTTCAGAAGATTATAACATTTAGAGTTTATTATTCCCCAAATTCATTGACTGTCCCCTTCACTTTGAGGAAGCTCAGAGGACTTTTTGAGAGAACAGGTCACCCAGTACCCCTCTCCCTTTGCAAACAGATGAGTATGGTTATCCAAGACTGCTCTTTTTTACTGCTATGGCAAGTTTAGTTTATGACTTCTAAATTTGCGGTTCGACTGGGAATTGCCATTCTGAGTAGGAGCCTACACTATACTTGACTGTATATCCCACTCACCAAGCGTATGCTCACATGCCCTACAGAAAACAGAGCCTGGTGCACCATGTTCCGGATCCACCGTCCGAATATACTGACTCAGCTGCACTGAAGCCACCCTACTCTTACTTGCAACCATCATGTCTAGAAGAGGTTTGGTTGCTTTTAACAAATGCCATAGGAGATACTGCAGCAACTTTTCTCTCTACTTGCAACAACAGGAACAAGCCCAAGGAAGCTGCATAGCTGAACAGCAATGCACCCAACAGCAAATGCAGTTTTCTGAGCAGCACCACCAGAGCCAGCGTAGCTCCTTGCCCTTCCAGTCCCTGCTTGCTGCAGCCTCCCCGTCCATCCACCTCTTTCTACTCATTATCACAGTACCGAGAAATATGCACAGCACTCAAGGACCAATCATGCCAAAAGCACAGTCAGTCATGTTTCTTCCTTTCTGCACCATCACAAAATGTGTACGCACAGGTGGACAGATAAACATTTACCCCCTCGATTCCCAGGGCAGGGAGGGGACATTATTCTGTGCCCCAGCTATCCATCTTGCAGCTGCTTCAAATTACACTCTCTAGGTGGTCTCCTCCATTTTTACCAAACTAAACCCACTCAATTTTTTTCAGCCCATGCTCCCTTTTTCCCCAGTCCCATAGCATTTCCCCTCCGAGCTGCAACTGTACCTCTCTGTTTCTTCGCATCATTTTAATGCCATATTATTTTCTAAATTTCTTGGGTGATACCTTCTCACTGATTAGGACTGCTCCAGCCTGATCAAGGCAAACAGGATTATTCAAGATAATTAACATTTCTATAGGGCACTGACAATTACACACAGATTTGAAACCCAGAATACAAAAGAGCAACACCAATTACAATTCTAGGAGGATTCTCATTCATTATCATGTTTACTTGCAAACACAAAATTAGTGATGCCTGGATTAAGATTAGAAACATGAGCTGCTATCACAAATGAAATCCTTTCAAGTGTATTTCACACACAGTACACACAGTACCTCTTAAAATATGAAAAATGATGGTATCAAGGATACTCTAACAGAGGGCATTTTTTTCTTAAGAGTAGAAATACAGCTATGTAGAATACAGAAAATGGCTTATGATAATTTATTTAGATTTCTTACTAAGAATATACCTTTAAAGAGGCATAACAAGCTGTAAAGCAAGGTATAATATCTAAATTAAACCTTAAAGTTCAACTATATAATTCAGAATATTTTTTTAACAAAAGAATGACAAAAGGGGCATAAGCAGAGTTCATCTTGTTTCATAAAACTGTATCTGAATGATAAAACTGACCTGAATTGTTAGAAGTCAGTTTAAAAGATAATTTTGCTATATGCCAGAGGTTAAGGAAGAACAGTATACCAAAGGCACTGCAGTTGTACTTCACCACTACAAAGACAGTACTTCTTCCCTCATCAAAAATCTGAAGGTGATTATAAGTAAGAAGTAAAAACCAAGCAGTAATCAGCAGCATGGAGTAAGTCAGAAACAACAAACAGGAGCCAAGTGAATGGGGAGTTTCTGAAAGGCGCACACGGCATGCCTTCCTCTGACAAAAGGCCCCACAAGCAAGGGACAGTAACTGTAAGCAGTTAAAAACCACCACCCTCAGCCTTAAAACCTGACAGTGGAATAGATCACAGGGACCTAATTAATATACATCGTAGAAAATACATTTTAAAATAGGAAGTTTAATTGAAATCTTCTCATTCAACCCTTTGGAAGATAGCATGCGTTTTTCTTTAAACACAATTGAAAGATCTCCCAAGTCATAATCACCTAACTCAAACTCCCTGGGAGGACCCACTCACTTATTCCGAAATGGCTCTCACACCATGGATAAATTCCCGACTGCTGAAGACTGCTGTCCTACCTGGCTTGACTTGCCTTCACCTACAACCAAGCCTGAAAACAAATACATCCATTTTTATCTTTCTTATAAGGTAGTCTGAACACACCTTCAAAGTCTTTCTTCATTTGATAAGTTGATCAAGATACAGCTCTTTTGAGGACTAGGACTGTGATGTCCTTGGGTTTCCAGTATTGGGGGGGGGGGGGGGGGGGGGGGGGCAGGGAACAAAAAAGGAAAAAAAGAGGCATTATTTCCTTTTTCCTAGGCCTTCTTTTTTTGTCTCTGAGGATGGAAAGCTGCTTGCCTCCTGCTCTGAACCCAGGCAAAACTAACACTGGGTCTCAAGCCTTTGCTAGGGGTCTTTGATTTTCCTGTTGTCATCACATTAGTAATAATTCCTACCTTACTATATTACACTAAACATCACAGCAGTGTGATGGACACAGTAAAGGCAATAAATACAAGCAAAGCAGTAGAGGGCATCCGCGTGTAAACTGGACTTTGGTTTGTCAGGCTCACAGGGACCTTCCCAGAGCCTAGGGAGAGTGGCTGCCCCTGGGCTGCAGCCCCCCAAATGCTGGTGAGGAGGCTGCAGAAGACTTTTGGAGGTCTGTTTTTTAGAGTATGATTTTAAATTAATATCTTTCAGCATTTTAGGACAGCTATGGAAGAGTAACAAAAGCCATACACCAGACTCATTTTTGAAGAGGAAGTGAAAACAACAACTTAATATTTTGATTTCAGACCTAAATTTAAACAGTAACAATTTTAAAGTGAATTCTCAAAGTAACAAACTGAGTTCTTTCTCACCTCTTCTTGTTTACAGTCTCGTAAACTGGGATCCCACACTACCAGTGTCACACAGAATGTCATTTTTTCACTTGGCAAGTAAACACATGTGAAAGAAAAGTCATTGCATTTATAATGATAGCAACAGAACTTGCTAACATAGTTTTTACCAGGATTCAAAGGGACAACTTCAGCTTTCTGATGTACGGTGCAATGTCTCTTAGATTCACATGTATTTTTTCCACCATGCTGAGTACAATTTAAAATGCAGTAGCAGCATTATTCACTATTAGACTATTTCACAGTACCGCACAAGTTCAAAACAGAAGAAATAGCATTAAAAACAGTGAAATCAATCAACTTAATTATCTGAAAATAAAATTAGAGCATAAATAAAACAAAAGTAGGCCCAAGAATAGACAGATTGTCTCCTCTCTTCCTCTTGGGACAGATTTCTTTTAGTATGGCTTCAGTCACTCGCCCTGACATTTCCTCAGACTCCCCGGAGCCCCTCACAAGCCTGGGTCAGGATTGAGCACTGAAGTTGGAAGATGTTTCTTAGCATTTACTTAGCAGGAAACAAGGGAAAACAGCCATGCTCTTAAAGCACATGATACCTGCACATTTTGTGAGGATTTTCTTAATCTTTGATTTAATATGTCAATAATTTTCAAGTATTTCTTTTAATTTTTTTAAAATCTCAAACCCACGTTTCGTCAGGACTTTTATATATCAGTTCTCACCCTTGATTCTCCCAGGCTTTAGTCTTCTCTCCAGCATGCTGCCAGCATCAGACTGCTCCTCGCCTCCTGCTCCTAACTCAGTTCCCTTGATTTCAAATAATTTCTCCCTTTCTCTTCAGATATTATCTGTAATGATTGATGGTCAGTAGCTGCTCTAGTCCTAGAGCAGCTGGCAGCAGGCAGGGAGAGGAAGGGCTGCTGCAGAGTGCCCAACCTGCATTTCACCTGAAACCCAGCACCAGGAACAGTGGAAACCAGACCCTGAAGACAAGCAACAAGGGGTGTCAGTCAGCATATCTCCACGTTTAAAAAGCAAAAGCCCACAGTGTGAGTTTGGTGAGATCGTTCCAGCACAAAAGGGAAGTTTGAGGGTTTGTCCCCTTCACTGGGATGTGCGCCCTGGTTTGGGGGTGTGAATCAGGAGTACATTAACAAAATATGAGAGCAAAAGATAGAGTTTGTCACAAAAGGAAAGAAAAATGAGGAAAGAAGTTATGCTTAAAGGAGCCCTAAAGGGAACAAACTTCTGTTTCTTGTAAGAGGAATGAAAGGTTATTGCTCCTAACATGACAAGAATAGCATTTTTAACATTCCCCTTTTCAATAATAGCAGCTAAATTCTCACAGGATTCAATGTTTACGCTCACAAAAATCAATTTTTCCCTTTTATTAAAAAATTATGTACAGTAAATTGCCACTACAACACAATCTACATTGTTTAACATACCCTGCTTTGATTTACTGTTCCATTCATGATCTGCTGATGATTAAGCTCCTCAAAAACAATCCAGTAGCCTTTCTAAGTGATATCAAGTTGTTTGTTTTTAATCTGCTGAAAATCGTCCTGTAGACAGATGCATTATTGAGGAATTACATTTTAATTTATTTTCATGCAGTGCCTGTGATGGGCATTCGGATTAACAGAGTATAATAATGCTGCTTTATGCCTGTATCTATTCAAATCAGAAATTACCTGCATACACTGTCTCTGATGGTGGTCAAAAATTGTACAAAGAACTGAGAATAGTGCTTCTTAATATCACACAGCCCTGCTGCTCATCAATGACTCTTTTTCTGTTCTAATGCTTTTGTCATGTATATGAAAGTCATTATGTAGTTTAGAAAACAGGAGATGAAGTGAAAGAGGAAGATCAGGGACCTGGGATGCATTAATATTCTACCAGCGTCAAAGATATTTCCCTCGAGGGGCTCCTACAGGCCACACTGTTATTACAGTGCCTATCCATTATCTTGTGCTGTACTTGGTATTAAGACAATAATGGAGAGAATAGGATTATGTGCAGATGATAGGAAATGCGAAGGCAATTCAGCAAGATAGGAAATGAATGGAGACATGATTCTTTCATCGAAGCTAGGGATAGTTTAGCATAGGGTAAGGGAGAAGATAAATGAAGCAAAATGAAATCTTTACAGGTTAGCTGGGGTAAAATGAGTGTTTACATAGAATCCGATGAGTTTAACCTTTCTGATACAGAGTATCACAGCATCTTGCTTTAATGCACCATTGTATATCCCTTCAGCGGTCTGGTTTGATCTGAAAGCTTACTCAACACACATGGGGAAATGACCAATGTTAATTTGATAGAGGTGGCTTTATGTAGCAGATAGCCCTTTAATTCACTCCAAAAAAGGGACAATTCTGACTGTCACTCCAGATTTCTGCATTTCAGCTACAGGCTAGAAAAATTGTGTCCTGCCCACTAAACAAACAGACAGAAAGCAAATTTTTAAAAAAGCAATAAAGAAGGATCGAGCATAACTAAGTGAAACGCTGATCCCATATTGAAATGCTCACATCCTGCTTTACTATTGCATGCCTTTTAGTTCCACAAGCAAGAGCCTGCTCCTGATAGCAAGCAACAAAGGCTAATAATTTTAGGAGGCCAGCAATGTATTATGATAGTGACAAACAAAGACAGGACCAGATTGTGTCATTTACAGACATTTCTCTGGCTAATGTCTGTCATATTTTTTTAATTAGGATAAATCATACACACACGCTTGCGATAACAGTGCAATGCCAAAAGAGATCATTTTTTGCTCCCTGAAGTACAACTATAATTCCGTTCTTTTTAAGCAGCGCTTGAAGGCTTTCCTTCGGTTAGGTTAAAACCCAACAAAGTAGATCAGCAGCATGACGCATCCACACGAAAGCAGACATCAGAGGCACGAGGCAGCTCTATCACAAAACTTGCAGCACACACGCTGCGCTTGTACGGGATGGCAGGTTTGCAGCGCGGCGATTAACACACGCTTCGCAGAACTGAAATGCCACCCTGCACGCTCCAAGCCCAAACGAGGATTCCTCGCTAACGCGCTGCCAAGTGATGAAACGCGCCCATACACGCCGCAGAGCTGCCGGCACAGAAGCGTGCTGCCATGGCATTGCCCAGCGCAGGCCAGCGTGGCTCCATGCTGCTCTCTGCTGCTGCCTCCCACTCGCCGCCTCCGCGCCACCACGCGCTCCTGCGCCTGCCTTTGTCTCAGGCCCTGCGGTTTGTCCATCATGGCTTAAATATTGGCTTGCCTTGGCCGGTGCTGCCAGCTAACCCACGTGGTGTGTCGATCCCAGTTGCTGTTCCTGCTCCATACCTGATCTCCCAGTAATGCGGCTGTCCCTACCAGCAGCTGCCGCCCACCAGCCGCCGGCTTTCACACCCAGCCTGGCCATGCAGCAAGGCTTTCCTCAGCTCCCCGCAAACGCCCCCACCCTGCTGGGTGCTCTGTCACGACAAGGTCTTTCTTCACGAGAGGTTTCCTGTATGTAGAAGTTTGCAGGCCAGACCCTGAGCACATGAAAGTTGGCATTCTGCCCCAGAAGTGCATGCCTGTACGTGGCTCTGCCTGCACTCCATCACCCACTGCCTGGGCAATGGCAGAACACTTAGATTTTTAAAAGCTGATTCAAAGATTTTAGTCCCATCCTGCACTACCTCACAGCATATCCTGCAAGGGGGCAAAGCCATCTGAACCAGGGGCTAGCGGCAGCCCCTTGGCAGGCAGTAGCAGGGCTCAGGGAGAAGGCCAAAGCACATCACAGAGCAGAAACATGAACTCCAGCAGCCCAGCGCAAACTCGGAGCACACCTGATGTTCACAGTTCAGCTGTGCTGGGACAGGGGGCTGGCTGTATCCCCCCCCCCCCCCCCCCCCCAGCCACTGCCAGCTGCACCCAGACCTGGCACCGAACCTGCTGGGGTCTCCCAACCCCTGCAGTGCAGAAAGCTGCGTGGGGAGCTGCCGTGCAACCCCCGGGGGGAGGAAGGCTGCAAAGTATCAAGTTCCAATACTGATACACAGGGGACCGGTAGCCCAGGTGCACCCCTCAGGCACCAAATAACTCAGGGCTCCATAGCAAGGGGTGGAGACAGCAAAACTGACCCGGCTCCAAGCTAGGGAGTCATCTTGTACCAATGACACCTTCCTTTACATTTTTTTCTCCTTCTCTGTGATCAATGGGTATGAAATTATAGCCTCTCCATACCCGTGTTTCACCCCATAGCCCAGCGGGGCAGCATGAGCAAAGGCGCACAGCACCAGCTGAATGCAGTATCCTCACTGCAGCTGGGAGCAAGGACAAGGTTTCCCCAGTGCCCTAAATCAGCTTTTCTCATCAGCTTCAGGTGACAAGAAGCATTTCCATGAGAAGTGGGAATCGGCAAACTTGGGGAATTAGGAACACACTCATGAATTTTACATGAACACATAAATATGGGGAGATGTTAAACAGCAGCAGCAGAGCTAGGTGTCAGGATTGCCCCTTGCATGGGGCGGTGGGGACTGTGCTGCACCACTGGACGCTCTCTGCTCTCCCTCTTGCATCACGCAGCACCACATACTCCAAAAATATTGCTAGAAAACCCACAAGAAAGCTGTCCCTGAAGAGTAACAGTCCAAACTACATTGTGTGGCTGGCTGGTAAGTTGAAGAAGAGTGTTTATGACCATGTTTTAATGCTTCTTAACATAATGAACATTTATTTATATAAATGTCTAATTATGTTTTGAATGAACTAAATATGAGTCTAGACTGTCCCATAACAATACATTGGGGCAATGAGAGCTAATGATGCATTATGTCCTTTTATCTTTTCACTTTTTAATCTTATGAAATGTTACTGTCTTTTATATTACCAGAAAGAGTTAATAAGAAGGGCCGATTTAATTAATCTGCTCTACTTACTTTGTACACTGCAGTTTCTTTCTCAGCTGACTGCAGGCTGACTACTCATTTGCACTAGAAATTACAAGTGAGTGAAGCAAATACCTCCATGAGTCATAAACTTTACCAATCTCTTACATCAATATCTCTTGTCAGAAGTTAAAGGCAACCAGTTGATGAAGCCACTTTCAAAAAATATGGATGGATTAAGCACTTTCCAAATCACCAGTTTCAGTATGATAAGGTCTGACTGCTTTGAATGACCCAGGAGGTTGCCTAGCATGGGGTCAGACCCACTCTTGATTTGCTGTATCATATTTTATTGTCTAGTTTAAGAAACAGCTTAGGGATTTTTCACCTGGCAAGGCTGACTAGCTAGAAATAGTCAATGCAACTCATGTAAGGGGACCCCCCCCCCCCCCCCAAGTATTTGCACCCAAAAGCTAAGAGCTGTGCAAATGACACCACAACCAACTTCCCATGAGCAAAATGTGCCCACAAACACAGATATAGCAGGTGTCCCATGCCCCACAATAAATGTAAATGCAAAAACGTATATAAAGGCAAAGCCACACTTCTCATAGATGGTGACCTTGGGGACAGCTATGGGCATGGCCCTTCCCTAATCCTCTCTGCCCCCGTCTGCCTGCAGGTGACATGCTGAGGTAAGGGCTGGGAACCAGCACTGCACAAACTGTCCTCGTTCCCCCATGTGCTTTTGGCTTCTCTGGGGCATTGCTGGCACTGCCACAACGGGACTCCTGCCCCTGCTGGTGTTGGAGTTCCTGCCTCTGAATGGGACTCCTGTGCCCATCATAACCTCCCACTAAAATATGGCCAAAGCTCTCAAGTCCTTCCCTGATGGGACTTCCAGATGCGTAGGCAGGACAGGGTCATTTGAACCAGCATCAGACTGGAAAATCTTTGGAATCCTTCTGCTTCCATTCTCAATTCCAATGTGTATTCAAATTGGGTGGAATGAGATAAGTAATTTAATGATTAAATCTATGATTCAATGGCTACAGTTTGCTCCTACAAGGAAACTCCAGGCTTGAGGAAGTTGTTTTCTTGCTTGCAGCCCCCAAGGAACACATATGTGGGCTAGAGAGCCAAGGTTTATGGGGAGAGGTAATATCTTTTATGAGACCAACTGGTAGAGTTGGGGGGTGGGTGTGGGGAACACATAAGCAATTAAGCCATTCTTTAGTTCTGAAACAGAGGTTGCAAACTGCAGTAAAAGCATGTTAGGAAGATATGCTCTGGGATGAAGTTGTTATATTATCAATTAGATGATATGAGAGGAAAGGACATCTAGCACCTCTGAAGCAGCAAGCAGCCCCAGCACGAGAGCCATGCAGGAGTCACTCATCGCCGTGGGACAGCAATGAGACAAACAAAGGCAGTTGGACAGGAGTGAAAAGTTAGCAGGAGGGGAATGAAAATCGCAAAATATCATAAGTCAACCACTCTCTGTTGGGTCCCTGCTCTTCAGCATCTCCTAGAACAAGGAATTTTCATTTGCAGATTTTCTTAACTTTCTTTTATAAATCTGGTTTGAAAATCAGAATGTCAGGAAAAAAAAAAATGTTTATTCTGTGATAATGGTGTTTCCTTTATTGCCTGAGGAATTAATTTTGGTGTGTAGGGCTCATTGAGTCTCACTCACACCACCGACCCATCTGGTGCACTGGGTGAAACCTACCACAGTACAGGTACCTATATGCAGGATACTCATGCTATGGAAGAATGAACTGGACTGAAAAAAGACTATGCAGTACTGCTACATAAATTAAAAGTGTGTACTTATCACAAAAATATCAAAATAATTAAGAGAAAGCTTTTTTTGTTTTTTGCTTTGCATTCATGAATTGAACCAGTGAAATTTACTTATGATCTGCAGATTAGTTTTTTTATCTTTCCTGCTTTGCTGATACATTCAAAATAATTGTGGACACCATCATAAAGAAGTCCAAAATATCCTTTAGCCTGTAATCCCGTTTATGGAAGACGAATGTCCCATTTTACTCTCCTCCATTCCAAACAGAAATACATTAAGTACGCTCCTTGCCATTCCTAAACAGAAAGAGCCCAGAACACCCTTGTGAATGCGAAATAATTCCTAAAATACTAACTTCTATGTATCTCAGCAGACTGCACTTACCCTGGCTAAAAGCTTTCTGCACCTCAGCCACTGGAAGAAGAATAAAAATGTTTGGAAACACATAGAGCAGACAAGAAAATTATTATCTTGGATCACAGAAACTTTACCAAGTCTACCCTAAGGTAAGGATTCACATTTGTTGTTTGATCCACTGGACATTAAATGCCACCTTTCTGCTGACCCCAGCAACTTCTAACTCAGACCCGTCACCTCATTAAGATGATTCCAGCATTTCTGAGCATCCAGCTGCTATGGGCAGAGCTGTCCATAACGAATGACTACTACCTGTTCCCAACTCCCTTAGCTGTAAGATACATTCAAAGAGAATTGCAGACTGCATTCATTAAAGCAGTTAAGAGGGACAACAAAGAAAGCATAACATCGAGACGAAGCATGCTTTACCAGAAATATTTTGCCTCTGCTATCATACATCTGGTTCACAGATAGCAAAACCTGAACTGACACTCCCACTTGTTTTAATTTCTCCTCTAATTGTAACAACTTCCTGGGTGCAATGTGCCCTATCCAGCTGCACCCCAAGAGCCTCTTTCAGTGAGAGCCATCTCCTTTCACAGCAAGCACTGAGGATGCTGGTAGCACTCAGACCTGCCCAGGCTCTGGGCTGGAGATAGCTGGGGACTAGTACCTCTGTTCACCACTCTCTTAATTGCTTAAGGCCCAGTCACCTTTGTCCATCAAAAGACTTTAAAGGGAATGTTACTGAATATCTAAAATGAGGCTGTATTTTGGTTGACATCACTTACCCTCCTCCAAAAGATAACATTTTCCTTGGCAGGTGATAAGCACCACCTCCCACGTTCTACTGTAGATGCTGCTAATTAAACCACAGTGAAATTCAGATAATTAGCAACCTTTTCTAACACGGCAGATTACTTACTCTAAACCTTTTTCCAGATGAAATGATATTTAGGACATTTTTTTTTAAATCTACTAATTTTCCATGCTTTAAAAATTGTTTTCTGTTCCAACAGGAAGAAAAGAAAAAAACAAACAACAGAACAAATCATATAGGATCCTGAAAGCAGGGCAAGCATTCATCACCAGTGTTTGTTAGCATTTGCATCGTTTGACCATGTGAATAATGCAAAGAGCGTGTTCCATCTCTCTGGCAAATACAGTCCCTTGGATTATAACATGGTATTTTTATTCCATTTTAAAAACAAATGTAGATTTGTAAAGCCAATTCAATGCCTGTATACCTTTGAGGGATGTTCTTTTTAACTTTCAGCAATGTATTATATTACCGATGTTTGGTATGCAGTGAATTATCCAATACTTAAGTACACGTTGCTGACGTTTCTGTAAAAGGAGATTTGCTTATATTTAGAATTAATATAGGGATGGCATAATTACTGGGATGGAAGCATGTCTATCCCATAGGAAATAACTGCACATGCACCAAATCCCTCTCTTATTCTGCTGGCTGAAACCTCTGCCCACACACACATGTAAGGACTGCCCCACCTGCCCTCTTACTCCAAAATATTTATGCTTCTGTTCAAAACAGCGGCCACAAAGAATACAAAAATCCCCATTGCATTTTTCTCCTGACTTGCAGCCACAACTGTCCACTCCATCCCCTTCCTGTCACTCTGTCATGTTCAGCAGGGTTGCTGAAAAGGACGCAAGCAGGGCAGCATTGCCAAAGCTGCTCTGCTGAGGGACCAGTTGACCCTCACTCATTACATTGCAATCCCTCTGGGAACTGGGGGGCATGGCTGCAGCTTTTGCCCTCTGCTGCCTACAGCCTTTGAGCACTCCTAGCTACTATTAGTCAGCTGTTCTCCCCCTTCTACACACCTCTAATCACACTTCTCCCTCATCAAGCTGGGAGCTCTGCAGGGGTTAACCCTGAAAAAAATTTACAGTAAAGGCAGCTTTTATTGTAGTGGCAATTACAGAAAGAGAAAAAGCAATTTAGTCTTTTATGTGGCTCACAGTTTCATTAATGTCATGCACCTTTAGCCAACTTCAGTTGCTATGCATTAACTCAAAAAGGCATGGTACACAAACACTGCTAAAATAAAAAATAACATAAGACAGGGCAAAATTTAACTCCTCAAATACAGGCTTAATTCCTCAAATATCAATGATGATTTTATATCACAGCTTTATTAGTGCCCTAAGCTTCAAGCCAAAGTCACTATGGAGTAAATCACCTAAACAGGGCTGCAGAAACAAGAAGGAAAGAAAGGTTTAAACAATCTGCAAAGAATTCCCTACTCCTCTTGTGGTGTACTAGGGAACTCTGCTCCTAGCGCTTGCTGTGCCTCCTGTCACATGACAATAAGAGGAACTTAGATAAAAGGCAATGTGCTGCAGCAGCAGTGGTTACATAGCAATGTAAATCTTTCATTGCTACTTACACAGCATGTGCTTCTCCTGTGTTGAGAACGGTGACCAGGAAAGCAGCAACCACTTCAGCATTTCTCATGCACCCACTAGTGTTTCTAAGTATCAGCCACCTTCTTCCCCGTTTTCTAAAGCGATTTCTTTAGTCGCACAGAAGAAAAGCCCACTGTACTCAGCCTTTCTGGAGCATCCCGCACTAACAGTCCATGGATACTCACCAGCCTAACATCATCTAAGCATGCCACTGTTTTCTTTTGCTGAACACCAAGACCTGTTATGGAAGACCAAGAAGTGGCTGTGGAACTTCCTGATCACAGCAGCTTCACAAAGCTATCAATGGTGTCCTGAGACAGCTGGTACTTACAACCCAGGAGGCAAGCATCATGCTGATGATATCTTCTATTCTATTTGCTTGGTGGTCAGTTGAATCAGCTGAGCAGCAACAAGAACCTTTACTGCCTTGGGACACCCCCAGTGGTTGGTGGTGGACTAGTCTATTCAGAAGTCGACTCCTGCAATCTTGGTTTCTGCTGACATTGTGCCGCACTGCGTGTCTCCAGCACTATCTTGTCCTGTTGGTCATTACCATTTGTCTGGCATGAAAAATGTCATTATCTCAAAGAAAACTGTGCCAAAGACAGGTTGGGAAAAGGTCTAGTCAGTGTTTCCTCTTCCTTCCCATCTGGTATGGATTGAAGCTTTCCACGTAAGTTGAGACGTGTTTCCGGCATTCTGCTGATATTATAAACATATTAGGCAAAGTTCCTCCAAAGTGATTAGTATGATTTCTTCTTTGGCCTGCAAAAAAGCGCAGAGGATAGACTGAACTAAGAGTAATCACAGGATTTATTTTTATTGAGCATTAGTCCCAAAATTCCAGAATTTGGAATTGTGTGTGAAGAGTCACTGGCGTTGCAGTGCCCAGCACATGAGCAGATGCCAAAGCACTTATACTGAGGCTTTCCAAGTATTTCTGGGCAGTGCAGTCACAAATAAAGAATTAACTTTGTTACCCTATGGGATCAGCATGTATATGAATAACTTACAAAGCAGTTGTCACTTATCACTTAACATGGTCACATAAACCCCATATCAGATTAAGGGTATAACTACATGCTTTAAATAAAGCCTGTACTATATGTTCACGGGTATTTTTCTACAGAAGATCATTCAGGAAAGTTTGAATAAATCAACAAAACCCATGATGATAATGCACATAAGTTAAAATGCATTACATTCCTGCACGGATATTCTAACTGAGAGGTAAAGTGGTCTGACTTGACTGTAAAAAAGGATTAAGTTACCATGAACTGAGTCAATTTTCCTTTTGAATTAGATCATCCACAGATGAACTTAAAGCACTGTAGGTTTGGTGCACTTCCTTCACGTTTCCTTCATTTGTCTGAATTTTCCTAAACTGGAACAAGCCTTGGTTAAACAAAAGTCTCTCCTACTGTATTTCTGGCTGATATTAAACCATGTTACCAGTTTACTTGGTTTACAAATGTTCTGTAAAAAAGAGGTAAAGCTGTTTCACAAATCACAGAACGAGAGCCATCCCTCTGTACTGCAGAGGAAAATGACAGCAGCAGGCACAGAGCCTGGGACACCCAACAAGATCACCAACTTTAGTGCTCGTACTAAGCTGTTGCTAACCTTGAAAAGCAAACAAACAAAAAAACAAAACTTGAATTCAGCGTTACAACCATCTGAAAACATCTCCTTAGACATGAAAAGACAGACAAACAAGGCAGTCCTATGGGGCAAGGTTGTGACAGAAAGCATCTGGCAACTTCGTCTGCTAGAAGCCTGAGCTGGGTAGGCACAGCCCTGGGGCACACCTTGTCACTGAACAGAGCATACTTTTTTAGAGGTTAAATAAGATGCACTCTGAAATTTACCCATCCCAGGCTTACAGATGAAACGCTAACTAATGAACAAGGAAGAGCAAACACTTTCTTATTCTGATACGGATTCAGGTGTTAGTTTATCTGAATGATAAATTTTACACTTGACTAAAAAGAAATTGATACAATTCACATTCCTGAGTATTGGCAGGTAATTGAGATGTGGCAAATAAAAATGCAGAGAAAATAAAGAAAAAACATGTCAAACAAATATTCCCCTTGATCACTAAAAAGCAGTTTGGCTTCAAATGTGGCAGGCAACAGAGAACACTAACTATAATACAAAAAAAAAGCAGCTAACCTTTAAAATTTTGTCTTTTTTTCTCCACAGCAGATATAGGCATATACCTCTAATAAAGATTTTGCGCTAACCTATCTATTGCTATTGTCTACAGATCTGAGCTACTAACATTAACAGCGGGAAAGTTTGAGAGAATTCTAACATAGCCAGATGTTGAGCTTCTGCACTTCATTTTTTATTATTTCTTTGTTATTCCTCGACATTGCCAAAAAGAACAAGAAAGGATCTGCCTACCCAAACAGGGTGGTAGCTGCCAGGCCCACTGCTGGCCTCACACCTGCAATCCAGATGTCAGCTACGGCACCAACTCTGAGTGCCCGATGCAGAGGCAACAGTTCTGCTGCCAGTGGACCCAACGGAGAACTCTAGAAACTGCTGTTGCTTTGACTCCAAGTGGGTTACGATTGCCTCCTTCATGCATCTCCAAATAACCAGTGTCAAGACCAGGTTCATGTAGACTAGACTTTTGCACCACTCCACCAATGAAAACTTGGATAGTTTCTCTGATCTCTGTGATGTTACAGTGATCTACACCAGGTTAAATAAGAGCCAGATCTGAGAACAGAGTCTGGCGTGAATTCAGCGAAAACAATTAAACTGGAAGTAAAAGACTACATATTGTTCATAAATTAGGGAAGACGCTGCCTTCATGTGTTCTAGTAGAATGTTTTAAAACTGCTCAGTAATCCCCTAAAGGAAAACAGGAGATTCAGATCATTTTTCTTGCAGGTCTCTGCTTCATCAAAGCACAAGTCACCCCAGAAAGAGCACCTCTACAACTCCCACAACTATAAACCTTTCATGCTAGTTTATAACACAGATTTTTATTGCTTTTTACACCCAGAATTCTGGAATTGCAGTTTGCACTGCATTGTGTTAAATCATTATTGTTTATAACTTAAAGATTTATTTTAATCCTTAGTTGAAAAATTCCCTGTGCAAGAAGTTTGGAGAGCAAACACCATCTGTCTGAACCTCCCAGCTCTGTCACCCTGGACCGCTATCTGATCTGTCTTGAATGTCCTTCCATGCCCCTGGAGCTCCTCTGTGTCCCACCACCCTGTAGCCAGTTATCCCAAGGGGCAGTGCAAGAGCTCTGCCTGTACTTGGGGGGCTCCTTCTCCAGGCTGTCCCTGCTGCTGGAAACATGGCAAGCCACAGGGGTTCCCATCCCCTTGATCCACCTCCACCACTGCTTGCTGGGATATGCCACCAGTGGGGCTTGAAATGGGGCTAGGCCAAGATGTTCAGCCTGAACTGCCAAATGTATCATGCCAGGTACTTCTGTCTGACACAGCCTGAATCTTCCACATCATGGAGAAACGTTACTTGAGGGCATGTGTGGCTGCAAGGAACCAGTCATTCAATACATATTTCCCCTGAAAAACTTTCTTCAGCATCTGCACTGCTCCATGATTATCTGAATGCCATTCAATCTACCTCTAACTTGAGTTGCCCAAGTATATTTGCATGTATATTGTAAGCATTATACTAAATGAGATGGGACTGCCTGTGTAATCATGCCATGACTTCCCCTTAGGGAAACCGGGTAAAATTATGTTCCATTACATTTGTAAAATACTACCCATTAAAAGCAGGAATAAAACTTTTACGTTCATGTGAAACAAAGCAGAAAAGATTCTCCACCCTTTAACTTGTGTCAATTTTGATATGAAAGAAGCATTTTCCAGGAAAGCAGAGATTCTGAATTTGACTTCAGTAGTGTGAGCTTTTGGCTTTGACTGTTTGACAGTTAAGCCTCTTTCCAAAATTCAGTTTTTTAAAATTTAATATTATGAAATAACACCAGAACAAAACCAATTCATCTGCCTTGACAAGGAGAGACATCAGCTTTGGAAAAGTCCTTCTTGATGAATTTTTCTTACTTATTATTGTGCAAGACATGAAAGAAAAAAAATTATTCTACTATACTCTTCAGTGTCCTTTACTCTTGCTGCTGGTCAATTCATTGTTTTAATTCCTTGATACTCTGGCAAACTTTCAAGTATGTCATGGGAGAATTTTAAAAATGAAGCATTCATTTAGAAGTCATACAGTGGTGATATATATACAGAGCTTCAATTTAAACCATTATTGCATACCATCCTTTTCCTTCTGTAATAATCCATTAAATGCTTTCAAGTATGGAGAAGGAATAGCAACCTGTAGATCTGAATGGAGCCCAGATGACCTATAAAATACATCCTACCTCACTGCCTGACTAGTTCTAGCTCTCATCTCTAATGGTTGCTGTTGTTATTCTACCATCCAGAAAACCACACACATCAATTATACATTCTTCTGGGTCACGAATCCATTTTCTTAGGCAACGTATTTGTATTAATGTATGATGCTTTTTCTTCAACCTGTGAACAAAGTTGAAGGTCTCAATACTAAAAAAAATATTACTGTTTCATAAACTGTGTTGATAATTGGAAAATATCTTCATGAAGAGCAGAAGATACAGCTTTTTGACCTATTTAGAAGTATGTGTTTAGGTGTCTCTTTATTACACCAAAGGTATTAGGCAGCACTTCGTGTTGTATGTGAACATTTTTTCTTTTGTTATACTGGTGTCTGGCAGCACAGCTATAATTAAATATCCTTTGCCTTCTCTATGTTATGACACTTACAACTCAGTCATTTTAATTGGACTTTCCTTAGCATAGAAATGACTGGTTCAAAAAGCAAAACTTTTTTGTCCATGAAACAAATGCAAAACCTACACTTATGGACTATCTCAGTGACTTTCTTAAAGTCTTTGACCGACGTTTGCCTTTTTTTAAATGATCACGATAACAAAAGCTTCAGATAATTCTATTTTAAATAAGCCTAAGGCAGTCCTTCGAATTAATTTTTTTCACAGACACTATTTTCATAAACAAAGCGCTCATTATTACATTTCTGTAAAAGTCATTTCACTTTTCTGATTGACAAAATAAGTTGAATAGTTTGGGGGAGGTAACACATCATTTCCAAGGGATTCTCACATCATGTATATTCTTAAAATATTTTTGTGGTTGAAAAGTTAAAAGTGTAGGTTTTAAAACTCAAGAAAGTGAGAAAATTCAGGGTAATGGTCCTGAAGCCTCCTCAGCAGGATATGATGCCCAGGGCTGAGCTTTGCCAAGCTGCAGGAGTTCATGGCGCCTGAGCAGCAGGCAACAGCATCACCAGTACTCCTAGAGGCTGGAAGAGCATACCCAATGCAGAGTCAGTCACTGGAACGCAGACAACCTGCCTCAAGGAGATTGCTTCCAGCCGCAGGGTGCTTACACCAGAGATGCTGTCTGAACAGCCCAACACCAGTTTCAAGACCAAGTCAGTGGAACAACCCCCTGCAGCAAAACTGTTGTATTTTCATCATTTGCAGGCTCCAGTCTCAGCAGCCTGCTTATTGCAGAGGCAGTTGTGCTGACTACAAGATTAGGCTCCTTTCCTACAGTCACTTAGGGCACCGCAATAAAATCATGGTATATTTAAGTGATGCAAAGTGACCTACTGAAAATGGTTATTTGAGATGGTCAGTGAATCTTGTAGCTAGCCAAGTAATGCCACAACCAAGAGCGCTGTGAAAACATCCATTCACTGGCAGACACATGCACCTGCCAAACTAGAAGAAATCCACATATAACTACAGAGAACCAAAAATTGCTCTGTGTATGTATATGTACACACATGAATGTTCACATTCATACAAATACACATTTTAAGTCACACACACCAGTGGGCACAAACCTTTACAGAGACCTGGTGGCTTTCCTCCTGCTATTTCCTCCATCCAGTCCCCGCTGAATTGCCATGCACAAAGCAGCTCTCCACTTTGGAGACCAATGACCAGGGGTGTGGCACCATCAGGCAAATGCTTTAAAAAATATTTTCATGCTCAGTTCTTTCCTTTCTGGGGAAAAAAAAAATAATTTCTGGAGTTGGCTTAGAAAACTTCGTCCATTTCAAACCTACATAGGCATGGGATGCATGATCTTGCACTTCTCATTCTCGCTCCTCCTTCCCCTGATAGAGTCAGCCAAAGTAGTCCCGTCTCTCTAGGGACATCAATGTACAGGGTTTGTAAAGGGGTTTACACCATGTTTGATCAGACACAGTTTTCAGGACAAGTCAATGTTCAGCACTCAGGACTGGCATTTTCAATGTGCAAACTTCAAGTGAGTGTCTTCAGGTGTTGGGGAGCCAAGAGACGATGGTGGCAGAGCTGATTTTAGGCATTTCATCACCACACCAGGAGGACCACATTAATTCCCAGTCGCCCATCCCGTCGACCCAGTCTGTGCCTTCACTCACCGCTCATCAAGCATGTTTTTAAAGAAAACTCTGGTTTTATCTGTGTGAGGATACAGGTAGCCTGACATGTAAGCTGAAGTTAGAGAGGCAGCCGTAGTTCTGCACTCCTGCATTTCACCTGGTCACCAGTTTCAGGTGCCTAAAGCAGCCAGTGGGAACTATTTAGCTGAATCCTGTTGAGATCTATAAAAAAGTGAGGGATAAATATTATTTTAACATTGAGGTTTCTGGTTGGCTGGTCGGTTTGTTTGTTTGTGGAGGCAAGGGGGTGTGTTAGGTTTAACTTTATTATAACTAAGCCTATATAAATGCAAATAATGTTTCTGTAGATATAATTTCATAAAGCAAAACTACCCACAATCTTTAGCAGTGAAATTCAAGTGGCAACTGTGACAAGCAAAGAAAAATGAATGCAGTTAACTTCAGCCATCCTGCTCATCTGAAAGCTTGTGTCAGTTCCTAAATAAGCTTTTCATTTTCCTATTCAGTCTGCTGATCTTTGTTGATTTACAGCATGAATGAGCATGGCACATTGCAACTTGTAGAGTATATTTTTCCTAAATAATAAAACATTTATTGCAGACCCATCAAGCCTGCTAGTAGCTTTGAATTATTATTGCAATGAAGTGCCATGTTAACAACTCATTTACATTGTTGCAGAAGACTCTACGTTAACACTATATGTAATTTAATCTCCATTTAGGATAGAGGACTCCCCAAAATATATCTAGAACTGATAAATTACAACTTTATGCTATTTTTCTAATGAACCTTTTCCCAAGATGAGGCTGCCTTCATCAAGTTGACCCTGCCCCTTACCTTCCACAGTGTGCTGATGGCAGCTGAGCAAACTGTTTCCAGTGGTCTTCTCCCCAGCAAGCCCCAGCCTCACATTGTTCCTCTGGTAAAACAGGAAAGAGAAAGTATATTTAATGGAGAGCTGCAAAGACCTTGTTGCTTTGGGAAGGAAAGACTTTGTTGGGCAGAGAATGAGGTCAATATTCTGGTGCCTGTTTGAGGGGTCTGACCCACTGCTTCAGTGTTGGCCTGGGGCGGGTAACTGCTGGTCAGCTGAGGAAGCACAAGAAGCACAAGGTGCCTGCAGAAGCATGAGTTTTGGGGCTCAGGGGTTTTGGCAGCTGCTGTGCTTGGAAGGAGCCACTGACAGCAGGGCAGTGCCTAACGCTGCCACTCACCGCTGCTGCATGATCCCAGAGAGAAGGGGAATATCACAGGAAGAGGCTTCTGCTGCAGCACTCACATATTTTTGGTGGTAAATAATAATGATAACGATGATAATAACAACAACAGCAACAATTATAATAATAATGTATTAAGAAATGAGGGGGAAAAGTCCTACAGGAAACACAATTCTCGAAGTACCAATCAGAAATGATCCTATGCTTGTACATGTTCCTAAAATGTGTTGGGTGGTACTGCAAAGCCTGTATTAGACAGCTGTAAACAAAAATAGATCAGCAAAACTTTCCTTCTCATAAAGTGAGATTAACTGCGTGGATTTTAAAATGATATATAATACTTGAGAAGTGATCCAAAATACTAGTGGTTTAATGGCAAGGATAACTAACTTCTTACACAGAGGAGCCTGCCTGGAGTAGTGTGACTTGATTTTTAATTGGGTAAAACAAATCTGTAACAAAGCAAAAAGCATCCTTTATAAAAACACTGTAAGACAATACACAATTGATCTCCCCATTTTCTCTCTCTCAAAATATGGGTTCAGGTTTACAATCCAAACCTACAGCACTAAAACAGAGGCAAAAGGTTTCTTCTCAGTCATGCTCTTCCATCATAGGTCTGGCAACCCACACAGGTTTGGTGTCAACTTTAACATCACAGGTCCTCAGCTACTTTGAAATTTAAGGGTGAATGTTATTAAGCACTCACGATAGATTTGTACCTCATTAGTCAGAGACCATAGTCAGTGTAACTCCTCTTTCTAAGAGGATCCCCTTGGCATGGACAATACATTGCAAAACCCACCTTTGCATGAGCATCCTGCACTTTGCAACAACTGCCCCAAGGCTGCAGTGAGGCCACAGCTGATGCAGCAGAGTGAAGGAGAGGCTGTCCAGCACACAAGGAACATACCATGACTGCATCCGGAGATGGTGGTAGGGTATCAGAGCAGGCACAAGACACACCACCTTCACAACAAGCAGTAGGGAAGCCACCATGCTACCCTGCTGTTCTTCCATAGTTAGCTGTGTACAAGTGCTCCTGGCACAGCCACAGTGCCATGCCAAGACTATCACAGTGCCCTCAGACTAGGCTTAGCCACCCTAAATATGAAGTGTATGGACCCCAGGGACATGATCATGTACATAGAATACCCAAGTCATGATCACTTTTGCATTGTGATACCAAGGTTTTGCTAGACACCCGCAAGTCAAAGTACAAATTATTGCTCCTGGAGGCTTGTGATTTATTTATATAAGACCAAGAAAATAATGTTTCAACAGTATTGTTTCTAGTTCTTCACATTTAGTTCTGTTATTTATGAGAAATACATCCTTTCCTGAATGTCATTTGTGTCCAATGAGTCCATATTCTTCCTGCATAGTCTTCCATTTCTACCTAAGTTGTGAGAGGCAACATGTTGCTAACTTCTTAAGCTCTCTTAGGTACTGTCAGTTCTCCAAATTTCAACCAAGCCTTGCCTAACAAATGCTTTGTACCACATCATCAAGCACCCAGTCCTTTGCTGAGATTATTCACTAATACTTTGATCTACTCAGTCTTTAAGACATTTCAAGGTAGGTGAACTTAGCGTGCTGAAGTGCTACTGTCATTTTCTGAGTCCCTGAGACTGCTTATAGTAGAGGGCAGAATTTTACTTCTTATCTACTAGTTTCACTTGCAAAAACATTGGGTTTTGTTGGATTTTTTTTTTCCCCTGAAGAGAAAACATTATTATCCTCTGTAGTGTTCCAGGATGAATAATGACTTTATTCACTTGAAAAACCCTCCTACTTCAGCTCCATTTCAATTTGCTTCCAGGGGCTGACTCTAAACCATTTTCATCTTAAACTAAAAAAGCTAAAGCCTCTCTTATACCACCAGTTGCTTCATTCAGTCCAGTGACAGAAGCTAGACGTCACAGGCACACACACCACTTCCAACACACACTTAACCTGCTCTCCTAACAAGCATCGGTGAGAGAGACAAAGAAGCCATAAGAAAGCAGTAGCCACGCAGTAAAAACTGCTAAATCTGTCCTATTAGTTACAGAAATACTCCTAACGTGCAAAATCGCATCACTGTTATTCAGTTAAAATTGTATGGCTGAAAAAATACAACCATAAAACACTTATCCTACCAAATGGCATTTAATATGTTAATCTGACATGATTTCAATGTCCCTTCCACATGAATAAACTTATTCTGCTTTATTTCAAATAAATTACCCAGTTAGAAAAATTATTTGAACAGTAAGGCACAAATAAGTGAGTATCATTGTTTGCTCATTGACTAGATAAGGAGTTAAACATCTAGAGGTGAAGTGAAGGACAATTAATGTACTAGCCTGCTCAATTATCATACAATGCCCACTTCTCAGGGAATTAGAGCTATTATGATCTACTCCTATGAATAAATGAGAATTTCAGCTCTCAGAGGGTAATGCAATAGTTTTGGAAATAATCTTTTTATGACATTGTGGCTTTATCAGTTAGTTTTAGAATCAGTATAAACACTTATGTATCATAGGATAAGAACTTCAGACAGACTTGTAATTTTTTGTTTTCCTGTTGTTTTAGTTCACTTTTCCTGTGCTCTTATTCTGAAAACCAAAGGAAAAAATTCTTTTTCAGGTCTTCTCCTTTCATGAAATGGTACTAGAAAAGTAATATCCAAATTAAAAAAAAAAAAAAAACACCAATAATGATATGAGCAATCAAAATTCTGCATAAATTGTTTTCCACTGCAACTGAACACCCACTGGAAGTTGCTGTTGACACTCAGTGGTGCTGAAACACTAGAGGGTAACTCACAGCTTCAAAGACAAGGGGAGACAAAAGGACATTTCTTTTAAAATTTCACGTGATCTACTAAGGCATTTGGTTGTATTCAATTTTATATAAAAATATTCTTTCTTGGACGTTTTGACCCAAAGTCTTTGAATCTTTACCAACAGAATTGCAGGTTTTCTCTACAGCTGCCAAGTTTCAGAGTTTCATAGTCATCTTCCCAGCAGACAGAACAAACCTAAATATATGAGACTTTTAAAGCAGCCTGACCACAAAAGAAAGCTTTAGGAGACCCAAATAGTGGACCATATGTGCTATCAAATGGGCAAGCCATTAGCATCAGCTGTGAACATATTGTACCAACTGGGAATGAAAATAAAACATTCAACTACCAACTGTTATAATCTGTAAATAGTCAAATCAATTCCTCTGGGTTCCAAAAATATATGAATAGGGTGACTCATTGGGGCCCCATTGTCCTGTTCATAGGTAATGCAGCAGATTTGTTCCTAGGGAAGAAAAAAAAAAATCAAAACCAAAACTCTGGTTAGTGAGATCTGATACCAGAGACAGTCCTTGTATATTAAAAGGCTACCGGGCTTTTGAAACTATATCTAAATATTGCGCATTAAGGATAACAAAATAAAGATTTCTTCTGAAGCAACTTTTCTCTACACGATGTGCAGCACCAAAAAAAAAAAAAAAAAAAAAGTCCCCATTGCAAATTATGTTGAGAAACTGGCAGAATACTGGAAAATTTATAGAGGGCACCAAACTGCTAAGAATTCATTGTACAGCTGGCAAGTGCACTCCTACCTACTAGTTGCTTCACATTTAATAATGCATGTTATGAACAGATGGATAGAATGTCAATAAGGCTCTCCGTATCATCAGTGGTAATGAAATACTGGACTTTGAATGCTTAATAGCACAGAAAACAAAAAGCCTGGAGGATATTTGTCAATGTCATGCATGCAATACTTTAGCAGTGCTTTAACACTGTTAGTGTGAGGCCATATGTTTCTTCTAACAGGATCTACCATAGCTGGGTGCCAAAAAAAGTTTGACGCTTTTTTTTTTTTTTTAACTCTTACAACATGTTAAGAGCAAATATCCTGTGAATCAGTCAAGCAGAGTAGTCAGCAGAAGTGCAATATCATTACTCTTTTTATTCCATTTCTCAATGACGAGCAGCTATGGGAAACTTGCTAGTAAACATTGTTCTTTATACCCGTTTTGGAAATACAATTGCAAGTAATCTCTTTAAGATTAAACATAGAAGGAAAGGCACTTATTGTCTGTGTCAAGCAATAAATCTAATTGTCAAGACCTGTGGAAGATGTGAATCTGGAATATATTGCAAGCATAAGTAAAGCAGAAAGTATACATAGCAGTGTCTAGGAATTAGACACACAAAAAGGAATAAAATAAAAATTCTCTTAGGCAAATGTCAGCTAAAACATCTAGGGAAAATACTTTGGAATAGTCAAAAGGAAAAAGATAGCACAAAGCTGCCATCCTGAGAGATGCAGACCTGGGAATAAACACACCAGGCACAGGCTTTCCCTGTGAAACAGATGGAGAAGCAGCAACCTAGTAGGTAGTAGCACCTACAAACACTACTAGGGCACCTGGAGTGGTGTTTCCACCCTGCACATTTCTAGGGGAAACCCTGTGTTCAGAACTTCAGAAGGCAGGAGGCAGCTGAGGCAGGTAAGGCTCTGTGAAATGCAGAGATTTCAAGCTAGCAATACAGCTGGAATCCTAAGCAGAAATCAATGTCAGTTTAACTATTGATTCTGGGAGAACAATTAGACAAGTGCTGGGTGTCTAACAGTCTGAAGAATCTTTGCAAAAGTCTCAAGTTCTTTGAGCAGAAAACCACTACTTTCTGCCTTGTGACTCACCCACAAGTGCCCAAACTCCCCACCGTGCCCTCCCTTCCCCACACTGTAAAACCTTCCTGGGCTGCTGCAGTACCACCCAGCCACGATACCCTCAGGTGCACACCATGCTTGCCAGCCAGGACACCCAAAAGTGCCCCAGCTGATTTCAAAGCCACCACACAGGGCCATTGTGAGATGATGATATCTTTGGGATCTCTACCACCAATGAATTCAGCTGTGAAAATACCCATTGTGTTCAAAAGTAATTAGAGAAGGCTGACAGATGAATAGCATTTCCTTAGCAAACCAAGCTAGAAATGGCAGTCGAATACCATGTCAGCCATTTCAGTTTCTTTCCCTTTTCTGCAAGACAGAACTGTCATCACTAATAGTAACAATCTAAGTTGCAATAAAAAGAAAGCCGTTTTTTCCAGCTGCCTACAGTAGATGGTCTATATAGCACCAGTATCCATCAGCACACAGCAGGAGTGTGCTACTGCTTCACTTCTGCAGCAGGAGAAGGATGTGCAGAGAAGCAGAGCCTGTCTCTTAGTGACAGTAATGCACAGGCTTGCCTGTGCTCAGAGGTGGCATGGGCTGGCCCCCTTTCTGTAACCCTGAAATACAAAACCACAGGACTGGTCCATGCTAGTAAGCATACCTGAGAACTTGCTACAGATCTCTGCACTTGCCTGCATGGACATATTTTAGTTTCTGCTAAATAAGGAGTGAAATTCAATGCAGGACTTCCAAACCAGACCTTGAACGAGAGTTTCAGACTCCTCCTCTTGCCCTCTGTTTCCCTGGAAATATCCTGAGCCTTGACCACAGCAGCTGCACTTAACGAGAATGAAATGAATTTTGTGTGAGCTGCAGAACTACAAAGACTAAGAAGGACACACACTGTGGAGCAGAGCACCAAAATGTAGGAGATTAAGAACCAAACAGCAGCTGGGGATCCTCATTCACAACAGCCAGAAAAGCTGCACGTTGAGAAGCAGAAAGCAAGCAAGGGGATCTTTCTCAATTCACTGGTGAAAATATTCTACTTACCAGATTTCTCTTAGCTAGAATCTCCAGTTTGTTGGACCCTGAGAAAAAGGACCTGAAGAAAGTGCTGCAAGTGAGCATCTGACTGTAGTACAGTTTGATAGTAAATGTAGTTCTCAGCCTAGAAGGTCCTAGGTGGGTTTTCAAACCCAAAAAGATATTGATAAACTGAAGAAAGTTTCAAGAACTTCTCAAGGGAAAAATATAATAATCTATAAATATTTGAAGTGTGTAAAGCCATCAAGGGAAAAGGATATAACGAGAAATAATGGAAAGAAAAAGCTTAAGCTCAATAGAGTATCAGGAAAATCTTCCTGACAGCGAGATGTATTAGCCTGTAAAATAGTCTCCTAAAGAGAATATGGAAGCTTTCACTTGGGATTTTAAAAACTACAGTTGACATAACACTAAAAAACGTTCTCTATGAAATAATCCTACATTGGCAGAAAAATGAACTGAATGATCTGTTATGTCTTTTCTCTTTCTAAGTTCCTTCAGCCTTTGATGCTTCGGGAACACATCCTGAACAGCCAAAGGTTATCAGAAAAGAGCTTCTTCAATTAATATGATGAACAACAAGATTACAAAGGTGATCTTTGTGGAAGCCTATTACAAAGCATGTCTTTAAATGCTGGAAAGTAGGTGCTTTTCAGATGAGAAATTTTTCCAAAGACCTGCCACATATGACCCCAATCCACCAGTTTTCCAGTACATGCTTAATTTTAAGTATGTTTTAAGACATTAATTTAAAGACAACCTAAACCTATGGTCTGAAATAAACTTATAAGAAAAGGGCTTTCCAAGAGTCATCGAAAATTTCCACACTCTGAGCACAAATGTGGCAAATGTCATGTATAATCAAATTTAAACAAACAATAATATTTGCTACGCATGTGTTAACACCTTTCAAGTCTCCACTGACAAGGACAGGCTACGTTAGTTTGGAGCGACTATCTTGATCGCTGGTCAAAACCACACATCTTCCTGCACTAATTCCTATTTAGTTTAACACATCTGACACTGTGAACAGTGTTAACGAATATTACAGTCTGTCATATTGACTTGTACACAATAAAAAAAGATGCTGAACTTAATTCAGAGTATACTTCCCCAAGTATATTCTGTATTTCCATCTTGAAATTATCCTGTTAAATCATACATTTATGTCATTACCAGTACTAATATTTAGCACATACTGCTATCTCATCACTGCTCTAAATCACTAATGGATAGTTTAACATTAGGGCCATGGAAATAACTGATTAGCTGGGTCACTGACTGAGAACGAAAATATTTTTTTAGAAAACTAACCAGTAAACGTAACCTACAATAATGTTTTTTTCAGCTTTTTCTTGTCAAAACGAACAGGACCGTTCCATTTTGGACCAAAAAGGGTTGTTTCTCTTTCTTTTGGTGACTGCTCAAGGGCTGCTCCAACAGCAACAGATATAAAAGGTATAGTAAGAGCCTCTCTCAATCCAGCACCTTGAGCCCCCTGGGTAGGGTTTGCCTTTTGGGCAGCAGCAAGGCATTCCGGAAGGCTGGGTGAGCCTGTGCTGTTTGCTGCAGCTGCTGTCCAGCACAGGAGGGGCGATTCTCACTGCAGTGAAGCTGTCAGTGTGCAGCCTGATGCTGCCCAGAAGCACCGGTGGAGGGCACAGACCTGCCATGCAGATCATCAGCACATCGCCATGGCCATGCTGGCATCTCTACAGACATGGTCCCTGAGCTGACATAACTGGTACCTGCCACACAACCCATGACTGAATGGAAAGCCAGGGTTTTGCTTCCCTTAGGAAAATACCTGAGGACTTTAGCAAGAATAAATCAATAAGGACGAACAGACAACAGTCCGAGCACTTGGAGACTGCATTAGAAAATGTTAGCCCATCAGAAGCTTTAAGGAGTCCTATCAGTTCAACAGCAGAAGTACAACTTCTTATTAAATACTTTGCCACCAATAAGCTGTAAATTATTTTATCCAGGAACATTACTGAGTGCAAATCAGGGCTGATTTAAATGGAACTCTCCATTTACATACTTTAAATAACAACGTGCTGTTTATATATTTCTAAAAAATTCAACCTGTGCATCCATGGACCATACCAACTATAACTTAAGAACGAAAATATCAAATATCTTGTTGTCCAAACGCTGTGTTTTCACATATTGAAGAAGTCTAGAGCACAGGTGCACCTCACTCCCTTAGTCCTACTTTAAATCCTCCACCCCTTGCCACGAGGATTTTATCCCAAAATAACTCTCCAGTTTGGTAGAAACACAAAACCTCAGCATGCTGAGGTGGCACTGCTCTGCTCCTTCAGTCACAGGAATTTCTTCTAAGCAGCAAGAGTGAGGATGAGGAGGAAGGAAAGCCTTTGCTCATGGACTGCTCTCCCAGCCATCTGGCCAGGTATCCCACCCACCCCACAGGGACCTCTGTTCCCCTTCCTCCCCCCCAGCCCCATCCTACTGTCCTCTCCTTCCCACCTTTTCTCCCCACCCCCATTTATTTTTCCCTCTTATTAGAAGACTTGTCATAGGGGTTTATTATTATTTTTTTCTGAATTTTACAGCTGGCACATCATCCCCTGCTGCACTAAATCAACACTTGTGAAAGCAGCAGCCTTCGAGTGACTGACTAGAGCCACTGCTCACAGAAGTGTCAATTTGGTACAGCAGGGGATGGGGTCGCAGCTGCAGAAGGAGAAGAGAGGCCCTGTTTTATGCTTTAAAATGGTAAAAATGTCAGAGGGGAGGGAAATCTATACAAAATGTAAAAAGGGTGTTGAACAAAGAAAAGAGAGAAAAGGAGGAGGGAGAAAAGGGGTCAGAAATAAGGAAAAAAGGAAAATGACACTGCACAATGGAATGAAATCACCAGTCAATAAAATACAGGGTTTTTTGTAAGTGGGCACTTTCAAGTTAAAAACAAGTCCTGAGCATATCATAAAATACAAACCTGCTAGTAGTATCCTTCTGCTTTGGGGGGTGAAGTCTGGCTCATAAAACTGAAATTATCATCTTAAGTGCCTGTGATAGGGTAGGATGTGCTTTAATCACAAATATAGGGCATAAAAAGGAAATTATTTCACAGAGGACTTGCTTTCAAGAGGAGTTTTCAAGTAGAAGACTGAGAATCCTGTGTTCAGAAATTTGAATCTGCAAAAGTGAAGACAAATTTCATGTTCTGGAGTCAGTTTGGACACCCCCAAATCTAGCACCGTTTAGAGGCCCCCACTTGAAAGTAGGTACCTAATATTTTGAAAGTTAAAAGAAAAATAAACCAAAGAAAAGTATAGACCCAAAAGAATTCACAAAAAAACCCTTTGTTTTTCACATTACATAAATATGTAAATTAACCTAATGCATATTTCAAATACTATTAGCATTAATGTTTTGCTTTAAAGGATGCCCTTTGTTTCTGCTAATTTTTTTCTGGGAGCTTCTCTTTACTTACTCTCTATTAAATTTCCAAAGTATACTTGCAGTAAGGGAAAATGAACTGGCTATATAGCTCTAACATATTCATACAGCCTATGTATTGCTAAAAAAGAAAAAAAAATCAAATAACTACACCATTTATTTATCTATTTCCACAGAAAGTGAAACCACCTCCCCTGCACTGCCATTACTCTTTGGCAGCCCACAGCATCCCAGGCAGGGCAGAGACAGGTTTCCTGAAAAAGCAGCTCTGTCCTGCACAATTGCCTCCCTCACGTTTCTCCACAGTCCTCTCAGATGCATGTGTGCCATGTGTGTAATTTTTTCTACCCACGAATTTTAGTGAAAGTATAGAAAGCTGCTGCCAGGTCAGCTCTGAGTACAGAGAACACCTGGGAGAGCAGAGGTCCCACCTTTTCCTCAGCAGTTTATCAAGAACCACAAACAGCTCAACATAGTCAAAACCTTGTACTCGGGATTCCATCCCATTCCCTTTTCAGACAAGAGCAAGGCAAAGCCCTCACTGTGCTATATGGAATATTTAAGTAATATTTCAGGAATACAGGTCTACAAAATTTGTCTTTCTAGGTCACCATGCCTAAGCAATCTAATTTTCTGTCTCCACTGCTTTCCCTTGCCAATGTCAACAATCCAGATATATAAAAAGAATAAAATTCCTTAAACAGGTAGACAGAACTAAAAATCAGAAGCCAAATAAAGAGCCTATTCAGAGTTGATATTCCCTAACAAGACAATTCAGCTGTGCATCAACTGTCGAACAGACAAGGCAAGCCAGCCTCAAGCACTGTATGGAAAAGTTTCAATTTCTCTTTAAAGTATTTACTGAGAGTTCATCATTTCATCTGGCCCAATATTTAACCCTCTTTGACAACAGCAGGACTTGGTTTACAAGTCTCACAGTTGCTGCCTGAGATGCAGATTGTAGGTACCTGCAGGGCTGCGACTCCTCCTTGTGGTAAGGTGGCTCTCAGCTGTCCTGCTGCCCACTGACTGCTCTGCAGGGGTGGATACCTAACCACTGGGTGCCTTTCTCCGTCATCTGCGCTCTTTGTCCCTAAACTGGTAGAAAACAATGAATTTGTGCCTAGCCAGAGCCAGGGAGCCCAGCCAGCAGGTAAAACCCACCACAGCCACCTCCTGCAAGCTCTCCTCCTGCAGGACCGGTCTGGGTACGTCCAGCAGAGAGTACTTGCATCTGCAAAGTACACTTGGCTATACCAGCAGATAGGCAGCAAGTCCCCGTGCTCCCCAGGAGAAGTTAAACACAACCATGTGGCCTTGAGAGACCCCAGTGCAGCTCAATACCTGGCCCCTGTTCAGACTTCCAGTATTTACAGTATCTGTGGCTCCTCCGGTGGCTCCCCTGAGTACACCTCCAGTCCAGCCAGGTGGCCTTTCATCAGCTAAAGTCCTTCAGAGTCGTGAGAATTTTAAGGCACCTCTGTACCACCAGCAATACATGTGGCAGGGTCCGGGTGCGCTGTGGGTCTGTGTTTGGGGGCTCATGGGGACATAGGGTACAGGCTTCCCCAGCTCTCCCAGCCTGAGATGCTGTGTGACATGGATGCATCTGGATGCAATAGCCCCAAGGGGCCCTTCCTCAAAACTATTCTCCTACATTTTAGGGCTTCTTTTCTTTCTCTGTGCATTGTGTGGCTTGAGTCAATATGCACCCTACTGTAATACCTCTCTCCTCCTCTTCTGACCTTATCTGACCCCTATACTATTCACAATGTGAACTTTCAACATACTCCATCAAAAGTCATAAATAAAAAGACACAGATTCTGCCCCACAGAAAAATCAGGCATGGATACATGTGAAGAACAAAAAGTATGATGTCTGCAACTGGTCTAGGAATATAACGTTAGTCATTTTATAAGGACTTCTTGGAAGGAGCATATTTGCAGGACAGATTTCAAATGTGGTCTCAAAACTCACTTTACTACAAGAATTCGTTACTCCCCTTACCTCCACTTCATTCTGCAAACTAAATCATGCTGCCCTTCAGCTCCCATCACTATTCCATCGCCCATCCAGCAATCATCACTCTTCATTGATACTTCCATTTGACTCTATGCTTCCTGTTCATAATAAGTACTGAAAAGATGCAAACATTCTTCTTTTCCTCATTTGTTAAATTAAAACATTAAAAAAGGCCCCCCAAAAAAACAACCTCCAACTACATTAATTTTTAAGTCAATAGTTAACAATATCTACTATCTTACATATGTGGCCTTGTTTCTTTCTAGCGGTTAGACTAGCAATACAAATATCAGACTAATTATTAAATAAAGAACTCCTTTGTTCAGTTGGTAGAACCGTTGGGTGCTAAAGAAGTCATGTTTAGGTTTTAGCAAGATTAACGTTATGTCATCTCACTATATTATATCAACATACTGATCTACCAGTCTAATCATATAGCATTCTTCAGGCTTGTTCTAACTGTACACAAAAAGACACACACCCCCAGATCAAACACAGTTTTTAAGTTTGTTACAGACTCTGCCTACATAAAACATACGATATGCAGAAACAAGAGAAAAAGATGTCCCCCATGCATGTTAGGCAGTTCATCAATTCAAACACATCTTCTCTAATCCTAGTTCTTGCAGCAATCCTAATGCAATTGAAAAATTCTCTGTGAACAAATTTAAAAGCACAAGACTGACATTAAGCAAATTAATCATTATCAAATTGATCTGTGCCCTTTTCATTCACCTTCCTCAGTTGGTCAGTATTCACTTAGCTCATTGAGTATATCAAATTACACGAATATCTCAAACCATCTTCGGAAAGTATTTGCACAGTACGAACAACGAGACTACCAAAGACAAAGATCTGTTCTCCTGCAGTCAAATTCCTCTGTCTTTTGCAAGATCTACAGTGTTTCCATGAAAAGTCCTGTAGTGGTAACAGCTGCTCCTTGGCATTAAAAGTGCTTTCAGGACTTGGGGGGGAGGGGGAGAGAAAGACAGACAGACAATCTTTTCCTTTGATTTTTACACAAATCACCTAGTCAATGTAAACACACACAGACTGTAAAGCCCTATTTCTTTAAAATGGGCCTATTTTTCTACCATCACTAAGTCTTTCTCCAGTTTACACATTTTTCTTCCCTTAAGTGGAGAAATACTACTGCCTGTTCAGTAGCAAGGATCAACTCAACTATTCCTGGTCCCCTAGTACTGAAGTTTTGCTCTAGAGCTGCTCTTGTACTGTGTCACTCTGGATTAACAGCTGAGAGATAGGAGACTTTTCACAATGGTGAAAAATTATCCATGGTTAAATAAGGACTCAAACACTTCAGTAATCCCTGCTTTGAAAGGGATGCAGTAACAACTGCAACAGCACTCAGATCTGTCAAAAGGTCTTGTGTTAGTAACCATGTTGTGTTTCATCCTTTGTTTACACTGGTGATGAACATTGGTTTCACTTATCGTGACAAATGACAGATGCTAGTCATGGTGTTTATGGCACACAGATGCCATACTGGTGGGCACAATATAAAAGAATCCAAACCAAGCAGGAAAACACATTTTGGCTTTGGGTACTGTCAGTGTGTCCTGCTAGCAGAATAGATCAAGATAAGAAAATATGGCTGAGCTAATATTATGCTGTGTGACAGTAGTTACCACAGTTGTTAATGCTGCCATGGCTGAACTTCTGGCCTGCTTTCTACAAGTCTTTATTCACACAGGCTTACACCTCAGACTGAAAACCAGTAGCAAGTAGCCAAAAATCTCCTCCCACAAGAAAACTTTCCTTTATTAAAAAACTAGTTACTTATACTCCATACAGATTTGTAAATCTGAATGATTGTATCAATAATTGAATTCCAGGAATTTTGAAACAACCGATATCTTAAAAATCAGAATACACAGTCTCTAAATACTTAAATGATCAGAAACTACAAGAAATATTAATAACTAACCATTATTTACACACTAATCCATGATTATCCATTCCAAAATAGCCCAAAAATACAAAAACAGAGCAAAGCGTACACTTGCCGTTGCAGGACTACCACAGTACATTTCCCACTCTTGGAGTGGAATTAACATGTGAGGATTGACATGTGTCACTACACTATTTGGGGTGGCAGTAAGAGTTTGGAGGACACCTGAGACCTGGTTTTGGTGGCAGAGGATGTCAGCAAAGGGCCACCTGAAGCCCCTTCTCTGCCCCTTTCTCCCACCCGCCATACCACCAGCTGCTCCCAGACCCATCATCATAGCTGTTCTCCAGAACTGCTCTACAGAGTAAAACCAAAACCAGAGAGCTTTTTACCAGCTCCTTCTCCTCCCCAGCCTGAATCCTTGGTAGGGCACAGCCAGCTGCAGTAGTCTGAGATGCTGCACTGTCCCATAAAGACTTCTGGGTTATTTCTAAAATGCTCCCAAACACAAAGAGGGGAAAAACATTAATATCAATTAATTCTTAGCAAAATGACAATTGTGAAAGTGGAGCAAATATTTATTTTCTAACAAGTGCATTGTTATGGAAACAGCTGGAAGACACCGTTAGCTCTGACGTGCCGTGCCAAGGCTTAGGTGCCACAAGGCACCCTGAGCTGTGGCAGCATGGCCCTGCAGTGGCAGCTCGAGCCAGGCAGCCCTCAGCACCTAGCGAGAGCAGCACCCAACGGGAAGTTTGCAAGTACTGACAGGTTCTTGGTGAAGCAAATGGGGAAAGCAGCCCTAATTCCCACAAAGCTACTGCAATTTACATTAGAGCAATTCTGACCTACTTTGTAGGTAGCAAGTTATCTCATTAATTATCTCAAAATAGCAGATCGTTCTGTATGAAGAGATGAAAACCCAAATCCATCATCTCCGCTGAGAGGAGAAACACCCAAAGCAAGACAATTCAGTGCTTGTCACTGCAGCTGTATTTTCTTCTCCTAGGTAATAAACAGATGACCTGTAGATATTTAGTTACACATCCATGAGATGATAATAACTGAAGCCAGCATCCCTCCGCATAAGCTGTGTACGGAAGAGGCTGGTGCCTGCAAACAGCCCCATCCTGCATTAGAGCTGCTGAAGCTGAATGGTCCTTGTCCCACACATGGCCACAGGATCCTCCCTCAGTGAAGGGCTGAACAGCGATATTTGGTGACTTCTAAAAGGGCGTTATCCAGGTTTTTTATAACTAGCTGGTCTACAAGCATTTTTTCGCTCAAAGCTTATTTGTCCTTATAAAACTTAAGCAGACCTGGTTAAAAGTAAACAAGAAAATCCAATAAACTCTAACCCAATAATTTTCTCATTTTGCACATAACCAATAATTCCTTGATCTTTTCTGTATGATAAAAAAAGCTTTTTGTCTCCGTAATTGCAATTAATTTTGTTTTCAGGTTTATATCATTGCTGTATCCATATATTAAACACACAGTGCATTCATAAATGAGCATGTTCAGCTAGTATCCAGATAAAGGAGTGGAAGAATTCCTTTAAAAAAATTGATATTTCATTCCAATTATAAAAGAAACCAAATCTTCAAACATTGGAGTACAATGTAGCTACCCTAGAGAATAGATATTTGGTTTTCTGACCAGCAGTAAGAGTTCGTAATTGAACAGCTGCAGAAAAAAAGAGGGAACAAACATACCAACAAATTAGTTTTCAAGCCTATGTTCACAGAGAATTTTCTACTCTATTGTGCTTTTGATCACAACATGATAAATAGAGTCCCTCACTCACTTCTGTGATCTTCTACAAAACAGATTAGAATGGTCCATGGAAGTTTAATCTATTATATTGTACAATCCCTCACTCACAGGAGCAAATTAAGCACATAGTCCAAGTATTTGAAGAACTGAAGCCTGTTCACAACCGTTAGGAGTATTGTAGCCCAAGTATTAATTCATTTATTAAACAGATACAATCCTTTTTGAAAAATTTCTGCTATGTTCTTTAATCAAAGAACAGTACCTTTGTTCTTGGGAGGTTTTCTAAGTGCCTTGGTCATTATTGGTGTTTGCAAACAAGGTATCAGTCAGAACAAGAAGGCAAAATTTAATCATACCTATTTTAAAGGTAGAAACCTTATTTGTATATTTTCAGAGATAATGGAGGAATACATCATAAAATATGAATTTAATTTATAGATATGTATGTGCATCCATGTATATTGGTACAGTCTTCTACTGCTGAAGTCATAAATGTTTTAATGCCTTGCCTGTGTTTGTTCATTTCACATTTCAGGGAAGAAAGAAAAAGAAGGTTCTTTACTGCAGTACAAAGAAAGATGTTCTAATACCAAAAGATCCAATTAAAATAATAGGGCCATTTATTTCAGTAGGATTTCACACGTACAAGAGAAATGCTAACCCTTGGGAGAATGTTCTCAGCTCATTTAACAATATATGTTTCCTCCAATATGAAAACTTTAGCTTTTGCATTATAACATCATTGCTAACAAGGCACACGTATATATCTCATAAGTAGACGGAAACACGAATGTGGGAAGAATGATAATGGTTCTTTATCCATAATGCACTCATCTCAGGATATACATGCATCTGTTTTGTACTCACACTGAGTAGCTTTTTCCTCTCCACACATTTAATATACACACTCAAGAAAGGCTCTGTACTCTGAAAGACAATAAAAAGATTAGTAAAGAACTATAAGAGAGACCAGTCAGGAAAAAAGCTATGGAAGGAAATAAAAAGGAAGAATTTGTAGTCCAGATCCATGACTGCCAAAACATTTTAAAAGGTAGCTTGCATACAGCTTTTTTGCACCAGCCAAAACAAACAGATCCACTCCCAGAGTGAAGTGTAGCCTGGGCCACTCTTGCACCCAGTGCAGTGAGCAGCAGTGGGGAGGTGGCTCAGAGCTCTGCAGGTGCCAGCAGGCTCCCTGGCCACTGTCACCAGCCCAAGGCATGCTACCACGCCTGAAATCTGCAACCTGGGAGATGCTGTCTTTGTGGTGGGTGTCTGGGAAGAGGGGTCTGGATGACTGTATAGTAGAAAGGCTAAAATTATTGGGTCATTCAAAGTGTGCCTCCCTTTTTTGAGTACCTGAAAAAAATTCTAAACAGAGATGAGTTTTTCAGGGTACAACTGATTTTATGGGTCAGTTAAAGATATTCAGGACTGGGATCCGATGCCAGTGAACAATTTCTAACACCTGGGCATTTTAACATTATAATTAACTCATAAATTTCTGTGTTTATACTAGCATTTAATTTTTCCCATTTGTAACAAATTTCAAAATCAACCAGTCAAGTCATTAATGAGGGGAAATTTATTTTTATAGAACCCTTTTCCACTGACTATCAGCATACAAATATTTTTACCTAACCACGAGGACAAATGTAACACTAAGATTTCAAAGACCGAATCCCTAAATGAATTAAGGCAATAATCTCAAATTACAGATACAGTCCTACAGTCAAAATGTCAAAATTATGTCTGTCCAATTCAGGATGGAAATATGAATGATGTGATTAGGCATTTCATAAAGCATACATAAGGGACAGACCTCTAGGAAAAAGTTGGTCTCTGAATACTTTTTTTCTGCAATACAGTACTTGTAAGCCTAGAACTAAAACTTACGCATGCCTTATATATTTGATTGACTCCATAAGGTTTTCATCTAAATTCAAAATATAACCGTGTTTAGATATATCTGAACATTTTATTGCATTTAGTTATGAGATATGAATTTTTCCTGAGAGAACTTGGGGCACAAAACATTGCCATATCATTCCAAACAAGTTAATTCTGAAATGGGCTTGAATCAATAACACAAAAGAGGCAGTAAAGCCAATTTTTACGGTAGTCACAGTTGCATAAAATAATATCAAGACAGTCAGATTGAAAGCTCCCTGCGTCACAAATATAATTTGCAACCAACTCTAAGCACAAAGAGGAAATAGATAGATAGACGGAAGATATAGATAAAAACAAATGGTAGATACATAGGACAAAAGGAACTGGTGGTAAAGAAAGAATGCAGAGTAATTGCCATCCAATACAGTGTGAAAAAACCAAACAAGTATGCCATGTAAGTAATTCAAGGTAAATAGAATGCTTTTCTTTCATTTAGGCTTTAAAACCGTTATGAAAAGGCTTTCTTTTCATTCTATCTGTAATGCATAGGCAGACAGGGGATGAATGTATAAATAAGTATGTCACTGCAATACTTGGCTTTTAATGAAAATGGATTTTTAATGATCCAAAAAGCTACATTTCTCTCTGACTTGCTCCATTTCCAGACGATCAGCAGGAAGTAGGTACAGCAAATGCACTTGTTTTCCATGTCCTTCACTAAATCCCAGGACGACTGAGCATCCAAGCACTGTAAAAACCAGAGTCACCATTATGCAGAGTAGATACAGAGAAGCTGCACATCTTTCATTGTTTTTATTGAACTTTCAGAGCTCTGTGACACTGCTGCGCCTTCTCCCATGGCAGACCCTAGTGCGGGTTATCTTGCACTCCATATGCATAAATAAAGGAGGATGCATGGCAATGTGCCTTCCTGTTGTTCTCTGCCTCAAGGACACTTGTTAAAAGTGCACCATTCCTCCCACCCCCCAAAGCAGGCACACTGTGTTGAAGTGCTCCATGTGAAACTCTCAGCGCATGAATACCGGAGGATTTAGTCTGCAAATGAAGAAAAGTCACAAGGGGGAAAGAGGCTGATGCAATCTGTATCCTTCTTGCTGTCTGGACACAAAGAGTTCTTCTTTCCAATGTCAAAGCTCTTGTTTCAGTCAGTAATAAACACTGAAAAATGTTTAATAATGTACTAGCTAGTACAAACAATACCTTTTTTCTGTTTGTTCATGCAGGCAATAATATTTTTTTAGACTTCAGTATCATGATAGAAAAAAGGGACATTTTCCTTACTTTACCTCCATCCATGAAGTTTTGTCTACAAATATTCCTTGTAAGGTACGCTCATAGATTGGGAAACTAATATAGTTGTCATAAAACTAAGGGAGCATTTAAAATGGGCTGGGACTCCTTTATTCACTTCACATTCAATACTTCTTAGGTAAGTGTTGTGCAATGTATGTTACTTGAAAAAAAAATATCTCCATGTTCATATCCTGTGTTAGCATTTTTACTACTTCTTTCAAATATTAGAAGACACAGAAGGGATCAACACGAAGAAAAATACTGTTGAAAAAGATAATGACTGTAAGGTGCCACACAATTAGTTAAAAAATGCTCCCATCCACTTAATGGGTCAAAGCAATACAGCTTCACAAAGGGCCCTTCACAAACGGAATCAAATGACATCTGCCATCCCCTTTCCTTTTTCTTAAAAATGTATTTTTAAAATTGGGGAAAAAAACCAAGAAATCCCATTTGTGAGACACTCCCAAACTCATGGTTTTTTTCCATTTTGTCTGCTGTCCTTATTCAGAGTGCCTGCCAATTAATATTTACCAAATGTCTCTCCCTTCTTTATTTAAATCAGTTCAAAAACTGCACCTGTTTCATAAGACCTATGTGTGCTTCTGACAGCTGGTATTTGAGAAAAAACAAGTCAAAGTACTTAAAAATCCTAACAAACTGTGTTAAACTGGAATCAAGAAAGACAATGTTAAGATTAGTTCTGCTAGTACAATATACCAGCATCGCACATGGGGGTACCCCAGAGACACAGGAGATAGATGTACGGTACACAGCCTGGGAAGGATACTGCACGTACAGGCAGAAGCACAGAGCTGTGCCAGATAAATGAGAAGTTTCCAGACCCTGCACAGCCCTTACGCCAGGCCAGCGCATGCCCCAGAGCAGCAAGTGCCATCTCCCCAGCTGCATTTGGGAAGGATACACAGGATGGGCACTAAGATATTGGACCACAGCGCAGATGCTGAGCGAGGCCACAGCAGCCAGCTTTGGAGGTAAGTGAGGGGCACTGGTCTGATCTACAGCCCAGCTGAGGGCAAAGACCCGTGGCATGGAGGCAGCCAGCATCCTCAGCAGCACCACTAACGGCTGGGCTGCCTATGGCTTTGTGTCTCCTCTTTGAGTTTTTCTGGTGACTTAACAAAGATTTCCCCATCGGACATGTGTAACATCTCTTCAACGTTCAGTTAAAGGTGAGCAGTTAATGCAGTATTTATGTAGCTGTTCACCAAGAAACTTAGTATCTTTGAAGCTCTGTCGCACATCGTCAAATGTGGTTGAAATGCAGCAACACATTCAACAGTGAGCATGCACCCTGGAGACACCAGCGTGGCCATACCTGCCTCATTCCTCTAGAAAAGCAGGCAAAAAAAAAAAAAAAATCATGCAAGAGTGCCACAAAAGATCAAGCTCTGGAAAGCTACAATATTCAAAGCCAGAGCTCATTTTAAACAGCAAAACATAACAGGCCAGTTAAGAGCTTCAAAATCCAGCAACTGCCACTGTGGATGGATGACAGCCAGAGGATGCAGCTAAAGCCAAGGCACAGACAGCTAGAGCCATGTGCCAAAACATAGATTCACTCAGAGTTTCACTTAAAATAAGGTTGTTATCAGTGCTTCTCTATGCTACAGGGGAGGAACCAGGTTTGCCCTAAAAGGCTGGACCTGACTCTTTTACATTCTTTTGCTAACACACAGCCTGAAGTATTTTGTACAGCACTTCTGTTGTTTCATTTTATATAGCATTTCTTCCAGATTATCTAGATTAAAGACAATTGCACAAGGGCAGGTAAGTCTTGTTAGAAAGCATCCCAAATAAGGGGGAAGGTAACACCTAACTTGTCTCTAAGATACACAGAAAACATCACAAGTCTGTGTGTTGTGTACACTGAGGTACTCTGCCTGGGATTCTTTAAATAGAATTTGTGGAGGAAGACACTGAAGCTTTTCCAGCTCTTTGAAGTAGTTTTCTTCAATACCACCATTCCCATATTTCCAATTACATTTTTTTCCTGCCCTCACATGATCTGCAGAACCAGGATCAAGCATCCTGCACTGTGGGCATTAAGAAACTGGTGATACTGGAACGGATTAACAACTATAGGGCTGTCCCCTATGGCAGTCAGCAGAGTCCCAAGCCCTGTAGTGCTAAGGTGGATGTGGCCAGCTCCAGGGGCTGTGATGTGACCCTGAACGCCAGAAATGCATGCTTATTTCTGCAAAGATCCTTCCATGCCACAGCACCCTTAAATAGCATCCAGGTCACTTCTGTACCATAGCTCATACAAACTAACTGCTATCACGCTAACAGACACCATTCAAAGAATTTATAACATTAAAGACATTTTAATGTGTTATTTTCAAATGCATTATTTAAATTGGATCATTTCTCTAAAGCAGCATCTCCTATCCTTGAGTCATTTGTTAATTCTGCATTAAAATGCACCCTTCTTACTAATGCAGTGTTTTAATAGTTAATCCCTACATGTTTTTAAATCCCTATTCAGTATTAATCAAAAACATCATTTTATCATAAACTAAAGTGTGGAGTTAATTGTAGATGCAGACAGTTGACATGTTCTATGTTTTACACATACTTCAGAGAAGGCAAATTAAACAACGTTCAATCAGTCTAAAGTTTATTTTCACTAACCTAAAATACTTTTGAATGTAAAAGACAAATCAACCAAACCAAGAGCAACAAAAGTAATGACCTACCATGGGCAACACTGTCTAACTATACCTAAAAACCATCAAAACTCTAAAAATTTTCTTCATCCACCAAGGAATCACTATAAGGAACATCACTGTTTCTGTTTATATGGCACACACTCTCTTTTTCCTACTTTCTCTGTACTCTCAATTTGCCCATCTTTCTCACTGATCTCTGCCTCTCTTGTCTCTTTCCAAACCCCGCTGCAATGGGTGCATTCCTGCAGCACAGGTGTACAGAGGGCAGCTCAGCCCTTGCACCAGCTGGTAACCCAGCTAGCAGCGTATTCATCCCCGCAAAACCAAGGTAAGCACAGGATCATAGGCAAAACTCGTTCTCATTCAACTTTGCAAGTACAGACAAATAATTTTCAGCCCAAAATGCAGCCTTTCTTTCAACCTTCAGAAATTAATTCTTTCTAAACTTTTAGTTTCTCAAATGCAATTTTCAGCTGAGACTGGTTTTTTTCTTCTTTGTTTTTCAGTATATGGATTGCTGGAGGAAAGTTGTCTTCAAATACCTGTAGTTTTTAGTCCCCAGCTCAGTGGTGACTAGTTCAGTCATTTTGCAGTCTGATTATATTAAGAATAGGCAGATATGTTATTGACACCCATATGCACAAATGTAAAGGAATGCCAGCCATTTGAAATTAAATCAGTTTTCTTTTTTACTAGGTATATGTTATTGCCAGCGTTAATGAAGCTCCCAAGTGCCTGATCCCATTTTTAAAAAATGTACAGCCTCCTTGTTATTTTCAAAAGGCTTCTTACTCCACTGTCGCTGAGAAAACGTGACCGTGTATATAAACTCATTTATTAAATGCTTTAAAAGATAAACAAGGTAGCAAAAAAGAAAACATTTCCTTCTACCTTTCATCTATACTTGTCCTCAAGATTGTGTGAATATGTTGGGTGAACATTTGGGTATTTTTGAAAAAGAATGTTTAGACAGCACTATGACAATATTTTTTGCAGCCTTTAAAACACTGCTCTTACAAGTATCTGTAAAAACAGCCCCATTTAAGTCCTGAAAACACACCTCAGTACAACCTGCCTAAATAACACTTGGGAAAGTACAAATGAAGTTCTAGATTTCCAGCTGCAGTAAGACAAAAGACCTCATAATCTTAATCCAAAGAATTCTTACTAGGATTTTGGGGGTTTAATACTTCTTTAAGAGGTTGACACAGTAGTAGTCATATCCATAAATAAGATATTTTTTATTACAATCTAACAAAATCAAGACGGTAACAGTGATTAATTTTTTTTAATAACCTCAGTGCTTCAAGACTTCCGATCCTAATGGGGCAATCATGCATCACTGCTGTGTTCCAACAGAACTATTAGTCTGTGCTGTGTTAGTGTAATTGCAGTCGAATGGTTTACACTATCATAATAGCACCAAATATTTTACTAAACTGAGTATAGTATCTAAAAAGCAATTTAAATTGTTCCAGACTTTAAGATCATACATTCAAAGATGAAAAAAATCTGTTCCTTTCTCTCTGAATGCAGAGTAACAAAGCTGTCAAAATTAGTTTCTTGTTTGTATTGTTAATAAATTGGGTAAAATGTAATATTAGAAACCGAGATTAAAAATTATAGCACAAAAGGACCCAGTAAAATATGAAAAACATTTGTGATGTTTTGATGCTCCGATTCAGCAGGCTGGCATGATTCAAATTGTCAGATTATCAAAGGATATAGAATGAGTCTAATCAGAATCTATTTTTTAAAAAATAATTTCAGAATGTCTGATTATTTACTTTAATAAAACTTTAAATAAAAACACACCATGCAAGTATAGCATATCATAAAAAAATATCTAAAAAGCTCTACATTTATAACAAACAATATCAGCAAAGAGATACCAGCAAGCCACAGCAGCGCATCCTTCCAAAGGCGGCACTAGCCGGTTTGGCCAGACTTTGCAATGACCACAAATAGTGAGGTTTCATGCCAGAAACCTGTTGAGCACATAAATCCACAGATCCTTTAAACGTTCAGAACATTCTTACACACAAAAATAACACAATTAACTAAGTCAGACTACTTACATAAGGAAGGGCTATTAATCCAAGTAAGGATTTGCTAAATCTTGCCATTAACATACAACAGTAGCCCTAAATGCATCCCATAACACATGCTGTTTTACTCCCTTGGACAAAGCCAAAAAATTTTGTAACTCCAGAATGGGCCCTGAAATTAACACTAGAGGTGCTTGAAGCTCCTAATTCTGCCCACAGAAGTCCTGAAATTTATTTTTAAAAGTCAACTTTGTCTAAAGCTAACTTACACCTCATTCTGTTCACTATTTTGATACAACATTCCCATTTTTTTAATTCCTAGCTGAAGCAATAATTTACAGTGTTTTTAAAACACAGTTTTCTTGGAAAATAAACCTTTTTTCCCCTTAAAAATCAGCACATTTTGTTCAGAAAGGGTCTTTTGAATTTGGACTAGATCACCAGGGTTTTTTTCCAAAATTTTGTTTCCTATTAGTGTTTTCTACAACACTGATCTGCTTAAAAGAATAAATCAAAAATACAGCAGAAAAAAAATATGTTAATACCATTTTAAAAAATATTTTGCATAGCTCATAACTCCTTGATTTAGGGACTGCCAAGATCTAGGGTCAATTTTATACCCGGAGAATAAATTTATTCTTTTGAAACAGAATAAAACAAACTTTGTCTTATAACTCTCACAAGAACAACTTTAAAAATTCAAATGCAAAATATATAAAACCATGAAGTAATTTGGTACTAAATAATCTTTGACTATGCACAAAGGTGCCAAGAAAAAGAGTTGTTCATTGCTCACACAGCAAGTGAGAAGCTGTAAAGATCCTAGCATCAAACAGCTATCCAAGCCCTGCTCAGGCATACAAGCATCTCTCCAGCAGCGAACGCTACCACAGGGTTTGATATCTCTACTATATTAAAAAAAAAAAAAAAAAATTGCTAAGGGAAAACGTTACTTACACCAAACTTCTCCCCTAAAACATCAGTTTTCCCAAAGAACATTGAAAATGGGCTTTTGTTCCCATTTGTATTAGGAAAGATTTTTAAAACACACAGACACAAAAGAACAGGGTAGAAAATCTGTTTTCTAGAGATCTCTGAAAGGATTTATCGATGCAGTACACAGACGTAACCTATTACTTTTAGATAATTACCTTACATAATATGCTAATTTCATGGAGAAGTTTGATTTTAATTTACAGTTTAACTGTCCTACTTAATGTATGCCTGTCACCTGTGTCACTATGGCTCATAACTGCAATCCTCATTTAATTATTTACTTCAAGGGAGCATTTTAATTATGGCTATTACTATGTGTCTAAAGTAACTTATACTTGAGGATAGTGAAAATTTATACAGTAGAGTGCTCAACTACATTTCCAGTAGCCATAACTCTCTGTACATTTATCTCAGCTGCAGAGAATACTTTTAAGAGCACAGAGCAATGTTATTTACCTGTCTGGAGGGGGACAACATCTGAGGTGCCTGAAAATAAGCAGCAGCACCAGTGCACACCTGGCTTGGATTAAGATTAGCAATAACTGCAAGGCTCCCAGATGAAATATAAATGAGAAGATAACTTCTCACCTCTACATTTGACCCTGAAAATAATCTTTGGACACAGGAGGAAACATACAGCGTTGGCTCCAGGATGAGGCCAACACTGTGGTGTCAGCCTCTGTGGTGGTCAGTATCAGAGATCTAGGGACCAGGAGAGATGCACAGAGCATGAGCCTTTCTCTGGTGTATTTCTCCAAATTTGAGCAACCAATGATTTATGGGTTCCCTCAAACGGGGGTTGCGTGCCAACTGTCATTTTTAACAGCCAGCAGTCGACCAATTGTCCGTGGATTTATCTAATATCTTAGCAATCTGTTTATATTTTTAGCTTCCCAAGAATCACATGGCAGCGAGCCCCACCATTTAAGTTATTGCATAAGAAAACCCAAAAAATATATTACTTTGTCATTGCTTTAAATCTGCCAAATTTGTGGGTTTGTCTGCCATTGCCGAGTCACCTTTCCAGAAATTTTAACTTCCAAATCAGACATTTCATCACCACATGAGTGGCACTACAAAACTTTCCTGCATCACACACCAACCAATATATTTCATTGCCTAGAGTCCTGATTGGAAAATTTAAAAAGTTGAAAATATTTTAATTTTTAACATACTGGACACAATAGGAACCATTTCTATGCAGATGTGCACTGCCAGGAGGGAGGGTAAGGGATGCACTGTCCGCAGGCTAGCCAGCAGGCAAGTAGGGCCCTCTGCCTTGGGTAGATGTGGCCTATTCAACATATAGAAAAATACATGCCAGAAAGAGTGAAAACCAGGAGCCTGGGTCCTGCAGAAATCCTTTTTTCACCATTAAAACACTTCCAGTATTTGCTGTCCCCCTGATTTGCCATTCAGTACTCCTGACTTGCATGTCTTGCTTAATGCCCAGAAAGCTGAGCAGCCCCACCAGCAGCTGGGGGTGTTTCAGACTGGGATATTTCCCCAAGCCTCCTTGGAGAAGCTGCTTCTGCAAACTGCCTCCTACACAGCAGGAGACACCCAAGCCCTGCCTCCCGACTAGCAGACAAAATGAGTACTGGTGGGATTTTGGAGGGACACAGCTCTCCAGCACATTCAGCAGCATGGGGAGCGGGGGCCACCGGGCACATGGCAACGCCAGGCCACCTGCTTCTGAGGTAAGCACCTCTCACACTCATCACTTCATTATTAACAACATCCAGATCTTCGTAAGATGCTTATCTGTTTTAACAAACAGAAACATTTACTGAAGTTGTTTTTTTGGTTTCGGTTGTTGGGTGTTGGGTTTTTTTTAGTATTGGGATAAAATCCAAAGAGCTGCAGACATACTCTTTAGTACCTATCTTTCTGCAGCGATGGAAGTTTGTTCAGGAGCTAGGTCATCTCATACAATTTTTGTCATCTAGATTGTTCTATTTATTAAACAACCTAGCAAAAACTTCCTTTTCCTCTTCCCCCTTCCTAAAGTGGCCACAGTAGCCTTTAACGTACAATTTGCCTTCTTCCATACCCCAAGCATGGCCATGGCCCCTAGCAACTGAGGGTGTTCAGCACCTTCCAGCACTGAGGATATCACATTTCCCATCTGAAATTGCTTACCTCATCAGTCATTAAGGGGCCAGTTTGGAAGTCATGAAAATTAATGAGAATCCTGGCACTTCTCCCAGCAATAATAACATTGGATTCTGTGTTACATTTCTACATTAAGACATTTGTGTATATCCACAAATCATTTAATTCTTATCTTCATACCAGCTTTGATGAAAGTACTGGCTGCTGAAACTGTGGGCTTTCTTTCCTACGTTTTATTTAAATAAGCTTCTGTCCACTCTATCATAAAATGATACAAACTCTTACACAGCATATTGCATCACGAAGGCCCCGAAGTGTTTACTGGGATCACCATATCCATCACTAAAATACAAGCACTTCTCAGTCAATAAACACTTCAGCTGACAATAAAGTCACAAGAGAGTTTTCAGAAGGAAAACTGAAAAGCAACAAATCCAATTTGTCCAAAACAAATTTAGAACCAGTACAGTGGGTAGAGTCTCACAGGGTCCTGCGTTTTCATCTCCATCTGTATCTACTGTAGCATTTTTCCTTCTAACACCATGCAAAAATACTAACTCCACATTAGCTCACTGAGTAACAACATCACTCCTGCAGGGTCTGTATTTTATGAGCTTTGACAAGATAATGAGCCCTCAGTAATATGCTGCAGGCCATCACAAAATACTGCTTTAAAGAGTTTCATTAATCCCTTCAAAAAAGAAAATACTGATTGTTAGGAAATGCATATTAAAACTTAAAATCCCTCACCCTTAATTTTCAAGGTCTACCTTAGGACTGATGTATAATTTCTCACTGCTATACTTTTTCTAATAAGAACATGTATGACTTACATGCCTTGAAATAAGTAACAGGAACATAGATTTTAAAAAGTCAACTTCTTCAGATATATGTGTTTAATTACTCTAGGCTTAATTTGAACTGTACATTAAAAACAGACCTGTTCATGTGGACAGACTCAAAAGTTACAGAACTGGCACTCCTGCACAGCAAGTGTGGTATTTCAGGCTCCTAGAAATTAATCACAGCATATAACATAACACATATATTTTGACATCATCTGGTCACAGAAAAGATATCTCTAAGATGCAAGGACTCACACTCCCTGGAAGCCCATCCCCACTGTGAAAAGTCCAGAAACTCTGGTCTGCTGCTGAAAGCTGTATCCTCTTGTCAAAATCAGTATGACTAAACTGACTGATATACCTAGCTGGAAGCAAAAAACTAAAAGGCAGATACAAGTCAAATAGCAATTCAACCCATAATAAAGCTACAAGTACCAGATTTAATAAAAAAAGTTCCCTGAATGCTTCATAAGGTGAATTTTAAAGGTTTTTCTTGATGTTATTATTAGTATATGTGAAAATCTGAAGAGGAATACTACCATAGCATGAAAATTAACATGTTCCAAAAATGAATTCAAAAGCCTATTTTGTTAGGAGAATGAGCTACTCAGTTATTAAAAATATATTTTTAAGGCTGTTAAATGTTTAATACCTTGGCAAAGTATTTTCTTTGCATTTATTTTTAAGTGGTGGATAAGATCTGTTTTAGGAACACATATCGCTTAATGTTCCCATTAGCTGGTGTAGCACCTTTTATCTGGAAGTATTTTAGGCCATGTTACAAATGGTTTATAAAGCCACAAAAAAAGAAATCACCCAGCCATCCCCAGCAGTAAACAGAATGCCATTTGATCTATAGATCAAGGAGTAAAATGACAGCAAACTAGCTTTATGATTAACTTTTAGAACATCTACCAAATAAGCACCTACAGAACTATTGGTGCAAGCTACACAATTTAACCAATAGGTGTAAATGTTCAGGCATCATGGCACCATTTCAAGATGTGAGAATATCCTTACATGGTTCGAATAGGAACTGAAGAACACTGTAAAAATTGATTTGAGGATAATATAGAACAACAAGGACAAATAAAGTTGTGGCAATTTCTGTTTATTAAAATAGATGTTTTTAGAACATTTGGGGAAATTTTATATTCTACTTTCTCTAAATGATGGAACGAGGATAACAGTTTTAAGATACCTAAAGCTTGCCTGTGGCTCATTATCCAATTAAGTTATATGAGTAAATTAGCTAAGTCAGACTAAATGACAGCTAGTTGCTCCACAAAAGGTAGAAGTATATCAGAATAAGAGGCTTTCAGATAATTAAATCAGTGCAGAGGTCTTTCCTTTTGAACCTTAGAAACACATTAAAAGACATTTATATTTTCACTTTCAGAAAAGAGGATGACAAAAAAGGGTGACAAGTAATTCGTATTCAGAAAATTATTAAGAAGATTATGGGTGTTGCAGTAGCAGTGGAGAGTTCCATTGCAAGAGCAAGCAAGTGTATTTTTCATATAGACCCTCTTCTGTGAAGGGGATAAAATAAGATCTCTCATACCTGTTATGTCACATGCCCCTCTCCTGTCATCCCTAAGGAAAGAGAAGACAGCTCCGTGCCTCTGTTCTCCCATCCCCTCTTACCACCACACCTGCTGCACCAATTGGAATGTATCCTGCCCTCCAACATGTTTCTTTTATGCTGAGACAGGAATGACATACAGGAGAGCTCAAGGAAGCTTGTTAGTCTCTTACAAAATTACATTGGATAACTATTTTTAAGGTCTTGTAAGGAACCTGTCTTGGCGTCGTGGAAATGTAGGATAGCACAGGTTATGGCATAGGACTGTTCAAATTAACAGTTAAACAAGCCAGGGAGAACTGAATCTGGATTCAATACGCTGAAGGTGGGGTTAGAAATTTAGTGCCAGGTAATGCAGGAAAAATTATAAACAAACTCCCTTCTGTTTTGATGTAAGCACCAATGCTGACTAAACTGCAGGTTTAAAATCTGGTTTTTGGAACAATAATCACATAAAGCTCTAACTATACTCCCAAGCCTGAACTCTGATGCAAAGGGGAATACACATTCTTAGACTGCAGAGAAGTTTCCATTATGTAAAAAAATAAATCACAGCTGTTCTTATCATTGAGGTGCTTCTCACCCTTTTTCACTTCTGTGATGGTTTGTTTGCCATCTTCCACCTTCCTGCCACCTCAGACAGTGGCAGCCCAGGCCAACATTACAAACAGATGGGACTCTGCTATTCATCTTACTAAGTTTTTTGGGGGGTTGTTTGGGGTTTTTTGGTTTTTGTTTTTGGTTTGGTTTTGGTTTGGGGTTTTTTGGGGGGGGGGAGGGTGGTGGTGGGGGGGGTGTTTTAGAGGCATCGAAAATGAGAATTCTGCCCAAAACACTGCCTGTGTCAAACACTCTGCGTCACTCAGTGAACCTGAGCACCTGGCATTCGCTGACAGCTGTCATCAAGCAGATCCTGAACCACCGATCCTGAACCATGGCAACCAAGAAGGTGCAGCTAATGCTCAGTATTGACACAAGGACAAGGTGCATGGAGAAGGCTGATGTGTCCCCAAAATGCATGGATGGAAAGGTTATACTTGGCACAGAGAAAAAGAATATTACCTCAAAAACATATGAAGCATTATTATGATCAAATTCATCTTCAAATCTGCATTAACAGGAAGACAAAAATTAGTATTTAAACTCACCAGATCCTTCCTCTCTCCTGTCAAATCCATCAAATCCTTTCAAACACACCACGTATACAAATTAAATTTCTAGTGGCCAAACACTTCCAAAAATATAGATACTAAAGCTCGGCAATGATGTTGTTATTCTTTTCATTTCCCAAAGCCATTGGGGACATTGCATGCCCAAGGAAGGGCAGCAAAGCTGGGGAAGGGTCCGGAGCACAAGTCTTATGAGGAGCAGCTGAGGGAACTGAGGTTGTTTAGCCTGGAGAAAAGGAGGCTTAGAGGAGACCTTATGGCTCTCTATAACTACCTGAAAGGGGTTGTAGGGCAGGTGGATGTCAGTCTCTTCTCCCAAGTAGCAAGTGGTAAGACAAGGGGGAACTGCCTCAAGTTGCACCAGGGGAGGTTTAAATTGGATATTAGGAAAAAATTGTTCACTGACTGCCCAGGGAAGTGGTTGAGTCACCATCTCTGGAGGTATTTAAAAGATCCATAGATGTGGCACTTAGGGACATGGTTTAGTGGTGGACTTGGTAGTGGTAGGTTAACAGTAGGACTCAATGATCTTAAAGGTTTTTTCCAACCTAAATGATTCTATGATTCTGTGACTCACCCAGGCCAACCTACCTTCCTGAAATATTGCATACCAGTAGAGTAGCCAAGCCTCTGATTTTCACATCCAAATGTTAGCTAAGAAAGTGCTCAACCCTGAAGACATTTTCAGACAATTAGTTCAGAGGCTTTGCACAATTTAATCAGAAGAAGTTTTAAACCTTGATTGTGCAATTAAACACAGTATACTCTTGCAGTTGCCATTTATCATACAGCTACCGTGTCAAGTAATCTGGCCGACAAAACTGTCTGGTACCTAGGAGTGGAGAAATGCAAAGGATAATGTTCTGTAGGAAAGCAGGTCTGTCTAACATTTTACAATACTAAAAATACCCTTGGGACTTGTTCTGATATCTTGCAATTATGCACACATATCCTGATTTATGGTGCATGTCTCCCAGCTCAAAGAAGTATGCACTCTGCTTCATATCTTACTCTATTTATGTGTAAAATACTTGAGTCCATAATGTCATAAAAGAGAGGACAGGCTCATTGCACATGTTACTATCGATTTCATATGAGCATGGGGCATAATCTAATGATCCTTTTCAGCTAAGGATAAATATGCACAATTTAGCCTTAAACAGAGTCAGTGTCAGATCATTTCAACTGCTGTCTTTGAGAAATGTGCCTGTGAGCTAAAGATCTCTGCTGTCCAGCCTCCTTCTTAAGGCTGTGGAAAGCGCAGCAGAGGAGATTAAGACAAACAAGCTGAAAAAGGGACAAGAAGTGTTAGCACCCATGTATCAAGAAACGTAACTTCAGGCCAACCTATGAATTCATGTCCCACTTGTGCCCTGTCATCTCCACATTACCCTGCTCTCTCACTAGGCAGCCACAGTAATTAACAAAGAAAAGAGAATCCACCTTGTCCAAATGAGCACCAGCAAAGGGTGAGGTGGTTGGTAGCAGCAAAATAGGTATGGTTTTTAATCGTGAAGATTACTGAAAGCATCTTAACTTACAGGTATATACAGCTCCTTTTCAAAAGGATAAAAGATGAACTGGCTTAGACCAAGAGACCTGATCTCCATTCCCCAACACTGCTCTGCAGCCCTCACACAACCATGGGCATGTGGCTGAAATCCTTTCTTTGGAGATGGAAAGCAAAAGAGTGACCAAACATTCATTTGTTAGTGGGTTGTTTGGGTTTTTTTGTTTTTTTAAAAAACTTTTCCACCAGTTTCCAAATAAAACAGCCCATGTAGATTTAGTGTTGTAACATGTTTTTCTTTACCTATTACAAGCTAATCATCAAAAGAGGTAACATGGTGAATGCAAAAGGGTGGCCTTAGCTGCTGCCTGTACAAGGAAGAGCTGTAATTTGCATGTGATGATAAGGGATGCAAAAATTATACTGGGGAGAAGGGTCTTCAAATAATTTCAGCTGTGATGATGCTTTGGCATACTTGGGTCATTAAACATTTACCTTCTTTTTTTAACACACATCTTCATTTTGTTTTACAGTTGTATACGTATTTACTTACACATTTAGCACAAAAGAAAAAGTTATTGCGGTATTTTTAAAATACTTTTGAACAGGAACCTATCAATGTAAGGTCCTGTTTATCCGCGAAGTCCATGTTTTGCATGACTGCCATACTATTTTTTCAGAAGTGGTTTAGCTTGTAACCTGAATCCAAGTCTTCTTTCTTTCTACAACACAGCTTCAAGTTTCTGTTCTCCAGCTCTAATGTCTCTACTCATTTACTTATTGTTCAGATACAAATAAAAATGTACTAATAAAACCCTCTCGATATTACTAATGACTGCAACATAACTACCAATTCACAGAAAAGACCCCAACCAAAACCTGAAAAGTACATAAAATTATATCCACATTCATTTAATTTTGTATTTACCTACAGCCATTACACATCATTTATACTCTTTCTGGTGGTGGTTCCACTGAATTTTCCGGCATTATGACAGAGCTATTTTTTTCTATTCAGATACAAGTCTTCTTCATTCTGGAATTGATATATGAAGTGAGATGTGGATCAAATGAGTATTTTCCCCCACATATGCAGAAGCCACAAAATTTATGGAAAAGCAGCAGCCTAGGGAAGAGTTTACAGAGTTCTCATGCTTTTTTAGTGAAGTTCACATAGATAGATATGCAGCCAATTTTATGAATAACCTAAGCAAATAAAAACAAGTGACACTTGTATTTAATGACATCTTTTGGGAACAATCTGATTTGCATACATATAAATTTTCATATTTTAAACAACTTGAAAAAATGAGATTAGTAGGTTTGCTTGTCCTGACCTGGTTTTATGAATAGTTCAGCATCCCTGTTTGTTAGTCTTTTGAGGTTTTTTTAAAGGATACCTGCACTGCAGCCAAAATTATCTTATTTTTCTTGGCATCCCACTAACTTTTTTTAATGGTCCCTATTTCAGAGGGCTTTATCTATTGAAATTTATCTTTTTAAATAAAATTATCTTTTTAAATTTATCTATTTAAATAGGTAAAGGTTCTGTTACACCACCATGCACCATATGTAGTCTTGAAATAATTTTATTCATCCAAAGTCAATTAGGTGCTGTGACAGTGAGGAACAAAACTATACTTTTTAAGACACAATCCAACATTTTAATGACAATCAATACTTCCCTCCCTCTATAAGTGAGCTCTCTGATTATCGTTAATCTTGACAAATGGGAAGCTGAACACTGAACTAGACTGTGCCTCTGCTGTCAGTGTGATGCTGAACTGAATGTAGAAAAGCAGGAGTGGACATTTTTGGTTTTAATTATCCCAGTGTCACTAGACCATGGAAATAAATTTCTCACCAATACACTGTTAAAACAAATTTATAACCCAGGCACAGAATAATTTTTTTAAAAAATATATATTAATTTTTAGAAGACAGAGAGAGGACATCCATAAAAGCAGATAAGAGGGTTTAATTCTTTGATTTTGGTGTAACTGTCTTACAAGATTCTGATCAGAAGAGGAGACACGAACAAAAAAAATACTGAACTACACTCTTATAGGGAAACAAGGAGATATCACATAAATGATTATTCATGTAGATGATTTAGGAACTGCCCTTTGTGCATATGAAAACCCACGTACAGGAAAAGGTAGAAGAAACCTTAAGCAACTCAAAGTTATAGCACACATATTAACAATTTAAAAATAAGTGATGAAAGCTTCTACAGCAAATCAAAGACACAAAATAAGCTATCACCATGTTAAGAACTTGTATTTCTACAGCGATATTTTATAGGCAAAGTCAAAATAACAAGATCTCTGGTTCAGAAAATAGATAATATAATGGCATCCCTGCTTTCTAACCATCTGGATCCACAGGGATATTTAACACCGCAAAGAGCTAGGGTCTGACGCAGAAACCATATAGACAAAAGAGAGAAGGATGGACATAAGAGAGTCATTTAGCCTTAACAGCCCAAAACTGTCAGGACTCTACCATTTTTAGCTTGCAAGATATAGCGCATATTTAGCATCTGAAAAGTCTGGATTTTGTAATAAGCACCAGACTCAAACTTACTGTGCAGAGGATATAGTCTCTTTGTAATGCATTCAATAACATAGTACTTGATCGAATAAGAAGAGCCATTTAGACTACATATTGAGCAATGGCTCATCTACAAAATATCAGCGTACAGAAAAGCAAAAGAACACGTTACAAAAGGATATCCAGTCCTTCAGATAAGACTTAAAAGCAATATATAATATATCCAGGATTAATAACATATTAATAGCTGTGGCTAACTCACACCATTCCCATTTCAATAGCCTGAGCCAAATAGGGAATGCATCTGACTTTATCTTTTCAGCAATTCTACTTTGTAACAGCTACATTGAATCAGGTCAAGCAGAACCCAAGATACTTTATTTCAAACCTATTTCAATGGTTAGAGCAGCAATTTGAATAGAAAGCGAGAGTGGTACTGTTCTCTGTATTTTAAACTATTTTAATAGTTTAAATAAATGAAAGTTATTGAAACTGGTTTCCAGAAATGAACTTGAAATGTGCTGCTTCAATAAAGAATAAGATCAGCAGCGCAGAAATGAATTACATTAAAAAGCAAAAATATGCCAAATCAGACAAAGATTTAAAACTCCAATACATCACAGGTGTTTCTCCAGTAGCATGTGTTTCCACCCAGAGTACACCTATTGCACACAGAAAGTAGGATATGAAAAGAAATGCTAATCCACACAACAATGCAGCTTCACAGACGCAGTGAAGTGACACAAGGGCTTGAGTAAGGTCCTTAAAAGAAGGCATTGGACCAAAACAAGATATAGCAGGATGCAAAAGGGCTGGGTGAGTGACTCGGACAGGGAAGGGCTTTCACCTCCTTCTCTACCCTGCTGTCAGTGCTCCATGAAGCAACTTCCTGTGGCACCACTGGAGTACATGTAGGAAAAATATCTTTGAGAGATTCAGGCCCCAGAAGTTACACAGTGGTGCTTCAAAGCATGATGTTTCTAAGATCATTCTTCCATTATGATTCTTTCTATAGACACAGACCCATGAAAGAAAGACCTTGCTGACTGAAGCAGTTTCTCTGCTGAGATACGCTATTGGCATAGAGCTGGCAAAATTATACTAACTTAAAATACAAAGCTTAGCAGTTATCTTCACTTAAATACAAAAGCACACACATACTCTGCTCTCGGCGAAAAAGCAAATAAACAGGAAATAAAACTATGCATAACAGCAGCTTCTTCTTTAGCTGCAATAACAGTAACGTTCATGCAGTTATTGTCTAGTGCTCCCAGGTCAACATACTAGTTCATTATTACACAGGAGTAATGGAAAGAGCTTAATAAAGCAAGTACCCTCCTGCCTTGCTCATGCACTGTTTGCTCAGAGCCAGCCTGAGGACCTGCAGCGTCCCTGGACAGTGGCCACCACCCAGCACCACACAGCACAGCCACACTGTCAAGAGCTGCCTCAAAAAGTCACCATAGAGCACATGCCAACAGTAAACCCCAGCCACAGATCCACAACAGATTTAGGTATTAAGTAGTTATATTTTATATTTCAAACTAGAACTGTAATCATCAAACTCCACATCAAGATGCTAAGATTTTAATCACAAAAGCTAGCTAGGCCCCAAAATTTCCACATCCAGCAGGCATGGCCAGAAACACCTCAACCCCAGCAGGTCTGAGGAATTCACATCTTTGAGGCCTGAGGTTCATTAGGAACTGCAGAGTTTCTTCTCCCCCTGACATCTTGCCAGAGGATGTCAGTCTCACAGGCGGGCAGTTTTTTTACCTAGGTATGTTCCACACAAAAATACAGCGGTAAAGACTTTCCTTAAAATCCGTTGTTATCATCATCATGACAGAGGTGGTATATCTTGCTATCTTCCAAACAGCTTTTCTCAGCTACTATGTACAGAAATCAGTTACCTATTTCAGGAAAGTGGAATAAATCTACAAGGTGGGGCAAGAACCCAACAACCAGACGTTGCGATTGCTTGCATTCTGGCTGTAAAGTCCCCTTATGAACCTACACCTAACTTGACTGGCAGCTCATTCGTTGTCTAGAGTGAAGGGAAGGGGAACAATTATACTATCTCAAATCATCGTTATTGTTTCAATGATTGCATTAGCATTCTCCAAGCATAAACGGTCCACAAAACATTTGAGGCAGACATCTAATGATGGATTTTCCCAACAGAGAAAGCAATTCCTCTAAGCAATAAAACAGTCTGTGAGAAATCCTGCAGTCATAAATCTAGTATTTCTCATTACAAAATTTACATCAGCCACAAAGTGATTACTTCTAAAATTACAAACCCTTGTGGGCAGCAATATTAGTGGGTTACCAATTGCCATTCTCATGACTCATGAGAAAGGCAGTCCAAGTCATAATAGTCTTGTAAAAAACAAAATATCAAAAGAATTAATTGCTTATTATAGACAGAAAGTTTAGGGCATGGACATAACTGGCATCAAAGTACAAAGACCAGCAGTAATTCTCCATTGAAACTCTCAAAGGTTACACAGAAAAGTCCAAACACCACAGCTTTGTCACAATCTTTCAACATGCCCTTCACAAATGTAGTCTCCAGACCCCTCAGCCCTCCCCAATGTTTCCCACATGGGGCAGGGAGTGTGCAGGAAGGAAAGAGAGAGAAGAGAAAGAAGAGAGGATGCATCCATGGCCTACCACTCCTGCAGAAAGTGGGCAGTAACTTCAGTCCTCAAGGGGAAGGGCAGCAGCTAGCGCAGCTGGCTCCCACTCCATGTCAGGTTCTGGAGGAGTACAAGATGCCTGGGACCTGGGCAAGTCCCATCCTCAGGCAGTGAAGAGAGGCAAGGGAGTATGTGGGACCATGCGTGAATGAGTTTTGCCCAGCTAGATTGATACTGGAACAGATTTATGCCAGGACTTGTCAGGGAACAGGCATGTTTCTGTTTGAAGATCACTGTCCTGCAAAGCCAGTTTGGGTCTTCTGATTCTTCTTACAGCTCTCTCTTCCCCAGACACTTCAACGTAGCAGCAACCTGACACATGAGGATTAGGGGGCTCTAAGGATCACTGGGATTAAACCAAACACATTTTAGTAGGAAAAGCATGTCCTCCAACACCTTGCTCAGTAAAAGATGAGTGTTACAGATCCCTTGAGGAAAGCTAAGAATTGCAATAAGCACCTTAAACAAAGGATTGATCGCACAGTGAATATAATCAGAAATAAAGTAAAATCTGTTTAATTAATCTGAATTCATGCTTCACATACATTAAGAAACTTTTCTAGTTCAACTGCAGAGAAAACAGAGGAGAGCTCTTTACGAGCAGATATACTCAACTGTAAAATTCATTTATGCACGAACAGTCAGACATAGTGCGTTATCTTGGTTTTGACAGCTCACAGAAATGGAGGTCCACTCAGGGGGAAAAAAAAAAGCTAACCCAAAACTAAAAACAAATTAAAGAGGTTGTAAGACTTTTTTTTTTATGATCACAAGGTATATCTTCATGCATAAATTGATCTCACTGTGGCTTGCTCCCTTCGATTTGTGCTTGCACCAACCCTCTTGAGTGCAGCCCACAAGATCCCACAGCTGAATCATGAGTCAGATCTGTTTATCTTACAAAACACACATCTAAGCTCTAATCAGATTTCCATCAGACCAGTGTACTAATCCAACTTGCCCTGAAGCTGCTCAGTTGCAAGATCACAATCAGTACTGCTAAGAATAGGCAACAGGAGACCTAGGAAATGAGGCTCCCCACTCACCTGCAACCCACAGGGAGGCTGAATTCAGGGCAATGCACGTACATACACAGGTAGTGCAGGAAGCTGCTCTGTATATACAGAAGGCAGGATCTTTCATCTGTCACTGTCTCTGCTTCCTAACAGGAAAATCCAAACAAAAAAAAATCCACCAAACCCATGAACCCACCACCACCAACCAGTATAGGCAGCAGTTCAACACCAGCTCTGGCTCCTTGACTAACTTAAATTTTAAGTACTATAGACAGCATGTCCCAAAAAGACAATGACTGAATGGCTTTAATAGGGAGGAAAAAAAGGTGGTTTCATTTTTTGTTTTCATTTTTGGCTGCAAACAGATAGGAACATGCATGCAGAAAGAAAGAGGACCCAACCGAATCCGGGCACTTCATTAAACTGAGAGACACTGTGACAGCATTTTCCCTCCCCTCACCACAGCAACTACTCTGGTAACAGGCATGTAGGCATAAGACTAACACAGATGAAACTTTGCTGTGGAGCACTGGTACCATCCATCACTGTTAAACTTGGCTTTTTAGTTGGTAAGAGGCAAGCCAGGAAGTGGCAAAGAGGCCACGTTGCTTCTCAAGCAGCAGCAGCAGAGCAGCAGTGCCAATTCATGGGCGCAGATAAGGAACAAGGGAGGCAGGGTGAGATGCTCAGCTGAAGGCAAGTCAGGTTCCAGACACAGGTCCCAGGCAGATTTGCTCTAATCTGGGGCTGTCTGAGATCTGCTGACAAGCACAGAGTGGGGGCAAGGCCTCCCATCTCTGCCACTGGGGGAGAAGCTCCGTTCCTTATGTGGTCAGCAACTTGCAGGAAAGTTAATCTGGATACTGTTGAACTCCGTATAAAGTTTTTCCTGTCATGTCCTTACTACTATTAGGTGATTAAGAAAAATATTTCATTACAACCCAAAAGCAGAAACTTTCTATTTTTGTGTAAACATACCTTTGGCAGTAGCCAAACTACTTTCCGCTCACTGATAATCCAACAGGACATCACCCATGATCAAGACCAGTCATCTCCACAAGAGATTGTTTTTTGCCTCTTTTAAAAGGATGTTTCAAGTTGAAAAATTAGTTTTGATATGAAAGCTAAAACACTTCATCTTGAAACTGTCAAAATAAAAACTTCCAATTTCCTGGATTGTTTATTAAAATCTCAAAATAATTTCAGTATTTTTCAAAGCCAGCCCCAGCAAGGAAAGAACAGAGGAAAAGAAAACCTATTCACTACTTCAGACCATAGTTCTTGTACATTCCCACCCTGATTAAAAAAAAAAAAAAGAAAAAAGAATTTTTTTTTTGCCCCCAGCATACATACATACTATTCAGGAAAGAACATCTTCCCCCTTTAGTGGGAACATACTTCCAAACATGTGGCCAAAATACCACTCTCCACTCCAAATCTTTCAAAAATCATTTTGAAATATGTTCACTATTTTTAAATAAAAAATGTTGATTTATATTAAATTATTAAAACTAATTAGGGAAATTAATTAGGACAGATAACTTCTAATTAGCATGTTTTTCCAGAGAACAAAGATCTAGTTACACACAATGATTTCCTAAAGTAATAGAGGTTGAACTAATGCCAACAGACCTGGCACAGTGCACAACTGGTCACTCTTCAGACAGTAATCACAAGATCAAGCTGTGAAATTAATCTCTTATACCTGATTAAGCATTGTCCTTCAGCTGAGAGACTGCTTGCCATATTTCCAGAGCATGAATCCTGTACCTACAGTGACCTGCAGCATGGGAACATATCCTGCAACCATCTTCCTGCAGGGTCCTGTCCCCACGCTGCAGGGCATAATTTAAACCTGACATCCCAGAACAATTTAAACACATGCTTTCTCCAAATTGTGCTAATGTTGCAAAGAACTGGATTTACAAGCCAGCTTTTTAGGAGGCATGTCACAGAGGTGAACAAACAGATGCTGCTGCTTTTGTTTCAGGGATGAAGCACAACAACTTACAGGTTCACCTCCAGTGAGGTTTCATGGGAATGTGTGCTTAAGCTTGTGAAACACAAAATTTTCATTAACGATCTGGAAAGAGTCAATTGGGATGCAAAAGCGTTTGCTGGAAATGTTCCTTTCCTTACAACCCAAAATAACTCAGACACAACGAAACCCCACAAAAGAAACTTATGATACAAAGTGACTGAGTGCTAGATGCAAAGCCAGATTAAATTCAAAATAAGAAAAACATGAAGTGATACTCATGGGGCAGGAGTGGTGGACAGAGGGAAAGAATTTTTCATATATAATAATGGGGTCTGAGCTGACCATCACCACTCAGGACAGAGATTTTTGGGTTATACTGCATAATACTGTCAAAATTTCAGAGCTATTCCAAAATTTCTGTAGCAGTGAAAAAGCCATGTTATAAATTATTAGGAAAGAAATGGAAAACAGAAAACATAATTTTGTAGTGCATCTGTATAAAAATATAATACTGACACTACTTGAATACTTCTGTGCAGTTCCAGTTTGCCACATACTTCAGCTAGAAGGGGTAAGAGAAAAGGCAAAAGGTATGGAATTCTGTCTGTGAGATGATGAGATAGACCCCAATGCCTCAGCCTGGGTGAAGACAACAGGGGTTGTGATAGATATGTATACAATGACAGGTGACAAAGACAGCAAGTGGGAAATCACTGCTCACCATCTCTTCCAACACAAGAACAAGGGTCAAAAAGAGAAACTAGTAATATCAAAAGAGGTGTCACTTCATCCATTGAATAACTAAACTGAGGGAACCGACTGCTACAAGAATTAGGTGATAAAGATTTATCTAGGCTAGGACGTGTCTGGAGAAAATTTATCAAAAGCTGTTACATGTAAAGATGTCCGTCTGCCAGTGGAAATCCTAAACTGCAAATCTGGGGGGGGGGGTGATATAACATGTACCAGGGAAGTACTCCTATACTTGAACTGTTCTTTGCAGTTTCTTAGGAATCATCCATTCCCAGAGAGCTGATACAAGGCCAGAGATTTTATTATTATTATTATTATTTGTTGTTGTTGTTACAACAGAATTTGGGGCTTTTTGATACATACTCTCATATGTCATTAGAAAAACAAATTTCAAAAACATTCAGACTGTATCACTTTTTCTCTGCATACAGGAATAGAGAACAACTTCCATTAGAAAACCCACTGCTGCCAGGCTAACGCTATGACTTTGGGAAATTCAACCTACTTTGGAAAGGGAAGGCAAAAGACATCAGCAAACAGAAAAGACTGTGAATCAGGAATGGAGCTGACAGGTTGGCAGAATCCTAGTATCTCTCAGCACTCATAAGCTGCAGATAAGAAAGCCTTAGATCATCACAACGTGGTGCTTCACCACAGCTGTTGGCGTGGCTGTATACAAGTAGGTAGTTTAAAGTTGTTCTTCACAGGTGCCCTTTGAGCAAAGTTTTACAGGGCTAATTTTGATAGTAAGAACCACCAACAGAAGGCTAGAAGTAGCCTGGCTGTTTTTTATTGAAAGAAAGAGATGAGATATGAAATGGGCTATTGAGAGCTGACTGTGTGTGAAATATCTACGGCATCATTTGAAGGGGGGGGGGAGGTTACCTCAGATTATACTTTTCCTACTCTTTTTGAGTGTCTTGCACATTAAAAATTAGGTACAGATAAAAATTTTATTTATCTGACTATGAAAGACTGAAATGTAACTTCCCATTCTGGATCATGAGGGTATTTACACCTACTTCAATTTCTTTAAAGAATTCTAGACTATATTGGCTAGAGAGGATGTCAAAATAGATACATTAGTTGAAAACAATGTTATTCTTCCCAGTTAATACTACTCTTACAAAATTTTCCTGGTAAGAAATTTCAAAAACTGACATGGGGTTGTTGGTTTGATTTCATTGCTAGTAAAATATATGTTGTTGTGTCATGTCACAAACAGAAAACTGAAGCACCCTTTTTAAATTCTCAGCACTGCTGACACTTCCAACAAGTACTTCGGTATTGGTTTTGGTCTTATCTGTTTCTAACAGACAGCCTTATGCCTTGGAAATCTGACCTGAAAGAGAAATTCAGCCCCAAGTATCTGCTGTCAATTGTGCAGAAAATAGGAGATGACAGCAAAGTCACTTCTGCATACCGAATTAGATCTCTTTCCAACATCTTCTAATGTCATTATTAGCACTCAAATACACTGTGTCAAAATGTGTCTGTATAGGGAGATGGACCAGGCAACATCAAATTTATCTCTCAGTCAATATGACAAGCTGGTTTTGATTCAGACTTTTGAATAGGGAGAGACTCTTAAGAAAAAGTATCTGCTCCATCATGAAGGTTTGTTTATGAATGTGGATGTTATAATGGGTGGAAATGTTTAGGAAAAAATGTATTATGCAGTTACATTGAATTGCTGGAATCAATAGTGCAATAAGAGTTGCTAAAATCACTGGTATGAACCTTAGTGCCTATACTCCAAATAGACAGTGGTGCAATGTGAAGGGTTTCAACAAGAAAACCATCTGCAGGAAGACTTAACTGCTTCAGAGCTCGCCTTAACAGCAAATTCTAATTCTAAAACAATGACCTAAGTGTGGATTTAAGTGTACCAGGTGGTTTTAGAACAAGATTCAAAGGATGGGAGAAGGGAAACGCATCTGCAAAGGTTAGATTTAAGTAATTTGTTGAGTTTTCTTTCTGAAAAAATGTATCCAAATAAAAGTGAATAACCAGACACAAAAGGCACTTAACTACTGACAGAAAGCAATTCCTGGAAAGTCAGCAAAGTCTATCCCTGTAGCACTGAGAAGAAAAAGTGTATCATCTAAATATAGTGTCAGTGCCTAATAAACAGCAAAACCAGTAGTCATTACAGCTCTACACCCTGCATCTGCATGGCAAAGTTCAGAAGGTTAGTAGAAGTAATGAAATAAGCCACAATGAAAAAAAGTTTGGGTTCTCATACACATGGGACTATAAACTAACCTAAAGAGAAGAAAAGGCTACTTAATTCCATTAATAAATGGATATCAATAAACTTCTCCTAGTATCAACATTCTTCTTATTATGTCATCTTTTATGGCCTCCTAATATCCATTTCATTCAACTAAAGGTCAGGCAATTACTATTTGGTAGTGACAATAGAGTTTTGTTGCATCTCATTAAAATTGGATGACTACTAAAAAACCATTTATGAATGTTTAAATATTTTGGGTTTGTTTCTGACCAAGCACGTGAAGCCATTTACACTAACCATCCACAATGGAGGTGGTCACGTTCTGCCTCCTGTTCTGGGCTTATGGATTTGTAACTAACACACGCTGTGTCCTGAGAATGCTTAGGAAAAAAACCACAATACTAATCAAAGTAGTACACACTCTTCCACTCCTTAATATATTTAATCCTGTGCAACAGCAGCAAGCTTGTGCAAATCTTAACTTTCTAATTTCTTAAATTCTAACAGCACAGGATTTTAACCATGACCCGTGCATATTTTAATGCAAAAACTGAGTATCTCACCATCTTACCAAAAATGAAGATTACTTTTTCCTATGTTAATCATAAATATTTTTGAAGTGGACTTCAGTATACAACTTGAACACAGATATTAATCATCTCATTAGCATAAAACATATACAGACACAGTTTCTCATACCCTATAATGGTACTTCTTAACAGAGAAGTATGCTATCACTTCAGTATATATACACTACATAAGATACATTAACTTTTGCCAGCTACAGCTGAGTGAACTCTTATCTCCTGTTACCAAATTAAGACAGCAAAAGACTGAAGGGCCAACAAACAAGAGAATAACAGGAGAAAAGGCATACAAAGATGTTACCTCATAACCTTTATCCCGTTCATTCCTTTTCTCAATGGCCTGCATTGAATGTTGCTTCTAATGTTTGAAGCTTTGTCTGTTTGTTCGTTTCTATGAAAAGAGCAAACCCCCTGTTGGTTTATATGAAGGTACAAGGAGAGAGGGGCACAGTCCATCTCCCACCTCCCCTGTAAGGCCAGGCTGGGAAAGATGGCACTATTTTTAATCTTGTCACAGAAGAACAAATCCAACCAAGGCTGCCTCAACCCCAGCAGCCTAGAAAAGATAAGCATTAGTCTCAAGCATAATTTGAGGGAGGAAGCAGGGTCAGAAGGCATAAGGACAAACACTGGTTATAGTCACTGCCACTCAGCTAAGCTTTTCCAGGCTGTAGACTCTTTGAAATAATCAATTAACCCTGAATTAAAAGCTAGCCCTAGTCTTGCTCCATATCTTCATCTGTCAATTGATCATGACATGAGCTGCAGACTGATATTCCTCCAACAAATGCACCAAAGATCAAAGATTTTGAAAATAAACTGTAAGACGACAAGGGTATAAGCAAGGTCACTGCCGTACTGAAAGATGAACACAACAAACGGGTATCATTGTGTCATGGTTTAACCCCAACTGGCAACCCAAGAAATCAGCTGCGTAAGTTTTTTGTTTCTCAGAATGAGTTTCTAAGTGATGAATTAGATCAAACAGTCACCTTCCCCCCATCCCTGCCAAGTAAACGGCAATAGCAGTAGGAACCAGGGAAAAAATGTGAACACAAAGAATCAGGTAACTAAAATTGATGAAAGAATTTATTAATTCAGATTTACAGAGAGGTAAGTGAGAAATCCCAACCCATGGTAGCAGCGCTCAGAAAACCATAGTGTTTAACATCAGAATACAACCTCCAGCATCCTCCTGCACAGGAAGGAACCAACAGCTCAAGATGGTGCTGTGGCATGAAGTAAAAGGTGACAAAAAGACATATGATGAATCACTAAGCTACCACAGATGAAATTACAGATCCATCATTTACCAAACATGTCTCCACATCTTGACATTTAGGCCTGGCCTACAAGTAACTCCTGCAGCTTTAGTCATAGTTATCCTACAAGCAACTTCACAATCCTGTCATAAGACAGCAGACAACCTTGGCAGTGGTCTGTGGACCAGAAGTCATGAACTGGATAAATCTCAGTCACCAAGGTTTGTGCTTTTGCCTACCTCCAAACTCAGTGACACAGCTAATCGAGTACAAGAAGCTGCCCCACATTGTCCCCTTATGTCTACCCAAATCCACTTTGTGATTGAATTGCCTAAAAAATGGGAAAAAGGAAATAGAGAAGTGGGGGGAAAGGATGGGAATTACCCAATAACTCTAAAATAAGGATAAATTCTGACAAGTAGATAATGAAGTAAAAAATAACCCATATGGGTACTAAGAACATATAATGCAGTACTTTATCTTCAGCTCACACAGATCTCTAATTTAATAAACTTGGCAATTAAAAAACAAGTATAACGGTACACAAGATGTGTGCGTGCTTCCCTCAGCTGAGCAGCATCAGAAAGTTTCTAGCTCAAGGAATAATTAAATTTTCCTAAAATTATCTCATAAGTCTTTCCTGCACAGAGGAACCGGGCCCTCCCATGCTATACTTATGTGAGTGAACAAGTTCGTGGAAAAATCAACACCAATACAACTTCCTTTTAGCATTCTTCACACTATAGATTGGCATGAAAATAGTCACCAAAGAAAATTAAACAAATCAGTTTTTTCCTTTCCTTTTTTTGTATGTTTAGATAAAACATCAAAAAGACCAATAACACTTTTCAGACCAGTAAGTTTAATCTATGAAGGCAACCATTAACACAGAGTAATTTCCGAACTTGTAGATTTTTTTTTTTTTCAAAACCTATTACTTATTTGGTGACTGTAAGGCTATTGGAAACCACGAAAATGGCTGTACTGATTCTCAATACTCTACCTACTCCCTGTTTTGCAAAGTGTCTGGCAAACAGACTCGGAGGTACCAGACAGATCTAATGGCAATGCAACCATCGTACACAAAACCCCAGGACTGCCTACTTTCAGCAGTCCTGGATTATGCATGCTTTTGGCTTCTTGCCAACCACAACCAAAGTGCAATTTTAGTTATGTTTCACATAAGTTACCTGGAATGCCAGAGATGATATAAAGGTCCTGTAAGCATTCAGAATCTGTCTAGCCCAGTTTTCCATATATTGTGCCTTTTTACACAAACTCTTAAGAGAAAAACTATTAACGTTCTTTTAAGGAAAGCTATCCTCATTTGAAACATTCCAGACGATTCTGTGTTTAGATTTGGTTGTGGTTTTTTGTAAAGGAAACTCATATGTGACTTCAGTAGAACCAAGATTTTGACTTTTACCTCATAGTAGGAAGAACTCATGCAAGACAAAAAGAGATATACAGCCACAGTCATAAAGAAACCAGGTCCACAGGTATCCTCACATTTCAAAATCAGGCAAATCATCCAGAGCCAGACTCTGGAAAAAAAAAATCTATTTACATTAATTACGCTAGAGAAAAGGCCTATTCTAATAGTCAGGGAAGATTATAGACTCACTATTGGTTATTTGCCTAGGAGCTTTACGGATAACTCATATTAATAAAAGAAAAAGCATTCTCTGTATTGAACTTATAACCAGTAAATGTAAATTTTGCTTTAACTGTATTCTCAATCATGTGGTTTTGGGACCCACACATAATGTTATAAACAAACCACATCACTGCCTGAGGGAGAAAAGGGAAGAAAATTACTTCAACCAAAGAAGTGAATGAAAAGCACTCTTTCTAGCTATAAACTTCTACATCTGTGGTCAATATTTAATGGTATTTGTGTAGCAATATTCCTGCAATTAAGTTTATGCACCCTGTGCATTGTAGTCCCAATGAAACAACACAAATAGCTACTTTCATTTACAACAGTTTGATTTCTGAAAAGAACATAGAATTAGCTACAATAAAGATTATTATTTTTTTTAAGACACCCTTGTGCTCAAGAAATCATTCTAGGCAGAAACCAGCAGGAAGTGTACTTCTCTCAAGTTTGCAGGTACAGTAGCACAAATTCTTATTTTGTTTCTCCATTTGTTAGTTGATTAACATATGCACAGAGGATGAAAAGACAAACTAGAGACCTACTTTGATATTCCCACTCCCACTTTACATTTCAGCAGATACAGTCCCTTCAGCTGAGGGACCAGATATTCTATCCCCATCCTGAACTTCAAAAGCATCAAAAAGAAATGGTGATAATGGCATTGTGGTGTTTTCAATTAAAATCCTCTGTGGACCTCCTTGGTACAGACAGGTTCTGCCCTGCAACATGCAGGGAGCACTTCAGAGAGACATTTGTGGTGCAAGGGAAAGTAAGCTCAAAGAAACTTCTTTATGTTCCTGCAAGAAAGCAGGTTAACAGGAAGTTGAGGAATTTGAGCAAAAAGAATAATCCTCAACTGTGCTAAGTGAAAGCAAACTGAATGAAGTTAGTCTAGGCTGAAGTATTTGTGTACATCACAAACAGAAAGGTCATAGACAAAGGACAGATATTTGCAAATTGGAAGACCAGTTCTGTTCTGGATTCAGGTGATGCTCAGAAGGCAGTAAAGACAAAGTAAGAAGAAGCTACAACAAATCTCTTCCTTGCATAAAGATTTCAATAGTATTGTGTTTAGGAAACAAACTTCTGGGTAACATTACTACAAACACTTCCTTCCCTCTCAGCACTACTGACAACCCGGTCAAACAGCTCAGTAAGTATGAAAACACGTTGCACTACAAGAGAAAGACCTTCCCCAGCAACAGTGCTGACAAAATGCTGTAATTCAAACATATGATCAAAGTCACCAAATGACTGTGTGTCACCCGAACTGAGCCCTGATGACTGTCCGAGAGTGCATTCTCAGCCTACAGCAAAAGCTAGATAATTTGGCTTTACTCAGCCTGCAGCCTGAGCAGGCTAAGTTACACTAGACAAGGCTAAAGTTACCCTGAATTCTGTACCTTGCACAGTGTAGAAATATGCACTCAGCTCAGATGACATCTTCGTTTGATAACCAATGGAACCTTGATAAATAACATTAAAATACTCTAATGGGTTAGAGCAGACGTGCAGCTAGCCCAGCACTCAGTCTCTGAGTGGAGGTGTTAAGCAGGGGGAGCACAGGAGCTCCAAATGCTCCACCAGCAGCCACAATTGCTGGATTTGTGATGGCAGCAAATACATTCCTACCTAGTCCTTTAGTATCTGTTTATGGACATATTGTCCAAGAACCTACACAAGCTGTCTTAGACACTGGCTGCTTCTATAACCTTTGCAACAGCAAGTTCTGGAAGTTCACTACTTTACAAAGCAATACCTACTTTCTCCTGCTTTTAAGAGTTGTCTCCTGCTTTCATCAAGAGCCCCCTTGTTCCAGTACTGCAGGATGTGGCATAAACAGTTCCACATTCAGCTTTTCTACTATCTATTTATCCTGTGCTAAATTAATTTCTCTAATCACCTTTGAAGTGGAAGCCTCTTTAGTGGCTTTTTGACAATGCGGTAAGCTATGTGCACTGTACCTCCTGTACCCACACATCCTCAATACCCTTACAGCAGGGCATGCTGCTTGGACTTCCCTCCTCTATAATGGCACTAGCTTTTCTCAAATAGATTATAGAATCATAGAATAGTTTGGGTTGGAAGGGACCTTTAGAGGTCATCTAGTCCAACCCTCCTGCAAGAAGGGGTGACATCTTCAGCCAGGTCAGGTTGCTCAGAGCCCCATTCAGCCTAACCTTGAATGTTTCCAGGGTTGGGGCATGTCTCTCTTGGCAATCTGTTCCAGTGTTTCACCACCCTCATCATAAAAAAAAAAATCCCTGTGTCTAGTGTGAATCTACCCTCTTTTAGTTTAAAACTATTTTCCCTTATCCTATGTCTACAGGCCCTGATAAGAAGTCTGTCCCCATCTTTCTTATAAGCCCCCTTTAAGAATTGAAAGGATGCTATAAGGTGTCCCTGGAGTCTTTTCTTCTCCAGACTGAACAACTCCCTCAGCTTTTCTTCACAGGAAAGGTGTTCCATCCCTCTGACCATTTGTGATGCACCTGCTACAAAAAAAAAAACAAACAAAAAAACCACCCACAAAAAAAAAAAAAAAACAAAAACCAAAACAAACCCACACCACTACACCATACACAGAGCCACAAACTCATGTGAAAGATCTCCCTGGCATCTTCAGCAGTAAAGACCAACACAACGAACTCACTGAGCACTTCTGCCCCAGCCTTTGAGTGGCCCCAGTTACACTGCTGCTGTTAAGTGTTCCCACTGATTTCCTGGGTTTGATATACTCGCGAACTTTTTGCCTGCAGCTTGAGCATCCTTTGTAAGGCACTTTTCTAATTCTTTATGAGATTTTTCATTTCCTGTTTGTGTTTGACCTGCCTGCCATGTTTTAAGGACTTTCCTCTTCTGTTCACTTGCCTAGGCTTACCCTTTACCAGCAGCTGGTCATTTTGTTACAGTACCCTCCCCTTGCATTTCTATCAAGCGAGGTAGGCTCCTGGGGATGATTTTGTTTACTGTTTTTATTGTGGGACATATTTGGGGGCTTCTAATAACATTATTAGAATAACTATTTTTAATAGTCTGCAGACTGCTTATTAAGTCTTTTTGGACTAATAGGGTTTGTTGCACAATTGCCTCCTTGTTCTGCAGACCCTACACTTTAAATCAAATGACTGTGTGCTGCATGTATTTATTCTGCTCTCTTCAGCTACAGAGTACAACCTAATCTTATGATGGTCACTAATTACCAAGTAGCTCCAGTGCACCACTCTAGAATTCATCCAGAATAGCATCTCTCTGGATGCAGCAGGTGTTCTGGGAAGCAGCTACTTTGCACGTCTGGACGCATAGTCTGTCTCCCCTCCTGATGAGGCACCAATCCAGTCTCTATGCAACCCCTGTTGAAACCTCCCACTGTTGCTGCCTGTCCTGAATTTGCAGCTTCTCTACTCTCATTTTGAATTTCCTGAGCACTATTACAGGTCTGAGCAGGGGGCTGGTAACACAATCTTAGCAATACATTTTTATTGGAGCACAGGATTTCTGCCCACAGGGGTTCCACAGGGCTGCTCTTCTCCCATAATATTTTTATGCTGTTGTGCTTTATAAAATGTTTCATGTACAGCACCACTCCCCCGACTGTATGTCCCTCTCACCTTTCCTATACAGCCGATATAGCCTTGCTGCGTTGATTATCCTCCTTCCACCAGGCCTATTTTTTCAAGGCTATTATTTCACACCAAAGAGTCCAATTTCCTCATCTTTTAGGCCTTAAAGCTGGTGGAGCCACACTTGTAAGTTTTTGCTTCCCTCCATCTCTTCATACTTCTTGTTAACTGGTACTATAGATGCTCCGAGATGACTCCCTTTCTTCTTACGCTGTGCTTTTTCTTTGCCCCTTACAGCCTTGTTTATTGTACTTCTGAAAATTAGCCATGTTCCCACTGCAGCCCCTGATTTTCCTGCCCCTGAAGATGCCCCTGTTACAGGAGCAGCTCATCACCAAAAGACACTGCGGTGTCAGCTGACAACAGTCACCTCTGACAGATTAGGTCCCTCTTTTCTAACAGCAGCTCTCTTCCCTAAAAGTTGCACACTCCTCAGCTGCGCAAGGGCTGCTGTTGCAGTGGAGGCTTCACTTGGAGCCTTGCTAGAGTCCCACTGCCTTGTTGCCAGCTAACTGGAAGACACGCATACAGAGCAGCTCTATGGGGCCATATCGCTTACTGAGGAAAACAAAGGATTGAAATGAAGCAGCCCAGTAGAACAAAGAAGAAAAAACACCAAATGAGCAACGTCAGGCTATATGAAACTGGTCTTGATCACACTATTTCAATTTAACTAATATTCATCAGCTCATCAGCACAACCCTGCCTGCGTTCTGCACTTCCTCAGCAACATCCATCTGCCAAATTATGCGCTCCTTGCTGAGGCCAGAATATTATGGCTGCAAGAAAGCATTTAGCCCACCATGGTTGCTACTGTGAATAAATAATACTTAGGCAGGGAAAAAAAAAAGGGGGGGGGGGCAAGTGGGAGATATTTTTTTTAATTGCATTTGACTGGGTTGATGGCCTTCACCTCTTAATGCTATGTTATTACTGCTACAGTAGGAAGACATTTAGCTTCTAATTGTGTTTGAGACATCTGTGAATGACTCATTATTGCTTTCTCTTCTTACAAAATATTGGCTTCTGGCTCAACTCAAGAACAAAAACCCACCAAAACACCTGGGCATCAGAACCATGCTGTTCTGACTGCTGACCCATCTGCAGAACAAGCTGGCTACCTGCTTGATCCAGGATAGCTCAACAGCAAGAAACTCTTCATGCTTCTCTATAGCTATGCATCCCTCACCCAGAGACAGGGTGTAATTTGTTAGCTGCTCGCTAGTTCCGTTTGTTTCTATCAAAGCATTTTAGAAATCAACTACCTCATAAGAGTTGTCATGAGTGCAAGCCAGGTGTTGCAATGTGTGAGAAGAGGAACTGGAAACAGAGGTTTTAGTAAATTAACAGGTACTTTGACAGTAGCAATTTTGTTTCAGTGGGAGAGATTTGCTTATCAGTTTGGTTTATTGGTTCATTTCACTACTTATTGAACTCTGATTGCAAGAAAGGCACCTGAATAACGTTAAAATATTTTTAAAATTGTTCTGTATGACATAATTGATAACCATCATTTTTCTAGAAAGACAAATTGCCTTTTGATTGGCTGTCTGCTATAATAATTACAACCTGAATAATTAAATCCTTTCAAAATAGCTTTCTCTTGTCAAAAAATAAAAATATAGAATGAAAACAGACATTACATGCAGCTTCTAATGTTTTTCTCTTTTTCCCCTTATAATTAAAGAGCTTGATATTCCAATAGCTGTTTTGCTGCTGCTGTTACTAAAATGATCTGGAATTATTCTAATTCCTCTCCATATGTATGCAAGTATTTCCACACTGTACCAGTAACACTTTTTTAAAAAATACTCTTACTATGGTCAGCAATTAATTTTTTCCTTTCACAATGGAACAAAAATGTTTCATATTGGCATTATCTCATTCCCCCCCAACTGAGATAAACTAATGCCACAAATATTTTTCCACAAATAATGCCACAAAAATAGAAAGATGAACTTATAGGAAACATTTATTTTGGATTGAGAGGTAGTCTCCTGCTCTGCTTGCATTAATAGTATTAAGTTAAACAACTTCTTTATCTTTAACTTCTAAAGCAAAAGACGTCATGAGTCGAGAACCTCCTCTCTGAGGTACTGGGCTCAAGGACTAGACTCAAAAGTTCAGCTTACTAAGTCAATAGGAAAATCCCAATTCTCAGTCCTACATATCATCAGAAGTATGGGAAAAAAATAAGAGAAAAAAATACTGTTAATTGTCCATACCCTTAACTATTAGATCATCAGTACAAGACAACTGAATACCTGACTCAAGTTAAATTCTGCACTTTGCAATGATGTTTTTGAAGTGATAATGAGAAGAGGGAAAGGACTGTTATTATGAGCACAAAGTGCTAATCTGCTGTCTAGGTCTTACTGAACCTTTCCCCTAACATTTAATCTAAAATGCTTTCAGCTCTTAAATTCACCTTCCAAAACCAGCAGGAGGTTAAAGCAGGACCCAATGGGAGGTTAAATTTATTTAATATGCAGTCCTTTCTCGGATGAAATATTGCAGTCTATCCTCACAGGTATTCGCCAAACCATTAGAGTAATGGTTTATAGCTATTACGTGAAATTGTAGTTCTATTTGTAACTACCATTGACAAAGGATAAGCAAAGTGCATTCATTTTCTTTGAAAAGTACCCAAAACCTTTGCCGCAGAGCAATGAGGGAATGTGCCCCATTAACTAGTTCAGAGCTGTATGCCAAAGCGATGTTAGTAAATGTTGTTTAGCAAACAGGAACCTGCATGTCTGTAACACGTGCTCCAGCACTCCCATTAACACCTTAGAGCTCTATAGTTCACTGTAGATGCATCCTAAGAGCTCCCTGACACAACTCCAATTCCTGTACCTTCACATATTAACAGTATCTATAACATAATATTCATAACTAGATGTAGAAATTGGTTATATTTATAACAGCCAGTACAATTGGCACATATTATTGTACTTAGATTTTTCTAGTATACATTAGAAAAATAAGATCATCAGAATGAAGCAGTAATGGCATAATGAAATACACAGACCCATCAAACTGAACCTGTCAAAGAAATCTTTTATGTGCAATTTACTTGAAGAGAAATGTGCACAGCTTCCATTCGCTCTGTGGATCTCAATTTCAAATTTTCTATTGTGCACTGAGATTTATTTTTAGGAGTTAAATTTTTATTTTTCTCTCTTTATTTTTCTAAAATCTATGAAGAATTTTGAGAAGGAAATATAAAACAATCTATTATTTCTCTTAGGAAAAAAAAAGACTAAAATCAAACAAAACACTTCTTGCAGAGAGAATTTCACTAACTCAACAGCCCAGAATAAAATAAACTTAGGTTTAGACTACTATGTAAAGTGGCCATACAAAAAAGCATCACTTCCATATTTGTCAGCTCTAACTGAACACTGATCATCACTACAGAAATAAAAATATTTTTTCCAAACTTAATCACAATTCCGATTCCTGTTTGAAGATAGAGGCAACTGATTTTGAGAGATTAATACCTTAGTGTGGCAGGGCAGTTTTGATTTTCATGAAAAATTTTTCATTTACATGTCATTCTTACTGACAGTGGATAAAAGAGCAGTGAGTAGTACTTGTTGCTACCACTTTGGGAGCTATCCTTTAATTAAAGGGGAATCTGATATGAAACCCTGCCCTTTATTGAGAGCACCCAGTTCATGAGAGAATTCTTTTTTTCAATCCTGTTTAAAAAAGTCCACAAACCTAGTGCCATTCTGTTTCTTAGAAATAGCTTTATTTTCTCATTTTGCTTTCATTTTTCTAATTTTATAGCCAAGAAATAGCTATTGATAAGAATAATATAGACTTTGGGAAATGCTACTGCAGAATCAAAATAAAGTGATTAACCATCATGAAAGTGTTTGCTGTAATTTAAGCTTTTGTTTATAAAATTAAAATAAGTTTAAAACTTGAAGCCAGCAGTGTCCCTTCATTGTCACGATGAACACAACCAGGGCACAGTTTCAGCCCCTGCCGGCTGCCAGGCTTCTGCCACCCTCATAGGATGGTGCCTTCAAAACACCCACATTTAAATAAAAAATTCTCAAGTTCCTGAGCAAGACATGCCTTCCTTTGCTCCCGACCGCTGCTGCGGTGAAGCTGTACTGCTGAAAATTGTGTTATTTTCTTTCTCAGATTAATTCCTCTTAAAAAGCCTTTCCTGCTATTGCAGCCCCTGTTATACTCACTATGAACATCTGCATATTCAGCTGTACTTTTATTATTTCCTCAATTCCAGGATTCTTAACATCAAGAATTTTCTTCTTCTTGGGATGTTTGTTTGTTGGGGTTTTTTATGCTTGAGGTATAAAACACCTATAACTACATCAGTTAATAATGACAGTTAATCACAGCCTTCTCAGAAGGAAGATGCTACTGAAGATCATGGCGCTCAGTTACACCATCACAAATGCAGAGACACACAGCCAGGCAGACAAACTGACTCTCAACTGCTGCTTCTCATGTAACCTTTTAACTCTTTTTGTTCACATCTCCCAAAACTATGAAGTCAGCAGCACTATAATGCTACAGGCATAAATACAACATCTGGGCCAAATCCAAACACGTTCATTTTCATTATCTACCAGTGACTTTCCACACAGGTTTATGATGCTATATAAATAACAGCAATAACTTGATGACTCTTCTGCTCCTGTCCCAGCACCAGGCAGCTGAAGGAGTCACTAGCAGAGGAGAACCACCACAGCAAAGCCTGAGAGACCTCAAAACAAGATCACTGCTGGGGTGCCTGGCACTAGCCTGAACCAAGCTGCTCTGCCTCAGGAGGCACAGCAGATCCTAGATACCCCTTCCGTTGCTCTTAATGATTTTTTTTTTTTTTTTCAGCAAAAATCAAGTGGGAAAGGCTAATACTGAGGAACATTCCTGAAACATTTCCAGGGATGCCAAGAGCCACCCTGATGTCACAACAGCTTGCTCAGCCAGGGAATGGCCACCCAGTCTTGCACAGGGCCCTAGAAGCATAGCCCAAAACAGAGCTCCTTGGAGGTACAGGGCAGGCTGGCAACATAAGGGTTATAAATATTGAGCATTCAATTGCTAGTTTGCTTCTTGCCCTTTGATAACCAGAAACCAAATTGCTTTTCTGTTGCATAAAGTATCTTTCAAATTCAATTGCTTATCTCTTCGTTCATTCAAGAAAGAGAGACCTCAGATTTACAGGAATGAGAGCCCACAATACAAATATACTATATTAAACATACAGTAGACATCTGAAAAATAACCAAAACACACTCTATTGATTTTAACCTTCAATATCAAGGTATCCTCCAGCAGTCTCAACTGGATCCAGGCTATAAGAATTTCCAATTATTTGAATTCCTATATATGGGATAAGCATTTAGTTATCAACATCCACCATAAAACATATTTTCGGTTGTTATTAAGGCACTATTACTATGTGGAATTGAATGCATTGCTACTGCCAATGCTGCTGCTGAATCAAAAGGCTGCTCCCTCACACGCGGCCCCCGCCACCATGGTGGGCAGCCATCACGGGGCAGGCCTGCCGCCGGCAGGCGGCCATCGTGGGGCAGAGACCCTGGCCAGTCCTCATGGCTGCTCGGCTGAATGAGACACCTGTCTGCACACAGGTGCCACCCTTAAACTCTATTCAAGCAGCTCATTATATCACATTAATTACACTACACAAGGATTTAGCTACAATCCTGAGGAATTCTGCATCTACTCGTTGAAAGGTTACCTTGAAGTGAAAAGCACAAGCGTAATTGATGTTCCTTGGGTACCTACCAGTAGCACTGGCAGAAGTCTTCTGTTTCTTAACTTCCAAGCTCTGTCATTTTTAAAAATCACCACTAGCAAAGACAGAAGCAACAGGGTGGAGGTGGTCCCAGACTGGACGCAGGGCTGAGGTGGCCTCCACAGGGTGTCAGGGAGCCAGGAGGCCCCCCCGGGCACCCAGCCCGCAGCCTCCTGCACTGCGCCCACAAGGAGCTGGAGCACGGCGGGGCCCCAGGGTGCAGGCGCTCTCCACTTCCATTGTAAATTCCCTCTTTCTGGAAAAGGAAGGAGGGGGGAGATTTTTCTCCACAAGTGATATGGGTGTTATAAATACTTCTGCCCAGAAATCCTGACCTCTGTCACAAACAACCAGGAGTGAGTGTCAGGGTCTGCGTCAGTCTGGCAGCCGCACCGTGGCCTCCTGAGGCAGGCACAGGCTGGGGCCAGCCGCAGCCCTGGCAGCAGGCCTACTGCTCAGGGCTTTCCCACGTTTCGGACCTCATTGGGCTCTCCATCACCCTGCGAGCACAGAAGAGTCCCCAGAGAGCAGCAAGCGATGGCTTTATCAGGCCATTTGAGCGTTTTGTGGGAAGCTAGCTTCTCTGGGGCAGCGACCTGGTCCGCACACCTCAGGCGGGAGCCCTGGGCTACTGGCCTACACAGCCATCTGAAGAGGAGCAGCCATGATAGCGTTGTGCAATTTTACTGAGCTATCCAAATCGTACTATGCTCTGTTACAGCAAGATCCTGGGGAACGCAAGTTATGACAGTCTCCCAGCCTGGCTGCTGCTCAAAAGCCGTTCCCTGCAACCTGTCCCAAGTCGCCTCAGCAGTGACCCTGTGGTTACTGACATTAAGACACTGCTTTAGTGCCAGTTGATCCATCCCAGGATGGCACACAGTAGGCAAACACTTCATTCACAAGAAAGGGCCATACAGCACTAAGGAAATGGAAGAGTGAAGCAAGATAATTTTTCTCCTTCTGAGGAGCTGAGTAGGAATGTTGCTTGTTATGCATCTCACTTAAACATTACTAGTAGTAAGGACTATTAGTATGATCTACTCTCCTTTGATCAGTCAGGACAATCAGCTTAGATTTAACAAAACCAAAAATAAAATTTAACATGGCATTATGGTTAAGGGCATTATCACAGACTTCAATGGCTCATCTGCATGCCACACTGCTGCAGAGTCATACTGCAAAGAATACAACTACAGATGTATTCAATGATTTAAAACACACACACACCCCCCAAAAAAAATATTGTCTTAATCCTTCCTTATTTCCCCAGCAAGCATTTTCACAAACACCAACGCAGTTTTATGGATGTACTGTAGAAAGAAATAAACTGTTCATTAAAACGGCACTTCTCACAGTGTTAAAAAAAAAAAAAGTTAGTAAAGCACAATTCTCACCAAGAGCTGTTAATGAAACCTCTGCTAAGGGACTCCATTCCTGTTGAAAGGACAGTCATCACATCCAAAAGCAAAATAAAAGTCTTTGATTTGTATATAAGCTCTCAGTCTACTGAGTGATAAACTAAACTTTAAAGGTGACACGCAGGTCCTCAAAAAAGCTCCTGACACGTTTCTTCAATTTTCCCAACCTCTCCACCAGAGGTACCATTAGCTGCATTCCTTCACTCATGTGGCAAATCCTTAAGATTCTCTCCAACGTGTTGATACTATTTTTTTTCCCCTATATCAACTCAAATATTACATTCGTCATTGTAACTTCTGTGACCAAGTGAGGGAAACAAGTACCAGGGCAGGTCTCTGAAAAGGACTATCCTATTTTTGCAAGCTCAGGCCACAGGCAAAGTTCCTTTTGCATACAGGACCCACTCTGACTTTCTTGCAAGGATTTTTATGAGGGTTATCTTTGAAATGTATCATTTCAGATATGAGGCAGCAATCTTGTTTGAAAACATATACTTTTAAGTTTACACCACTTTCCATGGATCTTCTAATCAAGGCTTGGAATAGAATAGTCGAAAAGCAGGCGCTACTTAGATTCAAAAATATATCTGCAGAGCTTTGTCAGACTGCAGTCCCAGACAACTACAGCACATGAAGCAGCTCTCCAAAACGCAGAGAAGTGATACATTGCTGTATATTTCACCTTAACACATACTTCCAAGATTCATTAGCCTATCTGGAGAAAGACTGATACAGCACTTTGTATCAGAGACCTTTACAGCTTATAATGACAGTAGGCAGAAGAGTCTAAAAGGGTGATTATAATGAACCTTCTCAAGGTAGAAGTAATGATATAACTTTTAATAGCTTTACAGCTGCATCTTTATAGTCAAAAAATGAAGGTACAGTGTCTTGCTTTTGTAAATGTAGCTCATTTAAAACACTCAAAGTAGCTTCTAATAGGTGTCATTATAGAGAAGAAACCACAAATTTCTATGGGTTCACCACTTCTTTCTAGAATGGAAGATAAGCCTTTGAATTTGCTAACATCTTTATCATTTACCGTGTTGAATCTAAGAGTAGAAAATCTCTATTATATATTTAGTTTTAAAGTTGTAAAAAGAGTTTGATTACTATGTATGCCAACTTACACCTAAAGAGAGTTTAGAAAACAATGTACTGGTAAATACAACCGTTTGAAGAATATCCTTCTAACAACAGTAGAAAAAAAACATGGTTTATTGCATTCCCATGACACTGCCAAGCAGTGGCAGTAATAATCCTTCATCACATCGCATAAAAAAAAAAAAGCACTACGACTTAAAAAAAATTACAATTTACTGTAGTTTTCCTTTAGAGTGCTATAAAATGCAACCACATTCATATGACAGCATATGTGTATATGTGTCTCTTAATAAAGCTTCTCTGAAGGGCAATACAGCATGTACCATGGAAACAGGGGTTGCCATGGAAAGAATGCATTTTAGTGGATAGCAAAAGAAATGAGGGTTTGATTCTCCCTCTCACTTGTCTTACATTTAAAAAAAAAAAAAAATCAGTGTAAATATTGACATCAGCAGAGTTATTCTTGAAAAACATAAGTATGAATGGACAATCAGACCTGATACATGCACAGCGGAGAATTTTTGGCATTAGGGCTGTCATAATCTGTATAGCCCTGTTTTTCAGAGGAGCTCTCCAGCTATCCCTCACACCACATGGCTTCGTAGCCAGCTCCCCTTGGTCATGCTCATGACGTGTGTCTTTCGGAACACAGCGGGGGCCAGAGCCACAGGACAGCAGATTCACAAAGTCGGTGTTCCTCACTTAGTCAATCCTCATGCAGAAAGTGCCAGACTCTTCTACCTGCCAGATCTTTTCTTTGCTTAAGCATGAAACGTTTTCTGTTAAAATGCATGTGGTGTTACAAACGAATGAAAAGCATGAATCAAATTAACTTAAAGCATATTGGTTTCCAGACATGCTTAAAATGAAGTCCGAATTGATGTGTTTCATCTACCTTATTCATTAAAATGGCATTCTTGATGTCCTCATGTTACCGTAATCTCCAAAGCACTGGACAAACAAGTACATTTGTTTATCTTTATCACTCTTTCCTTACTAAAGAACAGGGTTTTATTAAAGAGATCAATCACCTGTGTACAGTTTAATAGCCTGAGCTGTGCATGTAAGACAGAACTTGCTTCAATAGCCCACAAGTCCCAAAGTATAGAGGGGCATGTAAAACCCTTAGTTGCTTTAATAAAACAAATTTTTTTCTGAGAGCTAGCAAGTACCCTATTAGAATTAGTAATCTGAGACAGAAAAACAGTGCTTAAAAGAAACAAACTCTAATAAAAGGAGCAGAATCAATCCTGTTTGCTTACCTCCATGAGAGCCCTATGCTTCTAACCAGAGACACAAAAACACTTTACATGCTTAATGCACTGCCTTTCTTTTATTGAATCACACTTATTGTGGAAGCAGTCTTTTGAGGCTTCTAGCTGCGTTGAAGTAATTGGAGGATTGCTGCTTCTAATGAATGATCTCCTTATATTGGAGGCCAAAGCATTAAAAACTTTATGTCAGAGGCAAAACGTACAAAGGAAAGCTTTTTGGAAATGCTGATGAACAATCTGCAATATACTGTTTTAGTAAAAGATTACATTTCTTACTTGGCTATTGTTACAGCGTAACAAAGTTGTAACGGCAGAGGAATAATGTTATGTATTAACACTGTTGGATGTTACCACAAACTGCAACAACCACCCCTTTTATGATGCAAAGCTGAAAAAAAAATACAATCTGACATTAATTAAGATTACACCTTTGAAGACTTTTCACTTTTTCCACAATCAAGAGTTGGTAAACAGCTCAGCCCCCAAGTAATCCTTCTACCTACGCTACATTGAAGAACAGAAACTTTATTAGATGAAAACTTGTAGTTCACTGGCTGACAAGCTTTTGAGAGTTGTGGTGGGGTTTTTTGAACTATCTAGTTTTATAACGAAATTATCTGCTTAATTTGAGGAAGAAACTCCCTTTAACTGCCTACTTTGATCAAGTAGTGGTTTCAGCAAATGGACATGGTATGCAAAGCAACTGCTGGCAGCTGTAACATGAAAGATAAAAGTTACTGAAATAACATTTTAGAAGAAAATAAGCCCACTAAAGGCAGCAGCAACTAAAAAAACCACTAAGGTGATCAGGAAGTGCTTCACAGATTTTGAAAGTAAAGCCAAAAAAAAGAAGAGAACCAATCCTTCATCTCCTATCATTTGTTCCTGTTGCCAGTGATTATGGCATTATTTCACAGAGAACATATGGCAATGTTTATAGCCATCAGGCAATATTTCACAGAAGCTGCGACACCATGTGTCCACCAACTAGCCTTTCTGATTGCAATTAATTAGAGAAGAAGCAGGAGGCACTTTTTAAATAACATTAAGTCTCAGAGATTCCTGAAGTTCCGTGGCCCATGTACAAGACTAAGTGACAGGAAAGTCTATTAAAGTTGTAACAAGCCTAGTACAGGCAAGTCTGTCCTTGAGGAACAAGACCTAATAAAAAAAACTACGCTCTTTAAGGAGTGTAAGAAAGAGCAGAAATATAATAAGCCATTCAGGGTGGTACCTTGGAAGCCTGCAACAATAAGGAAATATTTGAAAAATCTTTAACAGGCCATTTTATGGAACAGATTCTGCAGAAAAGCTGCCACAGTGAAAGCTATAGCAGTTGTTTTATAGTTGCCAGACCCAAGAGGATGTGTATCAAAATTACATGGGGATCTATTAAGGAGCCAAGACTTATGAAATGCACTGTGGTAGTCATTTCATGATTCCTATTTTAATAAAAGCAAGCAAGAGAGGAAAATTAAGTATAATAAACTACCTGATAGGTTTTCACACAGAAGTGGAAAGCTGAACTCTCCCAGCCAGCCCCTATGGTTGAATCTAGCACTTTCAGGTAGCACCACTCAGGGATGAAGTATTGGCAGGGGTGGGCAGCACAGGCCTGTGCTGTAGCACCTTCAGTGGTGCTGCAGAGAGCACTGCAGACTATAATGCAATGATTCCCACAAAAAATCTTTCCATTACAAAGGCATTTTCCCAACCCAGTCCAATGTGACCCACTGGGAATGAGCCAGGAGAATCACACAAGCTCAAAATCACACCAAAACTGATGCAACAGGCAAGACATCGATCAAAGCTGATGTTTAAAAAGCTCAGCAACATGTTCCTGAATTTGGGATCGGCTCATAGCATCCTCTCCCCCTTGCCGGACACCTTTGCCCCACACAACCTGCTACCCTGCTGCTCCTTGTCTTGAGTTGAGATATTCCCTGGAGATGTGAAATAAGATAGCAAGATCAGGGGGAAACTTGTTCAGCTGTAGTCTTAGCAGTGCTCCTTTCTGCCAATTCTCTGAGCTTTAATTATATAACTGAGCTCACCCTGCAGCTCTTCCCACAGCTGGGGTACAAATGTATCCCTCTGTCTTCTCTCCAGACTCTTATTCTTACAAAACTTCTAGAAACTCAACACCTTTGAGATCTCTCTCCACCTGTCAAATTTTGCTAAGTCGGCCAGCAACCTCCGAAGTTGTTAAGACAGGCTAACAGTGCAACCATACAAGCCTCATTTCCTTGAGAAAGGAGGCTTTTAAACTCCTTTACTGTTACACTGTTGTTATTTTAGCATTTCTTTCATTTCCCCAAACCTCTAACCTCTAATTTTTATTACAGAATTCTCATCTTGAGACTTTTTGAGACACAGAAAATGTAAATGGTGTTGGTAATAATGGAAGCGTTGATTTTAATTAGTCTTAAGAGCAAAATTCCACATTACACCCATGGTAGATCTCAAAAAGGTAATCTAATGGCCACAATACACCTGCTTAATTGTGATACAATAACCTAGGATCTGTTCTCACAGATGTGACATGACAAAAAATACAAACCATGTTTAAAAGTATGTCAGATTGTTGTGATGGGTAAAAGTCTTTCTATCAGCAACAGGCAGACTATTTTAAAACTCCAGATGCATCCCTGACACCAATCAGCAGCTAAAAATGAGCCACCATTCCACCCACCACTACACTTGCATGATGACAATAGAGTAACTTTATAAATAAATAAATAAATACCAAAATAAAATGACAGCTGGCAACTTCACCATCCTTGTCTACACTTTCCTAGGAGCAAAGTTAATATTTTGAGCTGTGCACGCAGAACGCTTTCAAGGTTTGTACTCCATCAAAAAAGTTCCCAAACTGTGAGGCTGACAGCTGCCACCAACTTAACAGCTATAGTAAAGTTCCTGGCACAACTTACAGCAGCTTCTCTAGAATTTAAGAGGATCTTCAACACTGAAAGAAAATTGCAATATATTCCTTAATAAAGCACATTTCAATGAAAAGATGAACATTATTGTTCAGAGAGAAACTCCTGTCCAATATGCTACCCACCAGCTGCGGTGCCACTGCTACAGCATCATCCTATTACTTGTTATTTCTAGGACAGTAGCACAATGGCTACTGATAATCAAGAGTTATAGCTTGGATCACCCTCTCCAATTAAATCCCTACTTTCTCCATTTTAAAAAGTTCCTGCAGGTGTGCTGCTTCCCATGCGGGCTGGAAGCTGGACAGAGAGGCACCCAGCCCCATGTCTCAGGGGACAGTCAGAGGTGCCCACCCCTGCCGGCCCTCCTTTTCTTGGCAAAATTCAAGGGCACTAAAAGGAGCAGCTTACACCCAGGGTCTGATCCAGCCCAGTGATCCCAGGTGCCTCAACAGATGCAGCTTTAAACTAGGGGAGGCCTGGACCACAATCAGCAGGACAGGGGCCTGGGTATGGCAGGGGCACCACACTGCCTAAGCCTGAGCTTTTACCCACATTGGCACAGCCTTGGATATCACCCACTGCATAGAGCTATGGTCTAAAAAAAAAAGCCTAAAAACATTAAGGATTTCAGTAGGAAGGAAGCATCACACGCAGAGATACTCTACCTTTCACACCGGCTGCTCTACAAAGATAAGAAGATGAAAAGCAGAAGAGTAATTTGTACCCCCACTAACTAAAGTAATAAAACTATAATTTGTTCTAAAACCACAGGATTTAACAATACATCTTTATTTTGCTCAAAAGAAACCCCCGAAAAATCTTGACTCAACTATATGCATAGTTATACTTGTAACAGTCATGTCAGCAGAAACAGTCACAGCAATTTTTAAAAAATAAGTACAGGTTATCTATGAAAATGTCACAATTTGAGTCAAGGTCATCTGAATCCCAGTGCACAGTGCACTAGCCAGCCTCCTCATGCCAGAAACCCATCCTTAGTACCAGAGACACAGGACTCTCTCACTCAGGAATTGTTTCTATTTAAAACTACACTTCTCTCTGAAAAATGAAAACTCCAAACACTGAAGAGTACAACCCGGCAACCCCACTGGTTGGGAATTATCAGTTCCAGTCCATCACCTGATATACTGTCAGCCCACTGAGTGATCAGATAACTAGATGAGAACAAAATAGAAAAACTAACATGGTTCTGGTAATCACACCTCACACCTCCCTGTGACACTGACACTGCCCCAAGGAGGTAGCAGAACAGCCGATGATCAGTGCCACTACACGTGGCCCATTCATCCATGTTGGAGTGCCTAGGCTCTGTCACTAGTTCACATCGTATAAATGAAAAATAATTAAGGGATGTAAAGGGTCATTTTAATGAGCAATTGACTGATACTAGAGCTCTGTGAAACTCAGGCACTTTACAAAGCATTCACTTATCACTCCAGAATTTATTTGTACCAAGTACAAGCACCACAGCACCAAGACGTAATTTATTTTTATTTTAGGCTAACACAGGAACAAGAGTTAAAGCTCAGTTGAAACAAAAAGTTTTCCTGATTTCACAGCAAGCCACAAAAAAATGGACTTAACATGCCCTTCCCACACACACCTTGAAAGAGCCAAATAGAGAAGAAACAAGTCTGAATTTTCAGTTCTTGTTTAACAAAGCCAGTTATGCTTAAATAGTTCATGTAACTCTTATACAGCTCTTCTACTATTTGCAACTGGAAGAGCACACAAGTCATTCTGAATCGACTGTGGACTGTCTCTTCAATGTGGTTAACTTAAAGTTGTACCTAAGTATAACATGCTATCTGGACTACCTTTAACAAGAATAAATGGATAAATATATCTTGACAAATATGCCCTTTTTATGCTTATGGAATTTGGCAATATTCTAATTTCCTTGCACATGCTGTTTAGATGGGAGGACTATTATCAGATGTCACAGGCTGCTCTCATCTTTGCCCATATGACACAAAGGACAGACCGAGTGCATTAGAAATCTTAGCTGGAGCCATTCTAAACATGACACTCCTGAGATTCTTTTTGTTCAGAATACTGATATTTTAAAAAAAAAATAAATCTGAGCTAGATTGAAAGTAGGTTTTCCTGTAAAAACAGTTATTGAAATCACACTGGAAATACTATTTTGGAAGAATTCTGAAATATTCTTTCTCAACTCTTACTTCATTCTTCATATGCTGTTTAATCATGCATTAGTCCTCGCAGACTCATAGTATGCTACTATTAAAGGCAACGGTAATCTTCCAGGTTGAATTGTCTCTTGGTCAAGTTACACTAGGAGAGTTTATGGTTTATATGACATTGTTACATGAAATAAAATAATAATAAAAAAACCTAGAAAAGAAATATGAAGTATAGCAGTCTTAAGCATTTGAATACAAGGGAAACAGCAACAGAGTATTGCTAGTGAGAGAAGATTGAACAACACGCAAAGAAAAGCAAAATAAGAATCAAAATGAAGTTTTCTACCTTTACTAATAAAGAATTTTTGTTTGATATATTTTCCTAAGGAAACGGTCATTTAGATAGCATTTCTAAGGAATCTTTTTCTCCCTTTTTGATAGGTACTTCAATTAAAACTATCTTAACGGATCCTTCGTGTTCTAAACCTAAAGACACTTTGGTCAAGACTGACACAGCATCAAGATCACTAATTACTGCAGAAATCCAACATTAAGAAAAAATGAAGGAAAAGCCCACCTTCCAATAGACAAAAAATCACTAAGAAGAAGAAATCGGCATTCTAAAATATTCAGCTTAACTAAGTTTATATTGTTTGTATTATTAGGTAAGCTTTTAAACAGCTTAACTTTTTGTTCAGGGTCAGCTATATCTTCATTGTTTACTTGAAAATTATCATTTTCCTTAACTGGCAAGCAAAAATTACATTAGATTACAATTAAAGACCTTAAAAAAAAGGGGGTGGGGGGGCAGGGGTGGGAGAACATTATCTTGAGTTTCCAACAGAAGCCTTTCTTCAAATAAAGATTTAACACCATTATATGCCTTTTACAAAATAGTACTGACAAACGGTGAAACATAATAAATGGGACCCTTACAACTTTTGCTAAACTATCCTAAAAATAATTGTTTGTCAATCAGTTTGCAGGCAGATCTTTCACAGTTGTATTCAGGCTTTGATGGTCAGACCAAAATGTTGACACTTTTGATTTTGGCAGTTTGGAGACCTGCAGGGTCATGCTTGTACTGGACCTGAGCAAGGGGCACAAATAACTCTTTAAGGCACTTCTGAAAGAGCTGCAAGGCTGTGTCGTGCTCCTGAGCGGTGAAAGAAACATGAAAATGGAGGAGAAGGGGGAAGATCTGTTTTGATTAGTTTTTTTTCCACTGTACATTATTTGACAAAAAAAGAGGATCCCCACACTTGTCCACACAGTGCGTGCCCAGGGTTTTCCATGGGCTTCAACTCCAAAATCCCACAGTTCTAAAGCTGCATACCAAGGACCAGAAGCTCCATACTGATAGCAGGTGTTCATCCTGTTTGGGAGAGGTTAAGGAAGTACATCTCATTGTATGAGATCTGTGGCTTGTTTTTTTAGAGAGAAATAGATGAGTTAAGCATCTTAAAAAAAAACCAAACAAACAAAAAAAAACCCACCACAACATTAGAAGCATTCAACCTTGGGCAAAGCCTTTTTTTTGACACTGATGTTCAGATCATATTTCCTTTATTGCTACTGTAAAATAAAGCCCAAGCTTGTATCACGGCCATGACACTGGGATTTTTTGGCTTAACCAAAGGGCACACTGTATGGTAATAGCCTAAGCTGATATATTATTAGAACAGCACAGAATAACTTTCATATGCTTGTGCTTCTTGTGGGTTGTTTTTTAAAATCTATTTCCCATAATACCAGAATTCACAAGGCATCATTTGTGTTGGGAAGAACGCTAACAATTAGTGTATTTATAATTTGTTCACATTTTCTTTAACTGAAAATTACTGATTTTACGATATTTGCAAACTGATTTGTATTCACTGATTTGATTTTACACTTTAAAGGCAACAATAATTCTCCAGGAATATAGAATTCCTCCTATCATTTTGTTCAGAGGAAATAAAGCAATAAAGTAGTAACTCTCAGGTTTTGATTATACTTCAACATAGTTATAATTCTCAAAAAGAGTGGGAGGAAAAAAACACCCACAAAAAAAAGCCACACTAAAAAAACCCCAACCACACACCCGCAGGTGATCCATACTTGTAGTCCATAGCAGTGCAAAAATTGAAGTACTAAACTTTTAGGGCCTTCAAAGACTTTGAAAGCTCACCTGGACTGCATTTCTTCATTACCATAGGACTTATCTGTGCTGGACATCAGACCTGCTTCATCACCATGGACTTGCCTGGCAATCACTGCTGTGTGTCTGACCCCAGTCACTGTCCTGGGCCAGCCCCATGCACTGTGTGAAGGCACCACAGGACAGGTACCATTCCAGGGGTCCCTGCCATGCTCACCCTCAATCTTAGCGTGCCAGCCCTTATGGGTCAGCCAAGCCTGTGCTGCCCCCAGCACGCCCTTCTCAGCTTTTTGGCTTCTAGTGCAGCCATGTGTGTTCTCAAGGACCAAAGGTCTAGCATTCAACTCATGCTGCTGCTGCTTTTTTTTTTTTTTTTTTTTTTGGTTAAGGTCATTTTCATGGTTCACAAATTGAAAATCTGAGGTTATAAACTGTTATCTTAGCTGCTTCTTGCAAACTTAGACCAGTTTAGATCACTGAGGGTTTATGAAGTGAATATCTTCCCTGAAGTTGCAAAAATGACAAGCAAAGCAGCACAGCACACAGAGGCAGTCATATATGTTTTCCCCTTTCCACTGCATCATGGATTTATCGTGTCCATAATCTCCCCAGAAACTGCAATAGCATTGCCGCTTCCTTCCGCGCAACATGCATTTTCAAACTCCACTGATCTGAGCACGCTCTGATTTTCAGAGTATGCTTTGAGATGGTCCTTCCTACCTTCTCATCTCTCTTTCTCATTGATTTATTGCATTAAACAGCCTGTAACTACTATCTCTTTCAGTAAAAATTGAAGCACAGTAACAATTAAGCATTTCATCATTTTATTTGTCAAGCATTATTTGTTCTCTTTCCCATTAGGCAGCAGAATTGAGCTTTTTTTTTTTTTTAACCATTTTCTCATTTCCTATGTATTCATAAACCTTTATCTTGTTCCCTTTTACACCTGTTACTAGCAGCACCATTCTTTGTCATTCTTTAGTTGGTGCTCAGATATCCTTGCTCTTACCCATCCTGGTAATTTTCACTCTTTCCCATATCCTATAAAATTCTGCTCCTTCACACCTTTTCTAACTGTAGGAAACATTAAGAAACAACAGCCAGCTGCGTTGCGAGTAATCTGGCCTTTGAAAACAAAGAATCTGTCCCGGTTTTGAGAAACAAGCTTTCTCACTATCTTCAGTTAGAGTCAGAACCAAGCCACCCTTGAAAATTGAAATTTGAAAAGAAATTGGCCACAGCACCCTGTAAGCGTCCCCTGCCAAACACAGCAGGGACCCACCGCTGCCCTGGCCTCTGGCTGGAGGAGCCCAGGAGCTCTTGCCTAGGCTGGTGGCCCATGCTGTCCACACTGGGCATCCTGCATGCTGGAGGGCAGGGAGGGCAGCACTGCGAGGTGTGGACATGCAGCTGAGAACACAGCAAGCAGGGGGACCACTCAGAAGTTCTGAGCATGTCTTAGGGACAGTGCACCAGGAGAGCAACCCATTGTACAGGAGCAAAGCACAACAGGAGCACACATCATCCTGAGCCTGAAAGAGGGACTGTTCTTGTGTTTTTAAAGCAAGCACAAAGCTCCCTGCCACTGTTGCTCTGGGAAATAAACTACAACCATGTGGCCCTGCAAAAAGAAAAAACGCAGATTTTTAAGCAAGGCTAATGAGAAGTCTACAAACCACCCCCCCTCCAGCCTGCCCGCTCGGTCCCTGCCTCCTGGCTTGCTCTTAGGCCCAGAAGCTTCATATCACTTCCCAGTTTGCAGCAAGGTCTGCCCAGTCCCCGGTGAAAGAATCCCTGGTAAAAGTCTTCTTCATGTTATTCACCAAGTCCTCACATGACCACCTGGTCTCCCTTTAGGACTGCCTTTGCTACCCTCCTGCCCCACATTTGTCCCCATCCTACCTCATCACCCCAGGAGCTACTTCCAGGCCACCCCACTGGCTATCCTTACAAAAGGGCATCTCTTCCAGCGATATCCAAGAACTTCCCCAGTTTCAGGGCTTCATCCAAGACCAAACGGAATCTGGATGTGGATCAGAGCCTCAAAAAAGTCACTGACACCAAAGTCATGTGGAGTGACCAAGTTCGAAACTATACAGACATCCCCAAATAGCAGCCAGCAGGAGCTCTCCTCCGGCCAGACTCTCATTTGAATCTTCTCTGACCTCTTCAACCATCTTCTGCCTTGGCAGGCAGGAAGCACATGGAACTGAGCAGGTCAATGCTGCTCTTCTGCAAACCCAACAGGTTCTCAAAGCAAATAAGAGCAAATTTTTAAAGGGTAGCCACTTGTACAGTTAACAGTAAATATAATGATGATGGAGCAAATCAACCCAAAAATCGCTGAACTGAAGGACAGAGCACAATATGAATATGTATCCTAACAGTTGGTTATTTCTTGGTCCTTTATAGTTTTTAAGCAGGCTCTTCTCTTTTTTAGTTTCACAATGTAATGTCAGACTGTCCTTTCTTTTCGCCCATTTTTCTCTTTGCATGTATTTGATAGTTTTGTTTTTAATAAAAGTGGAGGTGTTCTTGGCATTTCTGCTGCAACAGCAGGGCTTGAACTTAAGGTCAAATGAAAGGAACAGTGTGTTCAGTTACCATGGCAACCATACCAGGCTAATATCAGGTACTAAGATACCAAGAATGAAGTGATAAAATCACTACATTAGTTTAATAAACAAGTTCCATTGTCATCATTTTACTATATATATATGGTTCTTTGAAAAAATATCAAATTTCAGAATTTGCTCTGCTTGGCATATTATTCATTATCTAACAAAAATGAAAAATGATTTCCTTTTTCAAAAGCTTCAGAAATACAGGTATATTGAGAACTCATTAAAGCTGCTCTAAATTTTAAAGCCATAATCTATGTACACCAAATTTTGCAGACCCTAAAGCAAACCCTAATTTGACATTTAATGTCAATTCTCATTTTATGTTTTCATAGTCTGCCTCAACCTTTTAGTAAATATATAATTAAATGTTAAATATAAATCTTACTGTGTCAAACTAAAAAATCAAGACCTTAAAAATATTTTTTACCAAGAGGACAAATGTGAATGAGAGCCCTTCTTAGCATGCATTCAAAAGCCAGTGCAGGGAGCTAGTACTTGGGCATGTCTCCCACATCCCTTACCTGACACTCCAGTCCAAAGCCAGTTCCTGAGCCAGCAAGATTAAATACCCACAGAGCTTGTTGGAGCTGGCTCCAGCTACCCTTGCAGCTGGTGAAGGGGACAGAATTTGCCAGGCCTGGATGCGAAGTAACTAATGCCATATGGTTTGAGGCAAGCACCTTGAGAAGCCCCTGGAAGCCCACGCAGATGCCAGCCAGCCGGAGCATGTTACTGCATCTAATGCTGGAGCGAGAATATCCCACCAGCTCTGCCTTCCTGGTGACCTTCTGGGCAGCCAGCGAAGGTGCCAGAGACACAGATCACAGCACCATGCTGAACAAGGGACTCTATATCAGAATTGCTAATGAGACACAGATTTAAAACGTCAGTTTTGGATAGCGATGACAATAGTGGCTAGAGAAATAATTAACACTGATTTCCATATTACAGATAATTCTGCAAATGAAAACGCATGGGGCCAAATGGTTCTGAGAATTCAAGATAACTCCAGAAAGTCAGGAAATCCAACAGAGTCTGAGCAATTTATTTGTGAAATAATTTGAAATCACTTTGCATAGTAATAGGATTCTGGAGCTATGTTGTTAACCATGCAGAACAGCCACATTGATTGAGAGCTGCAGTAGAGGAAAATAAAACTTTCTTCCACAACAGAACATTGCGAGGCATCTTTGTGCCCTCTTTAACCAAATAAAAAAAAAGTTACCCCAACTCTCCCACCACAAATGTCCAGCAGAATGTCACTCAAAAGGCAGAGCTAGTTCACCAGGCACCACCAAAAGAGACACTGCTTGTTTTCATTAGCCAAACCAAAGCAGCAAAACCAGTTAAAATTTCTGTAGTATGGGCTTAATTTCCTCAGACATGTTTATATCAAGACACACCGCCACTGCATAAAAATAATCTTTTCAGTATATGAGATATTTAGAAAGCATGCTAAAACTTTGGTCTTATTTACTTTTAATAAATAGATACAGCTAATATTTACCTTCTAAATAAAGTCAGACTGAAAATGAGTTGCTGAGTTACAGAAACATGCTCATAAGCTGCTATCAAAATGCTGTTGAAATACTTCCAATTCACGCATTCATCTGCTTCTCAGAACATGCTGGTTTGTACCGATTTTATGCAATTGTGTCAGCCTGACACCAGTGAAGTAAACACTACACAGGAGTAGCCTATGGTCTTCCAATCACATATCTATACACAGTCTTGAGTACCGTAAGGATTATAGTTGTAACTGCCAGTTTCTTCTAAAAAAATCTCAGGGCAGAAGGACAAGCTGACCTAATCGGTGAGTTGTTTGAATAGGTTTTGTGGTGGGGGCACAGCTAATCCTTGGCTGACAGTCTAGCCTGGAGATTTTTATTTTTTTATCTGTGATTAATGGACTTGACATCCATGTTCCCACAGCTCCTGCTAAACATGCAGTTCAGACCTTATTGTTAAATACCACCGAGATCACAGAAAACTAAACTCCTATGACAGTGGAACGACTGTGCCAGAGGGCAGACTTTTCTGAGACAAGTATTGGATTACATGAGAAATATAACACAGAATAATAGGGCACTACAAAAAGGTTCACTATCTTGGGCCCCTGAATACCCTGCACCCTTAGAACTAGGCTGACCTTTCTGAATGGAAAATAGATTGTTTGAGCTGAGAGATCTAACAAGATAACATGTTATCCAAATTTATACTGGGAGATCGCATGCACATACAATGTGTTTATCCTATTTAAGTCAGAGGCACGAGCAATCAACTTGACCTTTCATTTTGTATTTACTCACTAATCAAAATCTTAAAGCAATTTGACTGAAGCACTGAATCGCTGATGGAGGTCTGTCGCTTCCATAACTTGTAGGTCTGGGTGTGAGCTGGGATGCAAGATTTGGAAATAAATTTTAAATGCTTAAAGTCTGAAGATGTTTGGATCCAGTTAAGATCAATAGAACCACATGTTCAGAAAGAACAAAACCTCCAGACAGATAACCTTTTTTCCTAACTACTGTGAGGTAAGAAACTTAATTTTCATCTTTCTGTACTACCTACACACAGGATGTTCTGGCTACTCCATATGAATGTTTTCTAGCCTCTCAGCTTCTATAAAAAGTGTTGATGAGTATTTCCTAATTTCTGTTTTTTCTGTACATTTTGTACAGAAGCCAATAACAAAAAAAATAATTAAAACATGTCAGTCTGAAATAGAAGAGCAGTGTCAGTTCATAAGGGACGCTGTTTAAACAGCTCTGTCTGAACTATCCTTGTTTTAGACTGGGAAGTATTTTAAACCTTAATTACTGCAGTCTGCAAGACTCTGACAGATCTATCTTTTTCTTATGGGCATCTTGCCAAGATGAAACATGAAGTCTTCTTTTAAGACCATACTTAATTAGTGCTTTGGCTAACTTTATGGTGCTTGTATGATTCAATATACTACTACTGGCTCTGGCAAGTACATCTGTCTGCTGCAGTTTGGGGGCTTCTAGGGTCAAAGCTATTTTGCATGCCTTTTCACAATTTGTCATTATGTCTATGTATCCCTATAGATTTTGATTTCTAAATGTAAAGTACAGAGAATAGGAAACTGAAATTTCCAAACCTGAAAAAAAAAATTAATCTAAATATTCTTTACTATATCAGTATTCACCACTTGGTTGCTGCTTCACTATGTTATTATAGAATTCAGATATGTATTTTCAGCAACAGCTCCATATGGGAAAAGTAATAATAGAGATGGAAGAGCTAAACTCATAAAGGATAAAAACATAAACACATTACCCATTTTGACACCAACCAAACCCTAAGCCAGTATTTCATCTAGAGCTGTTATCCAATACTGGCCTGTCGCATACTGCTTCTGCTGAGGGAAAACCCAAGGCCTGTATTTCATTGCTGCAGCTGGTTTTCCATGAAGACAGACATGACCCTGCTTTCTGAGCACAGAAGGCATCAGACAGAGCCCGTTTCTTTGCTTTGCTTGTTGTCCTCTCTTCCAAGCCTCTTCCAAGCCAACCTCCTACCACCAGCCCTTCTCTTGCTCTTTTGCTAGACACTCTGTGAGAGCTACTTTGCCTGTTTCTAGTCTTGTGGCCTTTTTCTATTATCAAGCACAGACATGGGTATCTACAGTCACTCTCCAATTTCCCACAGTGTGTTCAGCCCAATGAAGCCTGACACTGCACAGCTCAACAGCTGGGTAGCCTTTTGGGTGGCTGGTGCTTCACCTGGGGTTTCCCCAAAGCAGCAGGCTTGTCTTTTACACTTAAGCATCATGCAAGGTAGTTATTATCTTCACTGTCACGCCCACCGCCTTCAACGAGGTTTAACTTCAGTATTAACTGTATAAAACATGTTTCAGCATTGCCATCAGCTCAGGGTCTAGAATGACATCATCTCTATGAGAAATCCCAAACGGAATTTTTAGATGTCAGATAATATTTGCATAGCCTTTTCTTTGTCAAGACATTTCCATATTTTCTATCCAAATTCAATTTCTTCCCATCCAAACATCAGTTCACACCATCTCTCCTTCTGCTCAAGCCCTCTCTGGCAATTCTGTAACACTGGTAGCTTTCGAGGAATGCCCATTGTTTCAGTGAAATCTGCAATATGTGACCTTCTATTTCATTCAATTATAACGCTCAACTACTCTCCAGAGTGAGACTGTAGCCTCAGTTCCCGGGGACAGTCACCCATGGTCCTGCCCTATTCATCCCCCCAGTGTGTTCATTATCTCAGACCTTCAGCTTAGCCCCTCCGGCCAGCTGTACTTTTCACCCATCCTGTCCCCAGTAGACATGTTTCCCTGAGCTACTGCTGCTCCATGTTGCTTCAGAAGTAAAGTACCAGCTCTTATGTGGACACTACCCCGGGTTTCTGCTCTTTCTCTCAGCATTTACACCTGCTTAGATAACTTGCTGCAAACCAAGTCTGACTACCACTTGTTCAAGTCACTGAAGCCTCCGAGGGCTGTCCCTCAGCTGGATTTATAGCGTGGCTTTCACTGCCAGTGAAATCTGAACCGATGAGCTCATACGTTACTGTCACTGTCCAGGGTTCTCAAGATCCCAGAGACCTGATGTGACACCGGGCACGTGCTCCTTGCTAGCATTGTTCAGGTGATGGGAGAAACCAGCAGCAGTATTGGTACCCACTGGAACCTCTGCATGGATACAAGGAATCGTAGCAATTCAAAGCGGGAATGACAATATATGGGTCTTTCTGGCCATAACTTGGCCTCAGAATCCCAACAAGACGGGAAGCACAGTTTAGCATACTGGAGCCAAACAATACTTGCTACCAGAACAGTAGGAGCTGGTCAAGCTTCACAGCAAACAGAAGAGTACCTAAGTTTATTGCAACCCTTAGATAAAAAGGACATTTGTGCCTTATGCAAAAAGGACAGAGGCAGAGACTGTGCTGGCAGGGCTGGGGTTTCAGAGTATTTCCTCCTTCCAGTTCTTGCTCTGATCTGAATTTCCCAAGAGCTCCCCTGTTCCAGGCTATACAGCCCATTACCCATAGCTGTGCTAACTTCAGTGAAGAACAGGACACAACACAGAGGGCTTTTTGCCAACAAAGTTTTTACGGCCTCATCCAGGTGCCAGCAGAGAGCACTGACAGCAGCTCTTCAAGGGACGAGGGGCTACAGAGCTTGCTAAGATGCAGTGTAAACCACTTACTATTTAATTCTGCCCTTCCTCATCCTCCTCTACTCCCTGGTCTAAGTGCTCCTTTGCCTGCTCAATCCCAAGGGTCAGTTTCCAGGAAGGAGAAGCAGCTGACCATCTGCATACCCTCAGTGCTCCCAGAAAGCAAGCTTTGCGGTACTTACCAATTTACCCCCCATGAGCTCCTGGGGACAAGACAACTCTGTGCATTTCACCAAGAAGCTAGCACCAGAATGCTATGTCCATGACCAAGTGCCAGCTATATTTTGTGACATTAGGTCACTGTCTTTTTTCTTTTTCATGTTTTTCTCTTCTTCTATTTCTGCTGCTGCCTTAGCCTTTAATATCTTGGTGAAATGAGCATGGCATCTTACATGCTTCTGTAAAAACTGAATTAAATTTCTTTAAAATTCAATGAAGTAACACCAATTTCATCTGCCTTCCTCTAAGCAGAGAGGGTACATTGCTCATGACACCAAGCCAGGCAGCACCCTGCCATCAGGGATCAAGTTCTGGCTGATGGCACACAAAACATTCAACACAACATCTCCACTGCAAGTTTGCTACCTTGAGCAAATATCATTGTATTTTTTAAAACTATTTTTGGCAGAGAATGAACCCAATAAGATACCTGACTACATCTTTTACAGCAGGATGGGTCTATAACCTCTGTAGCCCATATCTTCTTGTCCAGGAAACTGTTCCAGCTACTGAAAAAGCACAGTCAGTTTGCAAAAATGATGCTGCATTAAAAACAAAGGCACAGAACACATAGAAAAAAAAACCAAACAGTCTTGCTTTAGCACTACCTATCACCTCTTGGACCACATCTGGGCTGTGAAACACCCCCAACACTGTGCCATGGCACTGCCTCTGCCCACGGGAGCCCTGTGGGCAGCAGGGAGGCCACCCCAGCCACCACTCCATGCCATCCCTCAGCTGCATCTCCTGCACTACTCCAGCCTCTCTGCTGACTGTGCCTGACAGGGGAGATGACTGATTAAAGTGACAGACACTGTTTCAATTGAGAGAGGAGCTTGTTTTAGCGCAAGCCTGTCTACTCCAGTAAATCTCTGGTTTTATCAGCTCTGTGCAACTGACTCATTTAGACCCGATCGGTGGCAGTCCATCTCCTTGCAGCCCCTCGTCAGTGACAGCCCTCAGGTGCCTAAGCATGCCAGGCTTGATACGAGTCAAACCCTGCTGCGAACAGAGATTAACCTGAAAAATCATGCAGGGCTCTTTTTAAGTGTATTCTAGCCAGGCACAAGGAAACTACAGTCTCCATCAGACTTGGTAAACTTCTCTGTGTCCCGCATCTCATTTGCATTCACTCTAGAGTCTGAATAAAAATAACCAACAACCCAGGCAGCCTGAATACTGCACAGGAACCACGTGAGCAAAGAGATTTCTAAATAGCCTTTGTGTAACTGAGTAGTTTGTCAGAAAACACTGGAATGGCTTTCAAAAATCTGCATAGCCATGTAGAAGATGAAATATTAATAGATTTAATATTAAAATATTTGATTAAATTAATATTAAGTCACCATTAATTTTTAAAGAGTTTCATATTTCATAAGAAAAATCACAGTGAAATTACCAATAGGGAGTTAACATGTAAAACCAATTACACAAGATCATTAAACAATGCCTCAAAAAGCAATCTGAAAGTTTTCAACACTAAAGATGAATTAAGTGATTTCTGTTTAACAAGCAGCACTGTTTGTGCAAGTTCTCACTGGGGTGGAGATTTGCCCTTACTCACAAATGTTTAATCTATGTTACTGGAACATAAACACGTTAGTCTTCAGTTCTTTAATATGCACATACAGGCGCTTTTTTTTCACTTCTTTCCCTTATATATACACTTTTTGGTATCAACACTGTTCGTTAACATTTGAGTTGGTTTCCTTTTGCCAAAGCAAAGATAAAATGCATCAACAAAGGAGAGTAAACCCTCTGAATTCTTTCTGTGATTATTGGATAAAACTCTCAGAGAAACTGACTGACAGCTGAAGACAAAAGCTTTGATTGCACTCAATTATCTTGTGACAAAGCAATAGGGACAATGGAAGAGGTTTTTTTCAAGTGGGTCTATTTAATTTTTGCTACTACTTCCAAGCCAGAAAGTTAACTTCTTGAGGATCAAATTTTCCTTTCCATAAGTACACCTGTATGTCTTCTGTCAATGTTATTTTTAAGAGTTCATTTTGATAACATCAGATTCATTTAAAGCATAATAGATTTTGTTCAGTTAGTCCATCTGCTTCATATGTTCTTATAAGACGCTTCTGTCTTTTTGTCCTTTCTCAGGTATTCATAGCACCCAACAAACCACAGTCAGAACATTATAGTCAGTTCACTTCAGATATGAGCTACCAATCCACAGAAATACAATGCAGAATATCTTTCACTGTAGTACACTGTACCCAGATTTAAATTAATTTTTCAATAACATTAAAATCTTGTTTGTATAATCAGCAACACTGGACTAAAATGATGCATGGGGTTTCATAATTAGATAAAGCCATTGTTTAGAGTCAGACAGTGCCCATTTATAGTTCAATAAACAACTTGTCACAGTTGCTTGGTCAGAGCAGACCTGGATGTCAATGGAAACAGTTAGCACTGAGGCAGCAAAATAAATTGGTCTCCTGGGTAAATAAATTGAGCAGCAATGTGAATATGCCTCATCAGTAAAGACTGTAGTTTATAAAGGCTTTGTAAATAGTGTTTTATATACACTGACGTTTAAAGAAACGCCTTACATTCTTTTATGTTTTTTTAAAAAAAAGGTTAATAATGGTCTTTGGTCCATATGTTTTACACATATTAGTGTAGACAATACAAAATAATGCCAACACTTCCAGCAAAATTATATCTTTAATATTTTTCTCAATAAATAAGTAGAAACAGTTATACCAGATTATGGTGCATTTTCATTTCCCATGTTGGTTTTGCCATTTGGCAGTACCCAAGAGAATCAAGCAGAAGCTAATACACTTCCAGCCAAGACATAGTATGATTTCTCAGCTCTACCAGCACCACCAGTATATATCCACCAATGAAACCTAGCATGTGTACACATAACACTGTGGAAACAGAACACAAAATTTAACTTTTGATTGTGATACTACTTTATCCTTAACTCCTCAAATGTTCAAATGTATTTAGAATTTTGCTTGTGAATAAACTTAAGAAAGCCTTTAGTCTCATGCAAGACCATATACATTATAAGAAGTCAGCACTTCTTTCTTTTTACTTGGGTGGAACTAGCCAAATGGCTAAGAATACAAATGGTGCTGAACCATTTGCAGACTAAAAGTTGTTCAAAGAAAATTTCAGGCTTGGTGAACACCTACTGTCTTTTAAGAAAGCGTGGTAAAAAAATAAATCTGAATTTTAAGAAATTTGTATCCATGTGTGTGCATATATAGATATACACATACACACACCACAAACTGCAGCCGCTCAAAATCACAAAAATCCAAGTACAAACAATCCTACTAATACTGCACTCATTTGCAAAAATCATCATCATCTCTGGCCTGTGTCTAGACTGATGAAAAATTGATGGATTGCATTTTCTGGAACACTTCCCAAACCAAAGGACATCAACAATGTTATTATTTCCATGGAAATAGTTTGCTTAGCCCTAAATTAAATTTCCATTTTAGCACATTATCCATGTACATCTATAAAAAGAGGGGGTGGGCGGGTAGAGAACAATAACATTAGTAAAATTATACATATCTGGAAAGAATTAGAGGAACATAGTCTGTCTTGCTATTTCCTTTATTGTTCATAATATGTCTCCCTTTGACATTTCTAAAAAGGAAGGAAAAAAATATCTATTAGGTTTCGGGTCCAAAGCAATTAATCATGTGAAAACCATTGAACTGTTTTAAAAGTTACCTCTCCAAAATGCGTAACGTGTTTGTTCCTAAAATATCATTATTTTATTTCAATGCTATTTATAAATGACTTCTTGAACCAAAATGCCTTTTACTTTCAATTCTCAATGTGTATTCTAATGCTTCTGAACTTGGTACGCATTACTAACCCACCACTGTATTTTTCTCTTCTTTCCAACAGAAAACTAAACCTCTCCCTTTTGTATGAGCTGCTCATCTGTTCACCAGCCCAGAGAAATGAGTTAATTTGCTCCTGTTTCTTCAGAGTTAAGTCTAACATTCTGTATTTTTTCCCCAAAATCTCAAAATTTTGTACTTTCATTCTAATTCAGCCCCTTCTGCAGTCAAATATGAAGTTAATTTTACTTGAGAACAGCTAGTTCTATTTTTCTTTCCAAGGTAAATCTCAGAAACCAACTCAGGTCCAACTAATTACAGGCAGGCTTATTAGAACAGAATAGATACGGATAATTTCAACAGAAATCTCTGCAGGAAGGGAAGAACTGCACATTACCATGGAATACAAGAGACAAGATCATTACAAGCTCCCTGTGCCTCCCTTAGCATCTCAGCACTGTTCTCCTTCAATTTCTGTGTCCTTTTTAAATTCAAAGACAAATGTCATAGTTTCAGTTCCACTCTCACTTTCTGTCCCTACTATGTTAGAAAATTAATTCTTTACTGTATCTGAAGGTTGGCTTTAATGACCCTGATGCATACTGCCCAAGACAACTGTGATCAGCTCATCTGTATTTCTTCACAGCCCTTGATCTGACATGATCATTTCAGGGCAACTTGACTTTACCTGCTCAGAGGCATATTTGTATTAAATCATTGCTCCTTTTTCCATGTAAATGCCTAAGAAATTATCTTTACAAAAAAATTCTTAGACATTACTCTAGCTGTCACCCCACTTTGTTGTATTGGAACACAGAAGTAGAAATCCTCTACACAGATGTCCTGGTTTCAGCTGGGATAAAGTTAATTTTCTTCTTAGTAGCTAGTGCAATGCTGTGGTTTGGATTTGATGAGAGAACAATGTTGATAACATAGGGATGTTTTTAGTTGTTGCTGGGTAACATTTGTGCGAAGTCAAGGACCTTTCAGTTTCTCAGGCCCTGCCAGCGAGAGGGCTGGAGGGGCACAAGAAATCAGGAGGGGACACAGCCAGGACAGCTGACCACAACTAGCCGAAGGGATATTCCATACCACAGGACATCATGCTGAGTATATTAAGCTGGGGGAAGGAGGAGGAACGGGGGGGACATTCAGAGTTATGGTGTTTGTCTTCCCAAGCAACCACTACGTGTGATGGAGCCCAGCTTTCCCGGAGGTGGCCGAACACCTGCCTGCCCATGGGAAGTAATGAATGAATTCCTCGCTCTGCTTTGCTTGCGTGGCTTTTGCTTTACCTGTTAAACTGTCTTTACCTCAACCCACAAGTTTTACTCTTCTGATTCTCTCCCCCAACCCACTGTGGGGGGAGTGAGCGAGTAGCTGCGCAGGGCTTAGTCCACAACAACAGAAATTACATAAAGTTTGAAAATTCAGGGCAAAATTACAAATCATTTTTCCAGACACAGAAAAAAACCAGAGATAAATCACTATTTCCTCAAATACACACAACTCACCAGGATCATGCTGTTTGTACTAACACAAAGGAAACCCCCGCGCGGAGGGAGCCAAGCTGCAGCTCAAGTAACAGAGGAAGAGAAAACACCACAAAGTCAGTAGTCAGGGCAATTTGTGAGCATGCAGCCCCTTCTGAAAATATGGTCTTCTACTTAAGTGTATAATCAAGATTTTGACACTCAGTCACAGATACAGTTTTAGTAAGATTGTTTCAGTGAGTTAATAAAAAAAAAAAGCCCAAATCACAAAATTGTTGCTACAACAATAAAATTGTAATTCAACTCTATAAAACTCACAGAAACATTCTAGCCTAAAATTACCAAATAACACAGTCAAATAAAGATACAAAGAAAAACTGAAGCTAAAAGAGCTCAAGTAAAGGTCAATCACTTTGTTGCTCTTTTTTCAAGTTGGACAATAATTCCATGCAGCTGTTTAATTTCTTTTCCAATTTTAAATCAGTTTACAGTGGAGGATCTGCTGTAAAGTAAACTCATTCCTAGTTCTAAGTTCTTACCTCTGGGAGAAAAGTAATGTCATACCACAAAAAAAAAAAAAAAACCAAAAAAAAAAACCCAAAAAAAACAAAAAAAAAACCTTTTTCCAAATGAATACCACCCTGTTTTCTTCCTTCAATCATTCCACCTCTCTGGCTTAGGAAAAAAAAAAAATACAAAAGAAAAAATCATACTTCTGTCTTCAGTATTCCCCCAAAGACCGCTCTTGCTTATATTGCTTATAGTTGAAAACCATTTTAAACTGAAATGACATTATTAGCATTACTGTACAACTGAAATAGTATGCAAATTGTAATAACAGAAGTCAGTATCATAGTGCATGAGTATGAAAGTCCTAAAACATGGTACTGACCGTGTCAATGCTAGAGTCTCCTCCCCTACTGAAAGCGTACCTTTGCAACCTTCATGTTCCCTTAACATGGATTTACTTTAACATAGCAGATAAAGGAAAACTTTTTCTTCTTGATTCAGGCTAGTTTTCCTCCAGGTAGATGAACACTGAAATGGAGAGAAATTGTCAATGTCATACACTGCCTGAATGAAGTCACTATGCCTCTTATCACAGAGCAGAACCAAGAAATACATCAATAAATAAAGATGTATTATTCTAGACTGTCATTTTGATTACTAGGTTAATGTATTCCAGAAGCAAGTGAGGAAGAATAGAGTGTTCTTCCAGTAAGTATGTGGTTCTGCAGGTATTAACTGAACAGAAATACGGTAGCAGAGCTCCAATTTGCAGGAGCCTGCAGCAAGGTTGCATTCACAATAAGGTCAGTAAAAAATGGCAAACACATTAGCAAGTAAGCTACTCCCATAAGTGTATAACACTTTTTCCATCAATATTTTGTGAGATTTTAAACCACAATGATTTTATTATTTTATAAATCTAGGTTAGCATGTGTATAATAACACATCAGTTCATGTGCAGTGTCAATATAAAATGCCAGTTTTGAATTCAACCAGGCATGCTATTAAAATGAAAAGTTCTGACTGACATTTCCAAGCAACATTAGTTTTTCCATAACTAACTCAGACCTCAGAGTAATCCATAAATAGAGGGAAGTATGTCCAGTTCAGTGTCCAGCAGTCCTCCTACACAGGGTAGGAAGCAGTAAGCAATTTCCTCCTAGACCAAGGATTTAGTCTGCCCTTTTCAGCATAGGGGTACACAACAGCACAGAGGTGACCATCACCAATGGAAAGGTCCACACTACTTCTGGTGGTGAAGCACATAGCAGCCAACCACAGTTATGGAGTAACAGCTTCACCAAGCTGGCCTAAGCAGCATAAAGGTTTAGCAATATGTGGAAGAGCAACCTATAAAAGATCTGATCATTTTACTGCGCTTTTTTTTAATCCAATTTATAATCTAGTGGTTGAATCTTGGTCTTCCTGAATTCAACCAGACTTGTGTCACTGACATCAGTGTACTGAATATTTCACACTGCAGAGACCATTCTTGAAACAATATTCAGTAGAAATGTTTTTAGCTGCAGAAAAAATGCATTAGAACATCCACTAGTCAGTACACAATACAACAAATTATACTTCACTCAACTTACCGTAATTAAAAAGGATAGATACTTCTTTGAATAGATGGATCATTTAATGCAGTGAGGCAGCATTCCCTTTCACACTGCACAACCACTGCCTGGCTAAAGGAATTGAAAACAGACCATTACCTGCTGCAACCATGACAACTTCAAAGTTGATAACAAGTCAAAATGAGTGGAAGTGGTTAAGGGCTGCCAAAGCATGGCTGGGCTCCACTGAGTTCCCAAGGGCTAACTCTGAGCCAGCTCAAGGCTTTTCAGCAGGGAAGAGAAAATCTGGTTTTGCTGGGGCTGCAGAATAGGTTGTGGGTGGCAGGAAGGAGCAACAGAGGATTGTAAGAGGTCGTTGGGTAGTCAAGTGTGAGTGTAGCTGAAAGGAGTTCAGGAAATCTTGGAGTCCATGAGTGGGGGAGGGAAGACAGGTAATAGATTTTTCAGGGTTAGAGGTTAGATGGAAGCTAACAGGCCAGCGTGGTTCCAAAGACCATAAGCAAGGCTCTTATTCCAGGTCTCCTCTTGAGCAATAAATACAATTAAAGTATTTCTTAAATTCATTTTTATTAAATACTTTTGGCCAGCTGTTATCTAAAGCAGATGTCTCTAGTTCCTTCTCTGGGCATTTATAAATATATAAAGGCAAGATCTTCTTGCACGATCACAAAGATACTTGTCTTCCATACACATACCTTTCCCAAGGTAAACAGGCTTGAAATCCAGCCACCACCTGCATACTTCTTGCAGAGCTGAAAAGAGATTTACATAAAGTATTGACACAAGTACTTGAACCAATCCATCAAGAACTGTCAAAAGCACCAGTGGTTAGTAATGCTACCATCTACTTTAAGTAACTAATATTATGAGCAGCAGAGTGCTCCATCAGTTTCAGCTTTTAGGTAGAGTTTAGGGCAATGCTAAGTAAAAGAAGGTGCAAAATACATGTCTGAAGTTTACAGGAAACGTGACTCTATTACTAGCTGTGACAAGGAGAAAAATGGATGCCATTATTTAACAGTCAAGGCTGGGAAGCAGCATTTTTGGTGGTGCATCTCTGGTTACGTATCCAGAACGAGTGGCAAGAGAACAGGGAGGTGGTGTGCACCGAAGCACAGATGTCTGTAATCAAAGGGAAGGTAACCAGCTGCCCACCCCTTAAAGTGCTTTCCACCACTGACCAACAGTACTTCCACATTTTAGAGAGCAAGCCGGGTACTTTTCAGCCAGCTCCATTTCATGCAATCACATCAGTCATGCCTGCATTTATTGAACCTATTCCACAGAAAGCACAGCTGCCCATTCTGGTGGACCGGGCTCCTCATCCTCATAACTGGGCTGTTACCGTTATGTATATGACTTCAGAAATCAGATTTCTGTTTAGAAGTTCCTACAGAGGCTGCCTCCCACCTCACCTTCAGTTTTTCCTGCCCTCAGAACCGCATCCAACCTCTCACCTGTACTGTCGTGCACGTGTTGATCCAGGTCTGCAGCAGCAAGGATGGGGCTTCCCTAGAGCTACGCTATGGATCACCTTTAGCAATGACTGTTTAGTCAAAGAAAGGTTACAGCACTACAATAAAGAGTTCTGGTTTACATTAGGAAGATACTTTTCAAAGCTCTTGTCACACCCAGATCTCAGGTTTCACTGTTTGATCTTGTCTCCATTCATTACACTTCTAGGAATTTCTAAAGCTTCATGTGGATCATGGCTCCATCCTGCCACAGGACCAAGCAGCACAAACTCCAGCTCCTTCACAGACCAACTTGAGACACGGCAAGGGTAGTGGGATTTTTACAAGCTTATAATTAGACATTGAAAACAAATTTGCTAATGAGCAATTAAATAGATGTTTTTCTCTGGAGTGTGTAGATATTTTGGTTTTGATTTTGATGAAGAGGACTATCTTCACCAGCAAACAAATAATTCCACTTAAAATTTAAGATGTAGATGTGAAAACTTTAAGTCTTACTCTTACTGCAGTTGGAAATTACTGATCAGTAGTGTTGATTACCACTGCAGTTTTTCAAAAAGCTTTAAGATTAAGAGACATTCACTGCTCTTCTTCTGTCAGGTGCCTCAAAAGGAAACGGTGAGAAGAGACACACAATGAAAACCAGCAGGTTATACCATATGAGACTCCTTATTAAAAACATAAAATGCCTTTCACTCTTGCTTTTAAGTCTACTTTTCAAGCCAAATGAAAGTTAGGTGAACCGATTATAATACAAGTCACGTCTTACTATTTCATTATCCGCGTCCTGCAGCACGATAGCCCACAGAATACCTTTTGAAAGCTCCGGAGTGACGGCAGCAGGTTGAATATAATGAACAGTGCTACAAATGGGGACATGAGACGACAGGTCTGGTGAAGGAGGAGTCTCCTGGAAACTGTATGGCTGTAATTACTGAATGCTGGTGCTGTCTCAGTTGGCTTCGAACAAAGGTAACCACCTTGAGCAAGTTACATTTCCTCAGCCAGTTAAAATGAAACCAGTAAGACACAAATATTTATGATACAGAATACATAACCAAAGTCATTGTCTGCTTCTATTACCTTATTTTTGTTGTAGCTTTTAAGTCTCCCAGATCAACAGCACAGGGGAATTAAACAGTAAAGCGATGAATTATATTTAAATCAGACTTCCAAAAACAGAAATGTTGAAGTTATAGGAAGATAAAATGCTCTTGTCCTAGGCATTTTGCTTGCATGTCACAATTGTTTCTTACTAATTCATTCAGTTTGTTGATAAAGAATCAAGCAGAAGCTAGTGAGAGATGAGACCTCTGCCTCCTTGCACAAGGAGCCGTCCTGAACACTGAGCTGGAACAGTTCTGGTGATAAAGGGAATGTCAGGTGAGGTCACATGGTGCTTTAAGAGACAGCAAGACTAAGAAGAAAGCTTGGGCTAATCCATGTTTTCTCACCTGTGACTTGCTAAAACTCAGAAATAGGCTCACTTTTACTTGTATTAGCCATACTGAAGAAAAAAAAGAAAAAAGAAAAAAAAACGAAAACACAAGATGGGGAACAGCAGACAAACATCATAGTTAGATAAAAACACAGCAAGGTGAGAAAGAATATTATCTCTGTTGAAGTTATTCCTCTGTTAGTGTCTGCATGCCCAACTTCTGCTTCCTTTTCTCTTGCCTCTTTTTCCTGCTCCTTCATGAACTCTGAAGATGCATTTCCTAACATTGGTGATAACCATTGGGTTGTGCAAGAGAGAAGATGACTGAAGCTATCATATCATCGTTCCTCGTCTTGATACCTGTTGTGGTTTAGGCACAGCTGGCAAATAAAACCCACACAGCCACTCACTCACTGCCCCCACCCAGTGGGATGGGGGAGAGAATCAGAAGAGTAAAACTCCTGGGTTGATATGAAGACAGTCTAACAGGTAAAGCAAAAGCCACACACACAAGCAAAGCAAAGCAAACCAAGGAATTAATTCACTACTACCCATCAGCAGGCAGGTGTTCAGCCATTTCCAGGAAAGCAGGGCTTCATCATGCATAACAATTACACAGGAAGACAAGAAACACCATAACTGAATGTCTCTCCCCTTCCTCCTCCTTCCCCCAGCTGTATATGCTGAGCATGACATTATACGGTATGCAGTACCCCTTTGGTCAGCTGGGGTCAGCTGTCCCGGCTGTGTCCCCTCCCAAATTCTTGTGCACCCCCAGCCTACTCGCTGGTGGGGTGGTGTGAGAAGCAGAAAAGGCCTGGGCTCTGTGTAAGCACTGCTCAGCAGCAACTAAAATATCCCTGTACTATCAGCACTGTTTTCAGCACAAATCTAAAGCACAGCCCATACTAGCCACTGTGAGGAAAATTAACTCTATCCCAGCCCAAACCAGCACAGTACCATACTCCTTCATGGTCAATTAGATAAGGAAATAAAACACAAAGCAAAAATAGAATAGGCTCACAGAGGTGCAACAAAAGCTACTTCAAGTTTGGCAAAACCTCTTTATAATGAGCAATTAAAAAGGAGGGAAAAGTTAACTAGGGAAGAGATGAATAAAAGATGACACAATATGACATAAAATATAATGAATGGAATTCTAGAGGTCAGGCAGGTGCACCTGTACACCTGTCTTCAATCTTTTCAAAGATCTTGTATCACACAGTGCTCCCAAAGATATAAGAAGGCAACATATTTTAAAGTGGGAAAAGTGACATATAAAATGAGCCTGCAGAAGTTACTGCAATAGTATTCAGGTTGTATCTGGCAAATCTAGAATTTCATTTTACTTACTGATTACCAGTTGTACTTTACCTTTCACTGTGGAGGAGCGGAGAGTCACCCACAGCACAGCTCTTGATCAGCTCTCAGGCAGTTATGGCTCTGTCACCTTCACAGGACAAACATCGGGTGATGGTACTAGAACATTGCCCTGCAGAAGTGAAGGAGCAAAGAATGAAACAGGAGTGGGTTTACATGCACACATTGTGAACGAGAAGCCATTTTACCACTGTCACCACAAGAGGAAAGCTAGAAGAAATGCACCAAACTAAGGACTCACAAGAAGATAAAAACAGAGCAGGGCTCACACTCTCAATCACATTTCCACAAACCTGCAAGTCCCCCATTCTCATTTAAGCTTTATGAATGAGAAATTATTTCGGTAAAGGGGGTTTCTATCCTTTATTGCTCTGTTTCCCTGAAGAGGTGTAAGCAAAGCTATAAAGCAAGCATACCTTTGTCAGATCAAGCAGCAAACCTGGGGAGAGTCCAGGACTACTTTGAGAGTCAAAGTGATAGAATTGCTGAGTCCTATTTAAAAAGAGTGGCTGCTGTGGAGTCCTTGGGAGACCCCAAATGACGACAAGTAGCTACTGGATCCCAAGTATGTGTGAGATAAGGAAACAGGCGCTAATCTGAACTGCTAAGTGCTTCAAACAAAAAGCAGGACCAGAATGGACCAGATGCTGATGTTGTCACATGTCAGAAGCCAAACATGTAGTCAGGGTGAAGTTCCTAGGAACAAGACTGTCATGTAACCATGGAATAAACCATTACTCTAACCACAGACTACACAACACAGAAGTTAGTGGATTACATTGTATGTGCAGCTGCTGGGTTGTAAGCAGCCATTATATGCAGCCCTGCATGCACAAGAGCCCCACACACTGATATCTTTTCCCAAGAAGCACCCACAATTTTATGGCGCTTACCAGCCAACGAAAGCACTGCAGGACAAAAAAAAACCAAAACACCCTTGAAATAAGGCAAAGAAAACAGTGACTGTTAGTAAAACCTAACACAAATACATAAAAGCAGAAAAAAGCAACTCTAACCGTCGGTACATATTCTCTACTTCTTCCCCAGAGGCTCACATCTTACCGTTACTGTCACTACTGCGCCCTAAAGGCCTCTGCACCACAGCCACAGTTCTGTCTTTTTTAACAGATGCCTGCCCTGCATCACACCTACTACCATGTTACATCCTCCCATTGCTACTCTAAACACTTTCTATTCATAGTATTGAGAACGGGCCATTTCACAAGAAGGGTAAAAGTAAAGCAGCTATGCTCAGTCTGGAACACACAAATTAACCGTACTGTAAACTGTGTCCGTACTATTAGCACTATATTTTCCACTGAAGTGTTTGGTACTGCCAGTGGCTTAAGACACTGAGAACCAAGCCCGACCAAGAGCTGGAATTCCAGTTTCCTTTCCCTCCTGTACAAGCTCTCAACATCCTGCAGGTCACAAATGGTAAAGACACCTGAAATATCGAGCCATTACTTTTTTTAGGTTTTTATAAGCTCCTAAATGCTTCATCTTTGCTAGCTGGCAGAGCACATTAGGAACTCATGAGACATGCTTCAGCATTTGACATGGAAAGCAGCACATGCCGCAGGCTGCAGGGTGTGCCGGAGCAGGGAGACCTGTGTAGCTGCTACCTAGCCCAAGCACCCTCTTTCAGCAAAGGCCACCTTGCTGCGAGCTGCACTGCTTGGCCAGGTGTGATTTACCCCAAACCTCAGCATACTGGGAAGGTAGGATGGACAAGGACTGCCTGGGTCATCAAGCTTACTCTCCCGCCATCAGGCAGCCATACCATATACACTCTTTTCCAAAACTATCAACTTCCCAAACTACATCTTAAAACTAGTTGAGGAGGTAGATGAAGGCAAGATAGGGTACTGCTATTAGACTGAAATTATTGCACATATGATTGAGAAATGTTTTTAACCTATGCTAACAGGACATCTGAAATTGCTTTTTAAAAAAAAAAAAAAACAAACAAAACAAAAAAGTATCTGTCTTTCTGCAGAGGCTGTTCAGCTCAACTACAGATAAGCTGTAAGGTGTAGTACAGCCTCATCCTGAACAGAGAAAACACCAGCTGATTTCAATCACTGACTCCTAGATAAAATATTCAAAGTAGTGAAGTGACAAAGAAGATTGAAAAATCTTTTGCATTCTGATAACAGTGTGTGTCATGCATGGTTACAGAGGGCATTAATAACACACACACATACACTCAGAGATGAAGATTTGAGTGTTTGCTATATATTGTATGCGCGTTTGTAAATTTTTTCACAAAAGAAGGTCATTAAAAACATTTGCTACGTATTTTTGCAGACTATAATATTTTATATGACTGCCTTATGTGGAGAGTGAAGGGTTTATGCCAAATTGGTTCCTAATTGTACCTCATCAAACACAACAAAACCATCTATCAGTGAAATACTGTCTGCTACCATGTGATTTTCATTACACAAACCATTTTATGTTAGACTTATGGAAATTTTGACTGAAAGCAAGAATTCAGGTTCCTGGTTTGGGGCTCATGGATTTGTCTTCCATGTAAGAGGGCACTGAAAGAACTATACAAATAAGCAAATCTCAGGCTGCAACATGTTTTTTAGTAAACTTGAAAGCCTTCACAACTGTGTTCATCACAAAAAAGAACAGAGTTCAGAGGCACACGTTAAACAATTCCTGCACTGTACCACTAGTGTTAAATGTCAGCCAGTGGTTATTTACGAGCCCTGGATGACTAAGAGAGATTATTCTTAAAATAATGTCTCCAAATTCACTCAAAGTTTCTATCTCTGTATTTCTGATCGAAAACTTAGGATGCAATTGGGACTACACAGCACAGTATGTCTGTCCTACAAAAACTTATACTGGGAAAGCAATTGCAATCATATTTTGAGAAGAGATTTTGAAAGAGGAAAAACAAAGAGTAAAATCTAGACAATAATTGCTAATGTCAGTCCATTCAGAGAGTATTATCTTTTATCTGTAGACTGCCTGTAACGCTCACAGTAATGACTTGGTAGGCAAGGCAACAAGCAATAACCTTTCCAACTTGCTTCTTAGTTAAAGAGTACCCCTTCCTATATGCTACATCACTGAAATTGTTCATACTTCTGTTGATATCAAGTGTGTTATGCTGCCAAGTGTGCTAAAGAATTCAGCATCTGTTACGTATCTTTTCCCTATTTAGAGTAAACAGTATGTATTTATCAAGAACCCCGTCTCTGTTGATTAACCACCCTGTTTCTCCCTCCCTTCCCCATTTGCAATTCTCTTCCATAAAATTTCTGCCTGGACTAAATCTGCCTGCGCACACACCATATGGCACAACGGTATAAATGAGATGAGACTAAGTTAATTGGTCATATTAGACCCCATGAAACAGATTTTAAGTTCAATTATGTGCATTTTTGCACCTATGCAGAACACAGAGGTGCTGCCCGAGCCGTGGGGCAACAGGCTCCTGCACATCTAAGATATCTGTACATAAAGAAGAATAATTCTTCCTTCATGAGTCCCCCCATCCAACCTGCCAGTTCCTTTCATAAAGTGGAGATGAAAGAACAGCAGAACTTACTTTCAGGTTTGCTATATGAAAATACATTTGTATCACCGGAGCGTGCATACCTAAGAACAGACACAGCCACATCTAGAGCTCAAAAGATACATGCAGGTCTTTTCCAAGCAAAGCAATGAAAATATTGAGAGTCCAGCAATTGCAATGCAGTCAGTTTACTTGCAGAGATACTAGAACCAGGCTGAGAGAGGCCATAAACAAGTGTCTTTCTCTGCTTTTCCTGGGTTTGGGTTGGTTTTTTTTTTAACCACTCCAGCATCTTGGGATGGAGGGATACACAAGCCCCACAAGCATCACTCGTTTTACTGTCTGTTAAGTCTACCCCTCTGCCCGAGTTCAGTTGATCATTGCCTGTAATAAAATCCAAGAAAAAAAGAAATCTGTCATTCTAATACATCTTTCCCATCACAGCACTGCTAACAAGGTATTTTAGAAGAGAAGATTTTATATCTATTCAAAGCAAAGAGCAAATATGATGTACTTTTCTAGACAAAGAAAAAAATTCATAAGAACCCTAACGATACAGTAATAAATAAGAGAAACACAATGCTGCTCTTAAGCACGGACATAAATCAGATGCTGGTGTGCTCCCTGCTGCTTATGTGTGGTGTTGCTCATCACTACCATAATTTATACTTGACAAAAAAAAATCCGAAAAAAAAGCCTAGGGTATAACTGATTTCAGTGCAAGCTCTGAAAGTTGAATGATGCTAATCACAAACAAAATATTTTCCACTGAGGTCACTAAGCAACTGGGAATTCTCAGAGAACATGACAAAATCCACTATATGGGAAAACATCAATTTCATGATTTGTTAACTTCTGGCAATCCATACACTAGGCACAGGAGTTTTCAATTTCTGTTTATAGAATACAAAGTATATTAGTTGTACAGGAAGACGTTCACAATTTTTTTAATGAAACTTCACCTGACCTGTCACTGTTTCTATATGTATGGTTTTAATTCTCAAAACACAAGCATTATCAGATGGAACTGTCTTCACTTTCCCAAACATTTCTGAAGTCCTTTGTACTAAGCCTTGCAAAGTCGGGTGCCCTTGGTATTTTTGCCTTCCCCCTCGCCCACCTCACCACTAGATGAGCCACAGGAGATACAGGTTGCACCTCCCAAGCAGAAGCCAGCTCTGCACCAGTAAGTCCCATGCCCTCAGCAAGTATCAGCTGTTCGTGGCCACGTGGGCTGTCTCTAGCCCCAGGAAGGGCCAGGGGCCTCCCAAAAGCCAGCCAGAGGGCCACAGGTCTCCCTGTGGACACCCTCCCCAGGCAGACCGGGGCATCTGTCCCTCTTAAAAGGCAAATGAGCCTTTCCCTGTGTGCAGAGGGTCATTACGAAGCAGAGAGCATCCATGCCTGCTCCAAAGAAACATGGGCTGCTGTCGGTGGAGTTTTTTTCTTGGCAGGAAGGGTTAAGGCTCTCCCCAGCCAGAAAACCAGAAGAAGTAACATAAGACTGTTGGCAATCCTGCTGGAAGGGGTGTGGGGGTGCTGAATTCAAAACAAAAGAAATAAAGAGGGTTTGCCATGTCAAGCCATTACCAAGAGAAACATCTGGGGGTAAAGTGCTGACGGAACAGACAAGCTTGGGACGGCAAGGCAAGACAGCAGCTCCTTGCCGGGGGTAGGGGGAGGCTGTACGTGCACTCCGGGTAAACACAGCATCACATCAAAGACGCACCTGACTCCACCAGCCATTTTTCCACCTAATGGGAATAACCTGAAGGACCCCAAATACTGCCTAACAGCTTGGATCAAAGAGGACAAAGAAATATTTGCTGTACTCCAACTGAACTGGAGTTTGCACTACAGCAATGATAAAAGAATATTTGTTTTTCCTCATTATATGAAGCTTTTTCAACAAAATAATTAACTGTAGCATAACAGAAAGCTTCACTGGGTAAGAATTTTTAAAGCATGGGTTGAAATTCAGCTATTCCACTGAAAGTGAATTTGAAAGGCCATGTAGGAATATGAAAAAAAGAAAGAAAGAGATGTGAGGCGCTTTTTAGAACTTTATTTTTTTAAATATTTTCTGCCCTCTTAAAAGCATAACCATCAAAGCAAATAAAAGTTTAATAAGTAAAAAAACATTTTAAATGAAAAACCATGATTAACTTATTAAGACCCATTAAGTGTATAATTACAAGGATTCTATTACATTAAGATACCAATTTCTTTAAAGCCAGAAATAATACCTGCTGAAACTTTAATTATTTAAATGAGAAGAGAAAGAGGCATGTTATCTTCTCTGACAAAGATTAAAATCAATTTAATTGCTTCTCTGCTGCATTGACATGATTCTTGCTGTGAGTCAAGCAACCAAAAAGGGAAATTAATACTGCAGCTGTTAATCAAGTGATATTTGTGTGCTCCATCTTATTATAGCAGGAGAAAGAACAACTGCTACTTTGGAGAGTTTGTCCACACTGTATTTCATGATATTATTTTTTTGCTTGAAAGAGCACCTTTACTTAATTTGAGTTGCAGGCATCTCCAGGTGACATGCAGCCTGAGAAAATTGTATGTTACATTGTTTGATCCCCTCGTAAAAATTGTTCTGCCAAGAGTAAGGTTTGTTTCAAATTAAATTCACCCTCAGGTATCTGACTCACTAGTATGAAATTACGGTCACACCAAAAAGGGATAAAAATACAGCTGGAGGAGGGGGTTGCCTATGAATCATAATATATTTTCAAGGAAGAAATCAGGTCCAAAAAATCAACAATTTCAGTAAAATTAGTACATGCATTTGAAAACATGTAACAGCTGAGCACACAGCACAACCCATGGCTTCTATCTGCCCATTTAAAAATGTTTATCCTTGCAGCGCCTTTGTTAAACCTCTGCACCAAGTGAATATTCAGCAACATCTGCAGTCGACAAATTAATGTATCTGATTGTAAGAAAAATGGTATTGTGAGATATTTATGAGTTCTGAAATACAAACCCGTGTGGTGCCTCATCATCTCTTATCAGCCCTTGTTAACTTTACAGATGATGAGAAGCACCAGAATAACTGAGGTTGTCAAAACTAATAGATCTCAGAGGCTCGGCACCAGCACAGTTCAGTTCCATCTACAGTCCAATTTTGAGAAGTTTTAACTCCTTCACTCCTCTTCATTGAGCAGGAATCAATTCCATTACCTGGTTGCTGTTTAGTGTTTGCAGCACCAGGTGGCCCAGGCACTGCTCTAGATATTTCAGGATGTGCAGGCGGCGCTTTTGGAGAAGAACCAGTGCTAACAAAGTGACAGACAAATACCAAGCAGCTTGATTGAAATACGACCTAAAGTACTGTGTGGATCTTATTGGAAACTCTAGGATCCAGAAAGAGCAAAATCAAGTTCTTGAAGAAGAGGCTTTCTTGGGACAACAGCAAGGACTTACTAAGAGGGCCAGAATTGCTTGTAACACTGTTTGTGCACTTAATGCACTAGCAAGCATTAAATGACTAGGTACAGAGCTAAAAGTGGGTTTAACTGCAAAATTGGTTTGAGGTAGGTTTATTTCAAAGAATCAGTGAACTCAAGGGGTATTTCGCTTCTAAATTATTTAAGCATTTTCATTTTTATCTAGTGCTTTAAACGAGGTACCCAGTCACTTGACAGTCCCTTCTGCAGCTGACTGTGCTGCTATCCAGACAACCAGCAAATTGAAGATTTGGCCAAAAAGTGGCTGTGACAGATCCCAAAGGCTGGTTATTAAGAAAGTAAAGCTTCAATGGGGTTTGATATCAGCCTGCAGTAACCAGCCCAGGTTTGTGTTGTGAGCTCAGATGTTCTTTCAATGGGAAGCCAAGGAGCCCTATTTAGAAGGAATTTTGGGTCCATCTTAAGATCTTCTACATAAGCATTTGAAACCTGAGCCTGCCTTTTGGTCCACTGGGGACAAAACCAAGCCACTGCCCTTAAGATATCAGCCACCATTACTGCCTTACCTCCCCTTTCCAGCAAGCACCAGGGCTCCTCCCATCACTTTGGGATAATCTTGGGAAAAATACCCTGGAGAAACCTGCAGCCAGAGACTTTCACCAATACAACATGTTTGCTTCACCCATGAGTGTCCTGCCACCCGCAGGATGGGGCCAAGCCTGACCAGCGCTGGGGGGAGACTGGAGGCATTTTGGACACGACAGCAAACACAGCAGCATTTCATGGCATGTTTACTTACTTTCTCTTAAGCACATAGATCTAGTACACAGGAAACTGAACTTGTAAGCCTCCTGGATGCCTTGCAAGTCACCCAGGTCCCCGGGGAGCTGTGGGGAATAGTGGAGTGGCAGAGCAAGGTGCAAAGCAGCCACATGCTGGGCGATATGCCAGTGGCTGCAGGAGATGCTGCAACCCAGCTGACAAGGCCAGTATGTCCTGCAGCAAAGCGGGGCCTCGGAGAAGAGGTCAAGAAATTCAAGCCATTACTCAGTGGGGGAACAAAGCCAGGGGACCCAACAGCAGCCTTTGACCAGCACCAAAGATTTTCCTGGCCCATTTTGTAACCCAATGAGCAGGGCATTGTCTGCATTAGACCAGCCTTGGAGAGGAAGGTTAGTGCCACTGAGAAGGACAGAACATGAGCAAGAGTCACCGTAACCATGCAGAGGGAAATAAATCTGTCATGGAGATGAGACAGGAATAACATTAAGCTTTCACTGTGCCTGGCAACCACAGGCCATTTCTGCATGTGCGCACGCACACACCGGCGGGCTCAGAAGGAAGCCTCGGCTGAATGCGGCGCTACCAGGGGCTCAAAACAAGCCACAGCATCAGAGTGAAACTTTTCACTCGACTGACACAGCAAACAAATATATCCAATAACCATCATGTCCTCTGAGGTGTGCAGCAGAAAAAAAAAACTAAAGAGGTTTAGAGAAGGAGATTGATAGAATGAGTCCAATTTTATTTTCCACAAAGTGTGACACAGCAAGCTTCACTTGCTTTGATGCCTGTCAGAGGGTCTTTGTCACCAAGAGACAGTCTGTCCATTTTCTAGGTGAAAGTGGGATTGACTTTAGTGGTTGCCTCTCATAAGAGTCCTAAATGTAATCCTACATATCTCTAGGAATAAACAGAAGTGTTCCATCTTGTTTGACAGGGATAATGTCATGTTCCCTCTCTCCTTTCACTGAGATCTTGTCCATCCTATCTCTAGCTATAGGACACCACAGGAGTAAAAGAGTTCTGGGCACCTGCTGTGAAAGCCATATGTATTTGGCAGCAACTTTTTTCTGTCTACATGATTACACCTCAGTCAGCCAGGTTACCATTATCATTTATATTGATCAGTATGTGAAAGTTTTGTGGCCAACCACCTTGCTAGACTGAGCAACTGACTAGGACTACAAGAAAAAAAAGAGTGAAAAAAACCTAAGAAAAACAGTCAAGAGCCACAAAATAATTTTAGATAATATAGTAATATCTTTTGTCATGAAACATTAAAGCAAAGTGCCCAGAAGTGTTGGGTGCATGCAATTCAGCACTTCCCAGTCAGTCTGGGGCTCACCTGTGGAAGGGCTGCATTGTCAGAAGCTGTGTACCACCCTCCCTGAGGACCAGGGCTCAGCTCTGCAGAAGCAGGAGGAAGGCAAAAGCGGAGGGTCCTTATGGGATAGGGAAAGCTGGTGGGAGGAGGAGGACAGGATAAAAGCCTCCTGGCTCTAAGGTGTCCATTTGAATCTGACATTGGAGAATAGCATGCAAGCACCTTGCTTGCACAAAATGGGCTTGAAGCCATAATCCAGTTCACAGCACTGCCTTTCCCAAAAGCTGTCCACGTGGACCCTAGAAAGCAATGCATTTGGGGCACCTGAGCTTCCTTTCACCAGCTGTAACACTAGCTCACAGCCAAGAGGCACAACCAAAGCAGGACTGAATGACGCTGAGGCCCAGTCAACATTACCTGTAAGTCATAGATCCCTTGAAAATGTTAAGTATAGTGCTGCACGTTGCTTAGGTCCAGTGCAGACCCAAACTTATTTAAAGAGTCTGTAGAAAGAGAGATGAGAATAGTATTCCCAGAGTTTCAAGGGATGGCAGTACTCCTCTCTTGTGGGAACCCACCAAATAAAACTCGTTGTTATTGATTCCAAATAAAGCAAGCACAGAGTTGATGCAGGCCATTCTTCTGGACTAGAAATGTTTTAAACATGTATTTTGAATGTATTACGGTGGAAACTCTTCCGAAAGCCATTTTTCTTTTCCAAGTACTTCACTTACACAAATGGCAGATGAATACAGCTTGCTGTTATTAACTATAAGCCTTAAACCCTTCCACTCCTCTCAACAACAACCCTGATTCCAACTGTATTTTTGTTCTTTCCTCCCTTTGTAGAAATGGAGAGAAATGTTCTCTAACTGCTCAGCATGGTGCCAAGCTGAACCTTCATAACACCTGCAATACTCCAGAGCCAAGATCCCACTGCTGCTAGCAGTTGTGATGTTTGTAGTAGGAGCAGGGAGGGGTTATGAAGAGGAGTAAAACCTGATTAGAGTTTTCTTGCAAACATAATTTCACTGAAGGAAAATGGGTCAGAACCCAAGGTCAACAATATCTATTTTTCTTGAGCCAGGCAGATCTGGTGCAGGTTTCTTCATGTTCTTCCCTACCATGTATTAGCCCTGACATGGAAAGCATGATCAGAGAGCACATCAATCCACTGGTGCGTGTGTGTGAGAGACACACGTGTGTGAGAGAACTCCTGCTCAGCATCCCAGTGTGCTGAGAACGGGGTCACATTTCTCTATAATTCTGTACAGAACACCAAGGATCCATGTGAGACCTTGACTTTTTCTGGATACTGAACAAAACTAGACGTAAGGTATATTTTATAACAAATATTTTGGCCTCAATACCTTTTCCTCAATGAATGGCATTTCATAAAATTAGAAATAGTGTGTTCAAAACAGGTTTCTGGTCCCACAAAGCCTGCCAAGTGGCAAAGGGACATTTGAAGCTTATCAGGTTTCTAGCATCTGAAGTTTTCTCGAGTCATGCACTCTCCCTTCTTTCCTCATGACTCCTTTCCAACACTGATAATTTGCAACTCTGCCAGCAGAAACAGGAAGGAGGGAGGCAGCAAGAGGTGTCCCCACATCTTTCAACATCAGTAGTTTTTATACTCTGACAGTACGGGAACGTAACTAACAGCTTAGCATACATCACTCTTGATGAACAGTCATCATCAGGGACATAGGAAAAACACAGAGGGAAAGATATGAAGATTAGCAGTGCAACTTGGAGATCTGGGAAGCCCCACACTTCAGATGTCTAACAGGATTCTGTACTAGCAGTTCCATAAGGATGCTTGCCATGATTAATTCATGCATTACTGCTGTATCACTGACACCTGCAGCAAGTTAACCTCTCTGCCTCAATTTTAACTTCTGCAAATTATAGATTGTAGTTACCTGTAAATGATGGGCTAAGGATTAGTTAACATTTTAAAGGGACCTAATGCCTAAAAATGTCCAGAATCGCCACCAACTGCTGGGGGGGAAGGGGGCAGAGATGCTTTGTATGATGCCCATGGATGCACAATTCAATACCGTGTGAAAAGAACACACCCTAGTTTGTCTGTGAGGCATGCTGAAAAAGAAAAAAAGAAAGAAAATAAAAGAAGCCTTTAAAGATAGATAACAATTGTGAAAAAAGTATACAAAATCTCAGAGCCCTATGAATGCTGTGGATTTATGAAAAGAACAACTGTAACTAATGTTATTCTAACGCCTGTTTGTGGAGCCGTATCTAGAGTTCGTCAGGTTCCACCTGGGAGGTTAAGTGTGGATTTACAGCACGTGTACTACTCTACATTATCTACCCACATATATGCTTTTATTTTCCAGTAAATGCAAGGCAGCTTATATCACACTCATTGTCCAGTTCATGTAAATTCAACTATATCTGTATCTCAGAATACTGTCATTAAAAACACATCTATCTGAGGTGATAACAACAGCAGGTCCCACATGACACCAGCAAACAAAACCTGAAATGATGTTCAACAGAACATAATGTAAGCCAACGCAAGATGATGTGAAAATGGCCTTACTGCAGGTCTGTGTTGAACAGGCATTTAAACCCTATTATGCCTGATTATATTGCACTATTTGGGCACATTTCTAGATAACTATAAAGAAACATTATGCCCAGTACTGCTAATTCCCCACACGTAGCAGATGGTTTCACCGTAGTGAAAATGTGTGTTTCAAAGTCAGACCCTACGTAGGGAGGGTAATGACGGAAACTGTGGCATCCCGTTTCAAAGATACATAGCTCAGAGGTTTAAAAAAGAAAAATAGGGGGCGGGGGGGTAAGTCAAATGCAATACAAGCAGAGAATACAGCACTGGTTTACTGGAACTTTTGTAACAATTAGGAGAGCCAGAAGCAAGATGCTAATGTGTTCTTTACCTTTGTCATGTAGGAGAGCAACTGCACAGAGCACAGCTAAGACACAGGGAATCCGAACAACTAGGAGTTATTTTATGTGCCTGGGGTATCAAAAAAGTGGAACTGCCAGCTCCAGTCCTAAAGAAAAGCTCAGCAAGCATGAAAAGCAGCAATGCCACCTCCGTAATCCAGTGAGGGAAACAAATGCCTTTCTAAACACCTCAGGCAGCCCAACCACATCAAGTTCTGGCTCCACTGGACCCCACAGCAGAAACGCTTTGTCTTGAAGGAGATAGGGCAACCTTATTTTTAATAAATTTCTCCATAGGAAAAGAAATTGCCAGCTTTTTGTGTTAGAAAATAAAGAGGGTAAATAAATGCCCTGAAGGCAAATTAGACCATCTCTGTCACTAACTCCCTGCAAGCGCGACCTTGTTTTACTCGCTGCAGATTTGCATTTTGGCTCATGAGCATCCTCATGAGCCTGTCCCACCCTCCCCTGAGTGCAGCCCTTCCCTGGGGCCTGCCAGCAATCGGCAGAGGCAGCTGCCTTTTACAGATCACAAGCTGGGGAGCACAAAAAGGTGGTTTAGTACCCCTTTATGCTCTAACCCTCTAGGCAGAGAAATGGGCTTGGCAAACTTCTTGCCAGCTCCTGTGAATTTATGCTCTTTGAGACCAGTGTGACCAAGGACAACCAGGTCCAGCATTTTATGTTTGATATCCAAAGTTCAAAAGGAATTAAATGAGTGTGAGGTTTTTGGGGGGAGCAGGGCCTTTTCCCCCAGGTATCTTCAAAGAGACTGGCAAAAGACAGCATTGTTTATTCCACCCCTGACTCCTGGCCCAGAGGATGCCTCCTCATACAGAATCATGCTTGCTCCGTCCCGGCAGGGAGCAGGTCTGTACAAAGGCTGGGTCTGGTTCCCCAAGTGCAGCTGAGCTGAAGGAGGGGCCAGGACCCCCCCCTCCGCAGCCAGACAGGCTGCACTGCCCCAGAGCTCCGTGCCGGCTATCCCGAACCAGCAACAGTTCAAACAGGGCTTTTACTGCTTGCAGAAGCTTGATAAATTTTTGCTGTGATTAGACCCACACAGGATCTGTTTGACACTCAAGATTTCTGCGTTCCCTGGTAGGATGTAACCAAGCCAAAGAGATTCACCAGAATTAACTCCCTGCTCTGCCAAATGGGGCACATCCTAGATCAGCACCTTCAGCTTCCCCCAGCCCAGGGTAGCAGCATCTTTCTTTCTCAAACCAAAAAACCACACGGAAGGTATGTCAAAGCTTTTCTGGAAAAAAAGTATTTCATGGAAAGTGCTACATTCCCCAGTAAAGTTTTGGTCTCAACAAATTGCCGCATTCTGAGATGTGTTTTGCAAAAAATTTCCAACTAGTTCTGTGAATAAAATATTAGGTCTGCTGCACAAAAATAAACATTTACAGAAAGCTAGATAATATAAATTTGAAAAAGCGTTTATTACAGCTAAACACATAAAACATATGTTTGTTACTAATGTATATTAAAAAATACATTTAAATATAGCAGTTTGTTTTCCGTCACTACAGCTATGTAACAGCTCGTGCAAAGTGAGATGTGGAAGGGGGGCAACATCTTGAGACAGCACATTAATATTTACTCTGGTCACTTTACTGGTGTCCTATTGATGTTACATGTACTGAAAACAAAGCATCATACTTGTCATGGACATTTCACATGTAAAATGCACGTACCAACTCTGCCTCCTTTATGAAGGGCAGCAAATCCTGAATCAAAGATACTTCCTCTTAGAGCTGCCACGGCTGAAGAGTGAGCAAGCCTGAAAAGTCTCTAGTAGCAGCTTATGGCAGGATTTGATTACACATACAGCATTTATTGTCTTGGAAGAGCTGCTTAATATCTGCAGAGACTACTGCTGGTAGTTCACCAGCAGTTATGAAAACCATCCCCCAGAGCTGAGAGAGGAAGATACGTATTAATAAAAATACAGTGGTTATTATCAGCTTTAAAGTGAAGGACGTGACATATCATTCACAGAGATGGGTCAAACAACCTTTTCCTGTAAGTGTCATGCATTGCTGGGCAGTAGCCAAACTCCTCCTGCAGATGGGGAAGACTATTAATTGTCTACTCTCTCATCTGGAGTGTGTTCCCAAAAGCAGCCTGGCCCACAGCACCATTGGCTTTGCCTCAACTAGGGAGCAGGTCTGCCTGGAGCCAGGCACCACAAGCCTGTGCAAGCACATGCCCGGCTATTTCATTACCAACTCCCCCGGCCAGGCTGAATGCTGCCCAGGCAAAGACACATTTTTATACTGGTGACCAGACATATTGGATCCACTCACAAGAGCATGGTTGCCAGCAGGAACCAAGCCCAGGACTTTCCATTTCAGCAGCACAAGTTACTAGCACCAAAACCAAAATAAAACCCCATGAACAACAACAAAAAAACCCACACACACAAAAGGAAAAAAAAAACCCCACCACCAAAACCCTAACCCACAGGTAGGGCTAATCTAGTTTCCAGCAAAAAAGAAGTGACTACACCAAAAATCTTGGGTGAATAACAGCAGAATAAAGACCCTAAAGGCACAGACATTCTGGTCACATTTGCACTAACCCGAGCATCTTATTGGTATCCTCCAAGGTAGAGTTTGCCCTTTCCCCATCAAATGCTTAGTTAAAATTTAGAAGCAATCAATAAGCCTTCCAGAGCAGATACCATTTTCTGCATGTGTCAAGAGTTTCCTAAATCACTTGTATACTACACTAGGGTTTTCTCCTCCCCCTGCCCAGAGGCTAAGCCCTCATTACACTAAAAGGATTTAAGAAAAGCTGAGAGCGTTCAAAACACGGGGTGGGCTGTTTCTATCATAATAATGACTTCCATGCAGTTAGGCTTTACAAAGCTCATTATATATCTAGAACAGGTACGCATATAAGAGATTCAAATGCAATGAAGTTAATTTGACATTCCTAACTAGCAGCTACTGAGTTTCTTTGCTAATACTACAGACAAAAGTTGAAAATAGCAGTAGAAAAATATTTGTTCCTGTAGAAAAAATTAAAACTTAATATTGCAGAACAAAACCTCATTGAAGTTTTATCACATTTTGTCCTTGCTGAATAGCCTTGGCTTCAGCAGCTGCTACATGAAATGTAACTGTCACTACAGTGAATAAATAAGTAAGTAGTGCTATAATGCAGCTGCCCCCAATAACAGCATTAGTATAAAGCCTTTAGTGGTAACCACAGACCAAACTAGAAATGCATTCTGACTTTATAAAGATGTGCTTTCATGTCATTGAACATCTCAGTCTGTAGGCTATAAAGGGTATGTATCAAAGGTTATCGTTGATTTTTCCTCCTCCTTCAGAGAGGGTGGAAAAGAACAGGTACCTTGCCCACTACTGATTTTGGCTTCCTCCCTGTAAGACACTTCTCATGAAAAACACAAAATGTTCCGGTCCTCTCCACACCCGGCACACTGCTCCAGTGCTAAAGAGTTCTCTTGTCTCCCCCCACAGCCAGCGCTACCACAAACCTCCAAACCCCCTTTCCCCTTCCATGTCTTGTAACACAGCTCCCACCCGCCGCGAGCAGAACATGGGCGCTGGAGCAGTGCCTGTGGGAATAGGGACAAGGTAAGATAGACTCCCTCGTCTATGCTGGTCTGCAGATTTCATCAGAATACTGATTTTGGGGAGGGGGAAGTGGGGGAACATTCTGTTCATTTTACTAGGAAACTTCAAGAGCAACAGACCTACACAGATGGACAACAGTGTAACAAGAAGATATTTGGCAGTATGAAAAAACACCAGTTGCTGGCAAACCATTTTTATTACAGTTTTAAGTTGAATAGCTTATACTTTAATTTTTTTTAATTCTTCTGTAAAAACCTCAGTTAAATATAATCATACTTAAATACAGTCACAACTCTTCAAGCCAAGTGATTTCCTTAGTAGACAAGCTCTTTTCATAGAAGTGAAAGACTATTCTTTTATAAGGTCACCCTCAGTGAGCTTGCCCAGATAGAGATGAAAACATTAACAAAGAGCTGTTCTGCATTCTAGACAAAAATAATATTTTAAAAAAATAAAATAAAAATCAGACAAGCAAGAGCCAGGTGGGAAGTCTTGCTATCTACCCATTCAGCACTTCTGAAAACAAATCAATTTAGTCATCTGCAAGCTTGGCCAGAAGGTCCCTGCAGGAATTACAGCTCATGCATACAAGAGCCCCAAAGAGTGTTGTTCAAAGTTTAATCATATGGCAGAAAAATATCACCAGTTTCATTGTATATGCTAGCTCAAGTCATAAGATAACATCACATTTTTGAAAAGGTGGAAGAACTGGGTAGTACTAGAAATCATTTAAAATGTTCTATTCAGTAGTTATTCAAGATATTTACACAGAGATAAAGAACCTAAGGCAGTTATGACGAAAAGTGAGTGGACAGAAGTTTAAGCATTTAAAGATAGGAGTAGGACTATACTATCAAATACTAAATTCAAATGAACCCATTAGGATTTCCTCCCCTCACTGCAAGGATGCTGTCAAAAAGAAAAAAAAAAAAAAGAGAGAGACCTGAATAAAGTACCACCTGTGTTTTCCGAAAGGAACAGTTTTATTTTACTGGGAGGGGTGTGAGGTTTATTCTGTTTTTTGACAATGCTGTTTGCACCCTTCCCCTCTCACATTGTAATTTCAGGTTACGCAGGAACGTGGCAAGCCCACCTCGTGCACCTTTTAAAGCACCTGATTTGCTTGTAACCCCACGCTACTTCTGATTCACTGTTTCCTCTGTCTTCATAGTCTACAAAGATGATGGGAAATCTTAAGACTGTCAGCTACCTCAAAAGCCTTGGAATGTATGGAAACCATTTGTCTCAAAAAGCATCTTTTTCCTCTGGAACTGTATCTCAACTCACCTATCCCTAGTGAGTCTTGTTCTTTTTTTAAAAAGGAAAATTGTTAATTACAATTTAATTAATTAAGTGTAGAATAATCTGCTGGGGATGTCCATATGCGATCATTTGATCTGGGCTCCAGCTAGGTAAGTCAGTAAATGGTTTATACACCAAGCCATTAACTAACAAGGTGGTCAGAACTACCAGAGGCTTCAGGAGCCAGCTCCCTCAGCATTATCGTTCAGTGATGCTTCAGTAGCTCTTCCAAAGGCTAAACACAAAACAAGCATGTTTCCCAAAAAAACCTGCCCACAGGTGAGGTCAGGAAACAGAAAGGAAGGAAATAAAGGTGGGGTATAACTGCTGAATGGCGTTTTCCTCCTCAGCTGACAACATCAAGAGGGAAACTTTTTGCTGCCTGTCACTGCAAGACTTTGCAGCACTATAGGAGGTGCTAAACTAGCAGGACTTTCCCATCACTCATGCTTATCCCCCAGCCATGAATAATTGTGTAGTATGGTATCTCTGAAACATGTGCTTAAATGGTTATGGGGGCTGTGTGATTGCAACCAAATAGAACCAAATTCTTGAAGTGTTTTATTTAGAGTTTTAAGCAGAACATCGGTAACCCTAAACACCCAGTCATCCAGAAAACCTGTAGATCAGATCTGAACTAGTATGGGGCCATGGTTTATCTCTGGGGTGTTTCATTACAAGAGAGAAGCATGCACCAGAAAGGTAGCCCAAGACACTGTAAATGAACACAATAATTAACGAGGGACAGATCTGCCCCCCCGTAGCACAAGTGGTAACTGAAGCCTCTCACTAGAAGCCACAAGACAGAAAGCAGTAGTGATTTTCCTGCTACATCTTTCTTTGCTATGCAAGTTAGAATAATTTCCTCCTCCACTTTTAACATGGATTTATAGCCATTTTACACATCCACCAGTCAAGAGCTATGCAAATTAGTGCATTTACATCAACTTCTGACCAATTCATAACTGACATTGCATAATTAAAATAATTCTGAAATCCTGTGCTACAAACACCTTATTTACATCCTGTAGGTAAACCACAACCATAAGTAAATGCCATCTTACTTTAATGCCTTGCATGTATGTGTTATGGCACCACTGCAGACTGCGGTTACCTTTCACACACAGGTTTGCACTGGCAGGTATCTGAACTGGAAGCACACTGGGGTGATGACAGCTGAGGAAGTCCCACCAGGAAAACAGACCCTCTGGGCCCACTGGGAAGGCATACTAGGAGAGCACAAACCATGTATACCGCATGCTCAAAGCTGAAATATAGGATTTATTTTAATTCAGCAGCTACTGTCTACCCCGGGCACTGAACGTGGCCAGAGGCAGCAACAGCTCAGCAGAGCGTAGGTGCTTCCCCAGCCCCGGTGCTGCGCCCTGGCACGGCTTACAGTCCTGTTAACTCTGGGAGGTTTTGGAGCTACAAGAAGGCCTCCAAGTCAATGTTATCTGCTGGATTTTACATCTCCTTTTTAGGGATGAAGGCGGCAGGTTTTTCCCTCGATGAAATGACTCTGCAGACTCTTCTGATTAAAAGAAGCTTGCCCAACAGAAGAAGAAAAAGAAGAAAAAAGGGGAAAAAACCCACACCACACAAGCTAACACAGACAAAACCAAAACATAAACACACCACACGAGAGAGAGAACACATTGCAGAGGGAAGCTGTCTGAGACAAACACAGCAATTTTTCAACTTAGGTACACTCTGGAAATGGCTGAATTATATCCAAACCTTTTTAAAGTGAACAAAGAGTCCAGCTCAAGCCAGACACCAGGTTGAAAACTTCAGACTCAGCAGCTGAAGTTAGACAACCTCGTAAGAAATCAAAGTCATGATGCAAGTTACAAGCTTGCCCTTTACACCTATGGAATGCAATTGGCATGTTTTATATCACTGTTTGATACACTTGCAATATAGGCAGCCATGCCACAGATGGATCTTGGACTGTGACTCCGATCCACAACTAATGAAACACCATCCCTTCTCTCTGTTTATCTTTACAGATTACAGTATCATAGCTGGAGACAGAGGAAAGCCAGCACTAACCAGCCCATCACCGCTAAGTGCCGTTTGGGAAAGCCTTACCTAGATGAGGAATGCTGCAAACGCATTTTTTCCACCATTTTCCTTCAGTCTCAACCCTTTTTCCTTCCTTAAGCTCTGCTCCCTGGGTTGAAAAGCAACAATACCTCAACGAGTATTTAATTTCAATATTAAACCCATTATGTTTTCAATTTGTCCTCTCCAAAATGGGTCTTAAATCAGAAAAAGGAAAGCAAAAGCAAATCACTACCACACTACCCTGCACAGTAAGTGACCCAGCAGTACACAGGAGGTACTTGGCCATCTCCACTGTTAGAAGGCTAAAGGAGGAAGATTAAAAGCTCCAGATATCAGGGAAAAGCCAATCTCTTACATCAATTTTTAAGCAAGCAGCCTGATTTTCCCGAACAGCTGAGCTTGCAGCTCTTATACTTGTGAAGAGGCAGCATTATACACTCAGCCCACATGCCTAGGCGCCCAGTCTCATGCTACTATTTTTGAAAGTTGTAATATAGATTTGCTTATTTTGACTCTTTATTTGGCTTTTACCACTGTCCTCATTACCAGGTTTCAAGAACTTCCAGATGCACGTATTAACAGTGCTGGCAGCTTTCCTAGAGAAAAACAAATCTCATCTTTGAGTTGTACTTGGCAACATTTAACTTTTACGAGTGTACATCTACACTGCCTGTCACAAAGACGGAAAGCCACCTTGGGCCCAGACTCTCCATTCCCCCAGAGAGAATTACCAATATGAAAAAAGAAAATCAAAAGGCTTGGCGATTCCTCTGTGGCACACTGAGCCTGTAAAACTAAACCCATTTTATTTCATCATATTCAAATCCCCACAGTTCCAGTGAAATTTAATTATACCTCCACTTTGCATAATTAAACAGTCATTGCATGGCTTTCTAAAGCATATAAAATGACTGATGAGTATAGTGGTAAAACTTTCAGAAGTACTAAGTAGTTTAGGAGGCTACGGGTACGTCTAGACAGCAGCTAACTTGCATAAAAGCAGCACTATTTTGTTTGCGCAGCAGGATTAAGTAGCTCGCCACATATGCCATGGTTTTGCAACTCAACTATTTCTGGTATTTTATCTACTCAATTTACAGCTAGCTCAAGTTATTGCATCATGTAGAACAGATATATCTAAAATCCTGCTGATTATCAGATGATGGGACTCAGTATCTTAGACACAAAGGAGCTTTCGAAAGGTTCATCGTTTGGTGGAGCGGCGGATGCGGTACCATCAACTGAACCCTCAGCACCGGTTCATCCCAGTACGTTAGCCGAGTGAGAAACAACATTTTTTCCTCCCTCTACACTAAAAATACTCATATTATGTGAAGCTTTCCATCTCATTTTGTGTACGCCCCAAAGGACTTCTTTGATCAACTTCACCATGATTCAGTAGGTTTCTTCTTCCCTGGTTTTCTGTACCACGTTCATCTGCGTGGTCTCCAAGTCAGCTGTCCTTAATTCATTCCTCTTTGAGGAGAGGCGCAAACGAGCTGCGGTATCTCTGACAGCAGAGCACGAAAGCTTTTTCTAACATTTTTCCTTTTGGAAAACTAGTATTTTGTAAGCAGCTAGAATAGGATTCAAACATATTATTTGAAATCATGTCTTTCATTTTGTTTTCTTTCTCATTCCCTTGTCTTTCCAAAGAGATTGCCTTCACTAATGGAACACTTTCTGAAGCTAAAGTGTGCATCTGACAGAAACCTTTCTTTATACAGCAGCACATATATGTACGCACAAAGGGGACAGGGGCTTTTCAGCCAACGTGTTGAGCACAGAATGTAATTAGCAATAGCCTGCTTTGCAAATGGATTTTGTTTCACATGCTAGGTGAAGAGTAACATTTTATACCATTCTGAGAAATACTGCAGAAACCCTTTGCTATGCCCACACAGTGCTACCGCTTTATATCTAAAATTGGTCAGAAAAAATGACCAAGGATAACACAAGATTACTTGATTACAGCAAACATTTTTGTTTTCTTTTTAGTTCAGTCTTGTTTTAGCAAGTCAGTAGCTCATAACTTCAGATAGCGTTGCTACACACAATGCATAACCTATGAATGTACCATGTAAGAAAACCTGAGAAAATATTATCTAGGACTCCTGTCTGAAAAATGCATTATGCTATGCTTTAAGTAGTGAAACGGGTGTTTTAAACTTATTTTACAGTTTTGTATTTAAGTACAAGCCTAATGCAGAATGGTAAAAGGGAAAAAATACAGATGGAGTAATATATATGTACCAAGATGTGAAAGTATAAATAACATAAGCATACGGCATACATGTGAAATGCTTAGATGATCAGCCAAAAGCCAAATAAGAGCAGCATTCCCTGGTTTAGTCTCCAGTCATAAGATGGATGGTCTTCTCCTATTCTTTAGAAAGGTTAGAATAGTCTTTTTTTCTTGACAGACTATTACCACGCTCCCTAGATGAAACATTTTTTACTCTTCCATTACTTAGTTTCTAGAAACACACCTTAGCCCGTCTCGATCGCTGGCAGCTGCGCGGAGCACACAGACATGGTTACAGCAGATATAGCCTTTCCAGAGATCCACATGTAGTGGATCCACATGTAGACAAGCACAGGGAAAGGCCACCTAAAGTTTATAGTGTATATATGGATGGAAAAACAACACAGAAGTGGTCTTGACCGAGGAAGACCAACCTTGAAAGTCCACCTGATTGCATAAACTAAAATGAAATAGGTAAAGCTAATGAGATGTTCATGGAGAAGCAGGGGAGAAAAAGAGTTTCAGATGGGGTGGAATGGAAAGCAGAAGCAGCCCATCATGGAAAGCCAACAGTCAGACCACCAGATTTAGACCACAGCATGGCAGCAAAGATTCTTCTGCTCTGACCCTGGGCCTGGCCACGTTCTGCTAAGGGAATACTACAAGCCAACACAAACGGAAGTGGAAATTACTAGAAAGCAGCTATCCAACAGACAGCTGACATACACAAATATAAAACTGAATCAAGAACAATAAGCAACCCACTTCTTAGAAGATCCAACCTGAAGAGCTGCAGCACCCGAAACACCCTGCAACCTACAACAAGGCACACAGCTGAGGGGTCCCTAAAATGCTCTCCCGAGCCCTGGAGCCGATAGCACCTTCAGCTGGGGCTGCTGCCCGGGGCACCCAGCTGCCGTGGTTTAACAGGATTTGCCACCTCCACCTGCCTGCTGCCACCCCTCCGTGGGAGGCTGCCGGCTCTGGCAGAGAGCCGGGGGAAGTTCATACACCCACACCTCAGCTGTCCCACCTCAGACTCCTGTTTTAATGCAAATCTGCTTTTGACATCAATTTAAGCTACTCTCACTGGACTGGCTGAGGTACAAGTGTATTTCTCTTCCATGCAGAGAGCAAGCCACCAGGGACACTAGTGTCTTCAAGTGCTGCTGGAAAACTTGCCACCACCAAGGTGTCAGAAGTGTTACACACATGGAAATAAAGCAAGAGTCCTGAGCAGGACAGCCAAGCACCAGGCTTCTCATGTCCTCCTCCAGGCACGAGGAGGCGATTGCCAGCCATCCCCAGCAAATGATGTCCTGCTTGTATTTGCTAACTTGCCTGTACCATAGGCAACACTGTGAACTACAAAAGCATTGCCATGCAGCTTCCTTTTACTGAAGCACGATGCCACTCTGGGCAGGTGGAAAAAGAAAACGGGGAGGAAATTCAGTTACCTGCTCTAGCACTCTTTGAAAACAGAGCTGTAGCATTCCCTGCAAGTGTCATCACTGTACAACCAGCCATGAACACAAAGGATTTAAAAAACAATCCTCACTTACAAATGCACATTGATTTTCAATAAAGCCATTTACACTTTTTTTTTGCTTGGATTCCAGGTTGACTGTCATCACTGATTTACAGACAACATATCTCTGTATAATATTATTACTACTATTATTTTGCAAGCATTAAGTATTTTTTTAAGCATTTCTGCTTCCAACAGCGAGGGAAATAATATGAAAGCAAAAGAAAGAAGAGAAGAATGCCATTTGATTTTCTCTTCTTTCCTGGTAGAATTGCCTGGAAAGCTGAAAGAACACATAACCTTACCGGATAAAGAGGCATTTGTTTTGAAACAGCAACACAGATCATATTGGCTTTTCACCAGCAATGCTGCTAACAGACCGACCACAGGAAATTAAGACAGCTCTGGGAAAGCTTTTCATGATTCACATTCTAGGTGAGTGGCAATTTTTTTCTTCCTCTCTCGGCACCTTTCCACTACAAAACATCCACGTACTAGAAGGCTGTCACGCAAGAGCAAGAGGTCATGTGAAGAAATTAAAGTAATACAACTGGCTGATATAGGTCAGCCTGGTGACAGCCGACCTGCCGGTTCAGGACGGCCGTAATTTGGCTAACAAGTAAGCTAGCCTCTGGAAGAGCAATCAGAGTAAAAACGTACAAATAGAAACAGGGCAAGGAAGCAAAGAGCACCTGTTTGGTGATGCTGGACGCTTTACACACATACCCTTGGAAATACAAAAGGAGGAAACCTTAGAACAAACCCCTTGTCTATTTTTCATCCACACACAGTACCTATGGGATCGCATCTCACTTTCCAAACAGATGTAACTACAGCTGCTTCGCTTGCGAGATGTCTCCTAACACTGTTGATGAATAGCCCTACATTTATCACCCAGGGACGCTGATCAGAAGGGAGCCTGCCTTGCACTCCAGATTTCACTAAAAGTGCCTGAAACCATGAAACACCACAGACAACCACAGACTCACCTGGGAGTAATGATGCCGTTGTTATGACTCCTAAATAGTTTTCAGACCCTGTCAAAACAAAAAGTGAGCATGCGATTGGAATGGTTAATGATGACAGAGGGAGCCAGGTCCCCTTTCAAGCCCGTGTCTTCTTCAGCCGCATGGGTCCCCAGCTCTTTGCCAGGAGCCCCCAGCAAAGGCTGCGAGCCTGCCTGGCCTGCCTGAGGGCCAGGAATCTGGTACGGTCATCAATTCTGCATTTCACCCATCAGTATCAATATTTAATATGCAATATTTAGCCTCAATATTTAACAGGGGTAAATGAGATGACCCAGATAATTATAGACTCCTTAGCCCAACGTGAAACCAGGGGGAAATACTGAAGCAGCTGATACTGGATGTGGCTAAAAAGGTGAGGAAAGGTGACGCGATGTCAAACAACATGGTTTTACAGAAAAAGTACATCTTTTCAAGCAGATGTTACCTTTCTTAAAAAAAATAAAAGTTTCAGTAAGAAGGGTAAGATACTCAGCCTTCTGTAGGGTACTTAGTAGTTCTGATAAAGAAGATCAAATGATACAAGATCAACACGGTAAACAATGTATTAAAAACAGGTGGTCAGGTTTCAGCTTAGTAATTTGAAGCAACTAATTGTAGTTGAAAAATCATCACAAAGCAGGTGTACTTGTAGGAAGGGCCCTAAGGATTTGCCTCTTGGACCTATGCTGCTAGCATTTCTCCTAGTGATGTGAAAGAAAATAGAGACTCCCCACTGAAGAAGGCTGTAGAGCAGAAGATTAGGGTGGAGGTCAGCAACAAAAACACATCCCTCATGCAAAGTACTCGGGAAGCCACCTGCATTTCAGGACAGCCAAATGTACATGTCAAAACCCACAGGTAGTCTAAAAACAAGAAGTGAAAATCAAAGTTCAAAAGTTTATTTAAAAACCCAATATTTAAAACCCATTTCTCTAGGCATGGGTTTCTGCACTCACCCATCTTTGTGTTGGAGCTAGTGATCATGCAGCATGAGGCTGACTAGTTGCCTTTGCAGTGTTAGTTTTCTGTTTGTAAATTTTGGAGGCTTTAAATAAAAACACAGAATAAAAGTTTCCAGACATTATGCTGAGGTCCCCAGGCTCCAGCTAGCTAACTTAAGGGGAGGGGAAACAAAAGAAATCCCCCAGGAGATGCAGAGAGGAAAAAAAGGAATAATACTTGTTCCAGAAAGTGCTTCACTGATGACCCTGGATTTCTTATTGTTCCTGATGCCATGGAAAAGTAGTGGATGCCTTGGATGTTCCCGCATGTTGTCTCATCATTTTTGACAAGTGAGCTCTAAGGAAGAAATGAGAGGTCGCAGCCTCGACCCAGAAAGTATCCTTTCTCAGGACAGCACCTCAGCACCTTTTAAAGGCATACTTATGCGCTTAACTATTAAAGTGTAGCTAACTATACATTACCTGCCAGGGATTTTTATGCTTAAGAATGATGGCTTCAACTACATGCTTAAATCAGTCAGAATCCTTCACTTCTTGGCTGAGCAATTAGTGTCAAGTCAGGGAAGGGGAGCATATTTTTGTTGTGTGAACATATGCCCAGAGAGAGTAGGACTGAGCCCAAAAATCATCAAATATAGTCCTGAATGTTGCCTGAGGGTAACTCCCAAGTTGTGTCAGCTTGGCCCAGATTCGCAGGAGTGACTTTGGGCACACAGGCAGGAGTAGCCCGCCAGCCCCGAGAGCCATCCATTACATCCTCCCCGACGCAGAGGGAAGCAGGTTAATTTTGGTTCAGACAGCCCAGCAAAATCCCACTCCCTACTCATACAAAGTGAGCCATCCTTCAAGGCTTGTTTTGAAGGCTTTTTTTTTTTTTTTTTTAATGGTTAAATAACTATTTGGTTTTGCGATGTTATCAATCATCATGGTGAACAGCCAGTGATAACTGAAAAAATTGGATGTGTTCAGAGAGGAAGTACACCTGGGGAGCGGGCTATAAACATCATTCAAAAAAAGCATCCTCTGTGGAACGCCGTTTTTTATTCTTTCCAAACACATATCCCAGGCACACTGGCACTTTGTAAATAAACATTTTAACTGCTTTAATTAAGGCAATACAGCTAAGCCATCACATCCAGCTAAGCTAATGTGACTTCTGCTGAACGATAATGGTAAAAGTATTATTTCCTGAAACCTGGGGGAGGGAGAGTCTTACAAACTATTTATTTTCTAGTCTGTCCATCATGACTTTTGTGCGAGACCAGGTTTGTGGTCTCTTCCATACTGCAACTCACTGAGCTAGAAAATGTAAGACTAGAAATATCCAGTCATCAATCCCTGCTAGAGCATCACTTCAGAAGACACCTGATAAAAAATTTATTGGTTTTAAAAGCTGAAGTCTGATATCACCATTCTCTCCTCTCTCCCCCCTCCTTTTCAAGGCATGCAGTAAGTTTCAGTGGTTTCAGAAGGAACTGCCTCTATCACAACAGTTGGAACTCTGGCAAAAATACCTAAGTATAGAGAAGAAAATGACAGTGCTCTAGGTTTTAGTGTTTGCAGGCAGAGAGCAACGTCTTATGTTTTAAGAAAAACAATAATGGAAGAATAATACTCTGCATCTTGCATATAGCAATTTTAATCAAAGAATCAGAAAATACTTATGAACGTATGGGACAAAATCCACATGAGGGCGAGCAAAATCATCTAGCATAGGCAAAAACACTGCTGCAAAAACATTCCTGACAGGCATGGGCAGCATGTCCTGGAGCCTTCCAACAAAATAACTGTTTCCTTTAGTGAAAATCCAGCCTAAAGACCCTCTCACCTGTGGTGGGCCCCAGCACTGCAAAGCTGAGGAGCCAAGACCAAGCTGAGTGTTTGGGTATTGAGTAAAACCATAACAAATTTTCAAGTATAATGAAAATTGTTTCCAAAGTATTTAAATATGCCTTCATGGGGTCTTCTTCCCAGTGTCAGCAGAGTGAGGGGTACACCAGCCTAGTAGCCTCTAGAATAATTCCAAGACTGCAGAGGAGATAGGACATCATATGCATATAAGAATCCTGGCCAGAGGTTAATTCTGAATTCAAGTAGCCTGCAGAGAGGGACAAGGAAGAATGCAGACATGCTTGCTTTCATTTCTTTCAGAGTTGCATTCAACAAAGCCCTGGATTTCATAGCTGACTTTTGTTTACAAGCATATACTTTCTTAATTCTAATTTTTGCACTTAATTATACTTAAATTAATTGTATTTCTTTAGTAGCTGACTTTGTCACAGAGACATAGAAACTGCCTTATCCATTCAATACTGCAATATTTTTGTAGGTAACTCCCAGTAAAGCTATTTTGTACCCTTTGCCCTTAAAAGTACCAAAAACTTTGAAAGAATAAATTCCCCAGATATCCTCTGGAGGTAATACTTCTGTCCTCAACACAATAATAACCAGAAAAAATTGTCTCTCTTTTAATCCAGTCCTAAGATGGAGAAAACATGAAATGTGGAGAAAATGAAATTATAAATCTCAGCAGCTAAGGGATGTACGTACAGTTGAGGGGGGATTCTCTTGGCCTGAGGCACCATGATGAGCGAGGCTGGAGTCCCCCTGAGCATGTCTGTGCTGGCTCAAGGCACTCTGTGTGTACACAAAACCCTACTTCATGCCCTGTGGCTGCAGAGCTGGAGCCTGGCTGTGCCTGCTGTGGGAAGAAGGGAGGAGAGGGCTGGAGGCAGAGAGCGAGGGGACAGCCTTGGAGCCTGGGCTCACTGCTTTCCCACCACAGAGTGATAAAAGGCTTGGGGGCAGGCACCAGGATACCCCTGGCCACAGCTGCCATCCTCAACCACCCCTTGGCACAGGCAAAGGAGGCACAAGGCCACAGCTGTTTTACCACGGAAGCAAAAGAGCTGCCCAAGGCAATGGCTTTTTTTGTCTATGCTAAGGAGGAGCGTCTGGACAGACATCGACAGACGTGCATAGCTAAGCTGCAAGAGGAACTGTCCCCTGCAGAGTCACTGGCTGCATACGCTCTGGGTGGCTGGGACCCTGCCCATACCTCCAGCAAATGCAGGAGGCAGGGGGCGAGCCCCTGCCCACAGGTCTGCCTCAGCACGTGGTACCCACCCCGGTCTGCAGTTCACCCCTCTGTACCACCACACCATTCGAGTGGATTCAAATATTCATGCAGCCAGCCCAGACAACCCCCACCTGCCTACAGCATCACGATTGCTTGTGCACAGGTGCCCTGCTCTCGGGTCAGCTCAGACAAGTTTACATGAACTGCAGTTGCACCTTTGAACTTCAGCGCAGAAATAAGGAATTAGCTGAGGTGACCTGCCCAGCAAATGCACCCTGGTGCTGCTGGCGGTGTTGCTGGGACATCTGAACTCTACAGCACACACAACCCTGGAGAGATGCCTTTGTCCCCCCTCTTCCTGACCTGAATCTCTCATGTCGCACCTCCTGGGGCACAGCAGAGAAACCTGGCCAGATGTTTCAATTTCCTCATATTCACAGCTTTGATTGCATTAGACTAGACAGCATTTCTCCACTGGCACTACCCAGGGGTAATGTGAAATGAGTTATGAACATTATCCACTCTGCGGTGTACATATCTGATGCTGAGAAAGCCTTAATGGGGTCAAGTGGAATTTCATGCTTGAAGAATCTCATATGCTTGGACATGACCCAACTCCAGAAAATGACTTGGTTGTACGTCTGTACAAAGGCTTTGGAGATGTAGTTCCTGGTAGAAAGTGCCTGCCGGCTGAGGAAGCCCAGCATGATCTGTCCTGAAGGGAAGTCCCGCATGTGGAAGCGGCTTTCTGTCATTTAGATTATAAAACACTTGGTGCATTAAATGGCTCTTTTTTTTTTTTTTTTTTTTTTTTTTGAAAGAGCGACTCTAGTAGCCTGATAGAAGTGTTTGGTTTGTTTATTGAAATGGATAACCTGATCTACAAAAAAGGAAAAAAAATGAAGTTAAGCTTTTGAGCAAGCGGTAACCATGACTCAGCTCTTCGCCTGATCTCCCCATCTCAGATACTTAACAGAGAGCAGAGGACACACCATCTCTTCCTAAATCAGAAGCTGAATGTTTTGATAAAATCCTCTAAATTGTTCAATGAGTAGCAGCATCAGTGAATCTTCCTTCCTGCGCACATCTCTTCCCAAGGTGAGCGCCTGCAGGCAGCTCCAGTGTCTCATCTGGTTTAACACAGCGCTGCCCTCGCCGGTGTATCAGGATATTTCCAGATACCCTATCTAAACACAGAAGGACTTGTTGCCTTTGAAATCTCCACCCTCAGTCAAACCAGACTGACATTGACTGAACCCAACAGGTCCAGAAGTGACAGGGCCAGGGGAGAGGGAGAACAGCCGGACAGAAAGAGCAATCACAAAATGTCTCATTTTGTTGAGAAATCAGGCTAAAAATCGTTAGCTAATTAAGATGATAATTTTTGCATTTGAAACACAATATGTTTGTATTGACTGCTATATACATAATCAATAATAATATTTAGCATTGCTGTGATGCTTTTCACATGCAGCATGCACTGATTTAATCACTGACCAAGCAGTACTGAGGATGAAATTCTGATATCTGCACAGTTTTTACATAACAACAAGGAGACTCGTCTGACAAAGCCTGGATCTGGAGGAGTTAACACATAGTGCACACTTACCACAAAAGAAGAGGTAATTGTCTTAAGGTAAAATACATTTATTTTCTTTTAGGCAAAATAGCTTACCCAATATGCGCTCCATTACATCGGCATGCCAAAGATTTAATCCAACCCTGCTCAATCAGCTAAGTTATTAATTTTGTTTTGTGTAAATTTGTGGATATAGTAACACAGGAACTTTGGGAGCAGTGTCCAGCAATCCATTTACTGCTGGCAGAGGCCGGTTTACTACATGCTTCAAAGGGAAGTACGAGAAACCCTTCGTGGACTTATAGGGAATAGCTTGCTCAGAGAAAAAGTCCTAATTAGTCAGAAGATGGCTTGTACCCTGAAGCATAGGAGACATTCGAAGGTAATTAAATATAAAGAAAATTAGCATGTAGTTCATGAACCACACAAGCAAGACGACACAGTGCCTGGTAGCACTGAAGCAAACTATTCTGGTAGCACAGAAATTAATACTTTGGTTATTAATGTGACCTTTTCCTCAGCCCCAATTTAAGTCTGTGGGAAAAGGAGAAGTAAGGATGAGAATTCAGGAGCAACTGCAAGAGACACTGAGACTCTCCAGTGACAAACATGGTGCGAGGAGGAGGCAGAAACAGCAACTGCTGCTCAGCCCCAACCAGGCACCTGGTAGGGCTGGACATGGGCACCATCACTGTGCCTGCTCCTGCCCAACTGCCGTGGGCAAACAGAGTACCAGGTGGTTTCCATTTTGAATAAAGAGATGGAAAGGACTTCAAACAGAAGCTGAAGTGATTTGGGGGGGGGGCGGGGTGTGAAACCCCCAAAACAACAACAAATTAATGCACCATGAAGGAGGGCATCATCTAGGAGACACACTAGACAGGCTGGGTAGGTGCAGGGAAGGGCAACGAGAGATGGAGAGAAAAGTAGTTGACGTGAATTTCCTTCTCTACTCCAGTAACGTCACGATGAAGAGACTTAGAAAGAGCCAAAGACATGCAGGAACCTGACAAGCAAATTAAAAGGAAGCACTTGAAAGGATGAGAGACAGGTAAAATGATCTTGACAGTATAATACTGGTAAAGTGTGCGTGGTACAGATCATCAGAATAACAATAGCATCTCAAGTGCAAATACATACTTCTCCCCACCGAACCACACATATGAGGAATCAGAGAGGAGCATCAGTGCATATAAAAAGGATATACAGAATAAATAAGACTGCAGTGTTTGCCAACAGCCTCCACCAGCAGTGCATGTCAAGTTGCTGTTTTCTCCCAAGCCATGCTACATTTTGCAAGTATGGGACATTTGTTTGGGGAAGGGGGGTTGTACTTTCCCCCTTCTCCCCACCAATACCCCAAGCTGCAGGTAGCTTTCCTCTTCGGCTATAATGCCTCATCACAAATGTCCCTGGGCAAAGGTTTCTTCTCTCTCCTTCCTATCAGGCCTTCACTGGAGGACCTTGCACTTCATGCTATGAAATTCATTCCACTTTTATACTTCAGCGTGCATGGTGACCTATTTCTGCCCATATAATAGCCTAATCCTTGTCTCTATTGAGAGTGTCTCCTAATTTTTATCATTGTATCTGCCCAAGAACATTGATTTTTTTCAGCTCTGTTATTATTTTTCAAACTGTACATCAATTCTCCTTTGGGAGTTCATGTGAAATACATCCTCCTACTCTTCCCTCTCCTGTTTTTCTTTGCAATTAAACTCTTAGGTCTGAATTCCTTGGCATTGCCCTGATAAATGATTTCAGACCCTTCTTCTACGTGAGCATTTCTCTGGCATTCTGCCTCCACAAGGCACGGCCCCTACATCCCAGGCAAGCCCCATGACCCCCGGGCACAATGATGCCTGCTGGGTGACCATCCTTCCTGCTTCAGTGGAAAGTCTCAAAACTTTAGGGAAGGAACGGAGGCAAATTTCAAAAAGTATTTTTCACAGGAACACAATTCTTATGTCATTTCAATTTTTATAATTCATAAATAGAGCAACAAAACCCGGGGAGCGCTGGGGATGCAGAGCAGGGTGTTTACCTCGCCAGACGTTCCCACTTCTGGTACCTGATACAACAAAAGCACACTCGGCTAATCCCTGCCAGCAGCTACCATTTCAGCCTCTGGTTCTAGTGGCAACACAGGGCACCTAACACCTCTTTAAATGCCTGTGAGATTCATGCGAAAAGAAATATGGGCACCTAACTGGAAAAAAGCACTAGGGAGCCATAAATCCCAAGTTAAATTAGGAAAGACCTTCTCACACAGTACTGCAGGCAAAGAAAAAAGTGAATATATGTATAAATGGTGACAAGTTACATGTTTACAGCTGCTCATCTTTGAGCACGATACTTTTTGTCTTTAATAAATATACATAGCTTTTTTATATATCAATGCAGACATACAAAGCAATCAATAATCCTGCTCAAACAGTAGACAGCAAGCCTGAATGAGTAATCTTATCAGGAGTTTAGCAAACTATAAATGTGAAAGCCACAATGTTGTCTTAAAAAGCTTTTCATAGCCAGTATAAATTAGGAATGACACGGCTAGCCAAAGCGTTACAACTGTACAGAAACACAGAACTCACCATAGGTATTAAAAGACCACCACAATTATTTGCCTCTTATTCAAACTATCTGTTATAGATGCTTATTTGTCTGCCCAGTCTGGAGGAAGCCATGGTCTGGCAGCTTTGGTTTACAGCTTGTAACTCAGTTCCTTGCCGCAGGTTGGGATGCAGACCTCACAGCTGGTTCCTGCATTGGCTGGCTCCAAAGTCTGGAGGACATGGTTCAAAGGCAGCCTAGCCCGCAGCCTGAACAAGACCTGACCTCAGCTAGCGCTCAGCCCATCTCTCTCCCACCACAGTCAGCCCCTGCTATCTTCAACCACATGCTGGGGTCCCCCAAATCATAAGATTTTCAAAATGCTCATTTATTGAGAGCCACAAGACTGGTGAGAGTAGAGTTATCTTATGCATAGACCCTACGCGCTCTCTCTCTCATGCCTCATCCTGCAGCTCTGCCCCAGAGCAAGCCTGTTCCTTCCTGCTCCCGGGGCAGAGCATCAGCTCTCCAGCCCGTGGCTTCAGCCAGCTGGCCCAGGCAGGCTGGGGGACCGGTGGAAAGCCAGCATGACGCCTTATGGCTTATTTCACCAAACGCTTGCTGGGCAAAGCGGAGCTCTGCTTCTACTTCCTTTCTAACCCAAAAAACAGTTTATATCAGTTTACATTTCCAAGGCTATCATGGCAAGGAAAAGTGCCAGAAAGTTACTTTTTTTAAAATGAAAGACTACTTTACATGTTTAGCTTCTCCAAACAAACGCAGCCTACACCATGTTTTGAAAGGCCCAAAGTCTAGCTCTGTACAAGTGAGAGAAAAACGCAGGGCCTAAATCTTCTTGAAATACATGTTGAGCGTCTGTGATTACCAGTGGAAACGTGCCATAACACGCGTCAATCTAATTTTGGAAGCAAAATGTCCAACCGGATGGCATATTGCTAACTTTTCCTCCTTCCCTGCGATTATCTGCAGACCCTGCCATTCCCTCCACCTCTCCATGTCTGCAGCCATCAGAAGCGCTGATTCCCGCACATTTAGCGTTATGGCGAGCTCAACAAGAGCCAGCACTCCTGATCGATGCCAGCGCTGCCAAAGGAGATCTTGATGAGATTTACAGACTAAAGGAGTCTGCGCCTTCCCTTTCCCTCCCTCTCCCTAGCCACATCTCTGCAAAACGTCCCAAGCCATTGTTTTCTGTTTCTGTCACTATGCCATTAACCTAATTAGCCACAGGAAACAAAGAAATCCAGACAGTGTTTAATATGCTGAATTTCCAGAATGACTTGCTGCAGCTTTTGTCTGTACACAAGAGGATGCCATAAGAAGAGAAAACCAGAAAGTTTATCTAAATTAATTTCTGGGAATCAGAAATAAGAAACACAGATAAACACTCATTAGAAAGCCCTACTAATTTCTGCATTAGCCTTGATTTTATTTTATTTTTTGAGCAAAAAGTATTTATGGTGCATTAAACATTCAAGTTTTAAAATTTCAGCATTATGCAAACCTATAGTTACATAGCAGAGATATTAAAATATTACCACCTTGTAATAGTATTTTTTTTAAGGAGCTGGCCATCATTCTGTTAGCATGTATTCGTCTGGTTTATCAAGTTTAACAATTGTGGTGTGTCTCTGGACTATAGGGCTAATATAATTAAATCCTATTAACACATCAGGAATAAAATCCTTTAATAGGCACATGAGGCTTTGAGAAGCAGCTCATTCCTGAGCAGATTTAATATCCTTAAATTAAGCAAGTGTGAATGGGAGGATGAATCTTATTAAAAACTTAAATCTGATTATATTTGAAAATTATTGGTTTCTTAATGCAATAAATTATCCAATACAGACTAGAACAAATAATATATCCTAGCTTCACATAACTCCACTCTATAACAAGTGACAAACGAAATTAAGAATGACTGTGGGGCAAAAAGGAAGGTCTTTTTATAAAAGTCATTTTGCATAATGAAATACTTAAATCATTTTAACAAACACTGGGGGAGGGGACGGAAGATATATGTGCAGATGAGAGCATTAGAACAAGACTCATTTTTCCTGTTCAAAAAGGGAACGCAAAGACAGTCAGATTGGGTTTTTTTTCCTCTAAAAATGCCATTCTGAGGAATTTGTTGTAAATTTTGAAAAGAAAAGCTGAAGCTTATGTTGGTGGGAGCCGATTCCTTTTCCAGAAGGCTAATGCAAATGTAAACCATCTGCCACACATTCTGCTGATAAAGCTGTACTTCCGAACAATGGACCAACAGCACTGGAATACTAAAACATTAGCTCAACATTAGGAAAAAGTTTTGAAAGATATTATAACTTCCAAAAAAAGGAGGTATTTTTACTGTCCTTTCATGCAAGGAGAAATTACATAGTATATATACATATATACACACATTATATACAGGAATACTTAGGGAGAGGTAAGGGTGTCTGTAATAGAGTCCTCTGCCAAGGCTAAGGTATAAATCACATTAATCACTTAAACAGAAATGCCTCAAAGCTTATAAATAGCATTGCTAATTTAAGTGAGAACTGGAGATCACCATTAATCGTCGAGTACTGAGTGTGTTTGGGTCTCTTACTTTTAACGCTGGGTCATTGCAAAGCGTCAGCAAGTAACAGCCAAGCAAGCAGTAGTTTGACAATCAGTAGTATGAGGTCTTTAATCAGGACAGTGGACACCATCAAAATCCTAATGAATCAAATGGAAAGCCCCAGTGGATTTTCAATCTGGTCCTATGTGACACATTTATGAATGGAAGAACTGGGGACCAGAAATCTTTACTTCCAAATCAGGTTAAGGAAAATAATTTTCTGTGAATGCATGCAAACAGAAATAGTTAATGTGAAGAAACAACCACGAAAAAAGAATGTTTTTATGGAGGTAAGAAGCTATACAACTGATTAAATAACATTCCCCAAAATTGTTTCTTCTTAAACTATGTTGATGATGGTAGGCACTAATATAAGAATCTGTAGTAAAAAAAAAAATTACGGTATTTCTATCATGTAATGCAGCAGCTTAAAAGCATTCCCCTATTTCACCGCCGTAATACACTCTTGAGTGAATTCCAGGCTTGGCATAGGTCACCACATATATATTCACCTCAACAACAGATCTGGATATAATATAACATGATCTTAAAATGCTAATGATTTAACCAGAAGACTTCAATATCTACTAGTTCCCCTGTGTTAATTATTCAGGCACCAAGCTGGGGGTGGGAGGACAAAACCATGTAATCACAATTTCTCTAAAATCTCTATAATGGCAAAATTTCTCTAAAACGTGACACCAGTAATGCAAGAAAAATTTTTTTTTCTTTATTTTACACACCTGCCTACCAGAGCTGATGTAGTTTCATACAGTAAGCAGGCAGCACTAAAAGGAAGCATCAATAACCCAAATCTCAGAGATACGTACATGATTCTGCAAGTCCACCTCCATGTGCACTTGGATAACTTGAATGTCTCTTTAGCTAAAAAGTGTCATTTAATTGCAGGAAACAGTATTGTGACTTTTTAAAACAGTAGTTGTCTTGTTCTTCCTCAAAATTAAGGTTTAAAAAAAAAAAATCACAACTAGTCTTCCTGCAACTACTGCCTCAAGTTGTATGTGTTTTTTACATTACTGGCAATTTTCCCCAATTCTCTCATTTAAGTAAAATAGCAGATACATGCGTGTTCAATAAACAAAATGGATTATTCTAGAATAAACAAAGTAACTCTCCACCACCACCTTTGGTTGCCAGTACTCATTTCTCTTTAAATCTGAGGCAAAAAAGCCCCTAGAGTTCTGGTTGTTTCTTAGATGGATGACAGATTTTGTTCTAATTAATCTAGAGCACTGTGTATAGAAACGACTGCAAAAGCAAACATGTCTATTAACAAAAAGCAGTGATTACTGCTTGGCATTTAGCCAGTAACTCTACATAAGCAATGAATTGATGCCTGCAACTGTCTCAGTGCCATATGGGTTCTGCTGTAGCAATGAATTGGATCCAACGCAAGGTTAAGATGTGTCAAATTTAACTGGGGTTTAATTGATACTGGTAAAGAGGCTCTAAATAAAGAAACAGTGTGTGCGCTATTAGAAACAGGATGCATGTCAGCCTGCATCCCCCAGCTTGTTGGCAACAAAACTATGCTGAGATATCCAAAGGAGTTTCCAAACTCCTCTTTTTTTTTTTTTTTCTTTCTTTCTTTTTTTATTTTAAGAAAAGAGACAGAGACAACAAAAACGTTAGGGTAACAGGTTTACTAGCACTTAATTGGAATTGAAAAACAGAACACTAATCAGGTATACAGGGTTACCATCCTCATACATTTCTCTTTTTTACATCCCAACAAATCTCACAGCAATGCCCGTCATTTTGCCTGATTGAAAATCCAAGCTAACATTTTGATTCACTTATTTATGAAGAAAATATCCCTAAATTACACAAGTGGTGAGATTGCACAGCTTAATATTTGAGAGCCAAAAATGGTAAAGTTATCTCCAAGAAAGATTATCTTTTCTTGAACAGCGAGAAAATACTGTATGACCCCTAACCACCCTCAGAAGTTATTCATTGTGTATGATCGTTATTTTTTGTTCCACTGACAGCTTTGGTGCTATGAGCTTTTTATACAAAATGACACGTACTTAGAGCGTAAAGACCTGAATTGCTCAGTGGGAGTGGATTAGTGCCTGGCCCGGGAAGCGGGGAGCTGCAGAGACTTATGTCCCGGAGCAAGCCAGCGACAATGGGGTGCTGTAAACATCAGGGCTGGCCTCGCAGCCCAGAACCACGAGCCTGGCTGGCTCCTGCTCTGTAAAGGATCCTGCTCTCTCCATGAGGCCAAATCTCACCCTGAGTGGCAGCAACACCCAAGGGAAACCCAGCACCGGTCACCCCCCAACCCCTTCCAGGCATCTCCAAAAACGCTGCAGTGCCCAAGCTGCATCCAGACCCTTCTCTCCTGCCAGGCTCAAAACTGAGCTGCTAAAGCACCACAGTCTGAATATCAGCATTTGCCACCAAAGACAAACAGCCCCCTCCCCCCGCAGACCTCAGGAGACGAAAGGGGATAAGGTGACACAGAAAGAAGAACAGAAACTACTCTAGGTTTGCAGCTTTTCCCAGCAAGGAAGAAGATGGCAACACCCCTGAGTTTTTCCACAGTTTTCAACATCAACTAAATTCCCTGAAAATAGATGAGTGGCCTTTACTTTTCATTTCTCACAGGATCAGGCCCAAAAACACTGCCTATAAATACCTGATGGGAGGCAGCAAAGACAACAGAGCCAGACTCTTCTCAGTGGTGCCTAGTGGAAGTATGAGTGGTAACAGGCACAAGCTGAAACACAAAGAACTTCACTTAAAGACAAGTATGAAATATTTCCACAGTGGGAGTGATCAAACATAGGAACAAGTTGACCAGAGAGGTTGTGGAGTCTTCAACCCCAGAGATCTTCCAAACTCAGCTGGCCACAGCCTGCAGCAACCTGTTGCAGCTGCCCCTGCTCTGAGCACAGGGTCAGACTGGATGGTCCCCAGGCATCCCTTCCCATCCCAACCACTCTGTCACTTGGTGATGCCATAAATTAGCATCATTTTGACACTGAGCCCAACCATCACCTTTCACAATACAAAAAAGTACTGATAAAGAAAGCTGGTAAGTAAAAATATGGAAGTGGGGGATTTTTTTAAGACTTCCCGTCTTCCACTTGTTGCATTTCCAAAGATATATGACTTCCTTCTAACTGTTCCTCATACTCAAGTGGCAGCAGCTCATAAATATCTCTAGTTTTCTTAAAACTGTTTTGATTTACTTGCTTCAGAAAGAAAAAAGAAACCACTGAAGCTGAGACCATGCTGAACCTATGATGGCTCAACTACATCCATCTTTCATGTTTTACTTTTTTTTTTTTAATTAGGCCACCTCTTTACCTCATGTTTGAGCAATGCCTGGTGGTGAGGTCCATATGGAAAGCCAGGATTTCTAGGTTTATCTCTACTAGCATTAATACCTACTCTATTCTAAGAACAACCTTGGTATCTGAAATTCTTCAGTAATATCTTTGCTTCTTCCTCCCAGAGCAGTATACCTCAAGTTAGTTTTTATGAATAGTTTGGCATTATACGTCAATTGGTATCAAGCTTTTATTTGATAGCCTTTAGTCTTTTTACCTGGACATTGAGCTCTTGCGATGTTCTATGGCTATTCTGACAACTTTTTACCATACCGCTTTATAGTGCAACTAACATTTTTTATAATTATTTTGATGCAATTTTGGTACCTTTTGCCACTAGTGGCAAATGTTTTCTAGTAATTGTAATGATTTCTTTTCACTTTGCTTTGCTGGCCATGTTCTAATCCTGTAGGTAGCTTTCTGCGTCGTTTTTAAACCTGCAGGGAATAATGACTGTGTGACATATTCAGCAAAGGAACCATTTACAGTAAAAGGACATTGTTCCATTACTTATATTAAGAAACAAAGACCCAAAAAAAAACAAGACAGGGAAATGGAGTAAAACCAACTGTATCTGTACAGCTAATGTTTGAATTTTGTCAGAAAGACGAAACAGAGTTGTTGTTCTCTATATGCAGACAGTGGAATCAATACTATGCTACAAACAAACCTATGACAAAGAAAAAAAGTTGCTTGTTGCTTATTAATGCCCAGTAATATTACGTGCTCTATATATTTCAAGAAAAATGCAAGCCCCAGTCTCATGCAGCCAGGAACACATTGACGAAAGAATTATCTACTACTGTATATCTTTAATGCCCCACCGACTGTCTTGCCTGAAAAGTAGGGGCTTGATTTTCTTCCTCTCCATCCTTTCAAACACCGTGTGTGTCTGAGAGACAAGATTGCCATGTTACTGCCAATTCTCTAATACACAGTCTTGTACACTGGAAATCAGTATGGAACACTGCACTCATCTCCCCTAACTTTTTACAGCCTTTAAACTGACAGTCTTCTGACTACATTTCTTCAAACAATATTGCCATCTGACTGATATCAATCAAACATATTGCCCTTTGATGTCAGAACTCACAGAGTCATCCCACTTGACTGAATCTTGATTACCTCTCTATTCAGAAAAGTAATGTGTTGTTCCTCAAAAAATAAAAAGCGTAGCCACTCCGCATATTTAATAAAAGGACTATTGGCTCCTCTATTAGGAAAATAATGCCAAAAACATTAACTTTGAGATTCCAACTTTGTGTACCTGTTTTGCTTCCTGAGTGGAGGTAAATTTTTTATAGCATAGTATGGAATGGAGAATAAACATTTAGAGATTTAACCTCTAATATCAGGTTTTCATCTGTTTTGGCTCCCAAATTTCCCACATCCCACTAGTCCTACAGTACCAGTTATAAAAGTGGACATGATTGTTGATTGACAGTGCTATTCCATATGTATCAAAGCAGGGGAGATGCTACCACCCTTTTTTTTTTGTTGCTGCCGTTTCTTTTTTGTTCGTTAAAGCATGACTCAAAGACAGAAGCCTTTGCTCAACAGGGGAAAAAAAAAAAAAAAAAAACAGATATCAGTTTCTCTGTTGTTTAAGTCAGATATGAAAAACTGCACTAGCAGAGGCACAAAGGATGGGAGTCCAACTAAAAGCCTCAGAAACACTGATCATGGCAACTGCTGCATTCAGGCAGTCCATGTGGAAATTAAAAGAGACTGGATAGCTTGCAATAAAACGTCAGAAAAGAAACGGTCTACAAAACTGCGCTGAAAACCAGAGTCATAACCTGGAGGTTCTCTGATGCTAGGGATTTGGGTTTGGGGTTTTTCTTGCATTTATGGTTTTCCTGTGCTTTACTTTAACCCCTGCAGTATTCTCTTCCTCGGTGTTCTTCTCTTTGATTCAATGAATGCACACCTTTCCCTCAACAAAACAAGAGACAACCTCAAACATTACACCCATTGCTCCATCCCTCCACCCTGCCAGAATGATGGCAAGAACAGCAGACTTGCATCCATGAGTCAGAAGACAATATTTCAACAAAATTACCTTTGCAAGAAGATATTTTAAGAGCTGTCCCAACAGATGAAGCCATTGGCCATCTTTCAGCCTGAGGCTGAGGTTAAGTAAATGTTGCTCTACTCCTGAACAGAAGAGACCAGTTGCAGGATGCGAGAACAAAGATTGCCTAAGCATACCAAAGATAACTTCTTGCAGAGCAGGCAGAGAGTATAGCAAAAATCACTTTCTCCTTAAATTCTTAAGTGCTGAGGAGATAGGAAAGATTCACAACCTTAAGAAGTAGGCAACGCAAGTCACCATCAGATGTAAATGGCTCCCAAACCTGTGGATAACAGAACTAAAAAGATTAGTTTCAAAAGATCCCTTCTAAGAGATAGGACCCCAGGCAGCTAATCTTCAAAGCATTTTAGAGAAAAACATCTTTTGATAGTAAACTAGTAGTTACAAAAAAAAAAAAAAGAAAAAGAAATAAAGGAGAGCAACCAACGACCTTCTGTACCTTCCTAAGCTTTGTGTTTTGTCCTTTAACTGGATGGGTTGTAACCATTCCTGACTTGGTTACTGTCATACCTGCATTACAGTGCCTGCCCAGCATGCTGCTCAGACTCACTGCATTAGCACAGTGTCTATGGTCTGTGTTTCAGACAGCGTTGACTGTCTTTTGCTTATGTCCCTCATGAAAATTCAAGTCTTTTGCAATGCTTAGCTTTTGCTGCACTCTCACTCCATCACTGTTGCCAATACATAAAGTTCCTTGGCACATCAGGGCAGACAAACTGTTTCTCTGGATGGCTCATTTTTCCAGAAATGACATGTGTCACAAAGCACCTCAGACTCCTTAAACCCTGCATTCATTCCCAGCCAGTCAATATATTCTCTTGCCCTTGTATACAACCTTCAGTCCTTGAAAGGAAGAAAAATTAACTTTTATAAAATCAATCCTCAGTATTCCTAGCATAACTGACTGTACTGTCACACCTAAAGCCTCTGCTTCCTCAAACAGCCTTCTCATCCTTTGGGGGGAGTAGGGGGGAAGAATAACACCCACTTTCTTAATTCATACCCTCAGAATAAGCATAAGTATTTATGGAGGTAGCAGAACTCTATGCCTTCAGAATTATGTCCTCTTTTTGCAGGAGACAGACACTCTGAACACTCACAGCATCATTTTCCATTTCTGGGCCAGGCAAATTGCCCTAGCCACTCTTCACCGAGTCTGATCAAGCAATAGGACTTGCTTGAGGCTATACATAATTCTTAAAATTGTACTTTGAAGAATGATTTTAACTCAAAAGCGTGGTGGGCTTTTTTTTTTTTCATTTCAGTCTAAATGGCTTATGCTGACACATATTTCTATTGGTCAGCTAAATGAAAAGATTGGAGCTGCCAGACATTACAGTACATGGGTAGTGCCAATCAGAAAAAAAACCACAAGATTTACAACTGTGTGGGTAGTTTATATCTCTGTTAGTCTTCTTTCTTAGTCTGCTTTTTCCAAGACCATTAAAAATCTCTTTGGAGTTGTACTTATGACACAACTTCTAATATATTAAGAGAGAAGTATCAGTATGAGTTTTCTTTGCTTTTTGCTGTTCTTGCAGACACACACGCTCCCATCCCACAAGGAAACATTTCATGCATCCAGTATTCACAAATGCTCCACTTACTATCCCAGTTTTATTGCCTGGCTGAGCGTGTTTAAGCAGAAGCACCAGGGAAAAAAGCCAGGCACTGAGGTAAAGACCTCAGGAGCGGAGGTGAGCAGGGCTGCCCTCAGGCTCCTCATGGGGAAAAATGTGGCAGAACCACCCCCACCACCCCCCAGCCATCACAACCCGCACCGGGGCATGGCCCGGGCGTGTGGTGAGGGGTTGCTCACCCAAACCAGCAAACCACAATGCTCAATTGCATTAGGAAATGGAATTCCATCTGGAAACGAAAAAGGCTGTAGTATTACAAGATCATTGCGTTTCCTGTTTCCCCAGCCTCTCTTCTTTCTTCTTTTTTTTAATCTAAGAATGCATTTGCCTTTGACTGTAAACAAAGAAGAATATAGAGAGAGCTCAAGAATCCAAATCCTTCAGTCTATAACTGCATCTATGAAGTGCTTAACTAGCGCAAAAGAGCTCCAGAATGACAGTAGGAAAAGCATAAGTGTGACTGAAATGGCATCTACAAAATTAAGACTCACATCTCTGCCACTTCCTAAAAGCGTCGGTTGCAAGAAAATTGCATTAGAAGTCCACTAGCATGAGGAGCAACCCTCCTCCAAGCCACTAATAAAACAGCCCACTGGTGAATGGTAGATTTTGCATCATTCAGGAAAAAAAAAATAAAATTTGAGGAGCTGAGCATAGTATATAATAACATTGAATGGTTATTATCTTCTGGTCAGCTGTTAGAAAGCTGTAAGAATATGACACCTGCTTTTCAGAAGAAAACCATACTTAAATGGGGCTTACGTCTCTTAAGTGTAAGCAATTCATTTTTTAAGGCACACTCAGTCACTATTTTTTCAGACATACTTCTTCTTTTCCCTTCTGACAGCCTAACCATAAATCTGTTGTTGCAAATCTGATGGATACCACTCCATCCTCTGTAGGAGTCATGGTCTACTTACAGATAAGGAGGCAGTTCCACCACAAAGTCCAAATCATGACCTGTGTTTTCAACACTCCTAAAACACTACAGTATCCCACTTCCTTCTTCAGTCCGATCCCAACCTCTTAAATAATTGAGTCCAAGTTTCCACATTATGTGCAGAGTCGCTGCTATTTAAAAGAAGCAGGGAAATTAAAAACAGTATGTCATTTTAGAACAGATACAAATGACAATTAGGATGGGCAGAGATATGCAGGCTATGGACTGGTTTAATGAGGAGAAAATCCATACCCGCCCCCAGAAGATGCTCTAGTCAGTGCAGGAAAGGTGCGAAATCCAAAAATTAAAAATCTACCTAAAGGCTGCCCATCCATCCACAGGATTAATGTGGGGGTTGGTTGAAACATCCAGTTCTTTACTAAAGTCTACTGAGCACAGAGAAACAGGAAGGTAATATGAAAGTTTACTCTGGTGTTCTTTAGGGAATTAATGAAAAACATAGGGAATAAATAATATTTTGGTCGGCTGAGATGTCCATTTTAGCAATTCAGAGGACAAAAGTATAACTTTAGAAGCTACTGGCAGGCAGTTCCAAAAGTCAAGCACAAAAAAGGTTAGCACCAGAGGATACAATAAATAATAAGTTTTAACCTACCATCCAGAGTACTGTATTGTTCTTTAAAAGCTTACACATTGCTGGAAAACTGTATGCTGTGCTGCCAGAATACATTTTCAATAATATGTTTTTGGAATTGCAGTTCTTGCTTTTGGTGCTCATTTAAAACTGGCTGTTTCTTTTGTAACATGGCTCATCATGTTTTGCTGTTCTGGACCAATTCTTTCCTTCTTGATTTGATGTTTCTTGGATCCTCAGTCTCCAAACAACTTATCTTCTAATTGTCACATTAAATGCAGCACAACAGTCCTACTTTGGGGTATTAAGTATTATTTTTTGAGGGCCTGTCAGAAGGATTGACCTTCCACTCTCTTGCCTTGAGTCAGTGGGCTGTCACCAAAGTCTATGCTGAGCCTTTTCTTTTTACATATTTTTCCATCTCTGTATTTTGTCCCTGAAGGTTGCTAACCTCCCAAAAGTCAACAGAGCATCACCTCTTACTGATGGTTCTACAGGCCAATACATCCAGGTACCTACAGCATAATTACACTCCCATGCAAACAAGAGGTGTTGTATCTCAGTGAGGGGGTTTATAAACCGTGTAGTTACCAATACTTCATTTCAGTTCTTAGCTGCTGTGACAATTACCCCCAGGAAAACTAAGCATAAATGCTCAATTTTACCCTTCAGCAGTTCAGAACCAATTGTTTTATGAACTCCATTATGAAGTATTTGTTTATGGACACGTTCCTCTGGACCAGAATATTTGTATTTCTCTACTATCGGCTAGGATTTCTTTCCCACCCCGACCCACTACGGCCAAACTTTGGACAGGCAACAGCACAGGCCAGGGACTATTAGTAGATTGCAGCTCCACAACACAAAAATTTTGAGTCTATTATTCCCATTCTGCAAGGTCTCGTCAAAAATTAGCTTTTAACACAGTGAAATACTCAGGCGGTCTAAGCCCTGAAAAGATACACGTTGGCCGTTTTAATTATGAAGCTCAGGAAAGTTTTAGCCACGAAGTATTTTAAGCTAGGAAAAAAAATACAAAGAAGAAACCATTTATAACTGTCTTTGCAACCAGTTCTGCACTGCCTCAGCCCATTTCAAAGAAGCATCTCTGTTCAGCAAAGCAATCATGGACATGTTCAAATTAAGCACTTGCTTAGGTGCTATCCTGAACACAGGTAGTATTTGGGCAGTTTTTATAAATCGGCAGCCCTGTGAAAATTTGGTTGATATATATTTTTGCCTTTTTGTTTGCAAAGGCAGAATACAATCATTACAGCAGTCATTACAAAACATTGCCAACTGTGGAGTGATGAAGACAAATATTGATAGGACCTTACCTGCCTCTGGTTCCGGCTCTGCAATGTACTCACATCTCATACATACAAAGGATGTGATCCTCCTATGTCATTCATTATTACACTCCTTATTTTAGGACCTTCTAGATTTTTTTGCTATAAATATGCATTTTCAAACAAGGCTCACTCCAAGCTATTCTTTTGACATCAGTGGGACCACCACAGCAGTTCTTTGAAATCTTCGTTCCTTGAGACAGGTTCAGTCTGCTCCAGTACTCCTGCACCGGTACGTAAGAGCTTGCAAGACAAGATATATGGCACTGGGTATTGCTATGAAGAGAGGAGGATTCTCACTCATGCATGCACGTGCAATAATGTGCTGCAATTGCCAACAGTCCTTTCTATTTAAAAGTTTACTCCCTTTCACATCACCTCCAAGCACTAGTACAATAATAGAGATACCTGCAAAGAGCAGCAAAAGATCTTTACAGATCCTCCTGCCCTACCGTAATTTACTGCCTTTACATTCCATCCTGATGGCTGGTTGCTTCCTTCATCACCATCGTGCTTTTCCCATTATGACAGAAAACGATGAGGCAAGAGGAAAAGACCTGCAATCACGAAGCAACCCAGCGATAGCCCAGCTAATAACATGAAATAAAATGCATTGTGCTTCCCTGCTCCTGTAAGAGAAAATGATGAAGCACAAACCCAGCTCTCATCATTCAGCAGTCTGGCTTAAAGGATGGGGGAAAAAAAAAAAAAAAAAAAAAAAGAAGATTAAGGAAATAGACACCACATGATGGCCAAAGAAAAAGATTTTGGACTGTGTCATAGAAATTGTCCTGGTTTTTTCTATTACATAATGGAGTGGGTTTAGGTCCATCTTTGTACCCACACCTGCGAAGCTATCAGACCTGATAAAAGCGAAGAGATACTACAGTACCTGACAATAAATCACATTCTCAGCAAGCGGGAGCAGCCATCATGTTTTAGAAAGCACATGCATGTTCCAGTTTGCCTCCAATAACTCACAATCAAACTTCTTGTTGCATTTTCTATAGTCCAAGAAAAACATTGATGATTGGAATGCAGGAAGATAGTTGCTGCCTTCTGTTTACTTATTTGCTATAAGACTGCTCAAAACAACAACTTTATTGGGCTTAGTCTTTTCCCCAGAAGCTAAACTGTTAGAAATATAATCCAATAACATAAGGAATGTCTTTGCAGCCCATTTCATGATCTTTCGGCAAGAATTGTGGGGTTTGAGCATACTTTCACCATTTTTTTCCAAAACCAAAAAGCAGCATTTCTCATTTTCCACAAAAACAAAAAAGAAAAAAAAAAGGTTTGAAAAGCTCTGACTTTCCACATTTATTGCCCCTCACCATCTTTTCTGACAGTGGCTGGACTTTGGAATCCAGACTTTTATTTACCCCTTAAGCAGTCTGACTTCTTGAGGAAACCCACAAGAACAGCTAAAACCAGCCTGCAAAGCACGAGAAGCCACCCGAGCCTCGACAGTTCGGTGGCTAAGGGGGGCATGGTGCCAGCGCGGGGGGCTGGTCACCTACCAAGCGCTTTGCACGCAGGTGTGCCAAGCCCCTCGCAGCAAGCGGTGAGACATGGCAGCATGCTTTGGCTCACGCTCGATCCGCATAGCCATCTCAAATGGAAATGGCCAAGCTATCCTCCACCTAGCCTGGGCCACAGGATTTTCTGAGCTTTTGAAAAGAGCAAGGAGCCTTCGGTCTCTGCTACTCTGCCTTCAGACGCTCCATCTGAACAAGTGAGTGCCCTTGGGATCACAGAGGGAAGAGATCTAAACATCTTCCGCCAAAGACATTACCAGGCTTCCCTGTTTTTCACTCCTATGATTTTATAGTTAAGTAAACACCATTTTTTGAGAATATTGCAAAGCATTGGGTACAAGCTGAGTAGGTATATTATCAACTGAGGGTTTTTTTCTTCAAATTTCCTTCCATCTTAAATACATAATATTACATTCAATTTCCATTACTTTTTTTTTTGCTATTTATGTTATCTCTGCCTTACTGTGCATACAGAGACTACATATTCTTTGCTATTTTATAGAGGAGCTCTTTGAAAATAAGCAAAGGCGTAAGTCAATTTATGAGATACAGAAGTGTATTAGCCCCTGAAATTGTAGCTTCCCATATTACTGTAGGTCCACATGCAGCATTTTCATTTTTATCAGTGTTTCATCAGAGTACAGTGATAAACGGATGTTGCATACCCCCAGGCTCACAAGCAGTTGAGAGAAAATTTGCCATAATAGGAATATATAAATGCTAGATTTTTTATAAATACGCTGTGTCATGCAGCTGTGGATTGCAGACATATATAACCTATTAGTATTAGAGGCACATACATATTATATAACTTCATCCTAATAATGCATTTAGAGTCTGAATAAATCAGGGTATATGTGATGAGCTTAATTATAAAGAGACAAATTAAGAAGTGCATAATAATCTTCAGCTCAGAAGCCAGCACCTACCATGGTGGCCTTCTGCATAGGAATGAATTTTCTACTTAAAAACCACTGTGCTCCATAATTTGGAAGGAAATAACCTCCTTTGTCATGTTTGCATCCATCCAGCAAACGGAAACTAGTGATTAATGCTTCAGATGTTTTCCGCAACGAGAGAATCCACTTCCTCCATACACTTTGATTAACTCTCTCTTAATTTTATGTTGTATTTTGATAAAGGACATTGTACCCATCTATCAGGCCTGGTCTTAATCTTCATAACTAATCCAGCCTCTGAAATACTCCAGCTTCATGTAAGCCATTAGTATTTGTATACAACTGTATTACCAGCTGCTGCAGAAATAAAGGAGCTCCTTGCAGCCAGGCTACCCTTTCTAAAAGCCTCAATATTTTCTCTTACAGGACAAAACATAATCAAGACAAGGCACCAGAATTCATCCTGTAAAGCGATATTCATTGGGCAACTTTATGGCAGCAGCTTTATTTCCTGCCAGTTGCCAATATATTGGATTACAAGTTGCTTTCTCTCCGAATCAGTACAAGTGATTTTTTTCCACACGAGGCTTTCCAATACACCCAGTAACGGGGAGAGCCCCCACTCAGCACCACGCTGTGGGATGCTTTGCCAGGGAGGGGTGCGAGGGGCAGCGGCAGAGGCGCCGGGGCTGGCCCTGCCACCACCACACTCCGTCCCACCTCATGCAGGCCACCTGGCCAGAACCCAGCCCATCCTGACTACCTTCCCAGTCCACACCTTCCTAAAACCAGTGAGCACGCAAAGCACTCCCTTCCCCATACCAGAGCTGAACTCCTAAACCTCCACAGTCCCCTCTGTCATCTCCCCATCTTCCCTTCCCCTTCTCCGCTACTTCCACCTCGATCCATCTCAGCAGACACCTTGCATCTCCCACACCCCGCGGTCCAGCCAGAGGACAAAAGCTGCACCAGCAGCCATAGCTGGGGGGCTCCTGCCTGTGAGAAGCAGGTAGACTGCGCAGGGACCCCGGGCAGGGCTTGGCTAAAGTGCTTGCCTAAATAAAAATCAAATACCAAAAAACCACCCCCGATTTTAACTCTAATTTGAATATTTTTGCAAACACTTGTTGAACGAAGCCAACAACTCACCAGCAGCACCTAATGCTCCAGGAGTCACTGTGTCACTCCTCAATCTGACAAGCAGCATTTATTCCCTGCATGCTCAAAATACGACACGTGCTGGAAAATCTCTCAACTCCCAGCACTTAGGAGCCACAGTACAAAGCAATGTTTGTTTTGAAAATAAGATTACGACATATACAGTGATTCATAAATATTTGCATTTTAGAATTGTTTCTGCAAATGAATTGGCAAGTCGATCCATGAAGGGAAGGGATTCTCCCCCTATAAAGGCAACAAGCTGCAGAATTTTAATTAGCTTCCTCCTTAGTGCCTGTGAACCCTGGCCACTCTTCCCCTCACAGAGCTCTTCCCTCCTGATGTGCAAGGGAAAAACTACTGATTTTTCCTTTGTGTGTCTTCTTGGAGCTGTGTGGTAAAGGCAACCATTCCCAAAAAGCAACAAGGATGGCAGGAATAAAGCAACAGTCCATTTCAAAATAAAGATGGCATTTCATTCAGACTCCTGCAGTTCCTTCCTTGTATCGTACAGGAGAGTATATATACTGGCTGCCACAAAGAGACAACCGGCTCCAGCTCTTGCAGCACACAAATCCACCTGTTGGGTTCCAGACAGAAGAACAACTGGTCTTACAAATGCTATTTACAGTGACGTTGAAGAAATCCCTAGTAACACTGGGAAAGCCAGAAGAAGCTTAATTAGCCTGCGACACCAGGCTAATGCACACCCTCAAGGGGTGCTTTTCCTGAAGTCCAGGTACCCGGAGTGTCAGTCCCACATGTTGTCTTTACCCTGCCTGACCTAAGGCCATGCAGAGGATGGAGATCCTTCCCCAGGCTGCAGAACAGCAAATCAAGAGTACCTGGGGAGGAATTCACGAGTCACTTCTCTCTCTTTCCTCAAACACCATGGGAAGAAAAGAAGGGAACTTCAAAAGGTTAGTGGTGGGGATCCAGGTCACAAAACAACGATGACACAGCAGCCCAAAAGCGAGGTGGTCAACCTTAGCAGCGCACAAAGCAGCGACAGCACTACATGGAGACAAAAAGACACCTAAGGCTGTAGCTCACAGCCAGAACACCATGAGACAGCCCTCCACTGCCTGGTGGATATCCTACCCAGCAAAGGTTGCTCTCCCAGGCCTCCAGCACAAGGGTTGACCTCTCCTACGAGAAAACGGCATGTGCAGGATTTCATTTGGGAACAATCACTCTCAAGTCCTCTTCTCCCCCACTCCTTTCCACATACAGCTCCAGACAAACAGGTACACACGCTCCGCGGTTTTGCTCTTTTTCCTCACCGAGTTGGAATCTCAAAGAGTAATTCGGGCAAGAACACGCAAGGCAGAAGTTGGTGCTGCAAACCCATCACCCAGTGGGCCCTCCCGCCCAGCCGAAGGGACAGTGCTGTCTTCAGGACTAGTTTGCTTGTCAACTAAACCAGGCTGAAGAGAGGGAAGATAAGCATGTCTAAAAACGAAGATAGATAAACACATTTACAAACACCACAAAGGAACTGTCCACGTTTACCTGCCACAGAATAGGTCCCTGTTACTGAAACGATGATGGGGCATACAAGGGTGCCCCGATGTGCCTAACCTGGGCAGCCAGAGGCACCTTCCAAACCAAGCTGAATCCACTGCACATGCTTAAACTGCAGGAGAGTTTCCTTCTCCATTTTGGACATCAGCTCCTTTCTCTCCTTAGCCCATGTACCTGGCAAGCTCCCTGAGATGTCTCCCAAATTCCGGCAAGTATACCAATTTCGGATCATTTGAATGAGGCTGTTGCTAAGCAACACCTTTTCTCTCTCTCTTTCGTTTGGGTGTTGGAGGGTTTTTTTTGGTTCAATTACACTTTAAAAATCCAGGGTGTGCTGGATGTGAGCCAAAAGAGAAGATGCTGCTTAAAGTTTTACTAATGCTTTCACAGATTCTTTAACAAAAAAAAAAGTTAAAATTCAAAATTTTCAAGTTTTTTGGCCAAAACAACAGCTCAAAAGATGCTCATTTCTGTGGGAAACTAACTGTATTTCCTATACTCAGCCTTCAAATGAAAAAAAGTGTGTTTGTTAACAAATTCTTACCTATAGCCCATCTTATACTTTGGGGGCTCCAGTGTTAATCAGCCTCCTTACATCCATCCCTTCCTTCCCACCCATAATTCTGCTCACATGGGTGGATGTTGAAGGACCCTTTTCCCTTACTCTATTATTGTAAACACGTGAAATAAAAAATCCACATAAGAGATGACCGAAAGCATGCAATACTAGGGGGAGATTTTCTTTTAATTCCGACAGATTTTGGATCAGACCCCAAGAAAAGAGTCGGGCCATTTATAAATTTCCTTGCAGACACTGCACATAAAATTATGAAGCCGTTTCTGTAAAGCGGCTCATTAATTTAAAAGGGTGACTGATCCCTGAAGGGAAGACCCACTTCAACAGGAAGGTTCTGATGTCACACCGGGATTTCATTAGTGCACCAGCTAGAAAAGATGCTAAAATAAAATGTAAATAACTAACTAATTATGCATGCACTACAAAATGGAGCGCCTCCAAAGTAATTAAAAATGTCCATACATGGCAATCGGAACTGTAAGCTGAGCACAGAGGGTTCGTGCTCTCCAGCTATGACAACTGAGTGATCACGAAGAGTTTCTAGGCTGCGATGGGGCAAAAAGAGATGGCATTTCCTAAGTGTGCCACCTGTGACTAAATTTAAATTAATAAAATTACAAGGGATTGAACCATTGTCAAACCAAGACATTCCAGGTTGTCCTTGTCTATCAGAGACACATGTTAAGGAAGGCTGAAGTCTTGCATTAACAGAGAAATAAAACTGGATTGTTTTTAACAGAGCTGAACCTCAGTAAAGACAAACACAGTTCTGTATATTGCCAGTGAAAATGATGGGAGCCACAACAGAGGATGAACATGGCGACAAGTCAGGAACTAAAACATTTCCTCTTCCCTTTGCCAATTAATGACACGAAAATAATAATAAAAAAAATTATTCTACCTGTAAAACCAAAGGATTCAATGTAAATGCTTCATTATTTTTTTTTAGAACTCCTTGTTAGACCTTTTTAATCCTTGGCACAAAGGGATGTCATTCTGAAATTATTTTCCTTCTAATGAAAGTACCATCTTTGCTAGGAGATGTAGGAAACTTCCTTTGTAGAGAACACAATTATGCAGAATGGCACAAATTTTGCTGTCATTTGTAATCCTAAAACTCCTGTGGAGCTATTGAAGCTACATGGGCATTTCAGAGAAGAATCTATTTTAACTCTTAGACACTCTCCACTTTTTTTTACAGCAAGAGCTGTCACTTCCCACTCAATTCTTCTGCTAAAACATCACTTCTCCTCTGCTGCAATCTGAACTGAACCCCATTCTGTCACAGCGCTGCAATGCTCAATACCTGGGCCAGAGATTTTGTACCTTAAGTCAGGTCACACCTGTAGGAGCATCACTAGCAGCCAGCATAAACACCAGGTAAGGCTCCTCAGGCTCGATGTTTCCCTTCTAAATCAAAACAGAAGGGAGGCTTGAGAAATTGGTTGTCCTGGTTTCAGCTGGTACACTGAGGAAGAGCCTCTCATGTCTCTCATTTTTGGCTGGCTGTTGCAGGTGCTACTGCTACACACTTTGTCATATCATAGTAAACCAAGAAACACCCCTCGGTTTTAAGGTTCTTTATGGTTCACACTATTGGCACCCAAGCCAGTGTTTCCTCTTATAAATCAACTTTGTGCTTCATGCAAATGTCTATCTTGTTGCCTTTGTCATATCTATTCATAACTTCGTCTACTCCCAGTGTATATCTGAAAACGCTTCTATCCAGGAAAGCCAGTTTCCTCCTCCTTCCTTCTTTCCAGAGTTATTTAAAGCCTTGCATGTTACAAGAGGCATTCCAGCTCAATCAGCAACAATTTTACATATGTTTGTATAATTCCTTATATGCACAGGTCTCTTCTGTTTAAATCACAGCAGATTACAAACCCTTGGCCACCATCTCCCCCAGGCTGGTCTCTGTTTTACCTCTCTTGTGCCTTTAGGCGGAAAGCAGAGCTCAGCGACACCCCAGACCAAAGTCCTGCTCCGAAACAGCATGGGGTCTAGTTACCAGGTATCCCCCTGCAAAACGATAGCAGTCAACATCGCAATTGTCGTAGTAACCTAAATTTTGGAACACAAGCTAAATAAAGCGTAAGCTGCTTTAACTGTGTGGTTTCGGTGTATTACTCAAGTCAGGTTTCTGATGTATGCTCCTGGAGAAAGCACCACTGTTCCCCCACTCTCCCCTCAGGCCAGCAAAGTCTGTTTCATTAATAACTAAGGCTAAAAGACAAATAAATCCGAGGCAAATAAATATACTTTCCCAAATGCAGGAAGAGCTGATGGTCTGGAAGAACAGTGCCTTATAGTAAGAAGATCCTAAGATTATCATAGGCTGGCCTGCACTTTCTGTGCAGTGGGTTGTTTTTTTTTTTTAAAACAGTGATGTTTGTTTACCTCGGGTGCTTGGGGTGTCTCAGCCAGGGCTCATTTTTGTGTGTTTTAAGGGAGGGAGCACACTCCTCAGGAGGGAGGTGCAGCGGAGATGCACACCAGCCTGGCCGTGCAGCAGCGGAAAGCATGGACCCCGCCACGCAAGGGCCAAGGAGGGCTCACCTCACACGAAGCCCCTGCCTCACTAGCAACATGTTACATACATAGCATGTGGTGATTGCCATGGCAACCACCTTTATTTTCCCTGGCAGAGTACGCAGATGTGTGCAACCCACCAACTTGCTTGTAAATTATTGTTTCCTCAAGGGTTCAGTAACTTACGAAGGCTCCTCTCCAGAAGTTGCTTGAAGCATTATTAAATAAACTTTTTTGGGGTATTGCAACTACACCTGTGCCAAGCAAGGCAGGTGCCTGCCCAGAGAGAAAAGGGGAGCAAAGGGGCAGGAGGTGGGGTGTGCTGGGGGGCAATGGCCATTAGGCACCTCACCCTTTGGAGCTCCCACAGAGCCATGGAAATAAAGGGAAGCAGCTAAAAGGAGGGATGTCCTATGTAGAAAAATGTATCACAGAAATACAATTTCAGCTTAAACATATCAAATATTGTGACCTGATTGATGGATTATAGCAGGTTTCTCTGGAGCCACTATTTTAAGTCCTTAAAACACATAGGGTTTTTTTTAGTAGCATGTGATTTTAAAAACCACCTGCAAGTTTAAAAATGTAGCTAGATTGAAGCTGAAAATTGAGAAGAGGACATGAACAAGTACTTTGGTACAATTATTAAATAAAAATAAATTTTCGTTCCGAAGTTTGAGGTGAAAAATAAACGCTTTAATACAGGCATATGCTGTATACCCTTTCAGAATCACACCCAAAAGAATTTAGAAATCCTTTGTGCATAAAATTTAGTTACCCAAATAAAAAAAAAAAAAAATCAATGCATTCACAGTCAATTACTTCTTCGCCTTCGTAAACTTTCCAGAAATAAACATACAATTATTAAACTAGACTTCAACAGAGCAGAAGATTTCAAGTGGTGAACACTGGACACTGAAGAGATGACAGATCCAAAGGGCAAAACATACTCAAATTTTTCTGGAAGGCGTTTGCTGTGCGAGCAGAGCATTTGCAACTCTGTGCAGTCTTTGGCATTTTCTTTTTTTAGAAAATAAAGCAGGGGGGAGAGCTGCTTCTGGTTTACAGGCTACAAGACAGGATTTGCAACATGCCATATTTTGTGTGGTCTAGCAAGCTACTGCTGGTTCAGGGAGCATACTATTTGCAACTGTTTTCCTGGATAATAACACCACGTGCAAGTGTTTTCTAACAGAGTCATATAGAAGCGTTATAATCCAAATGTATAAATACTCAAATAACCTTGTGCTAAAGCAGGTAAGAAATGCTAGAGGGAAAACAAATAACAATAAATCCCCTTTTCTTGGGGAAGGAAAAGAAAAAAAAAACCTGAGAAGAGTGAGGGAAGATGCTGCTACTATTTTTCTAAGGTAGTGAGGTGGTTTGTGAGGACCTTTACATTCCTGTGAGATAATGTTAAATTATTACCATGCTTATATCCATTCAAATTATTAACAAGATTATTTAAGCCATCTCCTACCAAAGACTTGATCTGGAGGTAGGAATACACAGGAAAGAAGATGCTTCACTGCTTGCTATATTCTGGAAGTATTACTTAAATTACATTCAAGTCATCAGATAATTATGAACTTTCTTTTCCTTTATATTTATATGGAATATTTATTGAATTGCACAGTATGCTTTTACAATAAAGTGCTTTTTACGTCGGTTTCTTTGTTCCTCCAAAATAAAACTGACAGTTATCCTTTTATAAGCTATTCTGAGAACATTTTCTCTTCTTTGAAACTGATTGATGCACTACTTTAAATGTTCCTGCAAATATCGTTTCAATTCAAGTTTCTGCATAATGTAATAAGAAGATAAAAGAATTCTATACTTCAACAAGAGACATTACAAAGCAACTAGAGACATTATCAAGGGCATTAACAAGCTCCTAATAGCAATAAAACCTTTTAACTGTCTGATGTAGAACATGCTCCCACCAAACCACCACATATTATGGTAATTGGCTCCAATTTCTGAATCTTTCATTGTAAAGTTATGGAGAGTTAGGTAGAACGGAAAAGTGAACCTGGAATCCACAGTTTAGTTGCTTATCCTTTCTTTATTGTTATTATGGTGTTTTCCTTACAATACACAGAATCAGCATGAGTCCCAGCTGCTGCAGCAGCATTTTATATTCCACTCTAAGGAATTCTCATCTTATTCTTGTTTCTCAACACTTAAATGTAAATGGTTTTAGTCCTTCTAACAGCTTGTCATTTAAAGACTATTACAACACGTGAACTGGTCATATCATCTCAGCCACTTTGTATGTCCATTCACTGGAACACGGGAAGTTTAGACAATCAAATATAACTTAACTTCAAGGCTCTAATTTGCCTTAGGAAATAACATGATTCCTGCCTTTCTTTTTTGGGTTCTCCTCTCAAAACTCAGGCTTCAGCCAGAGTCCCACAAAAATAAATACAAAATTCATTAAACTACAAAAATGGAACCAGAACCTGCAGCAGAAAAGTGGAGAAGTGACATGAGGCTTTCTAGCGATTAACCTGCAGCATAAAGCCATATGTCCTGCTGACATGTCTATCATACCACACCATTCTTCACAGGCTGGCAACCCTATTGGTATCTAGAATTGTGCTCTGAAAAAGAAGCTGTCATTTCATGTCTCTGGAACAATCCCAATTTAATGGGCAAAATGGCAAGAAACAAAAGTACAGCAAAAGAAACTACAAGGCAAAAAAAAAAAACCCCACCACCAAAACAACCAGCCAACCTTATAACATTTCCAGCCCAAAGCTTGGTGTTCGGCTTTTGGGGCATATGTGCAAGGTTTGCAGAAGAACCACCAGCTGGAAACACTGAACAGGACAACTGGACTACACATGTCTTTCTCTCGGAAGAGGGAAGACCTACCTCATTTCTGAAGTTCTTGCTGATGGTGTGAAAGAGGATCACTTGGACTTCACAGAGATCATAAAAGCACAGCATGCAATTTCTATCTACTCTGGAAAAGTGCTTCCCCTATTTCCTGTAATGTTTAATGGCACAATCCTTTCATTATAGTGTCAATTAAAGTAATCCTTTATTATTGCCTTTATCAAAGGCTGCTTTAATTAGACTCACTTAAAGGTCTGTTAAGGTTTTTGACAGTACACAATTATTGCACAGTTACAAACATGCTTTAAACACTGTTACTAACAAACCCTCCGAAGCCTACTCAGAACTAAAACAAGACCAGGACAAACTCCTTTTCTCCAAAACCCTGTGCGTGCTCTTCCTGCTCCAACTATTGTAAAAGTTTGGGGGATAAAAAAAAGAAGGCTTGAGGAACAACAGGAATAGAATAAACCTGCAATGACACCAATCACATAGGTGAAACATTTTAGACAAACATTGTAACTACTGTGACCTCACTTTCACCAAACAGACTTTTTGCTTGACACCTGATTTTCTTTGTAAATTTCAATGAAATCTGTGTAGCCTCGTCTTTTGCTTATTGCAATCTACTATAGCTCTGGTGTTAACTCATTGACTATTACATGTGGGTTATTAGCCTCATGAAAACAAAAATGGCATCACTCAATGCCATATTATCTCACACACTTCTACCATGGATCAAAGCCTGCTGCTAGTGCTGGTCTCTGTCACGGATCGGCCTTTTGAACAGTGGCACTGCCAAAGGCATTTTAGAAGAATTTCGTTGTTAAAACAGTGCATTTTCAAGGCATTATTTTACAGGAAACAAGCAGAAAGGAGCCAACAATCCTAGAGCATGGCAAGGGAAATAATCAAGCACCACAACACTGTCTTTAGTATATAGTCAAGATAAAAATCTCACTGATACCGCCTGAAGAAAGGCAGACGCGTTAGTTATCCCCTGTAAACACGTTACCGCCAGACTATCGCTAAGGCTGAACGACAGCCCGGCCCCCCCAGCACACCGGCGGGTTCGGACCGAAAGTTTTAATCACCGTATTAACGTCTTAGGGAGGGGGAAAAAAATCATCCCGAGCGGCATGAGGAATTAATTACAACCCGCATTACACTGGCTGGCGGGGGAGACGAGGGGGGCAGGGTCCAGGCTGCGGGTCCTGGGAGCCCGGGCGGGGGGGGGGAGGGGAACGCGGGAGGGAGCGGGGAGGGCCGGGCCGCGGGAGCCGGGGAGAAGGGGGGGTGCCGGGAGAAGGGAGGGGGGTGCCGCGGGAGCCGCCCGCCGCGATCCACGAGCAGCCCCTAGCGGAGCCCGGGGAAGGCGGCGCCCCGGTCCCTCCCGCCGGCTCCCGGGCAGCCCCCGGCGGTACCGGCCGCTCCCGCACCCCAGGCTGGGGGGACACCGCTGCCAGCCGCCCCCCTCGGCCTCCGTTCCATGCCGCCCTCCCGGGGTCCGGTCCCGCCCGGCTTCTCTTTGTACCCTTACCCGATGCTCCTCCTGGCATTCCAAGAGGGGAAAAACAATCAGCAGGTGATGCTCAGAAACGTCGATTCATCCCGCTAAAACGTCGTTACATTCAGAAAGAAGATTTAACAGACAAGCTGCTGTACGTGAGGGGGGGAATCCTATTAAAAAAAAACTCCCTCACGTCGCGCCCCTCGCTGTGTTTACAAGGGCATGTACGGCGCTGGGGTCCCACACGGACCCCCATTTTAAACAAGGGACCTCTTGCTCAACGAGGACACCGGAGGTGTCCCGGCGCCAGGCGTGGCGGGGGGTGAAACGTCCCGGCAAGTACCCCCCGCCAGGGGCCTGCGCCGGCCCCTGCCCCGGGACGTGCCCGCCCAGCGGGGGGGCGGCAGCCGCCCCAGCCCCGGGCCCAGCCCCGGCTCCGACAGGGGCGCGGGCCCGCCGGACCGAGCCCTTCCTCCCCTGCACAGAAAGGCAGCGGCAGGATCAGTTTCTGGTTACAAAAATCAGTTTGATTATGATTTAGAGAGAGATCAATGAAATAAATAAGCCACCGAAAGGGGGATAAAAAGCTCCTTTGTAAGTTTCTACCAAACATTACTTTATTTGAACAAGAAAGGGCGGAATGAATGTGAGGAAAGCAAACAGCACGAATAAACTTGGCCCTACCTAATGATTAATAATTGCTACTTACCTGGCATCAAACAGCCCCACAAGAGCCCTGGGGGACAGACTGCGGAGAGGCTTGAGGGGCTCATGCTAAACCCCGGCCAGAGGGCCATCACACAGTGTTTGCCCAGTCTCTGCTATGTCCCTGTCACCCCCAAAATACCGAGGCCTGTACCCACCAAGCACAGGAGCCGCCGCTCAGTGCCAGCACGGTGGCTCAGACCACCTTGCAGCAACCCCTTGGACCTATGCATCTCATAATGACCTCCTCACGAGGACAAACCAAACCACTACACACCATCTCCTCTCCTAATCCTGCCTCCTTTTTACAGACAGTGCTGGATGCTTTTTGTAAGCACTTAGACACACTACTGGGTTAGGGGAGCACAGGCAGCTCGTGTGCTGCTGCTGAGCTGCAGGAGCTGCCACACCACCTGAGAATGTGAGCCCAAGTACATCTGCCTACATCACGAACTCTCGCACGATGCATGACTCATTCTTGCACCTAGGAACGGAATTGCTTTTGCTCATTCATGGAGCTCAGGTGGCACCAGCAGCTGAATTTTACAACCAGCTTCCCAGCTTTGTTTACTTCTTGCTCTACAAAAAAACCCCGCAGCCCTGCATTTTGCAGTGTTCTTGAAAGTCTACCATTTCAGTGTCATTACATAGTCTAAGCCAGAGTGTGTCTTATATACTAGCAATTTTTCAAAACTAAGTGGGAAAAATAGAGCTTTCAAAAAAAATAAAACCCAAAAATAATAAAGAAAGAGAGACTCACCTTTGAGATCCCCACCTGAAGATACAGATCTCCCCAGGGTCATTCCAGCATGGAGAAGTGAGCTCTCCTGAGTAAAAGCAGCTGAATTAGCCCACAGTGTTATTTTCAGGAATTTGCTAACCAAAACACATATAAATGGTTAAATATAACCTAACAAGACTGCACTGGCCAAACATCCTGGACTGGGGAATCCACATAAAATCTGAAACTTAGATGTTTGAGTGTCATTAGGTTGTCCACCACTGAATTTCTGAACAATCTATTTTAATCAATTCTTGTCTCCCCCCTGTCACAGCAATATCAAAACTAGCTGGCTGAAACAAGGCTTTTACCATCCCATACCAGGTTAACTTCAATAAGTAATTCCCACACCTTGCCCCAACACAGCCACCAATCCCCCACAAGGTTTTCAGAGGTTCACCTACCATCCATGCTATTTTTTCATCCTCTTCAGGCCAGTTCACCCCACTTCTTGTCTCTGCTGCATCTGGATTCTTCCTTCTCCAGGCCCCTCTTCCAGCCAGACTCTCCTCACCCAGGCCCCCTTCTTCTCCCAGGGCCTATCCTTGTCTCTCCTACACCTGGGGCAGGCACTCTCCTCCCTCTGCTTCTTCCAAATCTCTCTTCACCTAAGGTCCCTCTTCCATAACCCCTTAGAGCTATTTAACTACTTAGCAGGAACCAGCCACAGCTGCACCTTATCCACATCAGCCAACCCACCGCCCCTGAAGCAAGCCCACAGCTGGATATTATCAATGTTAATTAACCTGCCTTCATTCCTCTATAATTCCTCTACACCCCCCTCCCCGTTTCATAGGCCTGTCAGACAATTCAGGTTGGAAGGGACCATGGGAGTCCTTCCTGCCCAGCCTCTGCTCAGGACAGGGTCAGCCATGAGAACAGACCAGGTGACTCAGGGCCTCATCCAGTTCAGTCTTAAGAACCTCCAAGGCTGGAGGTTGCACAACCTCCCTGGACCCTGCTGGACAGTCCCTCCTTGTATCAGCCTGAGCCTCTGTTGCTTCAGCTTACCCTCGCTGCCTCTCGCCCTCCCACCACACATGGAGCCAGCATGAAGGGCCTGGCTCCACCTCCATTACCTCCTCACAGGCACTGGCAGGTTGCTGGTAGGTACCCCCAAAAGCCACCCCCTCCCCAAACTGAGCAAGCCCCCTTCCCTCAGCCTCTCCTCACAGGGCTCCAGCCCCAACCATCTTGGTGGCCCTTCACTGAACTCAAGCCACTTTAAAGATGTCTCTCCTGTATTGGAGGTCCAAGCTTCACGCAGTACCTAGAAAGTGGTCTCAGAAGTGCCAAGAAGAACTTCCCTCAGCTTCCTGGCTTTGATCCCATTAACAAAGCCCAGGATGGTGTTGGCCTTCGTTACTGCTGAGGCACCTGCTGGCTCACGTCCAGCATGCTGTTCACCAGACCCCTGTTCTGCTGAGCTGCTTCCAGACAGTCCATGCCAGGAGAGCCCCAGGGGTTCCTCCTTCCCCAGAGCAGGACTTTGCACTTGTCCCAGCTGAGTTTCACGAGGTCCCTGGCAGCCCCCTCTTCCAACCTGGCTAAGTCTACCCAGAGAGAGCCCAGCCCTCCAGTGTGCTGACTAGTGTCCCTCCCCCAGTCTAGTGACACCTGCAAACATGATGATGGTGCACTCCACCACCTCCCCAGGTTACTGCCAGGGGTGTCAAACAGGCCAGGTCCCAGGACAGACCCCTGGCACTGCACTTGTGAGATGCAGAGTGAGACCCACACCTAACCATGTTTGTATCCACCTAGTCAACCACCTACCGGGGCCTTAGCGTCCTCATTTGGACACTTGTTAGCCGCCTCCTTTTTTAAAAGCTTTTTCTCTTGTACTGATGAAACACAGACAGAAATGTCAGCGTACAAACCTGTTCAAGAGGGAGAATAAGCAACCCAATCACTGGAAAGATTATTTCTCCCAGCAAAGAGTGGAGAAGTAAGAAAACCACAGGAACGTCCTACATTCGACATTAGAGACAAGCCTGTTTATGCAGTTTGCAGCATTGCCTTGTAAGTGCCTGAGCAATTTAAGGAGTTATTACACAGTGTAACAGATGTTTAAACACTTTACACATCTAACTAGCAAGTAAAAGCCACACCATGTTGCTGTCACCTGCTTCAACACAGACAGGGAAAGAGGCGACTCCCCCCATTTTTCTTCCACAGCTTTAGCTTCTTTCTTCATAACTGCCGAGTCCCCACTGCCTTTGCCTTTCTGCCTGCCTGTGTCAAGGCCCCACCTCCCCACTGTCCCTAGGGTCCCTGTTTCAGATTCCCTTCTCCCTTCTCCCTCCACTCCTGAAGGACACAAGCAGCCAAAGCCATACAGGCCAAAACAGAGTTCTTCCACGGTCAGAGAGGGCCAAGTGAGACTCTCCTGACTCTTCGCCTGTCTCCTGCTGGGGCTCTGCTGCGGGTTGCCTCCAACACTTCATGAGGAACAATTTCCATTACATTCTTAATTTCCAGCTCTCAACCTTCCCATCATATGATTTCAGGTTAAAACAGCAGGAATTTTGTACAGCTTATCTAGTTCAATATGATCTTTCTGCCAGCTGCTGGAAAAAGATTAGTAGACGCTAAAGCCAAAAGCCAAAATCCAGCTGTGTTTCATCTCCAACCTCACACTAGAAACTTAACCTCATCCCAAATACTGGAGTTTTTCTAACTGAAACCAAGGGCTTGTACACATGAACCACCTTCCGTAACCTTAACACTCACCACAATATACTTTCAACTGTCATAACTAGATTTTCCTCGGCTGCCCATGTTTTTTAGTGATTAACATAGCACAACAGCTAAAATAGAAAACACCGTGTAGTTTCAGTTACTGAACCTGTATTTAACAGCTGCTCACCACCCTGCGGGACTGTCAGTGCTGCTTTTGCTACAGGCAGGTAAAAGAAGAGGGTGAGAAGAGTCATGTTGGCTTAGACCACCAGTGCACCCAGGCAAGGGCTCTAAGCATGGCCAACAGGGAAAAGGAGAACGCATATGCCTGCAGGGATAGTCCCCCTGGCCATCTCTGGCCTTAAAGATAACGTCTTTGTATTTGGAAAGAAAACATACAAAGAGGAGAAACACCTCACTGGTGTTTCCCATTGCATTCCTAAAAAAAGGGAGAAAGCTTCTGACAAAAGGTGTCCTTCCCTGAACTGATGGTTTCCAGTGCTCCCGCCAGCACAGCTCTTCCAGGAGATCCAGAGCAAGCTCTTGCCCTAAACCTAATGCATAACAGCTCTACAATGTGTATGTGATTTATATGTATTAAATTGGATTGGCAAAGAGAGAAATGTTATTTCTGCCATTTTAAAACTATTCCCACATTTAGATTTCATATGTCGTTTCACAGAAGGACACGTACTCTTTCCTTAGCTGTCACGCCTGTACCCTTACGAATTTCTTTCATATCGTCCATCTACTGTGTGTCAGAGCAGATTCCTGGCATTGCCTTTGTAACGTTCAGTACATTTTAACGGGGAGGACGCTTAACTCCCCCCATCAGCCCAGCCCTTGCAACTTCACAGTTGCCTGTGGAAAGGCAAAAAAGCTTGGGAGTCACTGTCTGCTTTCTGTTCTAAAGAATAATGGCTTTATAATGGAATTTTCCAATGACAAAATTAATCTAGCCATATAAACAATTAGGATAACTAAGAAATTCGCAAAAGTATGTCTCTGCAGTGAAGTACCCAGATTCCAGAATTCTGCAAATCCCAGACACTAACTGGCTTGATCTTCTAATTTACACTGACACCACATTACAATGACCTGCCTGCATCTGACATTAAGCATAATTTAATGCTTGTTAATCAACAATGAGGGGAAGTGTAAGCCCTCCGTTCCTTATCTAATGCTTTCCTTCTCCTCTGCTGAGAGCGCCAGAGGATTTGCCTTGTTCCGTCTATCATCTTCTTTGGTAAACACCAATCACTGGAGTAAATCTGATAAGTAGGCTGACTTCTGACCTCTTTGTTCATATTTTTGTCATATATAAATATGTTGCTGGCAATATTTTCTGGTGGTAAGCTTCTTGTTTGTGTTTGGGGCGGGGGGGGGGGGGGTTAACCCATTAAACAGAAATGCATTTTAGAATAGAAAATAAGGGAATTTCAAAGTATTATAAATATAGGATTAGAAAATTTGCCAGCAATATCTATTGCTGACAGCTGACTTTATTAAAGTTCATCAGCATTAATTGCCTCATTGTTGAATGACTTTTGCATGTAATTATCACCAGTCTAAACACAGATTGCCTCAGGTACAGTATCTAATGTGATCATGTGTTCTGAATCCTATTAAAATAGCCAAGATGTAGCAGAGATTATTCTCTCCCTAACAGTAAGGAAGTGAAAGAAGCAACAGAAACAGGGGGGATCGATTTTGCTCAGCGTTAATTTCTCTGTCTCACTCCAACGTTTCCAGCGATGCTTTGGTGCCATAGATGCTGAAGCAAGACTTAGAGATGCCAATTCTATACCAGTGTCATTTATCTCAAGGACAAGTGAAAATTCCTGTGCCCCACTAGAAAGAAAATGCCTGAGGCATGATTGCTAAAATGGGCTTTAAACGTCATGCTATATTTTAATAGACAGAAAGATGGATATATCAATGTCTAAAATAATAATTCTTCGATTATATTTATCAGAACAAGGCAAGGCTGGAATTGTAATTTGAAGAAGTCTGAGCTCCAGTATTGTCAGCTAATACCCAAGGAGAGAGGACACAGAGCCCCTTCTTTGAACTTCTATGCTGTTTTAAGATGTTTTCAAGATCTAAAGGCTCAGCATCAAAGAAAAAATTTCATACTTTTTTTACACCAACCTAAAATCTTCACACCGTATTACTATCCCATTCCCAAACCCTACTTTCTCAATAAAAAATAATCAATTACTATTCCCTTTCCTCAATGTACCAGCTCTTTTGAGACTTAGCAGAACGTACTTCACTCTTCTGAACCATTACATGCAATAGACACATGAAGGGTTTAAAAAAAAAATTAAATCAAATAAAATTTTGCAATTTTGCTTGTAGATTTATTTAAAGTCTTCAAAAGGATTGTCTTAAAAGCCTCCATATCATCTTAGGAATGAGTTGCTCGTCACAGCAAATTTTGTCAATGTCAAATACCCACCATTCTTATGTATATGCTACCTTATATGCATACCTACCTATCACCTGCTGGGGCTGTGGAGTGACTTTTCAAAGAAATTTATATTCAAGACTGTGTTTCAGCCACAGATTTAACAGCAAAGGACTTCAAAACGGTTACACAGTATTTAAAAACACAGCATGAAAAGCTATATTGAATAAGGACGCACTGAAAAAGGATTTGACTACAGAACACAGACAGCTTCAGGAATTTTGCAATATTTTTTAAACGTCACTAAGCTGTTCTTGATTTGATGGGGTGTTGTCAAGGGCTTTTGTAGTTCTCTTGTAAGAAAAGTAGCTGCAGACATAAATGCTTGAATAAAGACAAGACTTGTCACATATTACCTTCCCTTACCCCTCCTCACATTGCTTTTTCTCTCAAGTTTATTAGCATTAATAACTGGAAGCACTGATGTAGCCTTTTAGGGTATTAGACCAAACCTGTAAATTAATGCATTGGTTCATCACAATTCATTAATCAAGCCTGTGCTGGATTTAACAGACAGCAGATTATTAAAGACACCAAATTACACAGACGAAAAAACCCAGCTCCCAGAGGGTCAGACGTAATGTGAATGGTTTTGCATAAAACCATAAACCTGCTATTAAATTAAAAACAGGCAAAAATTATGTCCGCTGCTTATCTAAAGTAATTTTTTTTAAAAGGGATGTTACGCTAATTTACTTCTTAACTGGTCCTGGTTACACAGCAAAGGACTAAAGGTTAACTGCAATGGTTCCTCTGATGCTTGGTTAAGCAACTTACACTAACATATCCTGACTGAGGTGAAGAAATTAATGAAATTACTACTGTAATTCATTACTAATGGAAAGTTGTCAATGCTTTCAGCCAGCAGTTCACACAAATTTTCTGCAGACATGAAGACCTAGTACAGTGACTCATGCTCTTAGACTTGCTACTCTTATTTCAAGTCCTCGCACCATTCATCACGGCCGAACTTTATGCCATGCTATCCAGCAAAGTTTAGTAACCCCTGCTCTCAATAGCTGAGGTCTTTCTAGTTCTGTGACACGGGTTTATGAAGGAAGAAAAAATAACATGTAATTTTCAGCATCAATCTAAGGAATGCTAAAATAAAGAGAAAAGAGAAGCAAAATCACTGCAACCAGCATCCAAAGTACAACAAACAAAGGAAAGACAGTCATTTGCCAACTAGCAGTGCCAAAAGCAAACAGCGTAAATGGGTGTAAAATTTATGTATCAATTACCAATTTAAAGGACAAAATATTTCTAACAAATAGCAAACACTAACAGTTACTGAAGACCCTGAACACAACTGGTCCGTTGGGCCATGTAGTTCTGGTTTCCCTTTACGTTCTTCACTAAACCACAAAAGAGAATATCAAGCTAAGATCAGGTAGCAAAGTTGTCCATCCCAAAAGAGATTCATCTGTGACTGCTATAATAGTTGTCATTTACAGATAGCAAGAATATGTTATGTTCAGCGACTTTGACATAAATGAAGTCTTTAATATTACTTGACTGCATATAACATGGAACTCCTAATAGGAGCATTCTTTTATGTTAATTTACAGGACAATGTTGTTTTATTGTTGTGGAGTTATGCTGGGAGGAAGCTAATAAAGATGATCTTTATGATCTTCCCATTGATTTTCTTTTTTGTTTGTGAGCAGGAAAAAAACTGTTTCTGATGGCCATAAATACCCAAGAAGCAAGAATTGTGCAGCACGCTTCTCAAAGCAGCAGCAGGGTTAAATTATGCAAACAAAAATTAAAGGTTTAATACCAGTACAGTTTTCCCCCATGGGGAAGAGCAGAATTAGAAGAGGCAGGGAAACCCCTACCCATATAGGAACTTGAGAAAGCACACCCAAAGCTGCTTTGACTCTGCTCTGTGCATCTCACCATGTAAAATGGAAAGAAGATCTAGCACAATGAGAGTAACACCAGCACAGAGAGAGCTTTTAATGGAAGAAGACAGCAGATATGCTGCCACATCCTTCCCTCCCTGTGGGGAGTGGGGCTCTGCAGATGATACTCAGCAAGCATGGCCAGAAATTCTCTGTACACCACCTATTTTAAGTGATACATGGTGTCCTCAGGAGAATCCAGTGCAAGCAAAAGCCAAAAGGACGGGGACCGGGGAAGAGCCCCTCTGCAGGTGTTGTCCCTTCCTTACTCTGTCCACCAGCTGCTTTCAGGGAATGAGCGCTGAGGCAGACAGGATCCCCATTGCACCCCGAATGGTATTTCTCAGGCTAAGCTTTTGCAGTGTTCAAAAATCAGCAATTCTCATAACTCAGTGACAGGTATTGCAAGAACTCTTACTCAAACTCCATCTAACCATGGTGTCACAGTGCTCTCTGAGGGCAAAGCGATGCACCAGAAGGTGCCTGTCTGCTTCACTTTGCAGTTGTTACTCCTGCAAATTAGTGCAGTGGCAGAGTTCCAAAATTAAGTAATGCAACCTAGAAACCAAAGGAATGATAAGGTCTTCATGGACAAAGGATGCTCCGAATGTTTTCAATGTAAAAGCCTCCAGTTACATTATTTAATACATAAAAATAACTTAAAATTCTAAGTTAATTCTCATTGAAATCAGCTGAGTACTGCCTTTGCCTACACATCTATACTGATAGATATAACATGCTATATCAAGTACAGGCCTATTGCCAGTATCCCAGGCCAAATCTCTGCTTCAGACATTGGACTCGTAACACCTTACAATGCAAATCAGTCACTCATCTGTCAAGTTTGTAAAGCATTACTTGTAAACCCCACTTCGGCATTCAGTGGGATGGTATACACAGTTCCATTCTTTATGCCAAGTGTCCCATAATACTTGGGGGCTTAGGGAGAAACTTAGCACACATATGTAACCCTGCTGCAATAGCTGGACACCTCTATATACAAGCAGGTGGAAACAAGGACTAATTTAACAGCAACAACAAAGTACACCTTCCTGGCACTACAAAAATTACAAAATTTTAATGTTGAATGTGTTCCTTAATTATATAAAACTCTGCAAAGAATTACATAGTTTAAATTTATTATGCAAATGCTCTTAATTTATGACAGATTGCTACTTCAAATACAAGTATTAAATCTCTATTAGATTCGTTGAGGTAATGCACTAATATGCATCACTAAGGTCTTAAATTTCTAAGCAGCAATAGTGTTTGTTAGATGCAATAAGGATTACCTTAATTAAAACACTATCCTCAGCATCTCAGAAGATTTAATCCAAATCTTTATATAGGGCATATTCATTATCTATCTCCAGTTAATAAAAATATGACCTACTTCGGTTACATTTTAGAATTTAGCGTTGATTACCATTTTGTTAATAGAAATAAGATACTAAAGACTTTAAAGACAAGCCAAAAGCAATTTTGCCAGCCTAATTAAAATACTATTTAATGGCCTCAGAAGGAGCTTTATATTTATTCATAACTGTAGAGGTAGACTTTTTAGAAATGTTTCTAAAATATCGAATTAGACAACAGACTCCTAAAAATATACCTAGGGATAACAAGCGGGATTTATAACCAACGAGCTTAAAGCAGAGCCTGAAGAGATTCAGAGAACTCCTAAACCCCACGGGGACACTTTCGAACATGCGAGCTGTTCTGATAAGCTCAACAAGACTCCTCACTTCTGTAGGAGGAGGCCTATACCGTGTGTCTTTGCAGAAGCAAGGCTTAAATTAATCATAACACTCCAAATGTAGCGTCAAGTTACTGCTAAGTAGTAGTTTCCAAGGAGACATGATGCTTATCAAAACACTCTGATGCGCTGCAGCCTGCCAGATCTAAGACAGTATCTGAATGGGTTATTGCACTTCTTAGCAAAATGCAGCTTATTCTGGATTAAATCAGGGGCATGGCAGGCTCCGTGAGAAGGCAAAGTTTTGGGAGGGCAGCGGGAGCATACATCTTCACCATAAAGCTTCTCTTGTACCTACTACTACCATACTAAACATGTCAAAGGGAGTCCAGCGGGACCACGGCCAGCTGAGGTGTGTGGTCAGCGACCCTGTGGGACCACTGCTTCCCCAGAGCCCTTCACTCACCCCCATGGGTTTCTCAGGCCCATGCACAAAGTTGTCTTTTCAGAGCATTGCTCAGCCAAATGTAGCCTCCCTGTACATATCCTATTCTTTGTACAGAAAAACTGGGCAAACACCTTTTTGGATTGCATCCTACAGAGACAGTGTGTCAGGATTTGTCCTTTAAACTCCAGCCCGCCCACCCACCCACAGGTGCCACTTCAAATATCCTGAAACAAAACACTTATTTTTGAAGGTAGGAATATCAGGTGATGGCTGAATCCAAAGCCTCGTCCATTTATCACCCAACAAAAAGTCTAGCATATAGAGTTTCTCTTACTAAAATTAATTCAGATTGGTCACCTCTAGTTTTTAGTAGGTTTAATCTGTTGAAGAGTTTTGAGAGGTTGAAGAGCCTCACTGCTTTCAAGAGACACAATGCATATGGCTTTCTACTAAAAGTGATTATCAATTCCCACATTGTAAACCTGCAAATATTACAAGCGAACACTGCCACAAATCTCTCACTAGGGTTCTCACCACAAGTGGAAATTCCCAGTTTAATTAAAGTCAGTACATCCTGTTCTGTCTTGATCTCCATCACATAGAAGCCATATGCTCAAGCAAGGGATCCAGGCAGCCACTGGCTACACCTGGGGTTTACAAAGGCTGGGAGACCAAGTGGCAGGTTCAGACAAAGCAGCGTTGTTCAGAGAGGCCAGAAAGCTGCAAGGACACATGCCAAGCTGAGCAGCGCCAGGGAAAGCTCCCTGTGCAGATGTCTCTTGTTGGAAACACAAGAAGCAGGACCTGGGAACCCCCATCCTCTGCTTCTCCCCCGGCGCAGGGCGGCCTGCAGCCTCACCAGCAGCTGGCCAGCACCCGGGCTGCTACCCACAGGGCAGGTGGGAGGCAGGCGTGACCCCCCCCAGCCCCCAGGCACGGGGCGGCCGGGGTCCCGGCACCCACGCAAAGCCTCGCTGCAGCTGGTCATCTCCATCCACGCTTTCTGCCTTCAGATGGTGCGCTCCGCTCCCTCACACCAGGCTTAGCATCAGTTTCTAGTCCAGTGTCTTTTTCCTTCTCCTTCGTTCAGTGTTTCCACCCTGTTTCTTCTCTACTGTGTAATTCTTTGCTGGCCCTATATCACTAAAAAGTGACATAAAAGCTCCTTCCCAACTCCCAAAGGCACTTCCAGAAAAAACAAGGGTAATGACACGTCTTCCCCGCCACCCCTTCGGCCAGGCTCAGCCCAGCAGCAGTGGCCGATGCAGACAGCCCTTTCGGCTGCCACAGGCCATCGGGCAGCAGCGCCCGGCCCTGTCCCCCCGCGGGTCCCCAGCCCCGCAGCCTCCCGGCACGGCACAGCCCCTGCCCCACGCGCCTGCAGGCTCTCCTCCACGACCCCCAAGAGCTAATCACTGAACACGAGGAGTTAATTTTATGAGAGAAGGAATTTTTTAAGCCTAAAAAAACTGATTACATTAGAAAGCTCATTGTAAATTTTACATAAAGAGGTCTTGTCTCTTTATCATGTACATAAATGTCACCCACTGAAAGACTGTTGTCACAAATGCCTCCCATGAGTGCCGGATCTGTCTGTAACACGGCATATAAGATGCTTGTTCTTCTAGTAATCTGCACTTTTCAGCTATTATTAATTCCTTAAACATTTAAAATAGACCTTTTGAATTGTGCTTTCACCTCTTGAGGTCACTGCAGCAATCTCAGCCCGTGTGGCCCATAGTCCCCCTTTTAGCATTCATTTTCAAAGACACATAAAACACCCAGACAAACCAAGAGTCAAAAGCAGACTCCTGAAGCTAAGATCTGTTTTTCCCCAAAACTCTTCCGTATGTTAATATAACTCCCTTTTACCAGGTTTCATGCATGAGACAAGGGACTCTAAAATATTCCTTATCTCAAGGAAAGCACAATAGTCAGGATTTTTCCCCTTTCAACTCTCAGCTGCTCCTCTCCACGAGAGCATAGGCTGGAAAGACGATAAGGAGAGTATTCTAGCAGATCTATTCCTCTCTCTTCCTCAATTATTAAGAAAGCGAAAAAATAAAAAACCTATTACCTCCAAAATGGAGGCAGGCTTTTTGTGAGATAAGCCACTCCTCCACATCGTGTATTCCACCAGAGAGATTCATATTGGGCTCAGTATCTTCTAATGGTTCCATCAGTTAATATTAAATTGGTTTCAGATAGGAAAGAAAGAATTTTCCTTGCACTGCACTAAATAATTTGCCTTTATATAGGCTGCATAAACTACATTTCTGAAGAGGAACAAACAATTATTGTTCCATTTATATAAGTGACAGTGGACAGATTGTCACAGATTGACAGTCTGCATCCCATACTTCTGCCATTTTGCTGTGTAGTTGATTTCACTGTTTGGTCATTTTCTTACACTTTACAAATGGAAAGACATTCTGTGGTAAAACCACAGAAGGATGGTGTTCTGTAGCACAGAGCTCTGGAATTAAGATCTTCCCATCCTTGCAACAGTGAGACAGTCACTAGTGTCAGGGCTAGAACTGCCCATATATAAGAATGACCCACGTAACAACTTGGATAGTTAATGGGATAATGTGACATATAACAAAATGGACCGAGGAGCAGCCTGCTAACCACTGCACATCTCTGATCTTTACCACACTGTGCAATAATTTTCCAGAACTGCCAAATCTTCCTAATTCGGCACAGCCTCAGTTTTCTGTTCGCCAGTGGAAAGTCCACCCTTTTTACTTTGTATGCAAAGGGCAATTACTACCTTTTGGAACAACTCACATCATGTTAGACCTTAAGTGGCTACCTAAGGTTTACTGCAGTTTATTTGTTCACGTACAAGTTCTTGTTCAGGTGTTTTGGCATTTCCAGCATCCCCTCTGGCTTTAATAGGAAAAAATCCAAACCAAAACAAAACCAAAATCCACCCCTTACCTGCACAGACCCGTGGTCTCCCAAACATGTCCGTGCACAACCCAAGAGTTGCCACTTCAGGTTGCCACAAGCTTTCTTTTGCCACAACAGTAAACTTTTCCCAGGTCTCTACTTCCTCTCCTGCTTGCTACTGGCCAGTACAAAAAGAAGCCTGTTACACAAGAAAAAAAATAACCTCCGTTCAAAATAAAGAACCAGAATCCTTTAGAAAGACTTCAATATTTCCATGTGTGTGGGGTTTGGGTTTTGTTTGTGTTTGTTTTTTAAACTTATGAATGAGATGTACAGATTTGTTAAAAGGTCTGTTACCCCTTCATGGTATGCTTACAGAAGTACATGCCTTTTCTTTCTGGTGTTGGAAAATAACATAAGTAGAATCGCTTGCTGCTGGCTCAGGAAAAAAAAAATGTAAATCCTAATTTCTATCAGAAAAATCTTAGACCACTGTACTGCTGCTCCCAAGAGTCCCTGCAAAACACTGAGTAACAGGATTTACACACACTCACATCTTGATCTGCAGTAGCTTATTCCACAGCAGCTGAAATTTTGTAACATTCGTTGCTGTTTTTAATGATTTGCTGGTAATAAGAAATTTTCAGTGAGCTGTAACACATTCCTACTTCAGATCCATTGGAAACCTAAGAGCTAAAATTTGTCTTAGGACTTTCAATCTCACATTCTACCTAAAGGCAGGAAAACTATTTGGCTGCTAAATGATTATCCACAACTCATTTGTTTCAACACAGAAATGAATTTATAGGAAAAAAAAACATAAAGAAAATGACTAAGAATCAATTATTTTCCTTTTTTACACAGCTATTACTCCTAACTATGCCAAAAAATCCCAGTGATTAGCTTTTCATCGTCCTAGCTACGGAGAACATTCCAACTGCCCACCTTTCAGAACCAGCTCTCCCCAATACTGAACGGTTTTACCTTCTACAACACTCTCTCCCCTTGGAACTATTCCACGGTTTCAATTTAGTTGCCTTTCCAATAGATTTGATCAGCTAAACAAACACTTCTAAGCCATTACCAGAGCTCCTGTGGGTGTTACACTGTTACACATCAAGTACCCCAATTTCCATAGCTGTTTAAAAGCTGAGACCTTAAAAATCATCAGTGTGCTGCCTGTACTTGCAGGCTTTGCCTTTGCCTTTAGCTGTCCCCAATCTCCCCCCACAGAGCTCTTCAGTGCCAGCCACAGGCACTGCCATGCAGATACCTGTTCTCCTCTGCTGAGCACTAACGTCAGCTTCCTCCAGGAGCTGGGAGAGATAGCAACTCTGGACCACTTCAGGGACATGTCTTTATTCCTGCTCTGCTTTATCATTGTCCTTCGTTTTCTAATATTTTTTTTTCACAGCACCAATATGTAAATGAACAGCTTCTCCGGAGGTTTTATCACTGTTCCTTTGTTTGTTTTAAAAAGCATTCCATCGATTCTTCAAAATTGGTCTGAAGGAAACCTGTAGCATCTTTTAATAATTAGTATTGTAGGAAGTAAATAACAGCATTCACAGCAAGCAGCTTCCAGCTCCCTGGCTGCAGCTGCCTTTAAATAATAAAAAAGCAAAGAAAGAAATGTGTTGCATGGCTGGCAGGAAAGGCATGCGCTCTGAACCAGGCTCCAGGCACTCCCCAGGTACTGTACAGCCCAAAACCTCCTGACTGACACTCTCATACCCAGCTGAGTTTCTAGCATTTGTCTCCTTGTCAATGCAAAGGCAACCTTGAAGTCCTCCTTTGCCATACCGGTACCTCAGCAACACAATTTTCTGGAACTCTTAGCCATTCCAGGGGAGTATTTTCTTTCCCTCCCCTTTTTGCTCTTGTTAGATGTGCCTTATCTAACCCATAAAGAGTGGCTCTTAATCCTGTAGCAAATCCTTGACCCAGAATAGGTTTGCAGCACTGAAATCTTAAACCTTGCAATGCCACTGACCACCGTCATCATCCAAAACGATCTTTGTAATTGACATGGAACCGAAATATGTCGGCATCCCTAGACATTATGCACTACTTGAGCAAGGACCGTGTAACATCTCCACGCCAGGTCTGTATAGTATCAGTGCAGAAAAAAAGGCTCATAAAAATTAAACACCTACCTGTGTTCTCCGATTCCACACATAAGCAGATTTTTTTTTTTCCAAAAGCAGTTTGTCAACACTCCTAGTCCTTGCTTTGCAGAATGCCCATGTTTTGCAGATAATCTGCTCCTGGGAGCTGCTGGTCACCTCTTCGATCAATCTTCCCCAACTACCTGGAGGTACAGCAGCCTGGTTTCCCAGTTTATGAAACTTTTGGAGGTTGTTGCCTCAACAAAGCCTCTGTCATCCCTGGGTCATTTGAGGAAAAATTCTAAGAATTGCTCTAATTCCTCTGCAGACAGCCTACAGCTCTTGAGTGAGGTTAGTCATCTCTACACCCATGAAAACTTCCATTACTTGTTCTCAGTTCTACACGTCGTTTCTGCTAACAAGAGAAAACGACAACGAAGCTGCATATTTATTTCAGGCATTTCTACTTGAAGCTTGGATACAGTAGCAACTTCTTTGCTCGTATTCCCAAACCTCTTTCCAGGGAGTAATCCATCCAAAAAAAACTTTCTTTTGGCTTCTCTGAGAGCCACATCACCAGTGTTTTTATTGCCGTCTGTTCCTTTCTAACACCTCCACTTCTACCAAATAAAAATCAGCCTCTGGCATAGCTCTATCCATACAGCTCAGCTTCTGTTCAGCATCTCACGTGAACAGTGTTTCCACAAGTAACTCAGTTATTTTACTTTAAAAAAGAACTGCTGTCTGCATTATCTTGACTGAAAGGTACTCATAGCATCAACTCCCATAAAAACGTACCCTGCCTCTGTATACTACTACAGATTACTGATCAATCAGAGACCAACAAAATCATTTTGTGTTGATTTTCTTCTAAGTGCATCCCAGGAATGGTAAGGGTACATTGATTTTAGCACCTTCAGTCTTAAAATCGTGGTGCTGATCTTGCTCTGCAGCATTCTCGGTGACAAGCACAGGTGTAAATTTTAGGTTATTAGTCCCTGTGGCACTAACATAAAAGGAGCACCAGGCTGCTCTCCTGATGGAAAGCTCAGATCAAGCAGCAGTCAACCATTTGTTTTCTGCATAGGTGAAATTAGCTCCTTCAATTCTCTGCATAAAGTTCAAGAAATACCCAGTTAATTGCTTCAGTGGAGCAGTTAAGATGTTGCCAAAAGTGGTACCCCACCTCCAGCCAGCAGGTATCAGGATCTTGTGTAACGCAGTGAGTTGGCCTGTTAAGTTCAGCTCAAGGAAACTGTGATCGTTTGACTATTTCCCATAGAAATCAGTCTTCATTTCTTACTTGCAGGAATGTAAAAGGTGACAATAAGAAAAAACCACAAACTACAGTCGTCATTCTCATACACAGCTCTCACCAAGCTGAGTGGTGCGGTCGACACGCTGGAGGGCAGGGATGCCACCCAGAGGGACCCTGGCAGCCTCGAGAGGTGGGTCTGTGCGAACCTCCTGATGTTCAACAAGGCCAAGCGCAGGGTCCTGCACCTGGGTCGGGGCAACCCCCGGTGTCCGTACAGGCTGGGCAGGGAATGGGCTGAGAGCAGCCCTGAGGAGAAGGGCTTGGAGGTGCCGGTGGACAAAAAGCTCAACGTGGCCCAACAACGTGCGCTTGCAGCCCAGAAAGCCAACTGTGTCCTGGGCTGCACGGAAAGCAGCGCGGCCGGCAGGTCGGAGGAGGCGACTGTCCCCCTGCCCGGCCCTTGTGAGCCCCCCGCAGCGCTGCGTCCAGCCCTGGGACCCAGCACGAGAAGGACACGGGCCTGTGGGGGCGAGTCCAGAGGAGGCCACAAAGGTGGTCGAGGGGCTGGAGCTCCGCTGCTGTGAGGACAAGGCTGAGAGAGCTGGGGTGGGTCAGCCTGGAGAAGAGAGGGCTCAGGGGAGACCTTGCAGCTGCCCCCCGGTACCTAACGGGGGCCTGTGAGAAAGGTGGGGACAGACTTTTTAGTAGGTCCCCTATTTAGATTAGGTTATTAGGTTTATAATTTAGATTAGATATTAGGAAAACATTCTTCACAGCGAGGGTGGCGAGGCACTGGCGCAGGCTGCCCAGAGAAGCTGTGATGTCCCATCCCTGGCAGTGCTCAAGGCCAGGCTGGATGGGTTTGAGCAACCTGGTCTAGGGGAAGGTGTCCCTGCCCATGGCAGGGGGGATGGACCTAGAAGATCTTTAAGGTCTCTTCTGGCCCGAACCATGCCATGATTCTATGAATCTAAGTTTCATCCTAAAATGACTCTTTGCATTCCAGTTATAATAAATAACAATGCATACATACAATGAATCATAGATATTTATAATGGGAAATACTAATAAAGAATTGACCCCAACTCCATGATCAGCTGTGTTCTAATGCAGGATACAAATGGATTACTTGTATTACATTGAGAAACACAAAGAAAATCAGAAGGTTGTTACCTTATTAATACAAAATTCAAGCACCTGAATGCATAATTAACTGAAAACATTAATGGATTCATCTTTAGCATCCAAAGAATTTCTTAAATTGTCTTTTAGAAATTCTTCCGTCACTCTGAAGAGTTCTCTTCACTGCAAGTTAATACTTTGAGGTTAGAAAACACTAATATTGATATAAAAGCCAATATATGAAAATGGCACAGAATAACTGCAAAATGCTATTAGCATATTTACATTTAAAGTTCCATTTATGTCTATAATTAAGCACATAAACAATCATAACTCTTGCATAAGATGACACAAAATTAAGTATACATTTAAAATATAAAACCAGAACAGAGTGCTGCCAGTGTTGCATGTGTTATGCACAAAGAGACAGGATGATAATGCTTAATACTACTATAAGATATATGAAAGTTGATTCCAGCAATTGCACTATTTCATAATACAAGCAATTTCAGTCTCAGACTCTGGCAGAAATACAGCGTGTGCAACATTTCATCATCTTATTTCAAATGAACTATAACATGATTATGTCTGTATTTTCACAGATAAAGCTGAACAAATCAAGGGACACTAGGTTTTAAATCATCCACATGTAGGGTTTATTGAACTATTTTTAAAAGAAAAAATGTAAACAAAATATTTTCCACCATGAAGTTTCTTTAGGCTCATTACAGTACTTATAATTTGTACTGATCTTGGTGGGTTTTGGGGTCATTCACACAGAAATAAGAGGCAAACAGACTTATTATAGGAAAATGAGAGAGAACTGCAAAACAGAAAAATTAGCCTTGTTCACAAAGCAATCAAATCTACTTTCAATTTTTTTTAATTGATTATGTCACAGTTTTTTATCTATGAGTTCTTGTAGTATCTTATCCTCCCTGTAACAGCAAAACCAGCAAATAACAAAGGGGGTGGGTGGGTACAAGAATGATAATTTTAATGAGACTGAATAAGTAAAAAAAGCTGGTGGATTCCCAGTACTGATGATGTTCCCCACTAAAGTATTTCCCTGCTCTGGAACTCTGCATGGCTTCCACTGAAGTCATGCTATTCTCCTGAATGGCAGGCTTCTTCACAGTATGTGCTGCTCATAAAGGTTTCTTTTCAAGAGATGATAATAGCAACCCTTAAATATAAATTGTACATATTAATACTGTAAATAATGCCTTGAAAAATTAATACAGAATAGAAGGGAGTTTTATTCCTGCTCCTCCCTGTACCAGACAGAGATGATTTTATCTACAGACCTTGGTCATAATGGCAGTCAGTAATAATTCTAAAAACCAAAACTATACAAAGATTGATTTCTTGCAGAATTTAGTAATTTAGTCTGTTAGCACTCTGATGTCCTTGTTTCCACAGGCATCACTACTCTGCCATAGTAGTAGCATACATATATAGCAAGACGTGATGTTACGTATAGTAGTAAAAATTATCTTGGTCTCATGTTACCCTTTGGTTACAGTTTACACTTGCCACACAAAGGGTAAAGAGAGAGAAGTGCTCCTCAGATACCAGACCATCCTTCTCGTACCACAGAAAATGCAGGCATACAATGCATACAAAACATATATTCATATTCATGAATCATATGAAAAGAGCAGAAAAAGCAAACGCATGCTGTTTGCCTACAAACCCACCCAACAAGAGCCAGTGCCATCTCTTCCAGAGACTGGCAAATGACCACCCAAGACATTCATTCAGTCGTGGTTTAGCACATCCTTCTGCAGATCGAGCAAGCCTCCAGGACTGGAACAAGTGCTTTGGTGGCGATGCATCCATGCAAAAACAACTGTGCAAACAGGGCTGACATTAGGGTTGGCATTTTTGCTCCTATTCCTGTGTATCCCTTCTTAACCCATTTTTTGTTTTCTTCACACATTACACCAAGGGATTCAAAAAGACCTATCAAACCTCAGCTTTAAATCATAAAAACTTGACTCTTCAAGTTGTCAGTCCTGTTGCAACAGCTTTCATTTTAGCCTGATTTTCAAAGGAAACTATGATTATGCAGATGGGTTGTCTATACAGAAGCACACATATTTATACTACAAAATTCTTCTAGAACTTCTGAATTCAAATCAATTCCATTAAAATGAGAGGTTAATAGCCTGAAAGAAACAAAGTTCCTACAACTTCGACAAAAACAGGCAGCAAAGAAAAATGCTACTGATATATTAACAACTTATGCAGGCAGCACAATCAATATCAGGCACTGGGGAACCCACCTGGGAGAACACCATCATGAATGTCTCTTCTGCAAGAAAGGCTTCATGTGTGCTATTGTTCAGAAACAAGAAAGTCCACAAGAAACAAGGCTTTACTAACATGCTGTTCAAAGAATTATTTATAATACAATATCCACAAGAAATCTAGCTTCGAATTTGTTAAACCATTTTTTCTTTAGAGATTTCTTTTTCCTTGCAGTCACATTGTCTGATTCTGATAGCTATATACACTTCACTAACTTTTTAGACACTGATATGCATTCTTCAACAATTCTCAGGAGTCTTGACTTTGTTTCCCTGCATTTTGTTCTTCTGTGTCTGCTTCAGTTCCCTTGGAGGGTAGAACATGCACCACAGTATGCGTTTCAATGACTTTTGTGCCCCAGGGGCTCGCAGGCTTGCCCATCTCTTTTTACAATAAATGCAAACAAACCACCAGTTAACAGACAGCTGCAACATCCTTCCAAAAGAACAACCTTTAAAAATATTGTCTCCTTGTCTGAACACAAGATATCCTCCTACCCTTCAAAATAAGTGACTGATTGATGGGTAGGCAAAAGCATTTGCTTTCACAGAATCAGACTGACATCAGTTTTCATGTTCTCTGATGTCTGAACAGTATCAAGCTGATCAGATTTGTAATTCTCCTGAAGCACATCAAACCAAGCAAAAAAACTGCAGTCCTTCCCTACATTGGACTTGTTGATTTGTCCAATATAAGTTAGTAACAAATTCAAGTATGATAAAAATGCACTGCATAAACTGCTTTTTACAGCTCCTGAAATACAGAAATCATCTAGCTTCCTACAGCTTCATTTGGCAAGAAGATAAGCACAGATCAGAAGAGAGCTGCAACTTACCCAGTTGTTATTTGCTTTTTAAATTCTTTTACGTTTTTAAACTGCCTGCTGCTCCAACCAAACAGTTAACCAAGAAGGCATCAGGCATTAATATTCAAGAAAATACATGAGTTCATACCCGAGTGCAACTGGCAACCACTGACCCTACAAACGGCTTTTCTTATGCTGCTAGTGACAGTAGCTTTTATAGCAGGGAGGAAACAGTTGGGAGAGTCTGCATCTGATCTTGCAAGAAAAGATGGCCGCAACAACTGCGTGCCTCAGTTATTTTGCAGTCACGTGCAATTTGAGATCACATGATTATGTACGCTATTCAACCCAGTTCTCACAGAAAGGATACACAACTGATGTATATGCATGTTGGATAATGCCCTTGCTAGACTCTGATGGCCAAGACTGTAATATAGGTTGTACTGAAGTACCTTGCTATTCTCCTTCCAGAAAAGTGAAGCATTTTAAAGGAAGTATCTGGCTGAGGACATAAAATCCATCCAGCAAAACTGTACAACATTTAGATCTGCAGAGAGATACTAATTATGTTTTCTTACGCTGCACATGCATAAGCCTTTTCTTGTTGATACTTGTCAGATCTACCACATAGTACAAGGAGAGAGCCTCTGCATCTTTCAAGACTTCCTGCTGAACTGACATAGAATGGGTATTTTAACTGAGAATAGCTCAATTCTGAAAACTATAATTTAAAATACATGATATTTTAATATTTTAAAGATACTTCAGTTTTATTCTTTTTTATAAAAGTAAAAACTTACCTCCACATACACTTACAATGACAGAAAATGAGATTCCCTTTCTCTCAGGAAACCATTTCAAAATAATATAGAATAGATTTGTAAATCTTGTTTAATCCAGTCTGTTTTCTACTGCCCCTGAAGTACTATATATGCTACACATGAAAGACTCATCAAGAAGAGCTTTTGCAACTGACTCACTAAATAAGCCTCAGTGCACAAAATAACATGCAACATACGTATTTGAGACGTTCCATATCAGGAAAATGACCAAACTCCTTAAAAATTTAAGAAACTCTCAAATGGTCTACAACCCTTTATGCATTTGAAACCTCGACAGTAAATGCCAAAAAGCTTAATAGTTTGCTTTAGTTGCTTCTCTAGTGTACATAAAGAAAGAGGTATGATCTTATGGTCTGGGTATGAAACTGGAAATCAAAATGTCTTAGGTAATGATTTGCCAAACCACACTACAGGAGCTAACCAAATCGTACCAGTCTTCACCCAGTACAATGGAGATAAATTAATTTACACTGAATTGATCAAATCTTTTCAGTTAACAAAGAATACATGAGTCATTCAGCTTCTGGGAGTGAGTTTCAGAAAGCAGTAAAGCCCATGTTTAGCTATGTGCTAAAACCAATTGAAATGGCATTGCTAGTTACTGAAAAACCCATGACTTCGGAATTTTTACTCCTGCACAATTTAGTCTTGCTAGAGAATGGTATCAGGTAAAAGAGAAACCAAAAGGACACTAGTAATTCTAAGAAATAGGTATCCAATTCTCCCTAGGCAAACAGAACTTGCACAACTTAATCTGTAAAAACTACATATATATTTGTAACATTATGCTGAAGTAAAACACAGGCTAGTGGTAAAAAAATGTATAAGCTGGCCAAGGCCACTGACCCATCCAAAAAAAAAAAATGTTAAAGGTAGAGAAATTTTAATAGGAAGTTACAGCTTACCAGCTTCTCAAATGACAGAAGCCTTGATATAAGTCTTGAGAAAGAAGACTGAAGTCTGTATGCATACTGGTCTGACAGTTTAATAGAATCAAGACATCTGAAGACGCACAGGCAGTAAAACCAGATAAAGTGCAAAAAGGAATCTGTAAACTATCAAAGAAAATATTACTATTGGCTTTACCCTAGTTTTTTAATAAATTAAACTCTCCACTTGGGTGTTTTTATACATTTTAGAATAAAAACTAACATTCAAAAAGACACTTCTGTTTTTTCAGGCCTCAAGTGACATGAGCGTTTTCTTTAAATCAACAGTCTAGCATTTATAGTAAAATAAATGGAGAAGGAAAAGTTAGCAGATGAACTCCTAAGGGATATTAAGTATATGCTGTCCTCACATATTCAAATCTGTTTGCTAGGCTTTTTATAGAAATATCTGCACATAAGCTTTCAAAGCAAAATTAATCATGCTTTCTAGCAAGCCATTATGAAAAAACACTACCATGAGAGAGAAAAACCAAAACACTGAAACACAGGGATCGCAAAACAGAGTCTAACTAGAAGACTATTATTTTAACATGATTTCTTCCCAATCTCTCATGCTTGCCATGCAATAATCACAATTAACTCCACATTCCTTGGAAAAAGTGAGCAATACATAAATGTCAACAAGTTATCAATTCTTAATCGATGAATTCCCTTCTCCTTCTTGCAAGAGGATGGCTACTTCTGGCATTTTTTGGAGAAAAGCTTTAATGTTGTTTGCCAAAATAGTCCTTTCATCTTCCATCGGCATCTGCAATCAACTGCTGCTTTGGTCAAAGGTCCAGCATTTTCTTTTAATTTTACTTTAAGAGAGGAGGCACAAACTCAGAGAAAAGAGTTGTAAGTCCTGCTGTTTCAAATTCCTTTTGTAGCTCATCCAGTGTTGAATATTCTTTGACTTCAAACGCCTGAAACCTACATTATAAAAGGGAAACTCATGAATATGCCTAGATTTGTCAGAATGTAATTATCGATTCTGTTAACTTTTCTATCCACAACAGTACTAAATTATACCTTTTATGCTGTGACTGTACTTTTGCCTCACACAGTATACTAATCATTTTCTCTTTGCATTTCTTTCCGCTTGAGTCCACATCTACCTTAGAAGTTTTCTGAAGAATCAAGTACTCCTAAACAACAAAAAAGAATAAAATATTAAATGTCACCTAGTATCTTCGAAGTTTAGTAAAATGCAAAAACCTATACGAAACTTACAGATTTTTTTCAGAACACAGGAATCAAACTTTGAAAGTGCCCATCCCAAAAAGCACATGACTATTTCTATTCATCAGCTTGAAGTTAAGTGCAGTCTTAACTGACCTATTGAACGTGAGTTTGAAAAACCAAAACATCCTCCTCCTATACCACCACAAATACCTGCCTAACGCAGCAGGAATTCCTAAGTACAGACAAGTTCAAAGCCCAGGTGTGTGCTAGGAGCACCACGTGGTCTAAGTCAAGGAAAGAGAGAGTAATGAGCTCACAATACGTCTGTTATTAATTTCTAATCATAAACGTTCTGTTTTCTAGGGCATTTGGGAAATACAGGAGACAACTTAGGCATATTACAGTCAGGGAACGCATGGAATACAAGAGTATAATCACAGTGGGAAGCAAAGCAATACAGGCCACAGATCTACAGGTATAACTGGTTTCTTTCTCACATAATACCTTGTTTTCCTTAAATACAAAATAAAGTTGTTGGGCCTTCCTACTCTTGTAATGATCAATGTGCTTCCAAAATTGTTAATCTTAGAAAAACACACACAGAATATTCAGACACATAGGTTTCAGTAGTAAATCAATAGAACTAGTCAACATTCATTGTTCCTGCACCTTAATGTTGCTCCTGTCGCCCTGAAGAAGAATCAATATTATCTTGCCCATGAACATCAGTCTTCCAGTCAGCCTTAGATCTGAAGCCCATTTTTCCACAGTTTTGACGTATTTTGCCTTTGCTCTCATGTGATCTAAATGCAAAAGGAGCATCCAGATATGATCCTCTGTACTTGCTCCTTTTGACAAAGTAGTTTTTTCATTGCAAACTGTTGCTGATTGCTTAATGACATCTTTAAGATGCTGCTGTATCCAAAGGATCAGATCATGTACCATGGGTTCAGAAAGATGCTTCTTTGCTTGTTCAAGTAATTTATCTTTCACATCCGTACATTGGGCTCTTGTAAGCTGGTCTGAGTTAACAGAAATATCTGGTAGAACTGATGGATAATTGACTGGTAAATGAAATAACAGCTTTAAAAGTACATCTGTATCCAGCAGTTCTTTCACGCCGATTTGAATTCTAAATGTGATTCCATGCGTCTCTGGAAAGTATCAAAAAATAACCATTAATAGTTTGCTCAAAGTTGAATACATATATATTATTAAGTCATGTTATTTTCTTCAGCAATTCAACTCAAATGACTACCATTCTGTATAAAATAAGGGGTGTGGGTTTTTTTGCAGGGTAGGGGGTTGCAACCAATGGCGCAGCTATACTTACAGGGAATCCTGAAATGAAACACTTCCATATCATACTTAGAAGGAAAGTTATTAACACGTTCTAAGAAGTATTCACACCTTTTGGCTCTTTCAAAGTCTAGACAGGCCAGTAATAAAGACCTGTCTCTCTCAGAAACACCTAAGCAGGCTTCTACAGCTCAACAGCAGGAGCAGGGACAACCAAAAATAGAGACTCTTCTGGATGGACTCAGCACTGCCCTAACTTTGCTCCCAGAGAAATGTGTAAGACTTCTAACATCAGTACCAGCACAAGGCAAATAGACTTGTACTGAGTATTTTTCAAGACAACCATTCAAAAGCAGTTCCACGCTGAAGAAAGACTTGGAAAAAAGAAAGTCAGATTCTTTGTCCCCTGCAGCTTTCGGAGAAAACATGCTTAATTATTTTCTGCAAACTTCTGTACATTTCAGAAGTTGGACTGGTGTAACGAAAACATTTCTGTTGCACATCTGACCCAAGACACTACATACATATATTTATACATGTATATACTTATATAAGTGCATGTGTATATAATCTGCATATCTACTCAAAACCTGTTGTTGGTCCACTTTAGAACAGAATTATTTCTGGATTGAAAAGGATGCATACATTATGCAGCAGGAAGGGGAAAAGACCACATCCTCCTGAGAAATCACATAATTAAAGATGCTGAATATGAAAGTTATTCCTGCAAGAAAGCCTTCTTGTCTAAAACATGTTTCACAGAAAAACAATACAAAACTTCATAAAGTAAAATGCCGGGACAAAGACCTAACGTACTTTTGCTCCTCTGCCATGAAGAAAAGAGGGCATTAGATAAAAGATTACCTTCTTCAGATGTTCTCTGCTTCACCCCTTTGATGCACTCCAAACATTTCACCCCTTTTCTTTAAAAAACTGCTAAAATGTCAGGTTGATTCATTCTATGAGGGCAGGAGAAGCCAGATTTGAAAGGCAGATTAGAGCAGAGCTGAGTTTCAGAGGAGCTCTTTTGAAGTGACTTGCCGCCTTCTCCCCCTACCTTATCTTACCTTCCTTTACATGACAGTCAGTTGAATTATGTTTGATTAGTATCACTGATGCCACTAACCAACCTCAGTGCTCTCTATGATTTTATATTTGAACCCTGCTAAATAAGTGAAAGAACCTAAAAGTGACTCGGACAGACAGAAGCACTTTAGAGAGCTTAGCCAAAGGCTTGCTTCCAAACCTCCTTCTTGGGTCATATGAAGAACTCTCTAGGTCACAGCAGTTACAAAATAAAATTAGCAAACGCTCCAAACCCAATAATCAAACCATAGCATTATTGTAAAGAAGTCTCCAAACATCTTCAAAACATCGCTAGTCAAATCAAGTGCCGAAAGCAGTGGATGCAAATCCAGTGAATTAAACGAAATTACACCCAATCAAGCCCACACCTAAAGGCACTGCGTGTCCAAGCCTTCCCTGCCAACAGGAGTTGGTCTCCAGTCTTCTAAGACCCTATGAAAGGTTCCAGACTACCTTTAAGGCAAGTTTATTCCTCAGAAACGCACCAGCTTGGAAGAGACCCCAGTCTTCACAGTATCCTTGCCTTCTGCTGTCCTGACAAACGTTTCTTATGGGGCACCAGCCACAACAGCTCCTCTGCATCACGCTAGGCTCGGTACACATAACCAGACGTAGAAGAAGAAAAGCCTGCACTATACCTCCTGGGACCCCCAGCACCCTCTTGGCCGTCACGGAGGGTCTCCACACACCTGAGCATCGCACCACACACAGCCAGTGCCTGACGAGCCATCTCCATCCAGCCGCCCCTTACCCAGGGCAGCCCCACCAGGTACGCGGCCAGCTGAAAGCCAACTGCATTTGGCCGAACGGTATTAACATTACTCTCTTCCTACCTGTGAATCACTTCATTTTAAACTATGTGGCCAAGAAATTGCACAGCCTCTAAATGAGCTGAAGAATACTACTCTATTGCCAGCTTAATTACGGTGACAGAAGAACATGTTACCTTTCTGATAATCCTCCTAGGATTTTTTCACTAGCTTGTCATAACAGATCTCACCAACTCAGAAGTAAGTGAGGGATAAACAGACAGGCCAACCTTGCCCCTTCGGCAAGGGCCTCCTGCTGCAGTGATCATATTCTTAAGCCTGCAACAATCTCACACCTTTCCCTGTGATGATGAACTAATCTGAAGGAAGCAGCGCAGCCTCACATCCCAAGGTGTATCACCCTGAGCCATCACAAAAAGCCCAGCCGTGCTCATTTACATCTGCTTCAGACTTACTTTTAAAGAGGAGACCCAGTTCAAAACATTTGTGAGGCTACAGCATCTAAAGTTTATTTAAACATTCCAGCGTCCATTTTCTGCACCAGCGCTGCAGACGGCTGGCAGAACAAAGAGCAAACCACCGTCGCCCTGCATAACGAGGCTCTAAAGAAATATTTCCTTTGTTTGCACACGCTACAAGATCTGAGTTGTCTTCACAGCAAAATGGTGATTATTTCTGAAATAAAGGGTTGGGTATGACCATTCTGCTGGCATTTAATGTGCTAATAAGACTAAACTCAATACATTTTAACTCATTTCCCCCCCCATAGCTGCATGCTTATCAGTATATTTAGCTCTAGCATACTTCAGATTTTTTCTTATGTTCCATGTCAACCAGACAGATATCCCCCTCCTCTCCTGCCCAAAGGCATTTTATGCGACACATGCAGTCTATTTTTAAATTCAGAAAATGGCACCTACTAAAGTACAAGCTTAGAATATATAAATATATTTTTATAGCAAGCTTGGTGAGCAAACCAGAGAAGAACAGATTAACAAATAAATTATAGATTTCTATCTGTAATGCTAATCTCTGTAAATAGATACATAAGGTAGAAAAAATATGCTGTAATTAGTTTATTTAAATTAATCAACACATTGGTTTTGATAAAAACATATTTTACATTCTGAATACTTCATTGTTAAATTCCAGAAAGCCAAAGTTTTTAGCATACCAAGAGATCTGCAAAAGCATTTTCTTACATTCCTCAAAACCATAAATCCCCGATGGCCTCCTTTTTGATCCTGGGGATCTACACGCAAATTACTCTTAATGTTATTAGAGATAGTATAACATAACAGTCTTGCTGGAAGTTACTTCTGTGCACTCTTTGTCAATGACAATGTATATGTTTTGAAGAGGTAAAGCAAACATAAGCTAATGAATACAGCAAAAATTAATTGTTTGCAAACTAAAGGATTCTGTAGCTGCAACATAAAAGAGAAGTAAACTCCCAAAGTATCAAAATTACCAGTAATCATTGTTGTAAATAATCTTTTTAATTCCAGCAAAAAAACAATGGAAATCAACCAGATATACATGATCCTAACATACCATGAACACAGCTTGGCTAAAGGCTATGCAAGGTCACATAACATCAACATAAATATATAATAGCCTGTTCCCATTGTGCACTTGTGGCACTTCACTTTATGTTCCAGGAAGGCTTCTAAGCCTTTTACATCCTGTTAACTTATGAACACGAAATTATTTTTCTATGTATGAAGCACAGAGAAGGATGCACGTATATTTCTCTAACAGATTTAGAGGAATGGATGTGCACATGCAATGTTCAGATATGTTCATATTTTTTATAATAAAGGTCTGTTAAGCCTGAATAAAGTATTCAAATTATATCTAAATAACATTCCAAGATTTTTTCACTTCAATAAAACTCAGTCAAAACATTTCATCAACTGTATTTTTAAAATACATCTCTAAATACCAATACAAAAATAAAATGGCAGAATTACAAGCCTACACTGGAGCAAAGGGCGTGTCGTGCAGATCTAGACACAAAACAATTCTGCTTTTTAGATTACCCCAGTTAACTGTGCTCCATGCAGACACTGCCTTCCTCCCTCTTGAGGCTGTCTACACACAAAGTCCTCTTTCCAAATAACCACTTGCTGTTCTGTACAAATCTATTTCAACAACTATTTTCAAATAAAAGTCTGAGGTTTATTCGACTAATTTCTTAGTAACTTTTTAAAGTGAGTCATTCAAGAGCAGCCACTTGTAATTTCACACCAAAGCAGCATGAAGTTATTTGTACAGAATCACAGAAAGGTCGAGGTTGGCAGGCACCTCTGGAGGTCATCTTGTCCAGCCTCAAGCAGGGCCACCTACAGCAGGCTGCCCAGGGCATCAGCCAGACAGCTTCTGAGTATCTCAGAGGATGGATACTCCACAGCCTCTCTGGGCAACCTGTTCCAGTGCTCGGTCACCCTGACAGTTCAAAAGCGTTTCCTTATGAATCCCAGTTCTTTTGGGCTGAATACATGCACAGCCAAAATCTGACAGCAGGCCACTGGATCCATTTTTACCAGTGTTCCCCAGGACTTTACTGCAGTCCAACCAGCGGGAAGCTGCTTGTCCTGTCCCTTACTCCACCAGGGAGCTGGGCAGCACGCTGCGAGAGCTCCCAGGACAACAGGGAGCAGGAATTGAAATGGAACACACACGTATTCCGTCTGTCTGCGTGTATGTATCTCCAACAAATACACAAAGCTGTCACATCTGGGGTAGGCGCCAAGTGAAATTTGCTTATGCTCTGGATCTGAACAGACACGCAACACACACGCATCCCACCTGACACTCCTTAAGCCCGATAGGAACTGCTGTTGTATGGTGGAACTACTGAGATTTATTCTCCCTCGCTGAAGGGACATCTTCACAGCACCGTGACAGCACGGACGAGTCAAAGTCACCTCTTAACATTATGTTCTGATCTGTGGCCGCCATGCCTCGTGCCGAGAACGTGGTGTACAGGCGTCTACACTCACTGTGTTCCCAGCCTACAGCATCCAGCAGGGGATGGCAGCCAACACTACAAACCTCCCCACCTTCCCGCCCGCAGCAAACACGCAAGATTGGCCTCAGTACCCCCTAAAACCGACAGCCACACACGTACGGCTGAAGCTGGAGACCCTTCGGCACGTCGCAAGGCCCAGCCTGTTACCTTACCCCGGAAAAAGTCAGAGATGAGCCAAGGCCTCTCACGCACGGCAACAGCTGCACCCCTACGAACTACTACAGCACAAATACCTGCTCGTTACACATGAGACGCAACTGCTTACTTCCCTACAGGGCACCAGCCCGCCCCCGGCGCTGCCCTTCGCCCACTGCGGGTTTTCTGCGCACGCTGCGAGCACCCGCCATCGGGAAGGTCGCTAGCTGTGAACGGGCAGCGCCCGCCGGGCCCCGTCCCCGCAGAGGCCAGCGGCACCGCCACACGGCGGGGCAGGGCGCGCTGCCGCCCACAGCAAGCGACGGAGGCGGCGCGGCCCCGGGCCGGAGCTCCCGCTGAGCGGCCCCGCAGCGCCTCCTCCCGGGGCCGGGCCGGGCAGCGCGGCGCCGCTCGGGCCGCAGCGGCGGGGCACGGCGGGAGGGCGGCCGGCTGAGGAGCTGCCGCCGCGCCGGGTCTCGCTGGGGCAGCGCGGCGACACCGTGTCGAGCGGGGCCACCCGCGGCTGTCGGCAGGGCAGCGCGGCCGCCTTCACCTGAGACCGCCAACACCTCGCAGGCGTCCGGCTCGCAGTAGATGGCGGCGAGAGCGGAGAGCTCTTCCAGCGCCAGCTCCGACATGGCCGCGGCCTGCGGGACGGGGCGGCGGCGGCGCCCCCTGCCGGCCACGGGGCGGCCACCCGGCCGGCGGGGCGCTGCCAGCCCGGCGGCGGCCTCGCCCAGCGCTGCCCCTCGGCCCGGGCAGGCGCGGCGGCGAGCGCCCCGGCAGGCTGCGAGGCAGCGAGCGGCGGCGGGCGGCAGCAGGGGCGGGGGCCTGCCTCCCTCGACGCCCAACAAAATGGCGGCGCGCTGAGGCGGCGGGCTCCGGCGCGGCCCGCTCCCTGCTGCCAGCTGCACCGCTTGGCGTGGCGGCCCCCTGGCCCGCGGGAGGGAGCGACCTGGTGGCCCTTAGGCTGTGGGCAGCCAACAGCACGGCCGCACACTCCCAGAGAAAGTTTTGCTAGAATATAAGTTCATACTTCTTGCATTCGGATGTTGTGGGTTTATAATCCCGTCAGCAGCCACCCGAGGCATTCTGCAGCCATGGCAGCACAAACGCCCAGGTGCAGTCACCTCAAAAGAAACACTCAGTGTCTCCCGTTATTGCAAAACCACTTTTTAAAAGCAAGGGATGGGCGGGTTACTTTTTCAGGAAAGCATGTCATGCTATTTTTAATCCCCCGAGTTCTGTTGAAATAACAAGAAACATGAGCGTGCGGAGCCAGGAATGAGGGAAATGCTGTGAAGGGCGGGAAGACAGGAGCTGTCAGCACTGCCAGGAGCCCCGTCCATGCCACTGTCAGGCGGCTTCAGCAGAAATTAGCCTTAAAAGTGCCTCATCCTATTATTAAGAACTTTCTTGCCCCTGGTCTTTCCCCTTCTCCTCATCCACTTTGCATATTCCATTTTACATGTTTAAATAAAAAAAAAAAGTCGATGTAAATGTCTTTTAAATTGACACTATCACAAGACACTGAGGTCCCTATGAATAAGTTACTGCACTCTGACATTTGGAAGTCATCAAATGAGACAGTATAATGTCAGCTTGATATTTTTCACGCTATGAAAATATCAGCTTCATGTCAAAGATCTAAATTCCATCTTAACGTAATAAATTTTCTTGTATTCGCAGACTAGTGAAAATGCTAAATATTTAAATTTGAAATGAACTTCCACAGTTACAATCTGGCCTTCATATTCCATTATTATTAAAGTGCAAGTCAAGATCTTATTTTCTCCCCCCCTTTTTTTTTTTATGATTTCTTCAAACATTGCAGTGTTTGATAGAATAACATTAGCCATATTCATTTCTCTAAATGGATGTTTTCCTATCAACATGTGGCAAATAAAGTTCAAAAAAATCTTGCTTTTTAGAGTCAGCCTATTAAACCAGCTCCAGCATCCTGTCATAAACAGATATGCCACTGACAATACCAGTATTTTCCACTTTGCCTGACAAGGCAAACAGAATGCAACCTTTCCTCCATAGGTAAGATTAATCTTCCCAGTGTTATCTGCAAAGTAGTATCCTTTGCTTTCCACTCACTATAATTACAGCCCCAATCAATTAGGTGTTGCGTCAACAACCACTAGTGATTACATAGAAAACTCAGCATTTAGACCCATTTTCCCCTAACCTGAGCGGCAAATAAGAGACGGGAGAGTAGACATTTAGAAAGAAATGTCCGTTGGGAACATCCGTCCACATATCTTTACTGTCATTTCCATGCCAGCCACCCTGCCCACCCAGGTACCACAACTGTAAGCAGTCCTAAAAGCATGTACTCAAGAAGGCATTAAAGGACCACTAGGAAGAGTCTAAAAATCACCGAAGTTGCCCATTTTGGGGTCATAAGACAAATGCTACCAAGGAACCCATAACCACAGGGAAGTGTGATGGCTAACCTATGCAGCACAAATCACATCCATCTTTCGGCACTGCTGTAGGACAGCTGCAGTCCCTATATTTTCTGCTACATCACTGTTGACAGCTCTAATGCAGCCCGAATGGTATTCTTACCAGTCAGAACTGTTCTTAACAGAGTTAAATAGCACTGGTTTTTCAGATACTTCAGAAAGAAGCTATTCTTTCTGTAGTAAATACTGTAAGTGTTATTGCAATGGTAGAAGTTTTCTCAAAAGTGGCTTGTACAAAAACAGCAGAGAGAAAGCAACATGAAAACCTGTAAAAATCACTCCAAATAAGCTAGAAGGCAAAAGCTGAAAGAAAACAGAAAGAGAACCAACCCCTGTAACCCTGTAATTGTGAAAATTTGCGATAAAACATGGAGATTTTTTCCTCAGAATTCTCAAGTACAGCCAGCAGAAAAGTTGTCTTTCTTTTCTTTTCTTTTTTCTTTTTTTTTTTTTTTTTTGCCCAAAGCATGTGTTTTTTTAAAGCTGGCATAAATTCATTTAACAAAAAATTCATGTTGCAAATTAAAGCTGCCAAAATTTTTGTGGTTTGTTCGAAGGTTAAATTCAGCATTTTCATGAGGTTTTTGCTCTTTGGTTTTTGAAAATGAGCTAATGAATTCTCATAGATATATAAAAAAAGCCTTCTCTAATTTGAGAAAAAAATCATGGGAAAAATCTTTTCTATTACTTTTCCTTGTAAGTATTTCAGAAGCAAGTTTTTCAAGGATTTGTGGTCTAGCAGTGCTTTTTAAAGGCACTTGCATTTATCCTCCATGCATCAAACTGCTCTAAGTCAATTCCCTAAGACACTTAATCTTTTGGCAGATGGAAACTCATTTTGAAAGTCTACTAATGATCAATTAAAGCATTAGCTATCTCTATAGACAGGAGGTTTATGGGGTCACAGTCTTCAGGAGCTGGAGGCAAGAGCAGCAGCATGTTAGAAAAATAGCTAAAACCTTCTGTAGTTACCACAAAATTGGCAAAACATTAAGAAAAAACAAAATCATGACTTAGTCTGTAATGGAGTTGTTTTGCCATAGTATGTTGAAAACAAATGTGATGGTTTCTGTTTTATAAGAGAGGCCATGGTCCAAACAATGTCAGCAAAGGAAACTGGTTTTTTAACTTTTTTTAATGAAGGCTAATAACAATCCCAATACTTCCAATACATTTACATTATCCTTTGAAAATTCGATTCATTCAGACTCCAGTCATAAAAATATGTACCCATGCTGCAAATATGCAGACGTGTCTTGTGAGTAGCTGCCATCAGAATCAGTGGTTCACTGGTAAATAATGCATCATATCACACATGCTCAAGGCCACACATTGACGTTTGGAGTCAAGACTAGTACCCTGCCCACAAGGTTCCATACAATTTGATGTACAATTAGTAAGACCAAATAAATGCAACTGTCACATTCGTAAAATAATTTTAAGATTCTTTCTCCAGGAGTTTGGCAAACCATTTCTTTCCTGAAGGAGATGCACAGAAAAGTGATTAACCACTTAAGGCAAACTAAAAAGGATGCTTTCTACAAAATGACATCTCTACTATGACCATAGGTTTTTATTATTACTAACATTGCCAAGAGAATCAATATTTACTTGATTCACTGCATATAGATCTTTGCCTGCAATTTACCTTGTGCAAAGATAGAACAATAAATAGAACACCTTTTCAGTGACAGTAAAAATGCATGAAGTTGCCCACTAAAAATTTGTAGAAAACTAGCAAATATGGTGTATTTTGAAAAAGAACATATGTAATGATTCTTGTGGGTAGTGAAGGGTGTGACACTGAAGACATAAGCTCAGCTAGCATTATGAGTAGTATATTCTATCCTCAAAATAAGTTCAGCTTCCACATCAAATACATCTGCTTGTGGAACCTTACCACATGGATTTTCCTCCAGGTGTAAGCAAAGGGAGACCAAAGATTAAAGTGTCATTTAATTTAGTAAACGTTGGGGACAGATAGTAGTGGTATTTTTGGAAGGGACATTTCTATAAAACCCACAACATTAGTAAGAGTCCAAAAATTAGGCGGTTCTCCTTCATTTACCAGTTCCCTTCATTTTTAGCTGCTGAGATACAGCAACCTTAGTATCTGTGCCTTCATCTTTGGAACTTTGGCACATGAACTATTATCCCCCAACTTTGGCACAAGAGTTGAATGAGCAAAATGGGAGTGCATAAGATGACAGACTATGATCATCTTCAGAGCACCAAGAGATCCTTTGCCACTCTCACACCTTTTGGACACAGAACAATATTCACCATCATATTTTAGACTTTAAATAATTATTTACAGAGCACATCGAAGTCCTGATAGTAAATACATTATGTAAACATTAGGCAGCATTGTTGTCCCATTTCACACTAAACTAGCATACCTCTTTCACTCATAAATCCAAAAATGCTAACCCAGAACACTTTGCTTTTTCAGTAAAAAGCCAGCACTAATCACCAAATGGACACAAATACCTTTTACCAGCAACACAGTCTCTTCCTTCTATAGCAAATTAGGGCAGAAATTCTAAGGCTTAGTTGAAAAATTCTTCAAAAGATTGAAGCTAGGACCATTGGCATATGAAAAGGAGGAGCAAAGTTGTTTCTAGGCGAGAAGGAAATAAATAAATAAAGGGTAACAGAAAAGTTACCATTCCCCTTTCCAAACTGCCTACTAGTACAATGCAAAGGCAAAATTTTATGGGATGACCCAACATAGCCAGGAAATCCAGGCATCCTGAAAGGACAAGCCTGTGAATTACTCCTTGTCCCAGTAACAAGTACCATGCAGCTGCTCGCTCACTCCCTGCCTCAGGGCAGGATGGGGAGGAGATTTGGGAAAAAGGTAAAACTCACTGGTTGAGATAATAATTCCGTAAGTAAAATAAAATATAGTAACAACATTTGTCATAAGAATGAGAGGGAGGGAGGAATAAAATCCGAAAGGGAAAAAAGGCAAGTGATGCACAACACAAGTGCTCACCACTTTCTGACCGATGCCCAGCCAGTCCCCCAGCAGCGATCGGCAGCCCCCAGCCAGCTTCGCCCAGTTCATATACTCAGCATGACGTTCTATGGTATGGAATATCCCTTTGGCTAGTTCGGGTCAGCTGTCCTGGCTGCGTCCCTTCCCGATTTCTTGTGCATCTGCTCACTGGCAGAGCATGGGAAACGTGCAGAGTCCTCGATTTAGAGTAAGCACTACTTAGCCAAAACCAGGACACTCTCATTACAGGGTCCTCACGTTGGCCAGATGCTAACAGGACTTACCGTGGAAGAGCAGAGAGCTGCACCAACGTTCCTGAGTAGGGAGGGTGTTGTAGGCACAGCAACCACAGGTTTGGTGCCCCTCTAGACTGCCAGGCACCCTAACTGCAGGGCAGTCACTGGCTGCCTGAAGCGATAGACAGCAAGAGCCCAAATCCAGGTATCCAAATGCAGAAGGGGCTCCCGCTCCAGCAAAGAAAAAGATCAGTCCCACTCTTAACTATATATGACCCAACACCTGGTTACAGTTGGAGTGTTAAGCTGGAGTTCTTTTCTATCAATCTGTCACAGAGACTGCAGTTTCTGAGCACTGCAATATCCTTGAAGGAGGCATCTTCAGCTGCGGAACAGGAGCTCTCTCCTAACTTGTTTTAACTGCAAGAGTCAAACGCAATAGGTCAAGCAGGGCTTTGACACTGTAAAGCAGAACACAGGTGAATTTTAGCGATCTAAATGCACAACCGATTTAAAAAGTGGCCCTGCTGTAGTTACAGTGTCCAGATTTTTCCCTTTTGCATGTACCCAAGGTTAGCCTGGTTTGAGATGCTGGGTTCTGAACTTCTGCTTCAGCCTGACTGGGATTGGGAACCTGGCGCTGCTGCAGAATTCCATGAAAGGGCCTGTCAGGATACTTCTTCACTTTTTCGAGCTTCACGAACTCTCCATACCTTTCTGTACTTACAAAGAAAGGATATAAATGTATTTATTTATGCATATACACTCACACATACACACACACTATCTTTAATTGAGCCTAAACAATAGTTTTACAGTTAAAACATCTTCCTGAAGCGTGAAAGGTATCAATTTAAATCACTGTTTTTCAAGTTTATGTTAAGACTTCTAATTTCTCTGACACACATATTCTGAGAAATTGTGAACTGCTAGCATCATGCATAAAGTAACCCAAACCTAAAAGAGAAAACTGCATGTTTACTTAAGTTTTACTGCTTGTAGAAATGAATTAATTTCATTCATACTTTAAGGATTAAAGAAAAAAAAATTCCTTGCATTCCCCTCCTAAGAAGTTAGCTGGACTAAGAATGAATTTGTTGCTATATGCTCTTACTCTTGAGAGCTGTTGGTTTGCTTGGCAAACATTTGAATTTAGTCCTTGGGTTTTGGTTCTGTATTCACCTAATAAATGAGTAACATCTATTCAAAGATATGATTAGTTGTAACAGACTATAATCTCATGACACATGCAAAAGCTCATCTTAATAATCTGTACAGCTAAAAATATGATCACCAAATACCACAATTAAGAAAAGTACATTTATTTGATTCTTCTTGTAGTTTGATGACAAAGTAGTATATTTCATTAACAGTAGCACAGAAAAGAACAGGTTTGAATCTATGTGAGATGGAACATAACGGAAGACGGTAAACGCATCAAGTAGCATGTGACACCTTTCACCAGATTTAGCAGCAATTACAATTTCCATAATGCACTCGACATCATGCTTCCAAAATCAATAAAGCAAACTCGTTCTTTTGAAGCTTCTGAAGCGCTCCTTACACTGGCGTACCTTTTCCATATCTAGTTGTGAAAAATGCAGAATCTACATGTATCAAGTTACCCAATGTATGTAACAAACAAACAAAAAATCCCACCCCAAAAAACAGTAAGCCTCAGTCTTCACGCTAGAACAGAGAAGAGCAGCTCTTTATCAGATATGCTTCATACAAGCTCACATTCTTCTCACGTATCTCATATATACATGGCCCACTCAGATGGAGGGCGTTTTTGCCCCAAACTATTTTTCATTTTTATATATATATATATGTAAATACATATATGAATCACTAAAAAGGTGAAAAAGGAATGAGGAAAGTGGATAGGGGTAAGAGTGTAGTTTTCTCTTAGGATTCTGGACTTCTGGGTACTGAAACATTGAGGGGCTTTCCCCTCAGGAAAAAAGAAAAAGCTTCCAATGTCAGTTAAAAATCACAACTTTCAAGAAGTGAATGTACAGCTGGTTCCCCATTGAGGTTGTGAAGTTTCCTGAAGGAAGTTTCTCCCCCCATCTGAGAAACTACAACGTGATGCTCTTACTCCTTCCATTCTCAAGTGTTTTGCAGGAAAAACTCCTTCTCAAAAGTAATACATATGCTGAAAGGGAGGAATAATTTAAATTTAGGGGTATGTGGCACCTGAGATTTACCAAGCCATGCAAATTTAAAGCTATTACAGTGGAAGACTTAAAAAAAAAGTAAATTTTCCCTTATTAAGCACAAACATTACTCAAATCTTTAATCCGCACACCATTAATGTGCATCACTCTTAGAAAGCACTCAAATCAACCTTATTTCTTGGCAATTTTGATACCCTTTTAGCCAAGTTATATAAACATCTGTAATAAGTCTCACTATAATTACTATGCAGAAACATGTATGACCGTGTAGTCATACACCGTTGTGCAATTCCATATTATATAAAAAAACCTCACTATGGTACAGTTGATGAAGTGAAGATGCAAAATACAGATGCACTGCATGACAGTTTCTTTAAATAAGGCTTAGTTCTGTCCTGAATGCATTACGGGACACACAATAAAGACATGAAAATACTAAAAGAATAGTTCTCTTACATCAGAAAACAAACCTCTTAAATTACTTGAATAAATAGCCATTAAATATCAATTTAATCTCCTTTTAGAAACGTTGTTTTAAAAGTCACTCACACTCATTTTGTTTCTAACAGATGTTCTTCTGTTCAAAGATAAATTGCAGATTAAGGCCCGAGTATATTTTCCTTTCCAACCTAACACACCTTTAAAAATATTCATACTATACTATACTTCCTTTAACAGAATAAACTTGACTGAAGTTTTCTGAGGAAGTATGTATTTGAACAGGTAAAGTGCCCATTTGAAAACAATTACATAGCTTTATATAGTTATTAAAACATGCAATTTGGAACAGTCCAGATCTTCTACTCTTTATTCATCATCTAAGTATCCAAATACTCTTTTATTTGTATATGAAATTCTTTACGAAATTTCCAGTTTTCACTCTTTAAGTAATACTCAAAGCTGCAGTCAGAATCAGAAACCTAATGTATTTGATGCAGCACTGGAGTCATGAAATGTAAAGGAAAGTTTATGCAGAATCTGCAACTAAGTAAGAAAATATTTCCCAGCTCTTAAGAAAATTAAGATACATGTTTTTGCTGCTTTAATTTTATTATTTCAAAACACCATAATGCATCAGTGTACTTAACAATGGATTTCCCCATTCTCCCTTCCCATCCCCAAAGAATAGTGGTGATGATGAAAATAATGACAGTTGCAGTGAACTTCTGTTTCAAGTCCCGGTATTCACTTATCCTTTGTCTAGGAGGAAAGTGGTTTACTTCTCGACTACACACCACAGGAGTAGTTAGGAAGTCCACCGCCACCAAGCTACCTTCATTCTGTCCCATACAGCTGAGAGAGAGTCAAATGCAGGGCGAACATCCAGGACAGTGAACTGGTAGTTCTTATCTACTGCTCCACCGTCATAGTAATCAATAACATACCGCACTTCTTTCCCACATCGGTCAACAATCCAGTCATGTCTGTCGAAGGGAAGTTCATATCTGGAAAGGCAGGTAACAGACCACACACATATTTTAACAGTTATTAGGAACCTGGGAGAGGGAGTGGAAGTCCTATTTAAGATTTATTTATCCAGGTACTGACATAAGATCCCCACTACTTCTGTCTTCTGGTAATTTTAACAGTTCTGAGACATCTTAAAATTAACTCTACGCCATGTTTTCAGACACATGCCCCTACCCTCCCACCTCACTGGAAGGCCTTCTCTCCTGCCAACATACCCCATCCATGAACGTATTCTGGCTCTTGGTGAATACTCCTTTGCTTTGCCTCCAAACCGCATCAGTGATGGTCCACAGGGACATTCCCTGTGCACGCAGTTAAAAAAGGAAACAGGTTTTAGCTTTTAAAAGTCTTATTTCAAGTGTTTTATCCACTATGGTAATTCAGTTTAGTAACAGAAAACACAAATATTAGAAAGAGCAACAGTAAAAAAATAATTACAAGTGATCTAAACCAGCTTCCAGATTTTATTTTTTTTTTTTTAAGGTTAGAAAAGTCCCCCAGTTTCTGACAGCACTTACTGCTGGTAAGGTAAAAGTAGCTTTGTTACGCTCCACATCACTTTGTAACTTCTCAACAGAGCAGTACTCAGCAAATCTAATCCATAGACTTAACAGTTTAGAGAACAGAAAACCGCAATCCGAACTACTCTGTAACAAAGGTCATGGAATTTCAGAGAAAAATTTCTACGTGCAAAATACTTAAACTAGTCTGTCTCTTCTAGGAGCACAGACTATACTGACCTAAAAAGTGAGTTTGTTTTACACCTGTCACTTTTAATCTAAGTTTACATCTCATATATTTTTCATAACATGAAGATTTCAATTAAATAACTCCCAAATAGATACGGTAAGAAGCTAATTTCTCCAAATTCACATTATACACCCCCCCCCCACCAAAACGTTCATGAGTTTTACCAATTTAACAATTATTCAGTTCTAGTTAAGCTCTTCTGGATAATCTTCTTCCATATTAATGAAAATGCAGGCTCTTACAAGACAAAAATTTTTGAGGTGTATCAGCACCAGAGTATTTCTGAAAAGTGAAGAGACATTCTACTTTCAAAGAATTACAAAAGCAAGAGCTAAACCAAAGGATTTGCTTTTCATTTCATGTGTACATACCCAGCGTGAAGAGCTTCCCACTTCAAAATCTCCTTCCAAGCTTGCTCGTTATTTTGATTGTGAATCTTAATAATGTTGGTCATGTCTTCACTTGTTATGTCATCATCTTTCCACCTCCACCTAAAAAAATAAGAATTTGAAAACGGTTTACAAGCATTACAGCATAACTACTCCACCTTCCTCAGTTTATCTGATGGGCTTTTGAATCAAGAGATTTAAGGTTTTATGCAGAGACACAAAGCAAGTATAGAAACTTCTGGCTCATCTGCTTAAGCATCTTGAGAACCACTTCATTTTCTGTGTAAAAGTGTAGTTATCAAAGTTATCATCATAGAGATCCACAAATTCTAGACAGCTAAATTAAGAGCTTAACTTGATCAGAAAGTTATCAGCGCGCAAACATCAGCACATCCATGGTATTCGTAAAAATGCTTAGGAAAAATCCCACTTGCATTCCTAAATGCACAGAACTCCTGTATTCAATACATTCTGCATACACTTAAAGTGCCTTTCATCTCTCTGACCCTGCGCTATGACATGCTTCCTTTTCAACAGACATGCCATTGAACACATTTAGGTGTTTACAGGATCAAAACTTGTGTGTTCAATATAGACTGCTTATGACATAATGTCTTAAGAAAAATACTGATGTGTAAACGAAGAAATTAATATTTTAATAGTAACCGCCTTTACAGTTGATCTGTTTGAGAATGACAAACAAACCATTACAAAAGGATGAGGAACCAGCAGCACAGAAGGTTTTTTAGGCCACAGGAAACATTTAACATTCACTTAGATCTTGCCTACACTGATTTTTTGTGAAAATTAAAAACATCTACTTGTCAAACAATTTTCACATTTTTAGCAATTCTGTAAAGTCAAGTTAGTTGTTCTCACAATCACAGAGCTTTCACTGTCAGTTTATAGGAACAGCACGAAGCCAACTGAGTTTGAAAGCTGGCAATCATGCAAAGTTTGTTTATAGCTATGCACTGACTTTTAATAAAATTTTCTGAGCTAGTGGCAGCTGTCTGACCTTCCCTACCATCTTGCTGATCACTAGAGGAGACATGGGCCTTTGAGACCAGCTCACCCTTTAAAACAAAGCTGTTGATATAAAAATTGTAATTTTAAAACCAGCTAGTTATAAACTCTTAAATAATAACGATGAATAATAACTAATTGTATTACTTCATGGATTTCAGATTCATAGACTCCATCTGATAATTCACAGTGTATTTACCCTTTTCTCAACATAGCATTCCAGAACATTTGCTCTGAAGGGTAGACCCATTTCTTGTCAGAATGTGCTCTAGGAATGGAAGATTCTTCTCTAACAGTTGACAATGGAAATGGTTGACCTGGAGATGGCTGCTGATTAGGAGGTGGCATCTAGAAAACAAGGAGAATCAACAACAAACCAGAGCGTGACTTTTTTTTTTTTACATTACAGTGTTTGAGAAAATTTAAAAGTGTAAAAAAAATTCAGTCAGCTGCTACAAAGATCAAGAAGTTCAGCCTTTATTTAAGTCCACTAAAATTATCTTTCTCTTTTGCAGCAGAACTCTTTGCACAAGTCACCTAAAGACTAAAGGAACCCTTCTGCCTAAACTTTTTAAAAGAGCAGTGCTTCTTGTAAATCAAAGTCAATCTTGGAGAGGCCTCAGTCAGAACTTACCCATACTGCTATTACACAGAACCTAAAACCCACTATTGTAGCATAAAAACCATGCGTGTAATTAACAAACAGAAATAGGCAGCAAAAGATATTTACAAACTGGAAAACCACCTTTTATCAAAAAGGTGCAGATCTGAAGGAAATGGTTAAATAAAGCGTAACTTGTTTTTATAAAAATATTTGCACATACAACGAGAAAAAGCAGTATTCAAAACAGTTATTTGCCAGAGTTCCCACCTGAGACATTTACCGCTACGTACATTTTGAGGATAGCGTTTCAGAAGAAACAAGACTTTAGAAAACATCTGAAACAAGCAAAAGTTACCATATTGCTAGGATCTATGTCATCTTTCATTTCAGATGCACCAGACTTCACCGGACACGCCACAAATTCATACGCTCTTTCTTGATGTGCAGGAACATCGTCTGTGTTCTCAGTTCTATGATCAGGAGTCTTCATGTGCATTGGACAACCTGAAATACAGGAAAAAAATAGCATCTATTTTGCCACAAAATGAAAACTCTTAAGATATGACAGGAAATGGAAAACAGTTCATTCAATACTCATGTAAATACAAACTGAATTTTGCTGCTTCTTCCAAGCTTTACAAGTTTTAACTGTTACGTTGCCTGCATTTCAGGACCCAGCACCCTGGTAAGAACTAAGTTTCCTGCATAGTCATTGAATGCTCATTCCCCACCCCATGCTGGCCCCTATACCAAACTGTTTGCACTTAACATTTCCACAGCAATGTTAATCCAACACATGTTGATTGTGTCAGTGGAAATGCTGATGTCCTCTCTCTCCAGACATTCATTTTAGCCCACCCTTCTGTTGTCCTTTTCTAGATGCATGTTCTCTAGCGACAACCACCTGCTCCCAGCTACCACCTTCACAGGGGCTCCTGCAGCTCCCTGACCCTTTGTGGATGTATGACTGGATGGGAACAGACCTGCAGGGCCCCTGTGAAACATGACAACCGGGAGTGACCCACAGGTCCTACTGCAAGCACCAAGTGCCTCTGCTGACAAAGCAGCTTGCACGCTGTTCTGGAGAACAACTGACTCCTTTCCATGAACAATTACTTGAGAGATATTTTTGCTAAAAGAAAACCTCAAGTTTTTATTTGTAGGGTCACTTTCTTTTTTTCCCCCAAATATTTTTTTGGTTTCCACATAAAGAGTTTATTTCACTTAAGTTTCAAGAATAATTACCGCTCATTTTTTCCTGGTGCATTGGACACTCCGACGGTGGAGATGCCACCTGACGGTGCTGGGGCGCACTCAGCGGTTGGCCCGCAGCAGCCGGAGCGGAGGCCGACAAACCCATGGCTTCTGCACGGCTGCCCGTTCTACACCGGTTCTAATTATAAAACCAAAAATAAATTTAAAAAACAAACAAACAAACATCCAATAATACAAAACTACGCTGGTTATTTATTAAGGTGAACGCGAGTACAGGTTAGGTTGCTACATCACAACTTAAAAAATTAAATTTAAAAAAAAAAAAAAAAAAGTCTTTGTAATAAACATCCAGCCTAAATGAGAGGCCGCGGCGGCCGCCAGGGCAAACAGCGAACGGGCCGGCGTGGGCCAGGGGGCGCCGGGCCCGGGACACCGGCACCTGCCCGCCGCCCGCCCCCTGCCCCCCGCCAGGCCCGCCGCACCGGCACCGCCGCACCGCCACACACGCCGTGACCGACCCGGCGGCCGCGGGCAAGGTCAGGCCCGCCCCCCGAGCCCAGCCGGCCGGCCCGGTGGCCTGCGCCCTCCCGCCGCGCCCGCCTCCCGCCGCCGCCCCCGCCCCGCGGCCGCCGCCCCTCACCTCAGCTCGGCCCGGCCCGGCCCGCGCCTCCGCCGCCGGCCCCCAGCACGGCCCCGCGCGCAGCACGCCGCCACGCGCCCCCTCGCGAGACCGCCGCGCCGCCCGCCCGCTCCGCGCATGCGCCCGCCGCCGGCAGGGGCGGGGACAGGGCTGCGGCGCACGAGCCCGCCGGGCGCGCGCGGGCTGGGGGCAGGGCGGCGTTGAGCGGGCCCGGCGGCGGAGGCGGCCCGCAGCGCGCTCCCGGGGCACGGCCGCAGGCACCTCAGGAGCCCGCGCGGCGGGAAGAGGCCGCGGGGCCGCGCGCACGCAGGTGGCTCCGAGCCGGCGGGGCGCGGTGGCGGCCCCCGTGCGGCTGGGTCACCGCTTGGCCTCACGTTGTGTCGTTGGCGACCCATCATCCCTCACACCTGCAAAATGGTTCTGTGAAGCATATTAGAAACAGTGCACGCGCCAGCAGCGCACGGAGAAGGTGCACCCCTTCGCGTCTTTAAGCCTACAGAGATACCGTGGGTCCTTAAGGTGATTTTTAAACATCAACTCGTCAAGCCAAGTACCACAGCGCTGCAGGCCGCACTGAGAACGTTGCGTCGCCGCAGAGCCAGGAGACGCAGCTAGCTGTACGTGTGCAGTACTGCGCTAACGCTGCAGCACAGTGGTGCACAACGTGGAGCTCGTTTCGCACCAGAGCAACTCCTGCTCCTGCCCCGTCCCTTTCTGAGCAACAGATGTAAGAGGGAGCACTAATCCTGCACGACTACTTCAATGCTCATCCCACAACCTGGAGTCTCAATAGGCTGTCAAGCACAAAAAGCAGGGTGGGGAGACACAAAACAAACATTCTTTATAAATGTGTAACAATCAGAACTGATCAAAAAACATATTTTTTTTGAAACATCCTATTTCACTGGGGCAATTAGAAATAAAGTAGGGAGGCATTTAAGCTTCAAGTGGCCCGGTTATTACATGAATTTGGGTTTTTTTCATCCCCAGTTAAAAGTCTGGAAGAGGAGCCTCCTGTGCTCTCTGTTTGTATTTTGGTGTAAAGAAAGAAATGAGTGATTATCACCCATTTCTCTTGAAAAAGATCAGGAAGATGAATAAAGACAAATTCTAAATCACACTAAGGCAGTTCTAACAAGTGCTACTTCAAATTACATAGCTACCTGAATTAATAAACTTCTTTTATACATTCCTCTCAAGAATACTTCAAAAAACATGTTCACATACCATCTTTCAAAATTGGGTATTTCTTATTAACAAGGACATGGCCATTTGGTGCGAACATGGAATTAAAAAAAATACAATGCAATATAAAATACCCATCCTTTCACTCATTTCTGCCCTTTTTATAATCTTCATTATGCAGAAGGAAATTGTTTGCATGCAGGAATTATTAGCACAGCATACAGAGAACTTGAGTTAGGAAAGTGGCACCACGTGAGTAACTGAGTATCATACACCTTAGAGAACAACACTATTGCCTCCATCGTTGCCCAAGTGTCAGGCGTATTTGGCTTTGCTGAAAACTCTTAAGACTCTTCGCAGTAACAGCTGTGTAAAAGCAGCACTAAACAAGATAAACCATTTCAGTTTTCACTTGCTGCACTTGACAACACAGTTTAATAAAAAGAGCCTCCTGCAGACCAACTGACACCTCTGCTTCCAAATATTTCAAGACAGTGGCAGAACGACTCTTAAGGTAAAAACGCATTTTTCTCTCTCTGATGTTCTCAAACACGGAATTGGTTCTACACCCTCCTCTCAAAGGACATGATGTTGTTGATGTCAATATGCTGCCCCCCTGCTTCCCACCATCACACTCCACCAGAAGCAACAACTGCACTACTTATTGTCATTGTATAGACAATAGTTTTCACCCTTTATAAGACAAGTCAAGTAGCAAATACTTTCTCCTCAAGGTAAAGCATTACAAAGAACACGAAGATCACAATGAAGCACACAATCTACCTTTAAGTGTGCTGCACTGTGAAGTCCAGAAAAGCAAAGCAAAATAAGAAGATACAACAGTAGTCCACCATCTAAAAAGTGACAGATACGCACTGTGAAGACTAAATAAAAAATAAGTTTTAAAACCCTAATGCAGAATTATCACACCAATAAAAGTACAGAAAACATTTTTCAGCAAGAAGAGAGTAATAAAATTAAATTTGGGAGAAAACGAAGAGCAACTTTGCACCAGAACGTGACAAAGAAGTGGCTATACAAAATACTTTCTATATCCTACATCTTGGGGCGAGGCATGTTTCCCACACTTTAAGCAAGATTTGTTGGATTTGTCAGGTTAAGAATGGCTCACTGAAAGGCAGCCCTTGTTCCCAGCCATGCTTAGCCCTTCCTTTCCACCATTCAGTGCTGCAAGCTGCCCCGTGCCAATCGAAAGTCTCCCACCAAGCCCCCATTGTCCTTCCTCAAGCGGCTGGAAATCTGACCTATATAGCATCTGACCCCAAATAACGTTGCCAGACATTCTGTCACTTCCAAAGAGACCGACTAGTTAATAAGTAGTTTTCTACACTAACAGTGTAAAATTAGTATCCTAAGAATATAATTTACAAGTGGAACTAAATACCCCTTAAAAGACGAGATGATAAAAGTAAAACCCACTGGAATGCTTTGCGTTTTCTTCTAGTAATTTAACCATTGCATGATATAAAAGAAAACTCAAAGAACCACAAGCAGTTCCTGTGCTTGGAAACCAGTGGTTAAGAAACTGCAGCAACTTCCTCTAAGGATGCTCGCTCCCTACGCATATATTCACTGCACATACAGAATCTAGGAATTGCCATATTAAGAAACTTAATTGCCCACCTTAGCATTCAGAAAGGGACCGTGTAGTGCATCACATCTGGAATACGCTGGCAGCATGTGCTGGGCCTGGCCGAGCCCCCAGCAGCCCTGCAGTGCTGCGCTCGCACCGGTGCCCGCTGGCGGTGACAGCCCACTGGGGTTCTGCTGCTGAGCGGGGCTCCCGCAGCACCACGGCTTCTCCAACCACCCACCCCAGGCTGGGGGGGGCAGGTCTTGGCAGGGGACGCAGCCAGGACAGCTGACCCAAAGTGACCAAAGGGATACTCTGTACCGTATGACATCTGCTCAGATATAAAAGCGAAGAGCAAGGAGGAGGAAGGCAGGGCATTCGTTATTTACGGCATTTGTCTTCCAGAGCAACCGCTACGCGTACTGAAGCCTGCTTCCCGGGAAGTGGCCAAACATCACCTGATCATGGGAAGCAGAGAGTAACATCTTTTGTTTTCCTTTGCTTCCATGTGTGCAACATTTGTTGTTGCTTCACTAAACTGCCTTTATCTTAACTTACAAGGTTTTTTCGTCTTTTCTCACCGCACCATTCTGCTGAGGAGGGGAGTGACAGAGCGGCTTGGTGGGCACCTGCCATCCAGCCAAGGTCAACCAACCACGTAAGAGTAGCTCTTTATCCCTAGAGCCTTCAGACAACTGTCCAGCTTATGTCCTGAAACATGTGACATTACAACACAGTGCAACATAATCATACCATCCAATGCAAGCTTTTTCTCTATACACAACAAAACTCAGTGTAAGTTACATTCCTGGCCCCAGTGATGTCCTACATAGAATTTCAGGCTTTAGAAGTCCAGCCACCTGAACAACAGTGTGGCTCAGAACCCATACTCCCTCCTCTTCTTTTTCTTTTTTAAAAAAAAGATGTGGCACAGAACTTCAAGATACCATATAAGCCAGCTGTTTCTGAACTGAACCCAAAGAAAACTGTTCCTTCATGATGCATTCATTATGGGTGCATAAGCTAATACCATATTAAGAAAGAAAAAATTCACAAAGTAAGAAACTGTGTTCCTTTTCTTTATTATGAAGTACCGATACCTTGCATACAACATGCAATTTATTGCTTATTGACATTATTGCATATATCAAAGGGGAAAAAAAAAATCAGCCAGTATCATTTTATGCAAGCTCCTAAACTGTTCAAACAAAATACAGAAATGCTTCACAATACCACTGAAATGCAAACAAATAACTCAGAATTTATAATAAAAAGTAAGTTTAAACTTATAATACTTAATCATTTGCTTTACCATAACCGATTACTTTTATCACTGATCTGCAGAATTGTTATATTGCATTTTTAAGTTTTTGTGCCGTGATAAGGATTGCTACTACAATCAGGCCACATTATAATTTGAACTTAATAATGTGATCCTGACATTTTGTGACAGCATTAGTATTTACTGCAAACCAGATTGTCAACATGTACCAGAAATCAGTCTAGCAGAATTTACAGTTTTCAGCCTTGCTCTGCACATAAGTTAGATACATTTATAAAGTTTCTTCTTAGACAGAAGATTATATAAACATTTTTGAATTACAGGCTCCGTTACTTATGCCTAACTTGTAACTCATTTGTTCCCAAGAGATTTTGTGGTTTGGTTTTATATCAAGTTAGCTGTGCTTACGTGTTAAATTATTCTACATATATATAGATACCTGTCAATATTAAAGAAAACACTGTTTGGTATATGCATGCTAGAACCAAATCCAGGATATTTGGATGTGTGCATATGAAGTGTGCAAATTACATAGCCGAGCTCATGATTAGCCCTTTTCCTCCTTTTCCCCCATCGTGGGTTATTTTGTGAAACTTGAACAGGGTTACAATAAACAAAATATCCAAAATATCCTGCATTCAAAATGTTATGTATTACAGCTTAGTATTAATATTTAAATGTTGCTTTCAAACGTAGCAGATTTTTAAATACCAAAATCTAAAAACTTACATGCAACATCTTCCACTTGGGTGCAGATTCTTATATACTTAAATATTTATAGGCTCATAAAAGCATGTCCTGTCCACAAGACAAGTACAATGTTTGACATCCCACGCATAGATTAAAAATAAAGATACACTACAGTATATTTTACTTGCTTTTGTATTTTCAATTTCAGTAAGTGGGAAGTTATAAATAGCACACTGAATCATTATATGGTTGATACCAAGTCATGCTGAACTCTTCATAATTCACTCTTTTAAAGACGTTTCCTTTACCTTACAACTAGATTTAAAAAAATTTATGTACGTGGTTATAATCAGATGCCCTCTCAAGTGCAGGACATCACACAATGAAACTGATCTCGGAAGAAATTTTGCCAAAATATTTCTTATACCAAACAATACAATTTATTCTTCATAGCTACCTTCTATTCTTTACTGAGCTATAAAGTGCTTGGTTATTATAAATAGAGCAAGAATGTCAAAGGAGGTAGCTAGTAGAGATTTATAACACGTAAGAAACCTTATCAAGTGTTAGTCACCTAAAAGTATGATCTGATGCTTAATTCCAGATCTCTAAACATCCCAAGATCCCACATATCTTTCACCTTCTCTACCCTAAAAAAAGAACTTGAAAGTTGTGTTCAGGAAATCCTCAGACCTTGGCCTGCCCAACAAAGAGATTTTACCTGGGTTTGGATGAATGTTAAAGTTCATGAATACTGATCATCATTTCCATTTGACTGCTGTCAGGATCTCAGCAATGAAGTACTGTTCTTTTTCCAGCTGTCAGATATATTCCACAGACAGAGAAACCCCACCAGGAACAAATCCTTCCCTGTAGCCAGATAATGAGGTTGTACAGTAGGCTATTAAAAATATGCAAGAAGGTTGTCCATACATTTCAAAGTCATAGAATGTTTTGGGTTGGAAGGGACCTTAAAGATTGTCTAGTTCCAGCCCCCCTGCCACAGACAGGGACACCTTCCACTAGACCAGGTTGCTCAAAGCCCATCCAGCCTGGCCTGGAACACTTCCAGGCAGTTTTTAGTCTGAAAATTCTAGTCCCTTTCTATTTGCTTTATTGACAGCCAACACTGCACCAGATCCTAAGCTGGAGTAATTATCAAGCAGCCCTTTATTTTCCTCTGAATGGTTCAGCAGAAGCATCACAAAACAATTTTACAAATTTCTCTATTTATGGAAAGCTTGTATGTCCGTGTACTTAAAACACACAAGTCCAAGAGAAAAAGTCCTCTTCATACAGCAAACAACAACTGATAACCCATTTTATACAGTTTGAAAATTGTAAATAGATTAGTTTTCCACTGTGAACAGATATAGAAATACCTAAACCTTTCTGCTATGTATCGGTCTGCTGTTGTCTCAACCAGAGCAGTAGGAAGACATCTGAATCTTTGTTCTTATGTTCTCAAAGTCTCCTCCACCTCTCCTCCACCTGATTGAATGCATTTGCTCATCTGTGTAAGCTTTACTCATAGGTTAACATTAGTTCTGCAGTATGAGTAATCTTCTCCTGTAATTTTCTAAGTAAAGATGGAAGTAATTCTCTTCCAGACACTGATTAATTTAAGAAATTTTAATACAAAATTTGGCATTGTTAAGAACTGGTATATAAAATCAGCTCTGCTCATTTTCCTGTGCATAGGATATTTTTCATTATTCAATAGATTCTGTTTTTTAAGCAATTAAGTTATTAAATTGAGCTCACTGAAGAGAGCATGTATTTATAGAGGTAGAGTAGGCTTCAGAGATGTCATTCTTACCACTGAAGAATGCACACAGATAACCCATAAAGCATCTCTGTAGTGTAAGGCGCTCTCGACTTCACTGAAATCCACCGATACACTCACTGAGAAAATGAGTATTTGAAATACATTTCTTCTCTGCAAGTACCGTATCCACAAATCAATTGTAAAAGCAAAACCTGACATGCCATTCCCCTGTAGTAGTTCTGAAAGTGGTATTTACTCATCTTTTGATGAAGAAGTTAAGCCATAAAAAAAAGGAAACTTGCATTCCTACATACAGCCTTATCAATACAGACTCTCCCATGATCATCGTGCTAATTTTATGTCACCTGGTACTGAAGCATGTAAAAGAAAAGAAAACTAAGATATCTGAGCAATTTTAACAGGATTAACTCCTTCCAATTGATATGTCCATGCCAAAGACACCTGGTGACACACCAAGAGTCTGCTTTTACACTAGACAATGCATCTGTTAAAAATAGAAGCTTTAAGCCACTAATAAGAGAATATTACATTCTACAGGTAGCATTTATTACGATGCTACTTATCATGCATTTACTTTTTTGCATAAAAAAGCAAAGACACAAGCTTGCAACATTAAATTTCATCAATGTTTCACCACAGTTTTAAAATAATAAAGTGCAATTGAAGAACAGGTGCTGCAGTTATCTAATTTGCTGTATTATAAGCCTTTAATGCCAGGTAAGAAGTGCCCTACACTAATGTATTCAGTACATTACAACTTTGCAGCCTGTTTACTACACTTCTTGCTGAATACACAAGTGTTAATGATTTTATTTTTTTTTTTCATCAGGAAATTGTCTTCTGACACATAGTAAATACGTAACATAACTGCAATATATTAAAAAAAACAAATTAGAAAATTTAAACCTAATGCATTGCAAAACATTGTTTTAATTACACCAATTTTGTATAGCACTCCAAAATCTTACACATTTTAAAATAATCGTCACACTGCCCTTTCATTCTGGATTGTTGCCTTGTTCCCTGAAGTGTATAGTGCAGGGTTTTGGGTAGGTTTTTTTTTTGTTGTTGTTTTTAATGTAGTTTTAACATAATTTTATTATATCTTGACCTACTTCCCCCCCCCCATCACATACAAGTCTATGTGGAAGTGAAAGAAATGGACCATTTTAATTAATGTTCTCCATTGAAAATAAAAAAGATTTTAAATCCTGAAGTTAAAGATTAATGCTAAGAAGGGATGAAATTCAAAAAATTTTGTGAGTTATCCCTTTAAGAGTTGCTCCCAATCAACTTCTTTCCTCCTACTTCCTGAACAACAAAAGCAGACTTCTACTTTCAAACATATTCTCCCAAGTGTTTGAATTTACTCGATTTAAAATTAATTTTGGAAATGAACGAGCTATTACAAAATGGTTCCCTGATCTAGTGACTTCGAAAGCAGAGGAAAAAGCATTTAATGTACACCTTTAAGTCATAGAGGTGACAGAACACAGAAGCTTCATACGTAGCATAGCTTTTGCATTAGATACACTGAAATCACTATTTTAAAAGATACCACATTCTGCAAATTAGTGTAAAAGGGAGACTCTTTCTTTCAGCAAAGCAGGTCACAGGATCAGCTCTCGGGCTATGGATTTACTGGTACCCAATAAGGTACCGCGCTCGCTCACATCACACCGCTGAGCAGATTGCCAGCTTTCCCAAGGCATAAACAGATCTTTTGTCTGTAGGCTTGCGAGGTATTAGTAAGCACAGAACCCAAAAAACACAAGTATTAACAATCCTTGATCTCCCTTAACAAGGCAGGATTGGGAAACGGTTTTGGAAAAAAGCCTGCCCAGCTAAACAGTAGAACTAGGCTTATAAAAGTGCATATCACACTAGCCCAAACAATGCTCCCTGGCATCATTTTAATTGGGGAACTACACTCATCACAGCTGCCCTGGTTATAAGGCATTTCTGCCTGAGCAGTCCTCTTGGGGTCTTACAGACACCAGAGTCCAGGAAAACAGGAACGCTCTATCCCTCACCTGAGAGCACAGTACTGGGATGCTCGCACCTCCAACCACAGCGGGGAGAGCTCATGTCACCCCGTGTCCCGGTTTCAGCAGCTACATGGGGCTTAGTCACCGGCCAGGGTTAAACCACGACACCCAGCTTTGTTAGAGGAAACAGGGCAAGAGCAAAACTAATCAGCCTACGCAGGGTAAATATTTTACCTTTCCGTTAAAAAATAAATCGCTTAAACAGCCTGCTACAATCATTGGGATGCGCACTAAAGTACTGAGCCAAAATGGACACTTTCAGCACACCTTACCAGAAGGTATAACAGATAAGAAGTAACATTAAAAAAACACCAAACAAACCACACAAACCCCCCAAACCACCAAAACAACAAAACCCACACCAAGAAAAAGAACAGAAATTAATCAGTCCCAATTCAGATGTGGTTTAAAGTAAGCAAAACAAAACCAAACTACATGCAAATGCCGCCTTCAAAATCATTCAGAAATAAAAAACAGGATTTCCTCAAATTGTATTATAAATTAGACTCAAGACTACTCCTAGGTGGTAAGATCACTTCCTGATAACCTCCAAAGCTTGAAGTTTGCAGAAGAAGGAACAGAGTACCTACTGACAAATAACATGGTTTAAAAAAAATAAAACATGTCGTCTACAAAGTGAACTGTCATTATTCTATGGAATTACCGTACAGCTTTACAGAAGTTTGGCACAGTTAATTAGAGAATGTTTTCAGTCAAAAACTCAGATTTCTGATGCGATTAACAAGGAAAGTGTGACAAAAAAAAAAAATGAACACTTCACATCAAATGGGTCACTTCTGTCACAAAAGAAAAAAATATTACCAAACATTACATATCACATATACAGAAGAATTATCTCCTTACAATTCAACTTCATATCCAAATAGCCAATGGTTAAAAATACTCCGAGGAGAGCTGCAGCACTTCTCAAAGGTAGTAGCAGCAAAAGAAAAAGCACTCCAGTAAGAATTATGCGGTTTCCACACATCATTTACCATATTAACTTATGCAAAAATTTCCATGGGCAACATAGATGTACTATTGCATGTAACCTAACACAGCAAAAGTGAATCCTTCCCATCAAAATCAGAGAATCTTCACAATTTTTAAAATATTCTGTAGTCTTATAATACAGCATTTTAGATAAAATTATTTCATAAATCTCCCCAATTGGTTTGCATTCACGTAAGGCAGAACAAAAAGCAGTAAAAGACTTCACAGAATCAAAGCTACAATTTTAGCTTTTCTTGCAAAAAATTAAAAAGTTGTCAAGAATGAAATCTTGATTGTTATTCCTAGAAGAAAACATAGAAACGTGCCAGGAAAATTGCACTGTATCAGGAGTTTGGGGATTTTTTTTTGTTTTCTAAAAAAAAGAGAGATGTCAGTATTCACGGGATTTACAAAAGACATTAATCTGAGAAACCTGAGTGAAACACTTTGAACACACTGGTGGACAAGCAAGTAACCAGTCTGCTCTTTTCTAATTTCAGTAGCTTGTAACTCTTTAGAACAGACACGTGGAACTCATTTGTGTGAGCTTTTGCTTTTACTCCTCACTGGACAGGATCCGTAAAGCATGGCCCTGTGTGTGCAGGCAGTGTGGCTAGGGAAAGAGTAAGGTCAGTACAGAGGTAATACCTTGTTTCCTTAAAAGGAGCATTCCATGGCAGAAATGTGCACTGTTTCAGTGAACCCAAACTATTTTCATAGCAGAAACTTCATTTTATGCATATGATTTCTAGTCATATTTTCCATTTCTATGCGTTTTGGCTTCCTCCTGTCCAATAAGACAAATGACTTTGTAGCATCCTTTTGCAATTTTGACCATCCACATCACGTTCATAACATCCAAGACAACACTTGAGATAATCCAGGCGCTCTGGGCTGCAAATCCTAATCTCTGGAAAGCCTCTGTTCCAAATGAAGAAAGTACATGGCTGTAATATATAGGCATGACGGCAATCCTCACCACGAAGAACACAACTGTCATCAGCACACCATTGACGATGTTGGCCTTTGAAGATTTGGGATATCCCAGTACTTCAAAAAACCACCTGCAAAAGAATTGTTCACAGATACCAGGCAGACTTGAAGCCGTGTCATTAAAAAAGGATTTTATGTCATGGTTTTTCTAATTAATGATTTACTTTATTAATTGCTTCTACCCTTATCATTTCTAAATAACTGCACTGTGTCTTGGCTTAGTTACAAATTCCTCTGCTTGGCTGCATTTTATTTTCCCCGCTTAAGCAGTGTGTGATATCCAGTACATTGCAGAACAATGCGTAGAAAATCTTGCTTTGAATTGTAAACCAATTGACAGCCAGTGTGTATTTCAGTGACTATTGTATAACACACTATAACTCAAAATCTCTTTTAAAATTACAAATACAGACTTATTACTTGTTACTACATTTTGCACCAATAGGCAACTAAAATTCTATTTGTTTCCCTGAAAGCAATTCTAGCATGGCATTTGGATATGGTAATCTAGATGCAGCTTTAATTTCCAGTTTCTCAGATTCAGGATTTTCTCACTGCTTCTGTTCAGCCCAAAACCAGAACTTCAGAACCAGACATTGTAAACGGCACTGGATCATGTCACAGCTAGGTATGTTACTTAATGAAAAAGATAAATCTAACTCCCCAGCCTTTCCTACTACTGGGTCATAAGTGATCTTTAAAAAAAAAAATAAATAATAATCTTGCATATTAATTCCCTAATAGACAGGAATAACATCTATTGCCTAGAATACAGATCCTACAGCTTGAATTCCTAGGAAAAGGGACAAACTCCTCCAATTCTTTAACATTTACACTTAAACCAGAATAAAAGCAAGGAAAATTTGTGCAACAGTGGCAGGTTAAAGACAGGACCAGAGGAAAACTACTAAAATTACTGTATTCATGATGGGGGATGGGGAGGGGAAGTGGAATAATCAGTTTCATTCCAAGAAGATATGGGGGTAAAACTATTTAACAAAATAACAGTTTTAAAACTGGTTTTAAAAGTATTTTTAATTACCTACAGATTACAACTTAGGTAATTATAGATATACTAAAAAGATTTGCCAGACATCCAGCTCTAACAGAAAAAGTCCAGGAATTCATTAAACATGCAACTAAGGCAATTAAAATCCTGGCTCTCAAGGTAGCAGTTCAGCCTGGAAGCAGGATACCTCACCACAGAAACACTTACTGGGATGATAAAAAGAGAGACCTGGTATATTTGGTCAGACTAACAGAGTCTACAAATTCATTGACATATATGATGCAGATTCCAAAAGCAGTATCAAAAAAGGTTGTAAGATATGTTGTGATGTGCCAGTATAGGCAACTGGACACCTGCTTAGCAACTTCCCTCTCCCAGCAAATTAAAAAAATAACAGTCAGCACATCACAGTTATCATTACAATTTTACCCACCACAGTTCATAATTGATTACAGAAATGCTGATACCAACATTAAAAGATCTAAATGCTTGGCATGGAGACAACCTCCAATTAGACACCCCTAACAACACAGACAGGAAATACAGACAATTCTGAGATTAGAATATCTTCTTATATTTTAATAATAGCTCTTTTGGCAATACTAAGAATGCAAACAAGAGACATAATGTAAGTCATTATCATTATCCACTACTTACTGTCTTCAGGGTCTGGTTCTCTTCAAATTTAATGGGGAAAAAAAAAAAACACCCCAAACCCCCAAAAAAACGCAAACATTCATGCACTAATGAGATGACATCCCTTAGTGCGAGGGACCTTATCTCCTACAGTGACTTCCATTTCTCTGAGAAAGCAGTAAATGTTGGTATTCAACGACACATGATCTCACCACAGGCATTTTAAAAGTATAACATATATTACTTCTAATAGCCAGATGTACCATGATACTTCCAAACACCAGCCCAAAAGGTAAGCATCAGTATAGGTACCACTTAAACCCAGGATGAAATCCTATCTTGGTAGATGTCAGCTGGGAGAACAGCCATCCACCAGGACATGAATTTCAATATAGAAACCTAAAATATAATGCCACCTTTTCCATTTTCTTACTCTCCTCTTCCTTGTATTACTAAAATAAGTTTAAAGTGTTAATTTTCTCCTCAGTTTCTCTGTGCACATGAAGTATGGACTGCATTAGACTATAACCTCCTACTCAACTGTGCGTGGGCAAATGAAAGCAACCTCTGAGGAGCTCCATTATCCCACCCTACCCTCCTGTAAGTTGCACTTACCAAGCTAATGATCTAAAGGGATTTCAGCACAATCTTTTTTATTCTTAGAGATCTGAGGAATGGTCAAGTCTCATAAAATATTTCAGAGTTTACAGTCATAATGTAGTAACAGGTAATACTCAGTACCCTATTTGCAGGAGGATTACAGTTCCTATTTGCCTTACAAACCTTATCATTTCTTTACCAGGCACCTGGAAAAGAAAACAGATGCCACACATGTACGCTCAGTAAAGTAAAAATACACCCCAAAAAGTACACTTAAGGAACAGGCAGCTGATATGCTGAAAGATCTGACCCTACATTGCAAAAAAACAGAGGAAGAGGAGAGAACCGTAGCACTGCTTATACCAAAGCCCCTCTTCTGAGGTGAAGTCTTCCTGGGGCAAATCCCTGTCCCCAGCTGGGTTATGGTGGCTACAGAGTAAGGAGAGAAGCCACCCTCCCCAGAGCACCGGGAAACTCCACTGACTGCTTTCCCCTACCTGCTGTACATGGCGTTACCACGGTCCGTTTCTGATACTCACAGCACCAGTTCTAGTAGCAACACTAGAACCAGAAGCCGTATCAGGCTTTGACTCCCACTGAGGTCTGCAAAAGAGCCTTCTGCCACTTTCTTCTCTGATCACAAGTGTGAAGATTAACCATTCCATTTAGATGCTTTACTGTTTTTCCAATTTAAGGGATTAAAATAATCTACAGAACTATTTTTAAAGTAAATAAAGAATAAACATTTATAATGTTCTATGTATTCATATGCCTATATTAATATTGATCTATAAACGTGCAGTATTGCAAAATAAACTTCAAACGATCTAGGGCAATGCAATTCCATTCTTGTACTCGGATGACAATGCTATCTTGCTTCTTTTCCTAGCCCATAATACTAAAAGAAAAACCCCTGTTGAAAATTATGGCTTTATTATAATAATTAAACAAACATACAGAGGTTAAACACCAATATTATTATTTGTGAAGTGTGTGTTCAGTAGTTTCATAAAAATCTGGCATTTCATATGAAAGCAGGTCTACTCTAAAAAGGAACTTGGGTATGAATACATTAGTTATACTGTTGCAACTATAGCAGAAAAAACTTCATAGCAAAAACCGTATCTGCATAGCAATCCTTAGTTCAATATATATATATAAATTCCCTTTCAGCAGACATTCAACAAAAAAGAAATCCTTCTTAAGTGACAGAAATAATAATACAGATTCAAATTTAAAGTAACTACACAAAAACTCCCTAACCACTTACCGCTGATTGACAAAAGGAGTGGAAAACTCTGCAAGCAGACGGAAGTTTCCAAAATAAGCCAACAGACCTTTGCTCTGGTTAGCAAAACAAAATAGAGATACAAAAATCAACAATGTAGATGTGAAATCTTGATTAAAATCTTCAAGTATACACAGAATGATACATCTCAACCTCCTTATTAAAACTCATAGTGAGTTTGTCAGCTGTGGCCAATTTCCTTACAATTTCAAAATGAAGTTTACTACAAAAGCTGCGGTTGTCCTTCAGGTATCTTGAATCAGTAGTTCCTTACTTTACCTTTTGGATTTCTCAGTGTCTAAACAAACTGAACAGAAACACTGTAAGCTAAAGAAAAGTGTCTCTGCATTATTTTAGGAACATAATTTGCCAAAGTGAAGATGAACCCCAGCTCTTAATTGGCAGCAGAAAGATCACACAGAGCCCTTCTCTCCTCCACATGACAGGCAAAGGCCTTTCCACCAGCTCTGCAGCAGTCCCTGCCGTGCCCTGGCCGTCAGAAGAAGACCACATCTTCTCCTTGCTAGCATCCAGGTAATGGTGTGGTACATTTACACTGATACGCGTAAACTGAGCCCTTTCCTCCAAGTGACAAAGTACAGCATATTCTCTGCTTTATCGTTTGGTTGTGCTGGCAATAGTATCCCGTTACACAATGGTTGGATAAGCAGCAGTTTGCAGATATAGAAAGATTTTTTGAAAAATTTTGGTAGGTCTCCTGAAAAAACCCATAGAGTGTGTGTCACGATTCCTAGTTCCCCCCCTGAGCATGCTAATGCCCACTACTTCAGGCATTTCATGTCATTTCACACTGAAATACCAAATAGAATTTGGTATACCAAATACCAAACAGAAAATTTGTGTTCTTAATCAAATTCTCTCCTATCTTCAAAAGCAATTTTTGAAATAAGATACTTAGGAATAACGTTCTCTGAAGATAAGAGAATGACAGTAACACAGAGACATATCCAAATAATAACTGCTTTTAAAAAGTTCACACTAACACTACGCTTTCTATCTACTCCAGAAAAAAACTAATGGATTTTCTGCATCAGGGATTAGCCTTGGCAGTGGTATTTTCATTTCTCTAGTATTCAGCTCTAATTCACTTTCATTCGTGATAATATTAGTAGATCTAATTATCTTCAACCCGAAACAGAGCATTTACTTATCCGTGTACTTCATCCTCTTTAAAACATTACATGGGAAATCTGACAGTAATCTGGCATCTCGACACTTTTAATATTGTAATCCTGGGATTCACACAGTAGGCAGGGAAAGAAATGTGGTAAATGAACTAAATTCTATTTTATAAAATGTATTTATTTATTGAATGAGCTTTTCAGAAGAAATTCAGAAGCATTACTCTGGAGGTCAATGGGATTTGTACCAAGTCACATGGGCATCTCCGAGAAATTCCAGCAGCAGCAAAGAGTAACCAAGTCTTTATCCTCAACAGTATCCTTCTCTTCCTCTTTTTCCTTTAATGTACATATGACACAGATATTTGTGGATATATACAGTTAATCATCCGTTGCTTCCCCACAAAGTAACCTTAAACAAGAAGCCTCAGAGGATCAGTTTGTATGACCACAGATTTGGGGGGGCGGTAGGGTGTGTGTGTGTGTAAATCCCAGGAAAAAACACACCCAGCTGTTTGTAGTACATTCACCAGAGCTAGGGATCACTGACCTATGGCCTCTGCAAATAAGAGCAGAACATAACCACTTGAAACCATTTCTTTCTAACTTTCTAACTAACTAGTCACACTTGTGATTTTATTTGAAACCCTTTTCTATAACCATGTGAAAAGCTCCTCTATCAAAGTCTCTCTACAGCAAAAACTGAGAAGAGTTTTAATTTCAGCACTTTGGTAAGTTACACATTTTTTGTTGAAGGACTGTAACATTGAAAAGGCATGCACTTACCGCAAATGACTGATAAAACCATTTAGAAAATAATGATGATTCAAAATATGAATATGCCTTTCACAAAACTAATACACCAACCAGTGAAAAAAAATTTTAAACACTAAGCAAATGAGATCTCTAAAAGCATTGTCTTCAACGTCATCTGCTTGTTATGTTACTGGAAAATAGAGCACTCACCAGTACAAAATAGTAAGCATACAGAGCTGCCAAGTGATGTATTACAAAAAACTTGTCACCAATTGCCTTCCAGTAGTAAATAATAAGCAACAAATCTACAAGAGAAAAGAAATAATGATAAAGAACAATTTATTACACTACCACTGACCTCAGAATAGCGTTTCTCTAAGTTTTAGAGGTATAAATGCCAACATACGGCATCAGTAGAAACTCTCTGAATTATCTGTGAACAGAAAAACTTCATCCTAAAGACTTTACTAGTCCAAGCATTAAGAAACAGTATTCTTCCAAAAGTTGCCATAAATTATTACTTTCCACATAAATGGAAGTACAGAGGTGACAGCTTTAGCTGACATATTTTGGAAGGAAAAAGTGGATCCCAGATCTTATAGCATAACTTCACACTTATGAACCCAAATATTTGGAACAAGTGACCAAAAAAAATAAGGGGGTGGGGGGGGGGTGGGGGGGGGGGAGGAAAGGAGGAGGAGTGGGCTACGAGCGGCATAGCCAATATAAAAATACATGCAATAAATGCAGGGATCTATTATGGGGAACTTCTGAATCAAGAACTAGTTATATTAGCAAATGGAACCATTTACCAAAAATATTTTGTAATGGGCACTTGGAATGAGTAGCATGTTTACTTAAGTTAATCAGAGTTTTCCAATTACCACAAAAGTGATATAGTGGACCTGAGTTACTGTTACCAGGAAAGCTTTGACACAAAAGTTCCTTCTTCTCCCATGATGGTCTGAGATTTCAGAAGATTTTCTTTTCTTTAGTGGAACAAGCAATTTCTGCCCCTACTTTCTCCAAATGAGTACTTTGGACTGGAATATTAGTGACCAAGGTTCCAAATCAAAGATTCTTCCCTGTGCCTTTTGTATCTCCAGTGATTACCTTGATGTCTCTTATATTAGCTAACCTCAGGCAAGACTCCATCATCTGACTTAGCCATGCCACTTCCTATCAATAATTAAAACATTAACTATATAAAGAAGCGAGAGAGAATGAGTGCCCAGGTTCAGGTCTCTGTTCAAAGGCATTCATTAATTCATAATGAAAGTCTACTGCATAATTATTCAAAAATAGATACCAATGAATTTAAAGATGGGAGCTGAAGTTCTTACAAAAAAACAGACTTAAACTATCCCACAGTTTAACTGAGTGTGCTGATCACCCCATTATCAGTTCCACTAGGGTGAGAAATGTAGTCTGAGATACAATCAAGTCCACAGCCCAATCTCTGACCAGAGACTCCATCCTAACATGAGAAGTTTTCCCTGAAAATAGTCCAAGTCACAACAGGTTTTTGCTTTGGTAAGTCAGTATTATCCATACACACCACAAAAGAAAACTCCAAAGCATTTTGTAGCAAAATTCGCATGCCAGTTTTAGTTGACAGTAAATGAGGAACACAAAACATATATAGGGGTAAACGCCATACCAACAAAATAACTAAATTTTCCATGTTTACACATGACTAAATTTTGGCTTAAAGTGAGACTGAAAGGTGGACAGGCAGGATCCTATGGCATCATTCGCTCAGCTTGTATTGAGGGTTACTAAAATGCTTGTGCCAGCATTCTGAGGTCACAGAAGAAACATGATAAAAGAGCTACAAGTTGTAGACACTCTGAAGGGAGTGAAGGGCACTGCTTTAACACCTTCTCAGCTGGCTGAAAAACAAGACTGAGCTGGAGTTGGTGGTTGTGTATCAAACCATCATAAAGCCACACGGTGGCATTTCCTCAGTGCTTGGGGAGATATCATTCCATCTTCCACATTCACTGGCAAGATCCTGTGATTTCACCACAACCCACAACTCCATTAGCAATTTAAAAGCCACAGCAGAAACTATTGTATACACATCTTATCTCTAGCATAGTGGCTCAATATAAACATATAGGCATAGTGACTCAATATAAATATACAGGTTGCGTGTGTGTTATATACATGTTGCATAATTACCAGAAATGAGGTAGCCTGTGGTAATAGCAATATTCAGTTTCACAATTGAAGGGTCACCCCTGTAAACATACCAAAAATACACAGTTACAGCCTTTATAACAAGGTAATTTGCAAAGGACATACACATACCAAACACAATGTCCATCGGGTCACCTTATTCTTATCCCATCAGTAAGACCTTATGAGATTTGGTTAAAAAAGGTCCTAGTCACGCAAATGGATTACTTTTTACCCAGATATAAGACTAACTACCCTAACCAGGACTACCCTCTGCCTTTGGATAGAGACTGCCCCCAAGAGCCTTGCTATTGCTAGGGTCCAGCGCTGAAACCCAGCAAGTACCCTGAGCTGGCTTCTCTGGAAACAGAGAGCAAGAGAGAACAGCGCAGGCAGTGGCTCTTTAGCACTTTAACTGACACTCTTGCGTCTCCATTTTTGTTCTTCTGCCAGTGTTAAAACTTTGTTAAGGGTGACAAAAATATCTTGCTCAACTGGTGCTTTTCATATTCATAAGAGGATGGATGCTTATAGGGATAAGCAGAGTAGAAGAAGACATGAAAGGAATTATTTGCCAGTTCTTTGGAGCCAAGGAGCCTTCAAGAAGAAATGCTTTTCAGAGTAGTTTCACACCTTCTGTCCCTTCCCTTTTGGTGCCAAACATTCAGCAGGCAAAGCTCTTAGCACACACACAACTTCAGTTCCTCTAGGATTTTCAACAAATCCAAACTTGTGAATACAGCTCAAGAGAGGGCAGCATCCACGTTAAAGCAAGTAACATTTGTTCTTTCCTCCACTGTCCCCTCTGCATTCCTACTTTGAGGAGTTTTGTAAGCAGATCTCTTTTTCTCAGCACAGAGATCGTAACTTTTATTTTAACTAAGTTGTGCATCTAATCTAGATGTTTTCTGTAAGTATGAATTGAGCTTCAAGTGACAGATCCACAGATTTATAAAACGTGCACTGCTCCAGACAAGCTGTGACAGCAATCTTTGTTGTAAACCTTTTGAGAAAAGAGGAACATAACTGTGCTTACAGCCACCTCCAATACAAAGTCTACCTCAGCTAGAAAGCAGTAAAATGCTATTACTTAGCTATTACTTCTTAATCCTATCGGAAGGAAACAGTGGGAGAGATTTCCTGTATTATTAAAATCTGCTCACTAGATTTGAAGGCTTTCTTAGTGTCTAAAACTAACTGCTTCTCTGAGCGAGGGGGTAGCTTACAGGAAAATAGGACTCACAAAACCAGAATTCTGCCATTAGGTGAGGAAAAGGATTACCAGGAGAGCCTGAAGCGCACTCCATCTCTTAACGCTGGCCACAGAAGCTCTCTTAACTACAACTTGAGACAGGAACATCCTTCCATGGCTTCAAAACCTGGTTTCATGAGTTACATAGGTTGTGGGCTAAGCGCTTCTTTAGGGGTAGCTCTTCTAAAACTCACAGCTAGACCCCAAGCACAGACAGATGTGTTCTCACAACTAGCAGAAACAAGAGAGTTACAGCCCTCCGTCAGATCTCCCAGCTGCAGCAGCAGCAATGTCACAACTGAACTTGTTGTTGGGAGGGCTCCCAACACACGTCAGCACCAAGACTGAGCCTGTGCCCAAGAACCTTCCTATTCTTCTCTAGAGAAGATGCAAAGGCCTAAGCATGTGAAATCGGTTCCTTGATATAGGTAAACATGAGTTAACTGGATGAGACAAGGAATGACTCAATTCCTTTTGTTCTTTGCATGAGAACAGCCACCTTGCAACAAACCTTTTCTAGACTTTCTAAACCAACACTGTAACAACATGTATGGCTGCACTGCCCATCTGTCACATCCCTTCAAGAAGAGTCCATGTTACAACCCCCAGTTAATCTCAACTAATGGAAAACCTAGAATTTAGTCTAAAATCTTCTACATCTCCTGACCTATCTCCTTGAATAGGAAGTGCAATGGAGCTTATGAACCCTGACGTTTGCAGCCTAGTTTTGATGCAAGCAATAGCCAGGAGTAACAAACAGGGAGTGACTTAATAAGCAAGAGGGAAGAGCGATCTCTTTTGTGATTGCTAAGGAGGTGTGTTGGCAAATGAATTGCACGTGAACATACATAGGCAGCTATAAAAGTCCACATGACCAACTTTCTTCAAACTTCTTTGCAGATACAAAGTCATATATTGGCAACTGTAAAGTGGACAGTCATATGAAAAAGCCTGCTCTTCTATGAAGCTACAGCTTAGTTTACTTATTTACATGTTCTCCCTCTCCTAATCTGATCTCTACCACCTCCACATGTTATTCTCACCATCTCAAAAACAATTTCTACATCATCTGTTAGCTAGTCTGTTTTACATATAAAAAAAAAAAAAGGCTAAGCGTTATGAAGTCCTAGACCATCAAAAAAAGTATACATACACAGTGCTGATGGCTCCCTGTAACTTATCAATGCTCCAGACTTTATTATCGTCTGTTGGCATCTGTCATATCTAGTTTCAGTCACTACCTGGCAATAATACCATATCCTCTCTCCATTGAACCCAAACCCTTAGGAGAAGTCCTGATCCCTTTCAAGACATGTCAACAACATGCATTTGAGCCCAGAAGTTAGGCTGACATACACAGAGGCTCAGAACTTGTGACTTTCCATTATAGGTATAGGTATCTTTTTAAATCCCGCAGAAAAGAACTGGTTGGGTATGTCATAAAGTCAATGCCTACACAAAGAGGATAGCAATAGCTAGAGGGAAAGAATGGATCAAAACCATCTCAGTGGTCTAAAATTGGCGCATCTGTGTAATGTTTTCAGGCTACCTGAGCAAGAACAGTGCAAGGAAGCCACACAAAGGACTCCTGAACATTTACTTAAACTACTGAAACTAGATTCACAGATGTTTCTTGTATTGCTAATAAGAGATTCCTACAAAAAGGCTTGTCTGTGTATATAGTTCATATACATCTGTGTGTGTGTGTACACATATATATGTATATACACATAAGGCTCAAGCCCCACAGCTTTATGCCTGCATTTCAAGAGGGTATTAGATTTCCAGACTGAACAGCCTTGCAAAGGTCCATCTGGCACTTCCTGTATAACTTGGGTTTTTTTCCTCTTCAGTCTTATTCAATTAAAATCGAGACTATGTGGATTCAGCTACAAATCAATGTAAAAATGATAAGCAACTTAAGACTCAGTGTACAGCTAAGCCATAAAATAGACTGGGAAAAAATAAATGGTTAAAGCTCCACATGGTCAGCTAAGGCTTTAATTACTGTGTACCACAAACCAATACAATATATGGGGGAATGCAGAGACTAATGCTAGCATTCTCATTTTTGAGAGTAATGTACATTTTCTTCTAAGGCTGACTTTTACATCTGTAAATTCTGAGAAAACCACCCTATGATTCTACTTCACTGGCAGAAGAAAGTCTAACACAAAGTTTTATTTTACTCACATGCTGCACACAAGTAGTTATAAAGCCATGGGCAATATTACGTTTGGTCCTCCTTTGCACTTAATCACTTGCATGAACATGAATTCAAATCATTGCAACTGTTTTAAATACATTAAGTGATACTTCACACATTTTAAAACTATTAGTTGAATAACTAAAAATACTGATTTCCACATCTAGAAGGTGTGCTGTGCACTTTTAATTGACAGACTCCTGAAACCACTAAGATAATTTTGACCAAGAAACAATTTACAGAAATACTGCCCTGAAATGAACCTGAAGTTTTCATTTAAAACACGGATTGGATATACTTCCACTAGATTTTTAAATATATCTAGTTTTCCTTACTCTACCAAATGTAAATAAAACCACTGACAGCAATTGTTGTAAACATATCCAAACAGAAGAAACTATTTAGAAGCAATACTAGAAACACAGAAAAAAATCCCCCAACAGCAGACAGATTTTTTTTTTAAGATTTAATGTTTTTACATCATCTGGGATGCTAAGGCTCCATGAGCAAGATTAAGTTTTCAATGCAGAATTCAAAAATATCTAATATAACATTTCGCGAACTTAGTAAGAACAAAAAAGTGGCTCAATTTCTGCTCAATTTGATATTTTCATGGAATTATACCAGGAAACTTTAGTAAGTGTGAAGACTCGTATTTATTGTCACCGAGAGGCTTTTATTTCTGCATGACTTCTTTTGTACTGTTTTAGAACAAGGTCTAATCAAACAAACCAGGGTAAAAGCTTCAATCTGATAAAGTTTACCACAACATACACTGAGAGAGTTATAATAACGTGCAGCTTTTCACACAGTTACCAGATCTCATAAGACATTCAGACCATATGTAGTCTCACTAAAAATACCAGAACACAATGAAAAAATCCAACACAGACAAGAAATTAATCATATATCGCTACATACATAAGAGGCCAATCTTGCCTAAATTTGTGTTATGAATTAGTGCTACATTTATTAAAGCCACATAACAAGTCAGTGGCAGAGCATCTGAAGCACCTAATCCTATCTACCACATGCTGCATTATCATTAATTTACAATATGAAAAGAACCAAACAAGCATCATACAGTAAATTTATTTAAGTTTAAACTAACTCACAGTGTAGTCCTTTGACAAAGTTAAAAACAACAGTCTATGGCAGAAATATGAAATGAAACTTAAAGTAGTTAGTCTTCAGGAAAAATCTAGCCTCTTCCTTCTCTAGGGAAAGAGTTCTAGAAGGTAATGAGTGAAATGTCAAAACACCAATAGCAATCTATAATTAACTCCATTAAAATAGAGCCATCTTGTTCCTTCTCCATCAAAAAAGTGTGAAACAAAACAATATAACTAGAAATCAAGAAAAGATAAGCTTAATATAGAATATTTTGTTAGCTAGAGAAAAATATTAGAAGTCCATTGATTAAATATTCCTATTTTTGTGAAGACAGCACTTGAAACTTTCATCCTTTTTTTAAAACAAAGATTGATAGAAGTTTTACGGGAGGCAGAAAGATAAACTTTGTAATTTATCAATTTAGACACATATTTTATACATATAATAGGCCCCTCCAGCTTTCCCCCCACCTACGCAGTCCAGACATGGAACAGCATTTCAATTTCACTTTAAAATTATTATAGTAAATAGCAGTCATGATGACTTACAGTTACACTCTTGGTTGTATGCTTTAGTAATTTAGTATGCTATTTCAAATCAATTGCTTTATTTTACCTATTCCCCTTCGCAGAGACACAATGCACTAAGACACTAATACTGACAAAAAAAATTGGTATTATCAAATAGTACAGACATAAAAATCAACACATCACAACTGCATGTTTTAATGGGAAATGAAACAATTATTTTGGTAATTAAGACCCTGCGGGGTTATTTTTTTCCTTCTCAATTATGTTATTGTGTAAACACAACATATACGTAACAAGCCTTACCAGAGTCGGTCAGCATTAACAGCGTCATCATACATCAAAATATATAGGCAAAACCCACCAACCACCAAGGCGTGGAATGTGGACACTGTCCTGAAAAAGAGATCACAATCACGAGGCGGTAGTGCCATTCACAACCTCCTATACTGCGCTTAAGGTAGCATGTTTCCGAAGACATTCTCAGCTGCATCCAGACACCCCTGTGAAAGACAACCAGCTCTTCCTCAGACTACATCCAAGCACTTATACAACGACAGGTGGGAAAAAAAAAGGCAGAAAGAAGGAATCTGTTAGACTGGAGCAGAGGGTGGGGTACGTTAAATAGAAAGTAGGGTCTTAAAGTAACGGAGATCTACATTTTCCTCCAATTATCCCATGTATTAATATATTCTTAAAGACAATACAGGATCCAGTTCTCCAACAAACACTGTATTGTCCCATTTGCTGGGAAATCTGTATGCATTTCATATTCAGACTGGCCCATGAGTCCTAAAAGTTTCTCCTTTTAGGCACCAAATTAATAGATGACTCATAATAAATCTGCCAAGTCCAGGTTTCAGAAAGAAGGGCATTGAATGAGAAATCCGATCGAGTAAAGCTTCAGAAAGAATATCTAGAGCACTTGAAGTAGATTCTGGTTTCCAAAGAGAAAACTTGTATAACAAAAGGTTGTAGAGGAGTGCCTGAGGTGTAACAGCTACGGGTTCATGTGAACTAGCAGTTCACAGCTTTATTTTATACTCCTCTTGCCCTACATAAAATCACAGTCATCAGAGCGGCCTTATCCATACTTCGGTACTAAACACTTTCCCCCCCCCCCCAAAGACGCCCCTCTCAAGCATACAGGCTGCATGCAGACTGCAGATAAACGCTGGATGTTAACGAGCCCATGAAGGGAACTGCCAATTTGCAGAGGCCTGGCAGGTTTGTGCCAGCTCCCGGGCCAGGCCTGCCCGTTCCTGTTCACATGTGGCTTGGAAGGCAGCACAACGCAGCGGGCATGGGTCCAAAACGTGTAGCCTTGTTCCTCTAGCCATGGGTTTAGCACTACTGTAAACTGCATCCCATGCTGTTTAGCTACAGTCTGCTTTCCCACTCTTCAAGCGTGACTAGGAAGAAAAAAAAAAAAAAAATCTACGTGTCAAAACAGCTCTTACCGAATCACCGATACTATTTGAAAGATGAGTACTTTAAAGTTCAATACTGTGTGACAGGAAACACCTTTGCACAGTATTCACAGCATTAAAAATATGACAAAAACATATAGATGCTGTTAGGTATTAGTCTTTGACCATACTGAATACACGTATTGGGAAGTTATTAATATTTTAAATGTGCTTAAGTCACTCTCAGGAGTCTAAACTCTACCACACGATTTCAAGAAAACATCTTCAGTCTTGTGGAAGACTGCAAAGTTGGTTATAATCCCCAGTCTGTTTCCAGAAGTTATATTATTGTCTATTAGCATTAGATTCTGTAACTTTTAATAAAAGAAGTCTCCAGTTACAATTTGTTTAAAGAGCATCATCGTGGTGTTTTCACCAACTTTTTCAACAGTGTTCCAAAAACCAAATGCAGATTAATATAATATGAATAATCAAATGTAACAAGCTGGATGAGAACATTTACTATCACAGCACAGCTGCTTTTTTTTTTTTTTAAACAAAGAAAGAAAAATTTAGTTATCAGAATTTTAATTAAACTATTAATTACCGTTAAAAAGTCTACTCTTGCAACAGAATTAACAGAGAGCTAGGAACGTTTCTTCCTTTTTACCTTTTTAAAAACAAAGCATGGCATATATTACTGTTTGAGAAATACTTAGGATTTTTGAACTTTACGAGAGCATAATGCTGAAAGAAGTACAATTTGTCCTAGAATATAGCTCATTAATTTACAATTATAATTCGTCTCAGGAGTGACTTTATTCAAACCTTAGTGTTTAGAATACAAGCTATACACAAGCGCAGCACTTCAAGGAGAAGGGGCTGGGGCGGGGGGGGAAGCAGATTTCCTCCTGAAGTCTGGACTTTGAGGTTCCTCCATAGACGAGAGGACACAAGAAGGGAAATAGTGCAACACTCCACTTTAATATGGAATCTAGGTCAAGCTATCAAGCTCTGCACATTTCCTTGAAATTACTGTCAAAGCTTGCATCCTTTAACTCCTCATTAAACTGCAAAGGAAGAAGTTGCACTGATAAGTTGCATACTTGTTCCTTTATCATTGTATATATATTTTTTTCATAACTGCTTAATAGCAGTACAAACGTGTTACAGAAGAGGTGAAAGGAATTTATGCACAACAACTTAAGGAGTTATGCTACATCTGTGTCGAAGTAGTTTTTAACTCAGCTTCAGCATCTACATGCTAAAGATTCCAGGAGCAATTACTTTATTGCTTCTTAATTCTTGGAAGGTCAGAATGAAAAAATTGACAGTATGAAAAACACAGTCCAGACTTGCAGCTCATATGCTTGATTACAAAACCCTCCGAACTGCAACAATATATTTTCAATGCTACAGCTCATTTCAGGCAGATGCCCTCTTCCAGACCCAGCTGAGCTGATAAAAATGCATAACCATCCTCTGTGCCAGTTTCCTTCAGGACTGCCAACAGAACCATTTGTGCGAGCACTCCCCACACCAGTTCAATATAGGACAAAATAACAACCATCTACTTCTCAATCATTTAGGTTAACCCAACTCATTTTACCAGAGGACAGTAACTTTCTCTACCTGCACAGCTGTCTGCAGAGTACATATGTCCATCTACATTCTCTGAACATACAGGATATTCCCTGGGGTGTCTCTTCGTTTTGGTGAAACACTGGAGTGATGAGGCAGTTTGACAAAACACCGTGTGGGGTTAGCAGAGCTAACAGGCAAGCTTTTCTAGAAATGCAAGCACAGTTCGCCTTTCTTTCACTTCATGCCCTCCTCAGGTGTAACATCAACAACCTGTTAATGAACGATGCTTTGTGTTTCATGCCTTCTGACTCCAAACTGGATATAGCACTGCACCATGACTCATCCGTGTACTGACATCTACATCCCTCATCAGCCCCAAGGGAAAACATGGGGAAAGAAGTAAAAAAAATGACACAGCCTGGGATGCTGTATTAACTTCAGTAGTTAAACACCTTAGCACAAAGTAGCCCAGAAATTACAGAGCAGCTTACTTCCAGCACACTTATGATGTGTAAAACAATTGACATGTTATTATGAAAAGCACTACAACTTAGCATAGTGCTACCAGGCATGGGATAAGTTCTCAGAAAGCCTATTATGCAATTCAAGGGTCACTTGATGTGGCTTAGAGACAAAAGTTCAGCTTCAACATGATTAACAGTTTAATATAGTTTCCCTGTCAGCCTGTATTGTCAATTGTAACACAGAGATAAACCTAAGCTGCACTGGTATCTAGAACTGGCATCCTACAGTTGTTCCAGTAGATTGGTAATTATTCAAAGATGGAATGAAATTAAGACGGTGTCTTTAAGAACACTGCAGGTGGACATTTGCCAAATGGCAGAGCAAGACTATTTGAGTTGCTAATGCTGCCTAGAACAATGGAAACAACTTTAAAAGTATCCACCTGATACTGCCTTTGAACAGCACTGAGGAACAATGATATGAGTAATGCATTTTTAGTCCAGCCACACAGTACACATTTTTGAGCTTCAAATTTGAGAAACACCTGGAAAATATTTTAAAGTTGTAATAGGCTACTCAAGCATAAAGTTATACTGTATCAATTCATTTCAACTGGAGAAGCTTGTGTACTATATGTACCCTTTTCAGAGTATATTGCAAATAAAACCTCAGTGATCACCCTGTTTGCAATTACTACCCTGTACTTCTTTTATAGCTTAAAAGAGAGGAAGGCACCCAGGAAATTCACAGGGCTGAACAAGTTTTTAACAGTGCTGTCTGGGGAGACAAGTGTAATACAGGTCGAACTGCCTGAGTGACGAACTGCAGAAACACAAGGGAATGAGGAAGGTTTTCAGATGGAGTTTCCACAACTCCCATCCCAAATGTGTAACCTGTGTCTGTCACAGCTTCCCCCTCCGCTTCTTGTGGTCTCCTTCCCCAGCAACACACAGATGTACTGGTCTGACCTTGTCTCACTCCAATGCTACACTAAAGATTCATCAAATTTCTTAGAAAACCGTAACTTATATACAACAGGTTGTAGTGTAATACAACCAGGAGAAGAGCGAACAATTTACTTTGCACCCAAAAGCATAACCAGATATAAACAAGCATAACCAGATGTAAAGTAGCATTTACATCATAGAATAAGTTGCGATACTTTTGATTTTCATGTATGTTTGGGGGAAGGGAATTTTGTACCTCTTTAACAGATGTGTCACAGGAGAGCCATTTAAAATTAATCCACCTCGGCTTATTAACACTCACCAGTCATCATTTTTCTTTCTTTACTGACTTTCACATTTCAGCATTTGACATTCAGAGTTTGTCAAGTGCCTAGAGCCGTCCCTCTAACCTTTACAGATGTTTAACTAACAACGTTTCCTGCAGCTTTACACATACACACACAGGTGGTTCATTTGTTGACAATTTCAGATAGGTCATTAACTGCTGTTTGTTTTGAACAGTCTACCTGGAATTCCACTCGATCTTCCTTTTTTCGCTGAGATTGTTAAAACCAGGTGTTATTCGTGTTGACACCCAAGAACTTAAAACATGGAACAGGAGCTGAAATACAGTAAAACTGGCAACAGCGATGCCAATAGTCAGGTTGCTGAAGGATGCCATTGTTCATCAGCCTGTGAAGAGAAGCAGAAGGTAATTTCAGTCCATTCTCCATCTAATTATTTTAAGCAGCCACAGAAAGTGTTTTTGAGAGCTAACATCAACAGAAATACTATTCACTAGAAGTTTCATCCTGTTCAACGTTCCTACTTAAGCCTTAATAGTATAAAAGTATCCCCAAACTTTTATACATGAAAGTTGTATTTTGGTTTGGGTTTCGGGTTTTTTTTAACATTTGCATACTATAAATTTTTGTTGTCTAAAGTGGCATGTATTTTATCACACAGAAGGGGCAGGGAGGACTCCTGACCAGTGCACCTGCCACCTCAGAAGCCTCTACTCCTGTCCCAAGAAGCTGCAAAGTTAAAACTCATCTCATTCTTACCAGACCGACTGCTGCCGACAGGATTTTGAAAAGCAGCAGTGAAATCAGATAAGCGTAGTAGAGAGATTTTCAGGTCAGCCTCAGGAAGCAATAGCCTCGCTGCAGCATTATGTTTGTATACTTTACAGACAGCAGTTCTCAGTTTGCACTTCATTCACAGTTGAGGGATCCTCTTCGTGATAGCAAGTAGGCTATTGTATTTGAGATTTTTTTTCCTTCTTTACATGGAAGTCTAAACTTTGCATAGTTTCAGAACACACTGAAAAGCTTCCTATCATCACCGCAAATGCACTTTTCAGATGCTGGATGTTTAGCTATCTCATGAGGCCTAAATAAACAGCTAAACCATTCCAAACAGAAATGTCAGTCTCTAAATGCTTCAATCATTTCTCCTGAGTCGCCAGTATTTTGCAAGACTGAATATTTTCCCAGAAGCCACAAACTTCTGACATACATCTCCAGTTTGATCGTGTTATGAACTGTTCCAGGACTAGCACAAGTTACAAAGTTATAAAAAAAAAAAGGGGGGGGGGGGGGGGGGGGGGGAAGAAGCCAAACGGCTTCATTTACAGTATTTAAATTGTTTTTACTGAAGAAAATATCCAAAAATAAAATTAAGACTTAGAGGCTGGCATAATTTGATGTTACTACAACAACGTAGTAGTCAGCAAAAACTGATAAAATTATATATTTGTGTCCACCTTTAGTTCACATGCATTATGGAATGAGGAAACATGCCTTAGATTTTTTTTTTTAAATTTCATCTGCATTGCAGATGGAAAAAAAATGCACTTGGGGGCAGGGGGAGAAGGAAAAGTCCACCAGTTAAAATAATAAGTTTTTAAAAAATTAAGTACAATATTCTCACTTGGTAGTGTGAATGGTGAATATACTGAAACATGATTTACATTTAAACTCAGAACTTTAACAAAAGGTGTATAACAGACCAGGAATAAAAAATACCTTTCTCTGCAAAGACTTAGAAGCTTACAGTTCAATGATCTCAAAAATTTCTCCCTCCTCTTACAATTCCCACCCCACCCCCCCACGCCCCCCGCCAGGAACTGAAGAGTAAAAAAAGAAAGTGAATTATCTGAAAACTTTATTTGACTAGTACCCATAGTAAAAGCTACAACTATATAAGCAGAATGCAAGACCAGTAAGAGCAGACTTGCCGAGTGAAACCTGCATCTATTATCACGTGGATTTCAAGTGTTTACTTCAGACCAGCTTTAATTCTGTACTAGGGACACCGCACTTGTCAGATTGCATTTGATCTGCTCTTCAGGCCTATCTTCCTGCTCAGCTTAACACGAAAGGAATCCAGCTTGCATGCTGCAAGACAGCTGTGGCACACAAACCAAAGGGCAGTAGGTGGGCATGATCAGAAGATTCAGTTCCCAAGTGCATTTTTACTCCAAACCAAATTGCAACAACAAACTCTGGTTCACTCCAGTTGTTTATCTGATGGCCTGTTCTAGTTCAGCAGCATACTGGTCTTGCACACTTTTTAATGTCCGTTTATTAAAACTTCCAACTTCAAACACTATCCTGAATATCCAGTATTCTCTCAAGTACTTCTTACACTTTTCTCCACATACTTCTCCATTTGCCTACTAACCAAGAAGATACAAATCAAATTTTATGTACTTTTTACAGCTTAAAGTACTAGAGACAATGGGTATTAAGCTTGGTTTTCTAAAACTTTCCCATTTGAAGTAATGAAACAACCAATTCAGTTTTATATCTTCCAGTTTAAACCCACTGATAAGCACTGTACAGGGTCCATTCCAGATTCTACTCCCAGGGCCAAAACTTCATTATTACATCATCTCATTTGTAGTAAGCAAGTCCTCTCTTGGACCACGTAAGGAAAAAAAATAATAAAATCTTAGATGCTTTAATTCCTAAAGCAAAGCAAGCCAAAATGCATGTTGAAGACAATTCTCTTCAGAAAAACAGCAAAATCACTGAACATCAATCACACCTACTTCATCCTTTTGACTAAAATATAGCAATTCTCATGATGCTACCAATTTTATTCATCTGCAATGACTATACTAATACCTCTGAGTTTCAAAGACACTGACATAATCTCTTGGACAAAAGAAAACCATATTTTGTTTTGTTTCCTTAGTATCAGAAGATTTTATTAGATAAGTAACATTTCAGCGTGTGACAGGTGTTCATTTTAGCACAGGAGATTATGGAATCAAACAAAAAACCTCCCATGCAAAAAATGCATTGGAAGAGCTCATCTTTCTTCTAAGGAGCCTGTACAGGGAATTCGTTTTAAGAAAAAGTACTTGCATGAAAAGTGTGCGATCTGACTTTCAGAAGCATTATGTACCTCTCTCAGGAGTTTTAGCATCAAGTGTAGAACAGTGATGCCTACGAAGGTGAGAGGTATGATGGCAGCAGAGCTGAAACTAGTCACCCAGCCTCTCTGGTTGGTCTCACAGATACTCCTAGGAGTTTTGCAAGACTGATTTCAGAAGGTGATTTCATATATGTTTATTAAGACGCTGTTTAATACATTAACTACCAAGTCCAGGAATAATTTTATGTTTTACTTAGACAAATCAAGTGCTGCATTTTAATTCAATTCAAGGACCAGGTGTAAACAGCATTTCACATGAGATGGAAGAACAGTTCACCTATGAACATTTTCTTGCATCTCTTAAGTTTTCAACCATATCCTGTTTCACATGAAAATTAACTGTTGTTTACAGGTTGTTTTTTTTGTTTAAAAGAAAAATAATTTATGTTGTTGAACCAAAGCTTTTCACTTAAAAGAAAAATAATAAGCTTCTGATTACATACAATTTCTTTGCCCTCAGGACTATGGCCAAAGTTAGTAAGTCAAAGGTGGCTTCAACTACACTGTGTTTTTTCTGCCCCGGTATCTTCTTATAGCCGGCCAGCAAAGCCTGATCAAGATACAGAAGTTCATGGATTATATATGAGCAGACACTTTATCACCCAAACTGCATAGTCATTGATTACCATTCAGTCAGCTGATACCACTTCTGAGTTAGTGGAAGGCTGGGTGGGGAGATAGTACTTTTTTTCCTGAATTACAAAGTAGTTCTTTTATCAAAACCCTACCTCCAGCTTGGCTCTTCACAGTTACTTTTTTAGCAGTGGTCTCTTCCTAGCTTACCCAAAAACTACTGTCTTAGCCATTCAGTTAAGACAGTAGTTACTAATGATCAGAACTTCACTCTTGCAGCTTTTCAGTGCAGTCTTTAGGTAAATAAGTATCAACAAACACTTGAAACTAACAATCTTCAGCTAGGTATTGCTTACACATGTCTAATGCTGTATCAGGTTACTCTGTTGACCCCAGTATTTTTGAAAAAGCTAACAACACAGCTTATCAATCACACTCAGCAAGAGCGGAAAGTACGCTCTTTTCATGTGCTATTGCCATGCTGTGGTTTTCCTGCAATTCTGTCCTACTAGAAATTTAGAAGAAAAAACCCAACAACATTAAGACTCAACATTCATTCACCCCCAACGCGATACCCTTAAGAACTTCTCACAGAAACAAGTCAGCACTTAGTGAAAGAGGATAAAGGAATGGAAGAGTTACCAAGCGCTGTACCATCAACGGCATTTAGCATTTCTCTTCTCCTCATTTCACTGTTTCCACAGCAATTTTTACATCATAAAAATGGGAAACGCAACTGTATCACCACAAGACTCAGCAAAGAGGCCCAGGGGAAGGCATAAGGCCTGCAGCCCTTGCTTTCTTTAAGGCTGGATTTCAAGATGAGTGGGATCAATTTCCAAACAAGATTACACCTAAAGCTGCCAGTGATACCAGGACATCCCATTCAGCCACATGCTCTCCTGATCCGTTTAAAACCGAAAGCCAAATCCAATCACCATAAAACTTGCCACACTAATTTGCAGAGAGCAACGCGGGACTACTGACTCTTTGCACATTTTATAATAAACCCAGTAATAAAACATCTGCAGTGCTTGAGTTTTGCTGCGCTGTTGGTTCTGAACGGTGGTTTCCATTGCTCCTACTCAATGAGGCACCCTGCATTCAGTATCTTACTTAGTTCAATAAGCAGCACGGAGGAGAAAACACAATAAAATTCGAGCTACTCACAGCTGAAGCCATTCCTTTTTCTGCGAGGGCTAACTAACACCCCACGCTCCGCTTTGCTTTCTGCTCTTAGGACCCCCAAGCCCCTCGATGAGCACGCTTTTTGTAACGGCTGGGTAAACGGGCTGCGCGGCCGGCTCCCGGCACCGATCCCCTCCAACCCGGGGAGAAGTTCGCAGTCGGAAAGCAACAGGGAGGGGCAGCCCCCCGGCCCGGAGCGGCACCGGGACCCCGACGGACGAGCTCCCGGGCGGCGCACGGCTCAGCAGCAGCCGCCGGGCGCTCCCCCGCGCCGGGCATTACCTGGCTCTCCCCGTCGGCCCAGGCGCCCGCCGCTCGCACCGCGCCCGCCCGCGGCGACAGCCCCGGCGACAGCCCCGGCCGGCAGGCGGGCGCCGCACACAGCCGCCGCGGCACCGGCTGCGCGGTCGGGCGGCGGGCGGAGGCGGGCAGCCGCCGCACTTTGCGCGGTCACAGCGCCCAGCGCCGCCGGCTGCGGCCCGCGGCCCCGGGGGCGGCGCCGTGCGGGGGGCGGCCCCTCACCGAGGGAGGGCAGCGGCCGCGCCGCGCAGCCCCGCGGGGTGGGGGGGACAGGGCTGCACCGCCCCCGTCCCACCGGCCCCTCAGCGCCCCGACAGATCCGCCGGGCCCCCCCCTCCCGCCGCACCTGGGAGCGGGGCTACCGGGGCCGCGCCGCCGCCTCCGCCATGCCTCCCCGCGGCGGCGGGGACGGGACAGCCCTTCCCAGGCGCAGGATGCTCCGCCGGTGGCTCCGGCTGCGGCGATCGGGTTACGGCAGGCGTAGCCTTAAAGGGGCCGAGCAGCCGCCGCCACCTGCCGCCGGGCTCCGCTCGCCGCCTCTGAGGGGCCGGCGGCTTCCCCCGGCCCCTCCCCTCTCCGCAGCGGCTCCCCCTGTCGCTCGGCCCCGCGGGCCTGGCGGCGGCTGAGGCGCGGCCCCCGGCAGGGGCGCTGGGGCGGCGGGGCTCGGCGGCGGCGGCCGGCCGCGGTAACAGCGCAGAGGAGCGGCCGCCTGCGCGGCGCGGCGGGGAGGCAGCCCGCGGCCGGCCGCCCCGGTACCGCAGCTGCCATCGCCGGCCCCGGCGCCCGCTGGCCGCCTCTGCCAGTTGCCCCGGGAGGGGCTCCGGGCCCCCGGGTCCTGCTGAACGGACGGGGCTGAGAACAGCTCCCGCCTGGGGGAGGAAGCCCCGCCGTTAGGCATCGCATCCCGCCCGCCTTCCCGCAGCGCCCTGGTCACGGTGCCGTGCGCGGACGCAGCCCCATTGTCTCAACCCGTCCCCGCAAAAACGCTAATGGGACCGTCCGCCCCCTTGAACCCGTTTCTGCGCTCCCTGATGGCGCTGCGCAGCAACCTGGGGTCACAGGCAACGTGCTCACCACACTGACAACAGCTATTGCTGACACCTGCTCTTTTTATAAATTGGATTTGACTAAAATCACATCTTTTTTTTTATTATTTTACATTTTTGAACTGTTGGATAATGTTGAGAAATCAAAGAGAAGCCAAATTACGTTGACAAAATTAAATATGATGATGCTGCATGGCCTTGGGTTTTTTACCAAATGGAAAGCATAATGGTCAGGACTCTTGTTGCTCTTGCCATGTCCTGCTCCCATACGCATCCTAAACCACCTCAGCTTTCCATTTCCGTTAAGGATTCCTGATCCTTCAGATCAATAATTTAAAAATTCTCCTCTCTCAAACAACATAATGTGGAAGGTATTCACATATATGTCTCCCTAGATTAAGCTACAGCTGGCAAATCATCTCCCCCAACTACGTACACTGGTCTCTCTTGCAAGATGTCTCCCAGGGCAGGAATGCTGTGGCCTGAGCCTGAACAGAAACTGATGCTGGCTTGCCTTGATGTGCCGGTCTGCCACACACAGAAACTGGGGTACTGATTAATGAGGCGTTGAGCCATTCCTGCTGTAGAAACCGTAACCTGTGGGAGGTGAGCAGGGCGCCCCGCCAGCATCTGTAACTGTTTCAAGCCAGCTTGGCTTAATCCATTGCTGAACATAAACTGTGGGTAAGTGTGACCATCAGAACTACTGAAGTTTGGACTATCCACTTGTGTCTTACGGTTGACCAGCTTTTAAACTGATTTTTGTTAACAAAACTCCACAAAATGTTCTCAGCTGAGTAAAGGAAGAGATCCCATTCCTCCTTTCAATCTTCTTCCATTCCAGAAACAAACAGGTAGACCAATAAAAACAGCAGTATCATACCAACAGAGTATCTTAGTAAAACTGGGATAAAACCCTCATCTTTTACTCTGATGTCATTTTATTCATCATATACAGGAAGATTTCAACCTATTTTTATTGTGTCTACAGTTTTTAGTGAAACAGAACAGCCACTAAAACCTAAGAACTGCATGGTGGGATCATAAACCATTTCCAAGATGACATAAACTACAAACATTCAGAAAAATTTTTTTGTTCAATAATTCACCTTCCAAAGAACAGTACTTTCTGCTTAATCCAACATCACTGACTTTGAAGTTTCTTTGTACATACCACTTGCCCTTGTAAGTTGTAACTCTGACAACAGCCTTCCACATGGAGAAGCTGTGGACCTCTGGGGTGACAGAGGATCTACAGTGGCAGTGAAGGCAGGAATGGTTGTTCTTAGGTCTGTGGATGCAGGCAATGACTGTTTTCGCTCATGGTTAACAACCAAAGGCTCTGAACAACAAGCTTCAGCAGATTTAGCTGCTGTGTTTTAAGATGTTATTTCTCCCAGCTGCCTCAGGTCATGACCGTTCTAGCAAAGGACAACAATGAAAGTCTGTAGTTTTTTAATATGCCAGCCTGTGACCTGGAGTCCCCACCGCAAGAGTGTGGCAATACCTAGCAGCAAGGTAAAGCAGACAGCTGAGAGTGGCAATATCTTAAACTGAACAGGTAACTCTGCCAAAGACCACCTATCAGGGCTCTAAGCCTCAAAACAACGCGTCACCATCATACACTTACAGGTTAGGAAGCATCTAGAAGACAAACCAGACCCTGCCCAAACCCCTCTATATCAGAGAGCCTGTGTAGCACACAACCTACCAAACAATTCCTTGGGCCCAGTGCTGCGTGGGTGAAAGAAACTAGTTTGACCTGCCTCACCACTCTCTCCTTGGCCCATGTTCAGCACATTTTGGAGCACACAGCAGATCATGACCAGAGGCAATGCCATCTTTCAACAGCCCAACAACATGTGCTCATTGACTGTAAAGCTGAGAATGGCGATACAGTATGGATTCCTGGCTGGCGACTGCTCTCCGTGGGAGCACTCAGCAGGATATCTCTCAGATTTCTGATAAAGAGAATTTGCAGATAAAAGAGAACTGGCTATAGGGTATTGTGGGAAAATTACTTTGGAGGAAATCAGGGAAAACTGGGACCTAATAGAAGCATAGTATTACAGAAAGCTTTTTAGGGTAACATACAGTTACCACTTTCAGGGTGGTCGGCATGCACGGAGTCTACTTTACCATGGCTCCCTAAGCAGCACACCCTGCCATCTTACCACATGCTGTCAGCAGTAACGGGTGGCGCAGAGTGGAGACACCGCAGCCAGGCTCTGTTGTACTCCTGCAGGAATGGGAACTCGATGGTACCGCACAGCTGATAAGCTACATAGCGCTTGTCAAATGAAGAATACACGCGATGCCCACTGCTGAGCCAACAACTGTGGCAAAATTACTTTCCTCAGGCAAACCTTGCTCATTATAACCTCATTGCAATACCACATGCACCTCATCCCAAAGTTAACTGCCTCCAAGGCATGACCACCCTTCACTGAGCACGCATTTTATGTTTTTATTTGACTTTACCTTTAAAGGTAAAGCAAGAGAATTTTACACCTATCAGTAACAAAAATATGTATGACTAGAGTCACCCAAGCTCCACCTAAGTGTAAAGAAAAGGTATAAAAGTAAGTTAGAAAGAAGAGAAATTAGGGAAGACTCCATCATAACTTCTGGGATCAGCTGATGGGCTGAACCTGTCTTCTCCATAGGGACGCCTACTGGGTAGGAACTCTATTCTATGACGAACTCGTGCTAGCTGTTATTAGGAGTATTGGTTTAAGCTTGTTTTGCAGTCAGTGTATTATCACCAGCAATGTTTGAACCTTATCCTGTCACAAACTTGCATTTTGTATAATAAAAATCTTCAGCTGAAGTTCATTTTGTGTAAGTCTCCAGAGGTCTGAGTAGTTGACATAAGGGATTTGACTCAGTGACGCTGTCAGCAGGGGACCCTGAATAGGTTAGTCAAATCACCCTCCAATACGGCGGGCTATCAAAATGCAGGTAGTGGACAGACTGGTCGGACACAAGGGTCCCATCTTTCTTGGGAAACTGACAGGCTGATCAAATATAAAGGGTTAATGGAAACCCCCCTTTCTAACGTGACAGGTATGAAGGTATTGCAGTAGAAGGGAGGCCTGCAGACGTGATTAGATGCGGCTGCCAGAAGTCCAGGTTGCCTTAGATTCATTGTCTGTCGTCTTTCCAACCAGAAATGTTCTCCAGGAAGATTCTGAGAGCCACCTGTGTGTCTGGGATTCTTGGTATCTAATAATCTCATCAAGTTGGATGTTACTGCATATGCGCAGCAGCCTCGCCTTGGGTATCCCATGTCCAGCAATCCCAAAGAGATCCTCAGAGCAAAGACACTGGGCCTGTATTCCATGTGCAAAGCAATTCCAACAAAACCAAGAGTGTACTCTACCACTCCTACAAAGCGTCGCGTGAACTTAATAATTACTTTGAGCATTTCCTCAAATGTATGAGGCTTACTATACTTAGATGATGCAACTTGTGCACCTATTTGTGCATCACAAGTACAGTAGCAAAGGGCAGGATAAACAGTCACCGGAGTGGCATCACAGTCAGCTGGTTGCTACACAGTGACCACAGTCTGGCTTTCACAACTAATACATCTCTTCCACACTCCCTTGTGATACACAGCCACCATTCTCCAGCAGCTGCAAACCAAAGATGCCACCGCTATATGGTAACTGTCAAGAACTCCCCCAGTAACAAATGCCACTTCTGAAGCCAGGCTTCAGCAGGGTAGGGAACTACAGGCAATGGGTTTGCTAAGGTGATGTGTAGAACAGAGATTTAGGAACACAGGGCAAAAAATGAAATTATATTCCATGTTGGGCACACAGGTTGAAAGACCATAGGGACGGTAGAACATGGAGATATCGCAGTAGCATTCACAGATAACAGCATAATTCTGTTGGCTTCAGCTGAATCATCTTATTTACACTGCATAAGAGAAAAATTGGGCTCTGCTTTTCATCTATGCTTTAATTACAATTAAACTTCTTTGATATATTCATCGTTTTCAGCTTTCTGCCAATTAGGCCCAGGAACTCCATAAACAAGGAACAAATTTTGCTGAAACGGACAGGGTCTGCTAAGACAGGGTGGTAAAGAGGAAGGTAGCCCAATGTAAGGAAGTTGAAGTCTGCAGTAATCCATCCTCAGCCAAGTTGTACACCCTGTTCCATACCCTTCTCATTCTGTAATTACTTTCAGGGTGGCACTTCAGGTATGGTAAAAATATGTTGTCAGGTGACTGCTTGTAACTCCCACTAAAATCTGTGAGAGGGATGTGACCATAAATAGAAAACTACACAGTACCTCTTCCCAAGCACACCTGTAATTTCAGAACCGTGCTTTCTCAGAGCTGAGCCTACTTCTGCCGAGAATGAAGCTTTTATCGTGGTTGCTGTACTGAAAAGTGAGGCATATGTGAGAAAGGAGAATATTTTCAGAGCATTTGAAAATTACTTTGGTTGTGGTTTTGAACTTACACAGAATGTAACTAACCTTTCTGTCTGAATTTACCAATTGTAGTAAAAATAGACTCTTAATGAATGGTAAAGCCTGATTAGTATATGAAAAAAATTATATAACATGGTGTTGCAGCAGCAGTGGATTGAACTCAGTGACCTAAAAAATGCTTAAATTTATTTCTGTCTTAGGAAGTTCCTAGGTCTACCTGTCAGCAGCAGGAGATACTCCCAGAAAATCAATTATACATGTAAGCAAAAATATCATGGAGATGAAAGAACGTATGAAAGAGCAAGCACAATTCTCCTTTCACAACACTGTGAATCAAGAGTAACTCCACTGAAGCCAAAGAGTTAGACTGGTGTGAGTGAGAAAAGAACCAGCTCCATTGTCTGAAAATTACTCGGGCCACCCATGGAGTCCAATCACAGTAACTGTAGGCAGCTAATATCACAGCATTTAATTCAGAAAGCCCAAGACTGAAAAGAGGAGACTGGAAAAAAAATCCAAATTTGGTTTTAGCTAAAGCTGAAAAACGTCAGGAAAACAGAAAAGGAGAAAAAAAAAAAAAAAAGACTCAATTTCTAAAAAAATCCTCACTCCCTCAAACAAAAATTCATAGAAAAAAAGAGTGAATCTACATGCTTCGTTTGTTGTCTTTTTTTAAACACCCTACATGTACCCAGTTAACAGTTGCTGAGCTGTATGCTTCCCTGAAGGAAAAGTGTTATCTTCATTTTCCAAACAGCAGACACATTTTGTGTATTGATACGTATTGTGTTACACCTGCTCAGATTGAGTGCTGCAGAATGTGTCTTACCTTCCCAGCACAGGTCACTGTAACAGATCCTGGTACATTTTTAGGTAGCACTGTACTAAACAATACTTTCACGTTCCCCTGCTTTAGTTTACTTCCTTTAAACACACCCTCCCTTTTTCATCTTAAGTCAGTTAGTTTAGCTTCCCTAGCTCCTGCCACCTCCCCTTTTAAAACAGCATTTCTGCCAGTAGTACTTACTCTCAGTAATGGAACAAGGGCTTGTTTCTGGAAAGCTGTCTGGTCACTAACCTCTTCCTCTATCTCAGTCTCCCTTCTTCAGTTTTCTCCCAGTTTTTCTGTTTTCTCCATTTATCTCTCATCACATGCTGTCTCTTTCACCCTGTTACACCTCACCTGCAGCATTACCCTCTCTATTGGTATTACTGTCCTGATTATAATCATCCAGAAGCTATTGAAACCTGTAAAACAGCACGTTGTGAGTTTATTATGCTGCATTACAAAGCGCTACACTAATGCACCATGTCAGCATTAGGACAAAACATCAAACCACATTAAGACAGATGTGCTGATTATGATCCACAGAACTCCGCCTCTTTTTTTTCTTTCCCAGGTCCTTCTGACTTCTCTTTTGGCCCTCTCCCATTTTATCCTTATCACCTTTTCTGTCACTTCATTTTCTTCCTCCCCACAGTCATCCTCCCCTGGCTTCCTTCATTGTCCACTTCACATTCCTCCATGCATTTTCTTTCCTTTGACATGCCTGCACAAAGGATTGTAACAGAGGCAGTACTGCAGCTTTGTTAAATGTGTCCTTGGGTCTTTGGTAAACAAAGCTGCACCTGGGTGCATCTTTGGGATCAGCAAACTAGGGGTCTAGAAAACATTCCATTCCCAAAGGCTTAAACCAGAGAGCTCTGAGATTAACATGACTTTTCGGTTCCCTGATCTCAGAGACAGAGCACACCAGAAACAGCTGGAAGAAGCCTGAAACAATACCGGATTCTTCTCTTCACATGCACGTATTTCCTTTTGCCTTATAGGAGTCTGGGCTCTTGGCCACAAGAGCACCATAGAACCAGGTAGTGACTAGAACCTGATGATGTCAGAACAACAGAAAATGAAAGATGTACTTTGTAATGGGATACAACTGAAAAGCATTAAATTGGTGCCAAGGGGTGCTAAAAACAATTTCCCAACAATTCAACATGCAAAGGGTCAGAAAGCAATGCTTTTTTAAGATGTTCAGACTGTCAATTAAAATCAGCATAATTCAAGCGGAGAACACGGTTCTTGGTGATGCTAGGTATTTTGATTTACATGATAGATTTTGAGGAGCAGCACATCAGGTAAAAGGACAGAGCGCATGTCTGGGACAGTATCACTCATCTGTATGCTAAAGATTGCTTCTAAGCCTCGCTTAGATCAGTCTAAACTTTGGCACATGCCATAGCAGCTGCACAGCATTTAACTATGCCTCTTTCAGCATGCTCCACAGTGCAGAAAGAATGTTTTATTAAGATACTTTAACAGCAGATACATTAGCCTGAAAAGGTTAAGTAGTTTCTTCAGACAATATAGCGTCCCCTGAGTGTCTGCCAATTTTTAAGATTTTGCAAAAATGTGTCTATAAGTTTTAGTGATTTTTCCATCCTCTGTTGATCTGTAAAAGCCTTGAGGAAACAAGGAAGGAATATTACTTAGTGGCACAGGAAACAATGAAACCTGGTGCACACTCCCATTATATACACCTAAATGCTGTTGAAATCCGTCAGAAAAGCCCTGAATAAGAAAACAAGGAGTTGTTTTTCACTTAGTTCTCAAATACAGTACTCAGTAATACTTGCAATAATTTTATATTTTTCGGAGAACTGATTTCAAAATTGATTTCTCTTAAATAGTAAAGCTTTTTTTTCGCATTTTGACATAGATATTAAAGTGTTATAATACACTGTTTCAAAAGGAAATACACTTTATGTCCTAATTTTGTCAGTTTAGGAGCCGCAGAATGTACTATTCATTCTTCTTTCACTTCTGATACTGTCTTCTACCAAAGGCACTGCTTTCAGCAGTGCTACTTGTTAATATTGTCATTATTTGCAAATTTTGTATTGGCACTATTATAGATTCTTACCTAGAGTTTAATTCTTAGTCTCCATTGATGCCAGCAGGTCTACTGTTTTCCCCCCTCTCTAAAGCCTGGATCTGCATGTTATTTCATACAGACAGATTTCTGTCCCTCTGTGCACTTCCAGCCATGTGAAGGTGATTGTGCTCCTTACTGTAACTTCCAAACCTAAGATTTAATACAGCAGTCATGGTAAGAAAGATACAAAGAGAAGAAATAGTACATTTAAGTACATCAGTGCTAAAACACAGAAATAAACCTTGCCTTCCAGATCAAGTGGTGAATTATTTTAGGTTTCCACTTCCAATTACACTGTTCAACACTGTCTTGCTGACAAGCAACACTCACTCTGATCGGCTTACTCAGATATCTAAAAATATTAGAAAAATACTGAATATAAAACCAAGGAAAATTAAAAATAAGGAAAATAGAAAAATAATCCTAATTGTATATGTGATATATATGAAAAAAATGCTAAGGTGGAAGAGTTCCACCTTAAAAATATATCGTGCCAACATTGTAAGTAGTTTTGAAAAGCCTTTGTGAATTGCAACAAATATGTTGTCTAACTGAATAAATTGCAGAAAAATTGTATTGTAATATACACTAATTACATCATCTTGGTTGTGGGGGGGGTTTTCCAGTGTTGCACATTTATTTTGTTGTAAACACACACATTGTGCCATAATAATGCTACTGGGACTGCTTGAAGAGCCAACATTTCAGCACCTGTTCATTTGATTTGCTGAGTAATGGCTATTACACATCTGGCGTTCCTCTGGTGGCGTCCTCTTTTTCTGTGTGGAAATTATGCCTCAGTGGAAACAGGAATCTCACCACTGAAAGTGGGAACTTCCAGATTCAAGGTATCTTGGGCAACAGTACCTGCACATATGCAGACCAAGATGTTCTAGTCCAAGTCCAACGTCATGTTCTGCAGTACACAAGTCAGATGCGTTCTGGACATACTGTACTCCATGCATATGCACTGAGTGTTAGACTGGACATCTCTGACTCACTGGCTGTGCCAGGCATACCATGCAGCAAGTCCATGATGCTCAGAATTCTGCAAATTTGATACTCATGTATAGCATTCATCTGGGCACTGAACAAACCCTTATATGTCAATTTATCCTAGGGAAAAATACATGAAGCCAGGTGCTGGAGCAGGTAATACTCTGCACCTTGTGTAATTAATCTTTCTTTTAAAAAGTCCGTATTTCAGTAAATCTCCTTAAAACAAGGACAGCCTTTTCATTTGACTTTTGCATAGTGCCTGTCCCAAAGAATTCCTGCATGTTGTAACAATAAAAAAAAATAACCTAGACAAGAACACAGTACTGCACACCGCCCCATCACCACTGTGGAAGTTACAGGAATCAAGGTTTCTCATGATCTGGTTCCTAACTACAAAAATACACCACAAAGGGAGAAGGTAACAAGTCCAGGGCAGTAACTCTTCAGTTTCACTTTAAACAGACTTTTTTTTTGTCTTTGTGTGTACAGTACTCTTTAAAGGTGACTGAAGTTTACCTTACAGTTTCTCAATTATTTTCTTTTAAATAATAATAATAATAATCAAAGCTTATACAAGCTTTTGGCTTGACTATTATCTACTTAAGAACTGCTTGTAAATACAATTGTACCAGTCTTCAAACAAAGGTACAATCAGACAACATAGTTTGTCTTCAAAGTATTCCAAAAAGAATATGAAACCACTCGTAAGATCCCTATTTGGAAATCAGGTGAGCGTTAGTAAACCAGAAGCTGCCATGAAAACTCCTAAGTGTTTCCACATGCATAACATATTTTTAATTTTCAGTAATATATTAATCATCAGTCAGCAAAATAATTAATACCATAACTCTAAGCAACTGCCTTATTATCGCTGTTTAATTCACAACAACAGGAATCAAACAACTCTCTTGACACCCTAACAATGCATTAAATTCACAATAACTAATGCAAATCATGTGTAATTTCCTAACATTTATTTAACCTGTAATATAGGCAAGGGCATTCTCTTGTACTACTGTATACAAGCATCGATAGAACAGTGTTACACATCACCTGTGTTTGATGAAAAAAATGTGAGGGGGATCTGGTTTTAAATTTTATGTAATCACATAATTAAAGAATGTTAAAATATGGTGCAGAAGGAGAGTTATATTGGCTACAGCTGGACTTTTAACTATGACAGCTTTCTGTTAACACTGTTTACTGTGCTTGACATCTTACATGTCTTTAAAAAGGTAGAAGCAATAGAAGGAATTTCAGATTTCAAAATTTTAATATTGTCTTGCAAGAATTATATACAAATGTACAGAAATTAAAATGCCAAGATAACTTATCCAGCTCTTGCAAACTCTACAAATAATTCAATTTATCTCCACTGAGAGCTAGTGGAGTCATTACTTTCACTTGACTTTAACAGGATTTGGGCAAATCCCCAAACCTGACATCCCCAAAACAATAGTCAATAAATGACATTTTTAAATAGAACTGCATAAAGAAAAGACACAAGAAAAATGGGAGGAAAAGAAAATCAAAGACAGTGTAGAGCAAAACCAGAACACATCATCTCTTCTATTTTAATATGATCAGTTCAACACCAGCATGTCATTAATTCAATGCTAGGCTTTTGGAAACCTAAACAGCTCACAAAACTGTCCTCACTTTCATCTCAGAAACCTGTCTCTACAGTGGAGGGTATCAGTTCTGATGCATTTTGTACGCTCATAAGGAGAGGGTGGAGAGAGCGTTGAAGGGTGAGGGGCCTTTTTTTCAGGCCTAGGAATGCTGAGGGCCAAGTACTGAAATCCAGATGGCCTGTGATGGCAGCAGCAACCGCCCCAGCTACCTGATTTTCAGTCTGAGAGAGGAAGAGGTATGCACTGAAGCAAGCTGGTAAATGAGACCAATGCACAAGCAATGGCCAGTCTTCTGAACACAGGAATTCAGGAAAGACTAAATAAAAAAGTGCACTTCTTCTCATCCTCCTGACAGATCCATGGAAAGCTCAGGAAAACCCCTCAAAAACCTGCAGTGAGTATGCAGAGAATGCTACATTCTAACCTCCAAGTACCCCTGCAAATTTCATTTAACGTTGTAAACAGATTTTAAGATATATTTCCAGGAAGGTAATATCAGAGTCCAAATCTATTTTTAGCAGTATTTTTTTAAAAGGCCTTGTTTTTACAGGCTGAGAGGCCAGAGGCACCCAGTGACCTCCAGGACGCTCTGTACTTTTAAGATTTGAAACAGAAGTCTCTTTCTCCTGGCTTTTTGAATAGACAGAAGAACATTAGTTTACATTATGTTACAAGGACTGCTCCCTGAACATGCTACCCAGTAATTACAGCAAGTTGCAATATGTAATTTTGGTGCTGTATACTACAAATGTTCTTGCTTCATAAAAATCACATTCAGAATGCACCCAAAGTGTCACCAGACCTTGTGTCATCAAAGCTACATGCACCAGCTCTCTAGCCATGCTGTCAGATGTAGTAGGTTAAAGAAACATCTGCTAGCAGTGTGGCTCATCCCTGTTAGAAAAAAAACATTTTTCCCTACAAACTGCTTCTTTGATTGTAAATTCTAACACCATATTTAGACCCTGACAAATTTCTAAAAACAACCTCTTCCCCCACTTCCAAAGACTACATACAAAGACCTTAGCGTTTCCAGGAAATCTTTAAATAGTGGGAGGGAAGGATACCTTATTTATTGAGTTTGTGTAAACTCACAACCACTTTGCTGTTTGTCACTGATGGCAGTTAGACCCCACAGTACACCACTGGAAATTAAAGTGTAAAGAACGGCAAGCATGCATGGGAGAACTAATTAATTTTCAATAGAGAATAAATCTCATTCTATCTTTTTGGCTATTTAGGACAAACAGTGTATAAGTGCTTGCAAACACTTTGCATCTAAACAAATGGGGGTCATTTTAAATATATATGAGAAGTGCTGTTATAACACGAAAACACAGAACTAACTGTAATGTTAACATAAATATTACAGATGTTATTGATTACAAATACAAATCAGGACTTCTAAGATTACATTCCCATAATTGTAATGACTCACAAGAAAGTAAATTGCACTTAGCCCAAACTAATTGAAAGTAACTGCTGCTAAAAGGGACAAATTTTGCCACAGCCCAACTCTGGTAACATCCTAATTCTGCCACCAAAACACCATAAGCATACAAAAAGAAAGAATTGTTTCCTGTAGAAAAAAAAAAAAAAATCAAGTTTACTTATATAACACACCTTGATTTTCAAATCACTTCTCCTATGAAATAATCATGCAGAAACTAAGGCAAACTACATGTCTGAGGTTTAACATGATAAATGGTTCCACGTTACAATTTTTCCAGTAGCAAAGCCTGAGTAAGAGGTTCCTGCTCTTTTCCTCACCCAACTCCTTCCACCCTATTGCTCTTTACCCCTCCGTTCTGGTCATGCAACTGCTTGTAGAGTTGCATTCTAAGCCAAAACAAGGCAAAAAGACCTTATTCAAGAAAACAACACTACAATCGCTCTTGTTCATAGGTCTACTTTTAGAATTTGTAATTAGAAGAAAAGGAAAGCAATTATTCAAAACGCCAGTGAAGAAAACATGAATATAAGGTGTATTTCAGCTGGCTGGAAAGACTCTATTGTTTAACAGTTAATGTTAAATCACTTGAAGTGGAATCTCAGAAAGTGAATGGCCACCAGATAGCCAAAGCTGCTTACATTTCATTTCAGGGAAAAAAATACTTCTGTTTACATTCCCATTGCAGCCTTTCCCACTGGAGACAAAAGAAACTGAAACATGAAGAGAATGAGTCTTCCCCAGTTCAATTTATTACTCACCAGTGTAACTTTCAAAGGAGACATGCACCAGATGTACTAGTAAGCTTCCACAGAGAATATTCACATGTAGAAAGAATAGCAGCAGGTTTTTCTTCGGAACATTGTTTCACAAATGGTAAATGGAAAAAACTGTACTATTGTATAAAAACCTGTTTTCTCCCCATTCAGGAGTTTCAGGGTTTTCTTTTGAACAGTGATCAATTATTTAGAATGAACGTGGCTTATTTCTCCTTCAGTAAGTTCAAAGCTAACTTCCTGCTTTAGTAGCAGAGGTACCAGAGACAGCCCTTACAATTAGTGCATTTGCATCACTTTCTGTCAAATGACTTTTCAGGGCAAATGCACTGCTTCCTCCCAGACAAACAGGTTATACCATCACTTGCAGTATTATTAATTTTACAGACTGGAGAACAGTATGCAGCACTAGCCATTGCCTTCCTCACAGAAGTCCTATACTTCGTGTTATTTAGCTAACGCTACCATGCTGTGCTACACTTTGGGACAGTTAGTGCTGTTTCATATTAACTTTCACATGTATGTTTGATGCTGAGACGAAGTATTCTCAAGGCACTTGACAGATGGGAATCAAGCACCAAGCAAGCAGAGCAACTGAATTAGTGCAGAGCAACCTGATTGCTCTGTTACTCATAACAGTTCTTGGACTGAAGTCTCCCTGGTCCAGAACATTGTCTGTATTAAGTGAACAGGGAGTTGCCATGATGAAAACACACAAATACAGAAATGTCCTACTGAGAAAAGACATAATTAGCAGTGTTACATGGCAAATGGGATCTTCATGGGCTCTACTCAATTTTCATAACAGAAAAAAAAAAAAAGCCTGCAAAACTTTATGGCATCTAGCTTGCAGTCCATTGCTTCAATCTTTAAGTAGGTGTTTTAACTAGTCTCACCAAGCCCTGACTCTTCCCTCAACCCTTGCAATCTGCTGTGGATACTACTTGAAAGCTATATTCTTTATTCAAGCAGGATTCCCAATGAGCAAGAAGACTTCCAACGCTTGTTCTAGGAGTTTATGAGGCAATCTCACTGGTTAGCTTTTTAGATTTATTGAAAGTCAGGATGTTTGCTTTGTGTCAAAGGAACTGTCAGATCCTCATTTTACAGCCCAAAGAACAGGTAGGCATCACTCTTATTTCTCCTCATTTTTAAATGACCTCCCTAGCAAAAACCCCTACCCTTCCAACTTCAGTCGTTTTAGGTCAGTTCCTCATCAATTTCACCGAACGGCCTTACAGAAGAATTCTATATAAGAAGGGGAAGTACATACATACAGAAGAAATAACATGAAAAGGAGAAAATAAGTTGAAGTTCTTAATGTCACTCTCTGCTGATGAGATTCAGGGATTCTTTCTCTGTATTAAATGCCTAATAGAAAGCAGTTCTTTAACACTTCTCATGGTAGGAAGAATAAGAGCAAAAGGGAAGATATAAAAAAGCCTTGGGGAAAAAATTCTTTACATAAAACAATTGGTAGCTATACACCCCGTGGCAACCTGGGATACATTCTGCATCAATTATTTTTACTGATGAAGGTACAAAAGGGGAAAGATCACCACAGACAAAATTAGTATTTAAATTGCCCTATAGAATTTACTGTCTTGTTTTAATGTAGTGGTTTATTTTCTGACAAGGACTATGGTGCTTTCTTCCTCTTCCTTCTATAATTTGGACTTGGGTCTCTGTTGTCCCTAATTACTATTTTTATGTAGCTAATTAAGTGGAAAGATAAATGATTTTTTGACATTCATACATCATCAATATAGCTATTAATTAAAACCTTGTTGTTTCCAAATGTCAACAATGATTAAGCAGTGAAGTATTTTTTCCGAGGTTACTCATTTGGGTGGAAAATTTTACCGTGCTAACACTGTTTTTAATAGTCTCTGCTTAAAACAAATGCAAAATTACATGCTGCACCGATGCAAAGAAAACCAAAACATAATCTGTAGAACCGTGAGACATAAATCAAAAAGATTCGCTTTACTTCAGATCCTAAGATGGCAAAGGGAAGCTCAAAAGTATATATTTTACTTGTAAATATGCAATAACCACTGGAACCCTCAACTGGCACAAGTTTCTGTTAAAATTGAGAAAGAAATGTTCAGGTTCCAAGGCTGGTACAGACACAAAAAGTCCAACTTGTTCAGAATGAACAAGAGGAAAAAAAATCCAGCCAGAAAAAACATGCAGACAGATGCAGAATTGCAATGCGTTTGATCTATTGTGTTTGCGGTACAAGTGCACAGCCGTCGTGTTTCATATGCTTGACAGGTCACCCCATAAAGCAATGGTGTCAAACCACTCCAAAAAGTTCTAGAGTTCACTCATCCTGATTCATAGGTCAAGAGGAGTGCCTTGCTCCCTGGCAGATAATTTGAGGACAAGGATGAACAAACTCCACCTCCCCTAATCCTAAAATGTAGTATCTGGCTCTTTCTAGGAAACGCACATCCATCCCATCTGAGATTAGTCCAAGGGCTGAATCATCACCATCTCCCCAACAAAGAATGGATGCTGACAGAGATGAAAAGAGGGCTGACCTGTTGCTCCACACTTCTTACTGAAATAAAAAGCTAAACTATTAGAATGAATGTAAACAACAACCATGAGAGGCAGTGAAATATCAACAGTCTTCATTTCATGCCTTATTGTAGGGTATGTAAAATTATAGTCACCTGTAAGCATACATACCTGGACAAAGATTATGCCTGCGCACGATTGCAAATTCCTGCAGGAATCTGTACGCGCCATGGAGCCACATGACTCCTTCGGCCTGCATTTCTTGATTTACAAATTTAACTAAAGCAGTGAGATTTCTTTTCGGCTGACCGCAGTTCATGCGGAAAAGGCTGGCCAGGGGCAGGGCAGCTGGCCCGGCATGCGGGGCTGTGGAACGGTCGGTGCTCACGCACCCTCGTGGTCAGGCTCCGCCACGGGGGTATGTTCGGGGCACCAGGGCCCCGGCCGAGGAGCAGTCCCAGCGGTGACGGCCGGTTTCCGCGGTTCCCACGGATAAAGGACAACTCTGGTCTCACACGCCAAACACAGGGGCACAGACGAAGCCTTCCCACATTTAGGAAGCGCCTCGCACTTTATTACCGCTGACATGCACCGCGCACCCGAGGGCTGCCGCGCGGCCCCGCTCAGGCGGCGGCCTGCGCCTGCACCCGCGCCCGCTCCCGCCGAGAACAGGCCGCAGCGGCCCCCCAGCCCAACCGGCCGAGAACAGGCCGCAGCGGCCCCCCAGCCCAACCGGCCGAGAACAGGCCGCAGCGGCCCCCCAGCCCAACCGGCCGAGAACAGGCCGCAGCGGCCCCCCAGCCCAACCGGCCGAGAACAGGCCGCAGCGGCCCCCCAGCCCAACCGGCCGAGAACAGGCCGCAGCGGCCCCCCAGCCCAACCGGCCGAGAACAGGCCGCAGCGGCCCCCCAGCCCAACCGGCCGAGAACAGGCCGCAGCGGCCCCCCAGCCCAACCGGCCGAGAACAGGCCGCAGCGGCACCCCAAACCGGCCCGGCCCGGCCGAGCCCAACCCAACCTGGCCCGGGCCCGGCGCCGCCGCCCCGGCTCAGCCCAGCCACCGCCTGCCCCTCAGCGCCCGTCGCTCACGGTCGTACCGCGGGCCCGGCCCGGCCCGCTCCCCTGAGGGAGCCGCAGGGAGGTTTGAGCCGCGCCGGCTGCCGTACGGGGGAGGCGCCACCGCCCGCCTCTGCGCGGGGCGGCGGGACAGCTCCGGCCGCGCCATGGAGCCCCTGCGGCTGGTCGCCCTCCTGCTCCTCTTCCTTCTCTTACTGCTCGTCCCCTTGGGGCTCCTGGCGAGGAGGCGCCACGGCCGGCGGACGCCTCCCCTCAGGCTTCTGGTGGTGGCCGGCTCCGGTGAGTGGGGTTGCTGCCGGCGGGAGCGGGTTCCGCGGCGGGCCCCGGGAACTACGGCTCCCGGCGTGCAGCGCGGAGCGAGGGCCGAGGCGGCCGCGCCGGTGTGTGCCGGGAGCGGCGGCGGGTTGAGGGGAGGCCTGCCCGCCGGCGGCCCTGTGACTGGCGTCGCTCTGGCCGCGACGGCTGCTCCTGGACCCCACCCGCGCCGGGCCCAGCGCCCTCGGGGCCGCCGCCTGCCTGTGGGCTTTTTAGCTCTTGATTTGAGCAACTGTTAAGCTTCAATATTATTTGCGGCATTTTCGCCCGTATTTGTGCCTTACGATTTGGTTTCTGAACTTTTTCATCGGGCAGCACATGCGTTTCCCCGAAATCATTAACAAATACGTTGACTAAAACTGATGCAGGACAGCCCTGTGCAGCTGCTGGAACTTCTGACAGAAGGGGCTTGACGGTGATTCAGGGCAAGGCGTTCCACAGATCGGGACCCCCCTTACGTGTGAGGTGTTTTGTAGTGATTTTACCCGAACCACGTTTCTGTGCTTTACTTACGAGAGCCTCACGTGAGTCTGACAGAGGCAGCACCGTTGTCCGAGTCACCCCCACACTAAGGGGACGCACACGCGTTTGCTACTCCTTGTTACCTCCCCAGAGCTGCAGAGCAATTAATTTGCCTCCCAGAATTAGACTACCTTGAAAATTTGCAGTTGACAAATCCAGGCAGGCTTTGATTTCATGACCTCAGTATCTCCATAGTTTTTGTGCACTGGCTAATTGAGTGATAATCCCACGAGCTTTCTGCAATCAGAGTTTGACTGGCACTTTACTTCCGCCAGGGCTGGAAACGTGCTTGTTTTCCTTCAGTCCTTTGGAATCCAGTTTGTACATATTACAAAAATACATTCACTGAACATATGCTTACTGCATGAAATAATTCACAAGTCAGTTAAGATTCATATAACATTCAAGCCTATTTTTCAAGACTTCTTTGAAGTAGGAATCTCCTGCTCTTCTGTGAATACTCAGATGATTGCATTAAAATCTGTGAAACCTTCAAGAAACCATCACTCACAAGAAAATCCCTCCAAACACATTTGAAAAGTAGTGCACAGAATTCTGTAGAAAGGTGGCAAACTCGTGTCTAATGCAACATCGTTGCTCTTGCTGCTTGTCGGTTTGCCAGCTAAGAGTGCTTGATTTGTATAGCAAAGGTCTCTTAGGAGGCTAATGATGCTGGACAGCAGGAGGTAGAAGGAATACATTTTGTTTACTGTTTCGGTCTTCAACTTCCAGCAGAGTGAAAAAGTAACACATCTAGTAAACGCTTATGCTCATACTTAGGGGTATGGTTTGATGTTGAGCCAATCCAGCCCAAAAGTTAAAAGATGAGCCAGCTCCACTTTACCTATGCACACCATCTTCCCTCTCCCCTCTTCCACCATTACAGGTATTCCTGTTCCGGAAACGCAACTGACAAAAAAAAAAACCAAACCAAAACCAAAACCCACTCCCCAAAACCCCAGTAAGTACACCCTCCCCTTCTCTCCAGTTTAGAGCCAATTTAGCTACCTGAACAAAGTGACCTTGCAGTTAGAAGGTTGTCAGCACCTGTCCAAGGGCAGCGGTTAAAGCACTTGGCAGGAGCTGGACTGTTTCTTCTGTCAGCACTCAGCTTTTACACTGGCTAGCTGCAGAGCGAACTTGCTGCCTGCTTCATTTCAGTATTACTAGCTGGGATAGTGCAGCCCCTGCTCTTACAGGTTGTAGGACTGAACACTGGGCCAGGCCAGTGGGAGTTAACGCTCCCGTGGTGCAGGTCTAAGCTGGATGCTGTTCAGCTTCATTTTGACCGTTGCACCATGGTATGGCTTTTGAGCATGGACTACAGTATAACTCTTTGCCCAGTCATTTTTGCATCATGTACAGGATGTTAAACATAAATGTACTTCTGTTTGATCCTGGTTCAATCCTATTTAACTGAAGAACTTCCATCAATACGGCTTCAGTGAGAGCTGAACCATCTCCATGTTACTTAAACAGTCTCAACCATCCTTTAACTGAATCCTCCACTCTCAGAAGTGTGTTGCTGAAAATAGTAGTACTAACAGGTCTTAAAAGGAAAAGGGACTGATTTAGCTGAAGAAACTGAAAGTTACAAAATCTTTCATATACTAACTGCATTTCATTTTGTTTTTACAGGTGGGCACACAACAGAAATCCTGAGGTTACTTAGCTGTTTGTCAGAGTCATACTCTCCTAGACATTATATTTTTGCAAACTCAGATAAGATGAGTGAAGCTAAAATACGTTCTTTTGAACAAAAAAGGGCTGAAACATTCCCCAATTCTCAGGTAACTTGTTAAATATGCTCTTGTAAGATAAAATTATCTTAACATGACATTCTAATTAAAGGCAATTTCGAAGTGATTCTTTAAAAGGGTATTTTTAAGATCAGCAGGTGCTTTTGATTTACTAGGTATTGATAGTCACTTGCACTAAAGTTCAGCTAAAGGTGCTGTTCTGTCCATACTTGTTTTACGGTTCTAAAAGTGAACTAAATAAACACTATTGATTAATGTTGTGCTAGAAAGACACTGAAAATGCAGAGTAAATATACCTAAAAATAGCAAAAGCCATTGTTGCTACCAGTTTTCACTACCACCTTCCTTACTTTCTCTTAAAATGGTCTCTACCTCCTTTCAGTCCATTTAAAGCAATGAGGGAACATAATTGTAGTGAAAGTGACTGTACAAAGAAGACTATGTCTTGCTCAAGAAAAGCATGCATGCTGAAAATAAATCTCTCAATTTTTTGAACTAGTTAGCCATCAAAATGTTAATTTTAGCTATAAAAATACTGGGGCAGAAGTATCGTGGTCTTTTTCCTTTTATTTTGGCATTTCTCTTGGTGCCATGTTGGGTTTTTTTTAAGAAATTATATGTAAAAGTATTTTTTTTAAGGAAACCTTAATTGAAATTGTATTATTTTTGTGTTCTAGACTGTGTTTTGATTGGATTTTAAAATTAAGCATTTAGTTACACGTTTAGAAATTATGCAATACCTCTTGGTATCAGATAGTTTTCTGGTTGATGACCGGAGCAAATGCTGAACTCCTAAAAATCATGGGGAAAAAAACCCCTGAAATTACCTTGTCTATCTTTTTATTAGATGTTTGCTTGCTTTGAGCTAGTCTGCTCTATGATTAACAGCCAGCGGTATGACTCTGGTGACTTAAAGTGTTACCTGATGTCCAGTTAAACCAGTAGAAAGATTATATTATTTTTCAGAAACTGGAATAAGTACAATGGAAATGAATGGTCTAACTACAAAAACCTTAGTCCTTTTGAGCAAGTAGTACAACACAATAATTATTTACGTGGTATTGATTTCATATGGTGCGCTTCTGATATTTCTGTTGTCTTCAGAAGTGCTACTGGGACAAAAGATTTTAGGACTGTACCAATGATTTTCAGAAAAAAACCCTTTTAATGTAAAGCAGCTGCTGCTGAGGTGAGCAACAGGCTCACTTAGGAATGACATTTTTAAGTTTGCTTACCCCACTTCCCCATGGAAGATGAAGGTTCCTTGTCTACCACAAGCTGCTGAACCAAGTGAAGATGACTTTGTTTAAAGTTGAGCGTGCTATCTCTTCTCCCATTGTGCATCAAGAATGAAAGTTTAGTAAAGTGACTGGAGGTATTTGCTGTTCAGAGAAATCTTGTTTTTTAATTAGTCATTCACACAGTCATACTCACTTCTCTGAAAAATGTCCAACCCTAGATTATTACATTTCTTAAAAATACGTATTTTGAGTATTAAAAGATTGTGCTATTTTCCACTAGTTTACTTAGTTTTGCTAAGCAGCTTCCCTTCCATATCCCCTCCAACTCCTAAAAGATCAGGTAGCTGTATTTTCCTTCAACACTGAAAGTCAGAGGAACATTTTTGGCTGCATCGAAGGTTGCTGTCCAGATAACATTTTCCTTTGACCATTCTTTTTCCACTGAGCAAAAATATTTAGAGTGAAAGTGGAAGATAACTTTTGGAAAGTAAATGTCACATGCCTATAACATGTATCTGCTAACTTTCATTGTGGTTTCAAGTAGTATGTGTTTTGGCACCGTGGATGCTGGAGATCATCAAGCATTTAAAAATCGTGTGTTAGTAGCTTCTTACAGCTTTGAATAAATTGAAAGAAAAAGTCTGAATGCTTCATCCTGTGGTCATTCCCTTTCTCTTCTCATCAGGAAAGTAGATTTTTCCAGAACTAAGGACTGGACAGAAGACATTACAATAATGACCCAAGGTGAAATCAGTGTACTCATTTAACAAATTATAATGTAAACCCCCCCAAAATATTTCTTTTTGGTCTGTGGTCTAGCCCAGTTCTAAAAGCTACAGTATTCAGGGAGAAGGTAAGGAAGCCAGAATGAGCATCTTGCTTACAGGAAGCAAAATGCTGCACCTCTACCCACTAAGTCTTTTTGAGGGAAAAAGAGATATCCAAAATGCCTCCTACGAAAAGTGTCTGGTCCTGCTGTTACTTGTCTTTTTGTTCTTTGTTGCCCCCAGCCTGTAACCACGGCTATTCTACATGGATGCCCTCAGAGCTGTTACTCAGGGAACATTCTGTGCTCAGCACAAAGAACCTGCTTCAGCTCCTGCCAACCTACTCTAGCAGCAGAAAGACAACTTAGATTTGTTGACTGAAGAACATGAATTCTTCACTGGATCTTATATCCACATTTGTCATGTCCAAGATGAGCAACTGGATAAACTAACCTTCATGTAGTGCTCATCTGACACATGTTCTTTTCCATTTTATGTTTCATGAGAGGTATCATACTAAGAAACCTTGTTGCTCAACATAAAAAAAACCACTATGTAAACCCAGTTTCTTTGCAAGCATTGCAGTACATTCAGTTGAGCATATTATTGTAGTTCACAGCAGTGTCAGTTTTCCACCAACTTCTCCTGGCATGTTTGCAAAACAACAGCATTAACTAGGTAAAGGACTACATCACTGGTTTTGAAATTGCAGTACCCAGTCAACCATTATAGACTTCCCAGTTTGGAACATTTGTCTTCAAATAACAAAAAGATTTCTGACTCCACTAAAAATATAAGGAAAAATAAATGCAACAATGTGACACCATAGAATATAGGGGAGCAATTTGTCTGCTTCTGATATCAGACATGTACTCTGCAGTTTTCCAGCAAAAGATACAGGAGATGCCTTTGTCTGGAATACTAGCAGTACTCCATCAGATGAAAGGCTGGGATTGCAAAAGTATCTGGCAGTGGCTTTTAAACAAACAAAACCCAGCAACAACAAAATCCAGTTTTGTTTCTCAGCCTAAGATTTAAGAGTTAACATGTGGGCTGAAGTCCTAACATATGACATAGCACTGATGTGCAGAGTTTCAAGCATGTTTTTTGAAGATTATAGATAAAATCAGTGTGATCTTTACTTGAATTCTGCAACTAAATTTCTACTTTAATACTGTTTGGGGTCCCTGCCAATTTTTGCTGAAATTGGTTTTTTAATGATGAAGAAAATTACATACAGTTTTTTGGGAAATACTGTTTAACACCATTCTTACAGTGAAGGGAGCATCTGCATAGTTCCCCTGAAACCTGATCTGCCTAAAACCACCTTATCATACACTTATTCCTTGCAGGACCAAATACTATGCAAGGGTCTAAACTCCACTTACGGCATTTCTTTTTATCACCTGAACACTTCCAAAGCTTTAAGAAACAGAGGCAGTGATAACCAGAATCCTGTTGAATGGGGAGCAGAGGGCATGTTTTTTTCCATATTCTGTTATCAGACTAATGCAATCAGAGTTTCAACACCTGCAAATAAAACATAAAACAAACAGTTTTTAACATCTGTTAATGCTTTCCACTATCACAGCAATTAAAAAACCTTATCACAATGAAACAGGGTAATTTCAGTCAAGAAAATTAACTTAATATTCTGCATTTGCAAGTGTTGGGGCTTTTTTTATTCTTTCCACATTATTCAAGACTGATTTGTAATTTGTATTTACTGTACAGCTAGCTTTTGACAACGTAATCTTTCCTGGGCACACATCACCAGAGCTAAACTATGACAATTAGCAATGGTATATCTTAAGTAACTGGGGAATTTTCAGTATTTATAATGATAATTAGGGTCTCTCACTCCCAATATGACTTCTTCCAGATCGGTAGTGATCTTCGGTCCCACGAAGCAATCTAAACAATATGTCAACATCAATGAACAGTGCACTGCAGCTATTATATTTGTCTTTCATTTAAACAGTCAAAAATCTCATTGGCATCTGGACTGCCTTCTGATGTAGCAGTAGTTCTTAGGTGTAGTTCCTCTGCATCAGTCATCTGCAAAGAGTACAAGAAACCTAACTGCAGTTAACTGCTTACAGTGTTCCGAGACAAAACACATGTGTTTTATTAATTTGATGCCTTTTACACACAGTGAATAAGCTCTACTTTTTCCTAGGGAAAGAACAAAGAAAATGATTTCTTACACTTATTTTTTATTTAATGATAAGATGTTATTTCCTGTTTCTTTATGCAATTTTTTTGCATTTTGAATATGCATTTTGCGTATCTTTCGAATACTCATTGAGTACTTGTTTAAAGGATAGTGATATTTGCTGTTACATTTTTAGTAGTGTGCACCGGACATTAACTGAGGAAAGTTGTTACATTTTGTGCAATGTAAATCCTCGAAGAATTTGAACAGGCAAGAGACAGAAGAGTATCACCGGGTTGGGGTTGTATCTAATCAGACCCAGACTTGTGTCTCGGTGACCACGAGGTGGGGCGCTACGTTAACATACTGCGCGTGAAGCTGCTCTAGCCGAATTGTTTATTACGTTAGGAATGTTTTAAAGTAACGTGAGACGAGATTTAAAAAATAGATATACAGTTCTAGTATTACATTTTACTTTATTGCCAGGAGCGTTAAGCACGACACTAAACAAGGCATCTAAGAAAAGTTTTCATACCCAAACTTTTCCAAGCTAGATTAAAAAAAAAAAAAAGATGGCATAGACAGATCTAATAACTATAGAAGTAGCAACAACATTCTTTAAAAAAATAACAATTCAGCTTATCGTGCTTTCTTCCAGTTCACCCTTGATAGCATTCCCAGAAGCCGTGAGGTTAGACAATCTTGGACCTCCTCAGTGGTAACAACCCTGCACTCCATGCTTTACTCCCTTCATTTGACCTGCAAATGGAAACCAGATTTGGTAGGTAAAGTAAATTTTAACTTATTGAGAACTTGCTTATCTTCAATCATAAAAGCATTTGTAATATCGAGACATTGCATATGTATGCTAAGATGATTTATGGTTCTCAGAAAAGGTATTTTTGAATGTAAAATTAAAGCTGAAAGAGATACAGCAGCAATACACCAAGAAAGAAAGAACAGGTTGCACTGCTGGTGAATTAGAGCAGCATATACTAGTTTCCCCTCTCAAAGTTTGCAGGTAACATCAGAGAGCATGTCACTCCCTTGTTAATGCTGGTAGAGCCAGCAAAAACAAGGTTGCAGGTTCTTGATACTATCTCTTCAGGATTGCAACAGCACAAACTGTGCTTGAAAACCTGGTTGTCCTGTTGGCTGGACTTGCTCCTGAAATGGTATGACCGGTCTGGAACAGGCAGGTTCAGACCAGCAGAAAATACATACAAATTCAGTTCTTGTGCTTACCTGGACTTTTCAGCTACATGCATATTTATTTAGTCTTTGGCTGACTAGCATTAATTGCTTCAACAAAAAACATCACTGCTGAAATGGCAACGCCTCAGCACTTCAGTAACTTTTTCAAGCTGTTCACAAAACTGCACTCTCATGCTAATTACAATATTCCACAGGGTTAATCAAGCCAGAAGCATACAGGGCTGGCAGATTATAGAACTAAAATAGAGGGAGGCAATCAATAAAGTTTTGTGTTAATCCAAGACTCAAAAGGCAGCGCATTGGACTCCCAAGTTTAAGTTCTACTGTTGTTTAAGAGAAATTTTAGTTAAAGGTGGCTTTCTGCTAGAGTTGTTGCTATCTTAAGTAGTCAGTTATCCAAACGAGGTTTTTTAAAAAAGTATTATTTTAGCAGAATTTCAAATTAATATGGTATGGGGTTTAAAATATTTTAATGAAACCTGTAAAAACTTGTGCAGTTTCAAGATATTTTTCATAATTTAGTAGCAGCATATATACACCCATAGAGGATCTTTGTAAGCAGACTTATTTTTTAGCTGTCACTGTGAAGTGTATGGCTAATTCTAAAGAGGCTCATATAGATTTGTGATGTTTTAAACGTTTAGAGAAGTTGGGAATAAATTTGATCTCATTGTTTTCAATAGTACCGGCAGTTCCTAACAGATCAAAAGTTACTTGCTGGAATTTTCAGAGCAGTTTAGTGAGCAGAACAACAGAGGTAGCTTTTTGCAGTTCTTGTTTGTCAAGCCTGTTCTGAAAACTGGAGATAAAGTTGGACAGGAGGAAGAGATGGCTTACTATTCTTTTTACAGTGATTTTAATTTGAGAGGGGAAATAGCAGAGGGATGTTTACATGAAGCAGACATCTTAGAACAAACATGGGTAACAAATTTTGGAATCACTTTGCTACACCACTGGTTTTAGTTAATGTTTTAGTTTGGGGTTTTTTTGGGGGGTGGGGTGGATTTTACTTATTATTGCAAAAGTAATTGACTGGAAGATCTCACTGTGTAGCTTAATATATTACCAAAAGTGTCAACAGGGCACATCATAGAAGAGCAGGAAGTTACTAATCTAATTCCATGGTTTCTCTGTTTACAAGAAGAATTTAAAGTGACAGTGGGATTTACACATAGAATTATTAGAAATGGTGTTGGAGTTGATAAACTGGTAAAAGCCTAATGCTTTTGAAAAACACTTGTCCTTGTAAAATGAAGGATACATTTTAGCAAGGCCCTTAAGCCCTTTATAGTGTTTAAGGGAACCACTGACTCAAAATGCTATCCAAAGAGTCATCCATGACATGAGAAGGGCTTGAAGGGAGGGAGTTTCCAAGTGTTTTTTTGCCAGATACCATCGTCAACCACAATAGCAGCTGGTAACTGCCACTGGCAAAAGCACCTCTGGTGTTACGCCAAATCTTACACCACTTGAAAGCTGCTTGCATACTACTACTTGTATGCATATCTTAGTTTAAGGATTCTATAAAATATGGTAAGTCTGAGAGCTGTAAAGATTTTAAAACATTTATCAAAGTATAGTGATTCAGGGATTAAAATGCCTCAGATTGCCAGTGAAATGATTGTATGTGGTATGTGAAGCAACTGGTAATATTTAATCACCTTTAGAAGAAAATGTTCACAGTGAATTGCAACTCCTCATACCCTTGGCAAAATGAAATGCTTAGTAGTTTAAAGAACTAAAGGATGGGACAAATCCTGGCGTTTACAGGACTCATCTACAGCTTTTGGCATGGAAATCAACACCGAGTTTAGAAACAAGCACAGTATTACATCATGCTGAGAGCTTCGTATTTTTAAACAGTGGAGCTCATGGGTACTGTACATTTTCAGTCTAGGCAACTATTTTTGTTTAACTGCAGGAGGAAAAGACAGCTTTTAATTGCTTCTAAGTCATTTGTATGTATGAGTGATTCCTAAATCCTTACACTCTATTTTAGGCATGTCAAAAACATGTGCATGTTTGAAGGAATGACTGAAGTCCTCCAGACACCCAAAAGCTAGAGAAAAGCAGAAACGTTGCAGTTTTCAAGGAATGCAGAAGTACTACAAAGGGAGCCTGAAACCATTAGGTGCACAAAAGCAAGATTTGGAGCAGATAGGCTTAGGTTGGCATAACTAGCATATCTGTGGAGCCAAAATAGCTGTAAAGGGGAAACAGCAAATATAACTGCACAGGAATTACTTTATATGTGCTTATTTACATGAGCACTGTGTCCCCTTTGTATCTCACACTGATGTTCTGGCAAAGCTTCTTAGTTTACTTTGCATGAGAAAGCGGTTCCATCTAACCCTTCCTCAAGACAGTGAGTTCAGAAAGAACTGAACAACTTCCAGGAGACCTTTGCTGTCTTGCGGGACTTGACCCACACTTGAAATGGGCCCCCAGAGAGTTTAAGAAATGTAAAAGTTAGCTTAGTTGTTCGGTTTGAGATCATCTTCAAGAGGCCCATTTCTGAGTTATGAACATCTGCACTCTGCTAAGTTAAGTCCCTTTAGATATATTAAACCAAGTAACAGAATTAAGATGTCAGAAGTGATGATTCATTTATGTTCCTATAGCCAAAAATTATAGGACTACAAGTGTCGGTGTTCTGCATGTATGCTTGTATGCTGGGCAGTTTTTACGTGTCAACCTTAGATAGGCTTCCTATGCAGAAGCCTTGAATTCCAGGAAAGAAAGGCTTGTGCCAACACACACTGTCTACACCTTTCTTCCCCCAGAAAAGCTTTTAAAACCATTCATCAGCTGCAGCCAGGTTTAACGTACAGTCATATCTTCAAAGACCGCAAATTCCTACCGTGAAAACAGGCAGCTGGTTAGAGAAGAGAGACTTTTATTGCCTTCATTGAGAGAAAAGCTGAGAAGAAACATAAACCCAGAATGAGATGTTAGAAGATCTGCTCTCTAGGGAAAGATGAAAATTCTTCTTAGTTACAGAAAATTAGACAAGCTGCACAGAGGTTTTTCCCAAAAATAGAGAAAATTACTGAGTCTTACATAGATCATTTGATGTCTAAGAAGGAATAAACTAATGTTATGGCCTTCCTATAATATGCTTGAAGTCCGTCCACAGGTACAAGTTCAGAGGAAACCAGTCTTAAGTTCTCTTGCTGCTTACAGAACTATTGTCCTTGTCTCTGGGCCAGTTTATTAACCCTGAAGTCAGGTCTTCAGGTGATACAGCCCTTTTGCCAGATGTGATTATTCCGGTCATTCTGGCATACCTGAAATTAAAACTGAAAAGAATTTATATGGGTGCACCACACAGCAGTAAGCTGTACAGAGATTGCATCCAGTCCTTGTTCTCAGCCATAGACAGGCTATGTAATTGGGTCAGCAATTTGCTCTCCTTTAATGTAATTACATTAAATTTCACCTAGAACTGTGCAGAAATGCTATGTAAAGCTCCATTCATTAGTAGACTGTGCATCCTGGACCCTTAGGATGAGACTTTTTTTGCTTTTCTGGACAACATTCTCAGCAGTTGTTACTGCCTGAAATAAACAGATACTTTCAGATCACTTCTATTTGGAAAAACCTGGGTTAAATCAGGCAAAGGCAGCAGTCCTTCCACATTAGGGCCTCCTTCCCGTGGGAAGTCTGTAGTAAGAAGTTTACATTTGCACAGCAAGTACAAGGTCTGCTGTCTCCCTCCCCGCCAGCGGTCAATTGAATGAGTCTCTCCTTTTTAAACTTCCTTCTAGAAGCCTGAAACCTCCACAGCTCATTATGCTTCTAGCACTCTACCAATTCTTTTATGACTGCACATCCCATCACACATGCCTGTTCCCCTGGCTGGTTAAATTCACTACAAGCTTCTGGAGTTGTTACAGAAGTGTTCACACAGTAAGCAATATGAAAGGAGATCATTATTTCATTTAGCTAAGATTTTCCATTCTTTGTGCCCTGCCTAAAATGTCTTAAGTTCATAGCACTTTAACAAATTACTATGACGAATAGTAAGTTACTGTCCTGTATATCACTGTTCTTATTAGAACTTTGTGGAAAGCTACAAAATCTGGGTGGTAGCGTTTTTTCTCTATTCACTTCATAACAAGTGAACTTTGTATAATGCAGTATTGAGACTAGCTAGTGCATTCTTTTGTACACTGAATCTTTCCCCACTATTCATAATTCTTCTGAACCAGATTGACAATATGTCTGATGTACTATTGTTCTTCTAGGATCAAAACAGTCAAAATAAGGAAGAATAAGAACATCAGAATAAGACCTTCAGTGACACAAATCATATAGTCTAAAAAGAAAACAAAGTTAACCCATCAAAATTTGTGTTTAACTTCTCAGTGTTAATGAAAATATGAGTCTTATCCCTCCTCTACCTTGTGCGCTGTGTACAGCTACCCTGCAGCCACCGCTGAGCACAGATAAACATCTAAAGCTATTCAAAGCAGTCAGTTTTAAGCTAGGTTGTAGCTCTGCTCTTTCTGTGACCGCCAGTTAGACATGCTTATAGACACCACGTTTCAGACAGAAGATGGAAGTAGCAGTAAAGATGAACTGACAGCTTAGATTGAAGCAGAGTCTATACTAAAGATTGGTCAGTCTTAACTCATCAGCTATCAGGTTCATTATGAACCTAATGGAACACCCTGGTCACACTTCCATGTATGTTTTAAAGCATGGATTCAAGTAAACGGTCTTGCTGAATGTGACCACTGAAGCAGGCCACTGGTATGCAGATACAGACTGCTAACACCTCTAAGTTTTGCGTTGTGAAGACATTTCAGGCAGGTATTTGATGCAGATTCTTGCTATACCAGCTGCAGTGATTAGGCAATAGCCTCAAAGATGTTTGTATACGCATAAAAATATCAGTTCTAGCTAACTTAAAATGCCACTTTCAAGTTCTAGTAAAATGAATGCTTGACTAATGCAACACACATTGAGATTTGCAATTAAAGGCTCATTTTAGGCCATTATTAGTAATATGTTTGATTATATTCATCAGTCTTTGGATGTAATTTCTCCTTTCCTTTTGAGTAGAAGCAGGTTGCTATAATAAGCAGTAGTTTTTGATATCAGGAGGTGAAATAAGCCCTTATTTTTAAGTAGGGTCTGTACGGTTAGATGGTATTTCTCATGGTGCTCTGACCAAGAGACTTTGGTCAGGTTCAGACTCAGCCAAGGTGACATTTAGAACAAGAACACATAGTTAAGGACTTAGTTTATTCTCCAGCCTGCATCTGCCTTGGCAATCTTGTCCTTTTTTAACCAGCCTTCTATCTGTCTCCCATAGTTTCTCACAAGATTCACTGCTGCCACTGTTTCTTGACACAAGCCTCTGGCAAAGGTCATGATGTTTGGTTGGTCCCACTGACAGTCTGGGTGTTAGTTTAATGTTTTAATAACCACTAATGTTCCCACAGACTTGGGCATTAGTACTACTTTCACACCTGTCATTTATTAGTATTTTCCATTCATTGGTTCTATGTTTCTCATTTTACATTTGGCAGTTAGGCTGGGGATTATGCTGATGGAAACTACCACTTCAAAGACCTTTTAATCCCACTGATGGACCTGCCACCTTTCACCTGAAATAGAGACAGCTAAGTAGTGTGCCTAAGGTTAGCTTCATACTAAAAAAAAAAAAAAGCCAAGCCTGCGGGGTTTCTTTATGCGTCCAAATCTAGATTCTCAGACTTTCCTTACTAAACTACTGCCTAACTTCTGAGGTTCTTAATGGCCCCAGTTATCTGCCTTTTCATCAGTAAAGCCCCTAGGCGTACCCAGAAACAGACCTGAGCTGTTTAAGTCTTTACAGCGTCAGATAGCCATATGCATAGCTGAACTCCTGAGCTCTGCTGAGATCCAGAAACTAGTAGCTTCCCTCACTATGCATGTGGGTTCAGATCCAGATCACATCAGCTGGACTTCTTTTCTTTTCTTTTGCCCCTGAGGACACTGGGCTGGTAACTTTGGTTCAGGCCACTAAGTGCCTAGAAGGCAGAAATGACAACACCTGGTGCTGTTACCATTAAATCCTGTTGTTAGATCTAGTTCCTAGTGGTTTTGTAGAAGCTCTCCTTTTCTCCCATAGAAAAATCCACTAGGTAGGATTTTTGTCTCCCTCTCTCCAAGCTTTTATAAAGTGAGAGCTATGGAAACGAGGGAGTTGGTCATGCTTCCCAATATAATTCATCCTACGATGAAAATAATACTCAGGGGAAAAAACAGTGCATGTCAGAAACCCAACTGCACAGTATGCTAATTTAAGTCCTTTCTCTTCTACTTCCCTGTTCCCCATGCTGGCATTTACCTAACCAGGATAAATAAGATCCATGATCGGCCTGTAAGACCACACATGCCTCTGCTTGTTTTGAAGAGCATCTCACCTACTGTGTGTATTGTATAACAACAATGGGAACCGTACCAACAAGACACACACGTGGACTAGAAAGGTTTTCATGGCAATGCTACAAAGCTATAGCTGCTGACCAGCCTGAACACAAGCTGTTCCTACAGAACGCTGTAGCTATCTTTTTGCACCCCAGATGATTCAACTGATTTAGACAGTAGAAGATAAAAGTGTACCCAGGGATAATTCAGTTCTACTTGATTGTCTGATTTACATCAAACTACACATCTAGATTATTTTGTCCTAGCCTGCATTCCACAGGTAAGTTCAAACAGCAAATAGGCTGTGAAGTTTTAGCTCGTTTAATGAACAGGTTGTGGAGGGAAGCGAACTGGATAAGATCTTAATTCTTCAAAAAGAAGATCTTTAAGTAGTAGGTAGCTTAATGACCTTTATATTGTTCAAACAGTACCTGAAATTCTCCTTTCTCCCCATCAATAACAATAATAAAGAATTGTTGGAAAAGGTTCCTAATTTTTTATTAAAAAAAAACACCTTAAAAAATATTAACAAGTCTAACGTAGTTTTGCTTGAGGTTCAAAACTTGAATTTTCAGACATGCTAAAGAGCTAGACTAGCAAGAAGAGCTTTAATAAGAACGCTCCCTCCCACACACTTAAGTATTTGAGTTAAGGATAAATCCCTTTCTGTCGTAAATTCTCAGAATTGTCTTGTTTTCCTGATTACTAAATAAATTTATATTCCGTAGAAGAGATCTTGTTTCTGTCATAACTGCAGTACCTCTGTGTAGAGGAGCAATGTATTTCTTGATACTTTTTACAGTTATCTCATTTAAGAAAAAGTAACAGTTTTTCTGTTCACCATCCAGGTGAACTAAAGTTGCCGTCAGAGTTACTAGCAGAAATTGATTCTTAATAAATAGGGCCTGCTATATCTGAACGTATTAAAAAAATAATTCTAGTCAAAAGAAAATAGCGCATACATTTTATCTTATTCTCAGAATATGCTACTGACTCAAAATGCATGCTAATAAAAGCAATACTCTCCATACCTGGAGATCTTCACTGAGAAGGATATACAGGAATTTTGATGCATCCCTTGTGAGGAGTAAGCTATTGTTTTCCTGGTGTTAAAGTAAGAAATACCGATGTGAGAGAAAGTAAATACTTTGCCCCAAATCTCATGATAAGTCCACAGCACAGCTGTGAGTACAGCCCAGGTTTCTTGACTCTCCAAGCTTGCATCTTGGTCACGAGCTCATCAGGTAAATCTAGTTCCAGTTAAAATTTGAGGTATCTGTTCACTGATGGGTTTGTTAATTTAATTTCACGGTTAGAGCATCTCCAATATTAAGAAAGCAGGTCCCACAACTGCAGGGCTGTAATGCCTGCAGTTGTGTTTCCCACAGGCTCAGGGGCTGTTCGGGAAACACTGAGTAGCCGGTGAAACCTGGGCCTTGTGAATCACGGGGCAGGAATGGGAACAGCAGAGGCTGAGAAGCCAGACTACAGCTGCCTTTTTAGGTAGCACTCCGTACTTCTGCAGGTGAAGGAAAAAAATGTTCGGCTGGATTCTTCACCTCACAGGGCATTAGTATGAAGTTTTCAAAACAGTAACATGATACTAAAAACAAGCAAGGGCTGATGAGCTCATGAGATACTGTAATTTACATAGCAGAATACAAATGAATTCATTGCAGATTCTCTTGTGCCACAGAAACAACCTCCCCCCAGCAAAACAAAAAAACACACAAACGAAAACATTGGTTATTCCACTCTGAAAGCATAAAAGGCAGTAAACTCCTGAAACATCAAAACCCCTAGCACCTACCTGGTGAACGCAGGAGTCCAAAACTAGCCCTGACATAAAAAGGAGTACAGTGGGGTTTTTTTAGTTTTCCTTTCAGTGTCCAAGGACCTCTACTCAGCTTTCACTAAATGTGACTGCTTAGTTTCCCTGTCACTGGAGTCATTCTGTACTCCCTTTCCCTTGTTTCTGAAAGATCCTTCAGGTTATTTTATGGTCAGATTTGTAGTTTCACGAAGGAGGCTTTCTTTGAGTCAAGACCATGTCTTTTACACCCTTTTAGTTTTCTGTATTTGTATGTTATTGAACTGCATTTATTGTTACTCCTGATACCTTTGTGAAAGGCTTATTATTTTTGTCGACCATTATTTCTAGCATTTCTTAAAAGCTGATTTTTGTAAGGTTTCCATGTATTGTAACTTGCTATGGCACTTCAGGTTTGGGTTTTTTTGTGTTTGTTTTGGGGTTTTGTGTGTGTTTGGTTTGGCATTTTTTTGCTATACAAGTCCAGCTACCAACAACCCAACATTTGGGTATCTGTCCTCAACTAAGAACACACAATGAAAACAAAAATATAACACACATAGACTGACAATCCCTTTAGCTGCTTTCTCCAGTTGGTGTGTTTCCTTTCTGACCTTCAAAGACTCATTCTAAAGCCTTTGCCTAGGAAGGTGGAAACCTGTCAAACTGTCCAAATCAAGGAGCATTCTGCTGAAAATACCTTTGGCTGAGGAGTTTTGTCACATCTGTAGATGGTGTAAATTTTTCATCAGAGCCAAGTGAGATTGGTTTCTGCTCCTCCTTTTTCTTGATAGAGGAATTAAGGGATTTGTTTTGGGGATTTTTTTGTTTATGAATGAAGTCTTATTTGCAAACAGGCAAGCTTTGTTCTCAGGTCCCTTCTTAGGGAGCATGGCAATATGGCTATGTTTTAAAACTCCTTTTTCTTCCTGATGTGAACTTCTTTTTGGTCATAGTTCAAACTGGTTTCCCACTTCCTCTCTTTGATATTTTGTCATTTTTTAATCCCCTTTTCCCTTACCTTCCTTAAAATATCAGGAATGGCTGTTCAAATTTCCTTGGCTTTTCTTTTTTTTTGTCTCCAGCTGTTAAATAGCCATTGAAACAAAGTACTTATCAACAAAAGCTGAGTTTTAGCAGTCCAGCAAAAACACACACACAAAAAATTATTAATAAATTACTGCTTTAGGCCCACAGTTTTTCCTCAATAAGCAGAAAATAGCTAATTGTTTGGAGTTTTTTCCTACATTGTTAAAAAAGTAGGTCTGTTTACTTGCTTGGGTGTACAAAGATCATGCTGCTAGCCCAGCTTGGGTCAGTTCTGTATCACTGCACTCACCTTTGCCTCTTTTAGTAGTTTTCTATCACCACCATTCTATTCCCTTATCTCCAGTTACTTAACACTGTGGGGAAAGGAACATTACCAAGACTAAGGAGGCCTGAGCAATGTCCTAAACGTGCTCCAGGAGGTTACTCCATAGCTGGCAAACAGCACAGTCTTCAGCTCACATATGTGTATCACCCTGCAGCAGCAAGTAGCCTTCTCCCACCACAAGTCCACCCAGCCCCAGAAAGCTGGGCAGTTTTTCTACTCTTGTCCAGGTGGCAAAGGGCAATCTCTGTGGAAGTCATTAAGGAGAACAGCAGGTGTTCACAGTTTCTTATGCAAAGCAAATCTCACATTAGTTTTCCATTTTCTTCTAAGTTTAAGGGGACTTATGTTGTCCTCCCTTTGATTGTTGTAACTTGTTCATTAAAGATGTACAGCAAATGTATGTTTATATATTTATGAGAAAAACTGCAAGCTTTCTGCTTTATTCATATTTGTTTTAACCGCTGGCCTGACATTTAATCCCAGTGAAGCTGTGAGCTATGCTTTCAGTGTCTTAGCTGGTAAATGTCACTCTGCTACAGTGCTGCATTCACCAACACTAAAGCAGCTTTTATCAGCAGTGATGCCATGTGCCAGTGTTCCCAGTGTGCCAGACTGCTGGCTTAGCTTGTTTTCTTTCAACGACTGTATAAAATATCTGAAACAGAAAGGCAAGAACTATTCTGTTTTTATATTAAAGTGATTAATAAGAAATTAGATTTATCAAGAGAGTTGCTAAGTATAAATGTCGTATTCTGATCCTTTACTTTTAAACCTCCATGAATATACAGATTGATTAGTTTATTGTACTGTTTAAAAGTCTAGTTACATTTAATTGCTGGAGGATTTTAGTATGTAGGATTTAGTTTATAGGCCTGTGAAGCCAGGCAGCCAGTGAGCCAATATAACAGTTGCTGGACATTTCTTGCATTAGAGGTGAACGTAAATGGTGTAGGGAGACCTGTAGCACTGGCTTCTGGAATGATCCCTTACAGTTTGTTGGCAGCAAAGTCAGATAGTCCAGTGACCAAGAAAGTCCTTAGGCAGTTGCAGCTCAAGAGGTCACAAAGGTGACACAAAAATTGTCTCCAAACCTCACCAAGCAAGGCTGAACCAAATAAACTAGAGATCCTCAGCGAGACCTCGTGCAATGCAAATATTCTACAGGCAGTCTTGTAGCTAAAGTAAACAGATATTGGGAAACACTTACCCTGAATAGCCTGTGACCTTGTAGAGGCCCTGGTCCCTTCTTGCCCAATAGATGCCTGCTTCTTCTCCACAGCATACTAATGATTGCCACTGGATTCCCTGAGAGATGTTTGTATTCTGCTGGAGGGGAAAAACAAAAGCCTTGGTCTTTTCAAGGTGGAAGACATCAATCATTCTCCAAAATTTACTTCTCAACAATGTTTTGAAATTCACTAGTAGGACAGCTCATCTTCTCTTACAAGTTTAAGGAAGGCTGTAGATGATTCAGTTCCTTTCCACCATCAACAGCTTTGAATATTGTCAGCAGCAGGACAGCAGCATTTCTAGCTTAAAGATTCCACAGTGGTTCCTCTTAGTAATGTGCATACTTGTTTTCTCAGAAGTTGACTGTATGATGTTAGATTCCAAGCAAAAGGAATACTGGTCTCCATTCCTGCTGACAGTGTGAGAGGGAGTAAGTAAGGACTGGTCAGACCAGATTTTTGGAGGGGAATTGCCACTCCAACACATGAGCAGCTGCACCAGTCCTAGGTACAACATGTCTCCAGACACGTACTGAAGGTTAACTGAAGGTTAATTTTTAATGATCAGAAAGATTGATTAATAGTTCTGACTTACAGATCACGACCCCAAATTCAGATAGGTATCTCTTTGTCTGTTGGCTTCAGCAGGTTTGTACCAGAGTCTCTTTCAGGGGACAATTCCTAGACTCAAGCATTTTAGAACAAGAACATCTATAGGCAGATGAGTATTTTATGGGAATTTTGCATACAGAGATCCTGCAGAACCACATCTCCTTTGTCCTGTTTGAACCAATATGTGTGGAAGGGGAAAGAGCAGAGGACATGAGTTACGATCATGGTTTTTTTTAGAGATGCCTAGTCCATAATTTTCCTGATCCTTTTTCTCCGCATGCAAGTATTTTTCCATTAATCAAAGGGCATCTGAAAAGCAGCTTACAAGTTATAAGAAAGCAATAGAAGGTATAAACTGAGTGCATTATATTAAAACCTGGATATAGTAAAGGTAGTTTATCATGATTTTAATTTTGATTATCGCTTTTCTGTTTTGCGCTTCAGCAAAGTAATAACAGCAACTCAGTGTGGCCTTTAAAGCTACACATAGATTCACAAATAGACCCCTTTACTACTATTTCATTTCATGATCTTTTAGTTTGGAATTCATTCTAGCATTTACCTTTGTGAGTGCATCTAAACACAAGAATACCAAAAAGACTGGAGCTTCTAGACAAGTTTAATAGAGGAGGGAAGCACGATGAAGCATATGGCACAGTGGCTTGATAAAGACCATGATTGTAATAATTCAGCTTTTTATAAAACCTGTTCTACAGTTCTCAACTTCTGGGCTGAGGAGAATGTTAGGATGCCTACCTGACCTAAATCATGTCTGTGACTGGTATTTTTTCATGTCAGACTGCGGAAAGTAAGAGACCAAAGTCAAACTCTCTACTTGCTTTAGATGACTGGATTGAGCTTACATAGTGGAGGGAGTCTACGAGAGCGCAGAGCCAGTACAAGTCCAGAAGGAAGACAGGTGGAAGGGCGCCTGGAAATAGGAATGCAGAGGGAGATGAATACCGGAGATCACAAAGAAAACCAGGGAAGAGAGGAGACATCTGAGGGCTGGGTAGAGCACAGAGAAACATCAAAATGAAAGACACTGAAGAAAGGACAGGGGAGATTAATGCAACAGAAAAAGGGCTTGGGAAGCAATGAAGATCAGACAATATTTGTACTCTAGGTAGCTCTACTAAAGGAAAAAGAAAGTGGATTTTCTGTTTAGCAATGGTGCACATTTTTATCTGTTTGCTTAAAGCTGCATATTGAATCTGAAATCAGTAGTCAGACTGAATACTCAGCTCACAGAAAAAAAAGGTAGTAAATAACTTTTTTGGTCTGTTTTCGTGTTTCTTATGTATTGGTCTGAAACAGACCAGATTCCATATCAGGGACCCTGGTGGGTTTTGCCTGCAAACACAGGAGAATGCTCCAAGTTGTTTCCTATGTTTACACCACAGTAACAAATGTTACTACAAATAGAGATACCTAAACATGCCTTAACTGAAATATCGGTAGCCATGTACCAGTAGCACAATCAACATCAGTGCAAATTCATCAAACTTGTCAAGAAATAGGGCAAAATGCATGGTTTAGTTCACAGGTATGGAAACGTTTCTTTGAAATAAGAAAAGGCAGCGTGTGTGGTTATATCCTTGCTTGCCATGTATAAATGTATAAAAAACAGATCTTCCTTCTCAGCAAGTTGTATAGTATGTTTTAAAGTCCCAGCATGGATTTATTTGCAATCAGGTTCAGCAGGTTTGGAACAATAGTATATTACTCTGATTTCAAAAATATAGTATGCAAAGTTGAAGTGTTCAGCTTCTTTGCCTTTTAGCTAAATAATTGCTAATATAAAAGAATTACACTTTTGCAGTTTTCTTATACAAGTATTTGTTGCTGTTGATAACCTAAAATTTCAAAATTAAACCAGTATACAGCCTGTTGCTTATAAGGGACTTCTAAGAAAAAGTCAGTAAATCTTGCATGAATAAATAGTTAAATTAAGATCAACAATAAAATCAGAACAATTTTGCATACAGTATTACATTCTGTTGGTTCTGATAAGAAAGCCCTGCATCATGGTCATCACATCCCCAAGCTAGATTTCTGGCATCATCTTAAAGGCAAAGGAAAGTATAGGTGATAGTTTGGAACTCAGTAGCATCAAAACTGCTGCTGCTTTTGACTGAGGCAAGGTGCTGTTAGTCAGTTCATCAGTCGGATCTTGCCACAAAGCAGGGAAGGAAACACTCTGAAATGATTGCTACGGCCCTGAAACAGAAACTAGTATTTTTCTTTCCCCCCACCAATATATCTTTCAGATACTGCTGTATTTGGAGTTAAGACATGTGAGTTTATAGAATATAGGGCCATGATTTTATAAAAGAACTCTTTATTTCCATATAATCCCCAGCTGTGCAGAAAAGTGCTGATTCCACGGTAGTAGTTAAATTTACTAAGAAACATCTTGCCTGAAATCAATTTTGATGCCTGAGTGCCTAATGTACCCTGGTAGATTCTGATGAAGGTCCTAATTCATCAGCACATTTTTGCTGAACTCTTCAGTGTTTTGCTGACTTAAGCCAAAGTTCAAGAGGTTTATAACTGGATCCCAGCTTTAGTAAGCCTAATTAAACTTCTTTGGCCTTATTATGCCTTAATCTGTGCAGAGATCTCATGATTGAGACGCAAAGCTGTGACTGAGGTTGAAAGCTGGTTTAGTTACATAGCCACAAGTCAGGGAGTTCTTCCTTCATAGAAATTAACTGTGCCCTTTCAGAGCTCTTTTCCTCTTCCTTGACATGTAAAGAAAGATTATCTTTTTTGGCAGCTACTTTGAAATAATTCCTTTTGTTTGTGCTGTTCCCCCCACCACCACCCCCTACCACCCTTTTTTTTTCATATTCACTTGCCTCTTCTGTTTTATAAAATATCTTTGGAAATATTTTTTTAATGTAATATTATATGAATGTGTGCACTTTTAATTCTTCACCATATGAAAAAACCTCATGCTTTACTTGTGTAAAATGTTTCATCTCTTTTAGATATTGTGCAATGGACCAGGAACATGTGTTCCTGTCTGTATATCTGCTCTTCTTCTTGGGCTTCTAGGAATGAAGAGAGCAATCATTGTGTATGTAGAGAGCATCTGCCGTGTGGAAACTTTATCCCTGTCTGGAAAGATTCTGTACTACTTTTCGGATTATTTCATCGTTCAGTGGCCTGATCTAAAGGAAAAATATCCCAAGTCAATATATCTTGGTCGAATAGTGTAACAACAGAGGACGAGCCTTACCTAAAATAAACTCTGCAAGCTCCTCACTGAAGAAATGCATTCATGTAGCAATTTATTTTCAAAGATTCCTGTTAAGAAATTAGGCTGGTACTGGAAAAGGAAACAATAATAAAGATATCTCTACATTTAAGCACATTTTTGTGTAGTTGTATTTATTGCCGTCATGCAGGTCTGTTTCACCAATACCTCATAATGGCCTTAAGTCTATGCTGTCTGTTTTCATCTAGTTTTCCTGCTATGTGAATGGCAATTTTTGTCTACAAATAAATATTGGAATTTGTATGAATGTAACATTTCCTGTAAGGAAACTTTGTGTAGTTTTCTAAATTGTAAGAAACAAAGTCTTGTTCTAGCACAACAGACTTTATTTCCTGTATGCTAGCAGTGAAGTCCCTTGTGAATCCTTGGAGTATAAAGGAAACAGTTATGTTAAGTTGGCTTCATGACAGTTTGTACTCTACAGTCTTCCAAAACCCCCAAAGCATTAAACCAGTATCATTTTTCCTCTAGGCTTGTCAAAGCTGTCCTTATAATCTGTAGTGCACCTTTTGAAAATTGTTGCTCGCTTAAGATAAATAAAAAGGTGATCAGTGTCAATGCTACAGGCACAGTACTTAGAAGTACTTTCTTCAAAGCTTACGTGCAAACATCCTTAGCAGATTTACATCATGAAGAGCAAACTGCCACTTGGGAAAATTGAACTGGTTCAGGCTCTGAAATATAGAAAAAAAACCCCGAAGTGTTACTATCAGCAATAGGTGAAAGAACAGAGTTTCCCCCTTTTCCTGATCCAGTGAATTTGACTTTCATTATATCCTGTTTTCTTACTTTAAGCACCTTACTTTCAGCAGTACAATATGCACTTAAGATTTTGTCATGGAAAGTGGTATTCTGTACATTGGAACAACTGTTAAAAGGCATTTTGTTGGAGCTAAGTGTGTGAAAGTCTACTTCAGTGTTTCACATTCATCTGGCAAGATGTAATCCTGCACACTGTTCCACCTATAAAGCAATGTAAACACATCTGTCATCTGTACACACGCAGAGCTATGTGTCTGGCTACAGAAACACATACAAAGAAAAAAGCTTGAAGAGATGTAGAAACACTCGACAGACTGCACAGCCTTATTCTGGTGGAACCAACAGCTCCTCGCGCTGCCGCAGGAGGAGACTCGCGCTCTGCAGCCTTTGCCTCAGCATCAGATGTCAAAACGTTGCAGCAGCTATTCTGGCAGGGAACAGAAAGAGTGGTTCCTGCTGTTGGGAAACAAGGGTCTAGAGGAATAGTCTGCTTTATGCAGAAAATCATTAGAAATCATCAGAAAATGTTATGCTACTGTCATGACGTCGTGAGGCCCTCTGGGAAAGGCAGCCATCATAGTTATAACCTGTCCAACAGGCTTAATAGTCCTCAGCATAAGCAGAGTCCCTTGATGTGGTCACATGTGAGTTCAGAACAGAAAGGTTTTGCGGTTTTTAACCTTGATTAGTCTGACATGAAAGAATAGTTAATAGGTTAAGACTATGTGAGGACTCTGTGTAGTACGTACTCATCAGGTCCTTGAAAATGACCTGGCTGAAGTAAATCTGATGTGTTCAAGGGCTTTTTTTCCTTGACCTGGGGTGAGGACTATCTTATCAGGACTTTCTGCACAGTTGCAGATAGTTTGGTAAATTGGAGATACAATGGACTTTATTATGACTAATGGTAGTTTATTTTAGATTAGTGCTCTCTGCGCTGAATTTTGCTTTCTGTTTTTCAAGGGAACTGGAGGAGAGGGGAATGAAGACAGAGGCGGCCTCTTCCTCTGCTCTGGGTAAGGGGCAACAGCACAGGATCAACGCCCCGAGGCTTAGGGAAGCATGAGAAGAGAAAGGCGATGAATGCTTCCATTCATGCACCCCATCCGTGCCTGAACAGCAAGGCAGACTCCTAGACTGCCTTGTCCATAAACACAGCAAAGGCTCAAACGGCGCTGAGTTCACATGCTGCTTCTGTTCAGAGCAAAGCAGAACGTAGCCCAGCCTCCTCCTGCTCTAGATCTATACCTCACCGAAAGCATCTCCGGCTGCTCGGTTCCTCCCTCACAGCCCTGCCCAAGGCAGGATTTTGGGGTTTGGTGTGCATTCAGACTGTGGTTCATAAACTCTGTGCGCCTGCCTTTGAACATGGGGAGTTCCAGGGGTTTTCTTCCACCTGTCACCTGCACGGCAACGAGTGCTGCTAAAGGAAGGCGCTTGCCTGTTCGGACTTGTAACCTCCGATGTAAATGCTCTGAAGGTAATGGTGGAGTTCTTCACAAGAAGTTGTTCTGAAAAACCAAACCGCTCCAGGTGTGATGTGGAGGAATCTCATTTTCAAGGACTTGGGAAGACTTTTCCCCCTTTGCTTCACTGCCAGCCTTTTGGCAGACCAAAGCTGGGAGAATCTCTGCCTGCGCACCCCAACAGAGTGTTCTTTACTCCGTTTGGTCAACCTGGGAAACACAGGTTAAAATAGGGCATATAAAGTGGTTTTTAATCCAGATAATCAGCTGAGAGAGGAACAGTACCCATTTCCTTATATTTGTTGCTATTTTCCTTACCGATTAATGGTTCAAATGCCAGCTTGAGTTAAGGACTCTTCTCAGCAGTTTTTTAGTCTTAGCAGGTGAAAACTTGGATTAGAAAAGACCCAGAAGTCTGTAAAATTGAAGCAACAAGAACAGCTCAGGAGAGCTCAGGAACAGAAAGATCACAGCCTGACTCTGACCAAAGCCTTCAACAAAACGCTGCATCCCAGCCATCAGGGATGGAACACAGAAAAGAGTTCCTGGCTTGAATCCTCATAAGGGAAGTTTTGTTATCAACTAGGTAGACTTTTCCTTGAAAAGATTATCTCAAATAACTGCTAGTTCTCTCCAAAAGCATGGTGGAGCTGAAGTAAACTAGCATTTTGTTTTTGAGTGGCTCTTATCTTTTGGTTTTAGTAGGTGGGTACAACCAAACTGTCATTGTTCTAGGGGAAAACTGCATTCTTCCTGCTCCCAGCATGGAACAGAAAACAGCTCCCAGAGTCTCGCCAAAGACTCAAATGTTGCTGACTGGATTCCTTATGTTTAGATTGTTAGGTTTTGCTGTGTCTCATTCTTTCCCTTAAATATTAACATCAAGGCAAACACGTTTGTGTTACGTACAAGTGACGTTTGGAGTGAAATACATTACCTCTTTTTCTACACTTCCAAAAGAGGAAAACTTAATTATCTTAAAGATTTAAAGCAAAATAGGGAAGATGTATTCTTAAATAAAACAAATATGACTTTATGGAAATGCCATCATCAAAAGTGGCAAAGATTCAAGAGAGAACAGAAGGCATCCAGAAATTCCTTCCCTGAGCCCTAGCCTGGAAGCCAAATTCTAAATGAGTTTTAGTTACCAGATTGTTTTATCTAGATATGCATTAGTTGACAAATATTGAGTATTCAGAGTTGCTTCTCATTTGACCTGGTTGTCTTCTAATGGAGGGTATATATTGCATGTATGTTAGAAAACAGGTTAATTTTATTTCAGAAAAGGAGGAAGGGAAGATAAAAGAGGAGTGCCAGCTGGACTGTAATAAAGTAACAAAATGAGAAGGTTGACTCTTGATAAATACAGCTTCAAAGATTATTTCCAAGTTATGCCAGAAGAAAGCTAAACAGGCCTATCGGAAAGCTAAACAGACTGATCTACTCTCAGCTAGAGATTCAAATTTCTTACAATTCTGCAGTGACCCTTCCAGTAAAGTTGTGCTGTTCTGTAACATTTTGTAAGCCTTTAAGAATTTATGGGGACAGTAGTGGAAGTCTCAAAAGTAAATTCTGAAATTGTACTGACACAATTCTTCACATGCAAAAACATCCTGTTATAACAGATGAAAGTTAATACATTGAAATGAAAGATTGCTGTATACAAATAGCACATAGACCATTTAAAAGGTACAAAAGCAAATCATGTTTGTAAAGCAAAAAGATCCTCTTTTACCTATGCAAAGGGCCACAGAGCATAAACAGACCTAGTGAGACCATCTTTTCCATCCTTTTTTCACCTCCAAATGAGCTTATCGGTGTGCTTAGCCAACGTGTTATCACAAATTGCATCCAAGCATCAGCCTGTTCTCCTGGGACAATTTTAACCTAGACCCTTCTGAAACTTGGATTTGACTTTTTTTAATCACCATACCTCCTTAATACCATAATGATAGTCTCATGACCAGTACTGTTGAAATCAATAGGAAGTACATTGAGGCAGATGTCCTCTTACAAAAAGCAGCTTCATAAGGGACAGGATTTTGCATGAGAATTTAAAAAAAAAAACCAGTAGCTTTCACTGTGATAGCCTTGGACAGCATTTTTCGTCTGCATTGCTGTTTCACACTACAGTGGTAATGGAGAAAGAAGAGAGAGTGGCATGTGATACAAGAAGATCAACATTTGTTAACATGCTTATTTAAACTCAGGTGACTATTCTACACAGTGTAAAATTTCACATTTAGTATTTCTTGTATCTTTTTTTACTTTCTTACCCAAAAAGTTTTTAGCACGTTTTGTAGTCCAGTTAATGGGTCAGGCAGAAATAGGCAAGCAAAAGAAATAAGCAATTTCACTTTTAACTATGCCAGTGATACGCTTTAAACATGCATATATCTATGAAAAGCTGTATTTGTTGATTGATAAGATCAGTTTTACACATACCTTCTGTTATCTTTGCTGGTACGTGAGAAACAAAGCTAAACAAGATGTTTGACATGTTTCTCTAACCAGAGAGAGACTGGGGGCAATAGTAGTATCTAACAGACAAAAATGGGAGAAGCGAGGGGTCTCTGCAAGGAATATTTCAAACAACTTATAGTACTTTATAAATTAAAATATTATATTTATTAAACAGATCTATTGTAAATTGATGCTTCATGAATGGTAGCACAGACACTAGTCCAGTATTACCAGATGTTTGTCACTGTTCCACTCGGAATGTTTCATTTGGAGTTTGGAGGGCTTTTTTTTTTTTTTTTTTTTCTTTTGGAGGAGATGTGTGTTTTCTTTTTTGTTGTTGTTTTGGGTTTTTTTTCTTTAAATACAGAAATCAGGTATTCATGATTATGCAATGAGAAGACCTTCTGGACAGTACTGGATTTATACAGGCACTCAAAAAGTTTTTTGTATAAACTTCAGAAAGACAGACAGAGAGAAAGAGAATATTCATAGGTAGTCTGAAGTTCTCCTTGCACTATAGAGCAGATAATTTTAAAGGAGTCCATAACACAATGTTACAATACTTATTTTTTTTATATTGAGATTTAAGAAGTATTTTCAACCATGAAGTGAAGTAGTTGTGCATAATCCTGCCCCTTCTATGCATTGGTGCACAGTGAGTTCTTAAAAATAAAAAACCCCAACTCTACTTGGTTTAAGAAAAAAGTGGATATTTGTAATGTTATATCAGTCAGATCTGCTCAGTTAGCATTACTGTAAATTCTACTTTGAGCTGCCAGTAGTTTGGCAATTAGCGTTTCCTGCTTTATTGTTATACAGTGCAATGGAACTCTGCTGCTTTTATTTATGATCCAGCTTAGGATGTCAGCTGACACCAAAATGAATGTTCTAACCTCCAATTCAGTGGCTTAAAGGATATCTCCCCAACATTCACTGCCAAGATGAAGTCCAGAAATTACTCTTCAGCAGCAGTAAACAGGGATTGTTTTTGCAAGCAACCGTTTGCAAAAAAGCAAGCATGAGAGCTGGGAATCACTGTTAATGTTCTTTTTATAGCCACACTGAAAAGAAAAATATTTGTAAACAAGCACTTAAGTGTTGCCTTAACAGCTCTACATTAATATTTGTAATAATTCCTTTAAAAAGTAACCTGGCTGCAAAAGGGTACACTAAATCAGATTTTGCAATGTAGCTAGATACAAAATAGATACCTTCAAAAATTATTGGTGTGAGGTTCTCCGCTCTTAGGTCACTTCCAGACAGAAGTTGGCCATTGACAAGCAAAGGTAGTTGTCTCAGAGCACAGTCGCAGTTCTAAGCCTAATCTTAACTCCAGCCTAGAGGTAGTTCCTGAAAATCTTCATCTAACTTTTTCCTTGAGTAACAAGAATGGGGGTACAACGGGAAGGCTGAGGAAGAGCTGCTTCCATGTAAAGCTGCACTTTGGAAGGACTGAACAGGTAATTCTGAGAGGAGGGAAATTATTACTGCTGCCTTGCCCCCACACACACACGCACACACACACCCATCCACCCAACCCCCAGTTATTTCAGATTTATTGAAGATTCAGAATATATATCACAAAGCAATTAAGGTTTTATGCTGTGTAGGCTGAATGTACTGCTGGTCTGTAATGCTGAACTGTGCTGGCTGCGATGTCATGAATATTTCTAGAATATCGTGCTCATTTGCCAAGCTTTTCCTCTGAAGAAAGTTCATTACGGGATGCAGATACAAAATAAAGTTGTCTCTGTTTACTTAGGGTTTTTAACCTCTATAACTAGAATCTTCCTTTGTCTTTACAAGTAAACCTTACCAGTACCTTCTACTTGTCTGCAGCTCTGGCTTTGCCCTACACCCCCCATTTGGAGATACAAACAGAACACAGGCGAGAATGGCGGGTACAGAGCAGAACCATCCCTGATACTGCGTTTACTGCTGAGTGAGCACACCTAGCACACACAAAGTACATTGTATTAATATCACTCGAGTGTTAAATAGGTACTACTTGCATTAAAACGTAAGCAAGTAACTACTTTAGATATTAAATCTTTGTTCCAGTTTGAGAGAAGAGGGGAGGGAGGGGGAAAACTCCATAGCACATGCACACACCACAAAAAAAAAACCCCAACCCCCAGAAAAACCCACTGAAAAAAAACCAACCCCACATTCAACATCTTTTGGAAATTCTGAAGTTTTGTGGGATGCAATACGAGCATAAAATGGACAAGATTAATGATCTGGGATAAAGTGGCTAAAAACCTCAGGATTCTGTATTCTGGTACAGTCTCAGTTATCTGAGCATCAGCTATTCCTAATTCCCTTCTCTCCCCCCCAAAGTCTGAATCACATCCTCTGACATCTACTGAAGTACATTAACAGTGACACGGATTATTCGAAACCTCTCTATTCAAACAGATTCAGGATCCTAACTATTGTAGTAACAGTTTCCGCACCATGGTAGCCAGCCTCTGGCTAAATGCCACTGTGTCTCAGCTAGTCACTCATCATGTGCAACACTCAGCAGCCTTTTCTCCCCTGCACCATTTCAGTCCCAAATAACCCTATAAAGCACTCTGAATATCGCTTGCTGGGTATTGTTTTGCTCTTGAAATTACCTTAACTTCTAAGTAAAGCTTTACTTTGGGAGTCCAGGGAAGGAGAATGAAGGAAAGTTAACAAAAAAGCAAAACCCACCGCATTTTCTTAAGCTTGTAAGAATACCATGTTGGAAGTGGGAAATATTTCTGATGAAGAATTAGCCTCACTTAGAAAACACTGCCTAGATAATGGGAAGAAGTCACAGAATTAGGGAGCAAGGAGAAGATTTCTGTTCCTTTTTTCAGATTTTGGCCATTATGGTAAAAGTATTACTGGATTAATTAACCAGCCTTTTAAAATACTAGCACTGCTGAAGCATAGCCTTGTTTCAATAAGTATGTGTGAAGATTTTAACCATCAGAAAACTGATCTATCCATAGGTCCATGTGTTTTAATTCTTTTGCAATTGGTATCCAAATAAATAAGTTTGAATAATGCAACATGAAGTTGCATTAAAACTTACTACATATTATTTTAAATCAATTCTGTTCTGAAGTTATTACTGGGAAACACAATGGAGTATGAAGAGAAAGACTGGCTGAACACAGCATTCCTTGAAAGATGTGCATATGTCCAGACCCTATGCAGAGCTGCATTCAAACAAAAGCAAGGAAAACATGCTCAAGTGGCATAAAAATCAAGTTTGGGGGGGGAGATAAAATGTTCAAATCAATCTCAGATTACACTGAGCAGGCATCAGCCAAATGGTAAATGTAGCACCTCTGTCCACACCAAGGAGAGCCAGAAATTGCCTCTTTGAAAAACATACACGGAAAGTTACATGTGTAGATGATGTTAAAGCGGTAGCTAAAAGTCAAGAATTACAGAAGCACAAAGCATCACAAACTTACTGTTTTCTCCCTTCCTCTAATTCCATTCCTCTCCAAAATAGAGCAGAAAACTGATTCATGAAGCTTAAGGGTAAAATAAAGAAAGCTTCAGGTTTCAAAGTCATTCTGCATTAGAATTAACTGGTTATATCATTCACTTTTGCATCTGCTTAGAGTTTAAGAAGTGTGGGACACTCCCTTAGTATCAAGTCTTGATAATTTTAAGGTGTTCGGCCAGCAGCCCCCTCTCATCGGGGCAGAGATGGCCTGTGGCTTTGAGCACTCCCTGGGCTCCTGGAGCAGCATGCTCCCAGGTTAACATCACTGGCTACTGTGAAGACCATTGGGTATTTCTCTCCATCACTACATAATTACAGTTCTAACACAGTTTGTCTGTTGGCAATAGGTGTGTGTATGCATGTCCTCTGCTCCCTGCCACTGGGGAGGAAAAATTCTGGCATATGCGGATCAGCCGGTCCAGAGCTCAGCTCTCTGACATCCAAGGAAGTGTCCCAGTGAACTTCAGGAGCAACAGGGCAACTGATGGGAAATTCTAAGAAGAGCCATCAGAAGCAAAATAATTAAGAGGGAAAAAGACATCATTTTTAAGGGGTCTAGTGTTCTCTTTAACAGGAACATGAAGACACAGTGCCAAGTTATTTGCCTACCAAAGTCTGCCTTAAGTAGAGATATGAAAGCTGAGTTGTTGTTTTTTCTTTACAAGCCTGAAATAAAACAAAGAAGGCGGCGAAGATGCACAAGTCTGATCTCCCTCACAAGCAGCAGTTCTGGTAACGCACACAGTCCCTGCAGGCATTTCCTTTGTGTGTTTTGCTGTACCGTTTTTGTAGCCAAACATCACTTTGAAATAAAGCTGATGGCTATTAATATTTAGCTTGTTGACAAACAGTATCAAACACTTCAGTACATGTATGCTGGTGACACAGACTGTCTGCAAATGTTTTAGATCCTACTGATGGAGAAGTGAAGCCTGCAAAACAGAAGGGAGAAACGACTCTCTGACCTACCTGCTGCAAGCCAATGAACTTATTTGCAGTTATGATGCTTGAGGAAGAAAATAACTTAATGTCAGGCATTCTGACTGCACAGCAAGTAATCCAAAATCCTTTGTTGCCTTCTGCTTGTGTACTGGTTTTAGCAGTCAAAAACCACTATGAGCAGCAAGCCTTTCAGCCAGTCAGGGGGCAGGCAGGGAGGGGCACAGGACAACACAGGATCCCCCCCCAACACTAGTCAGGTTGCAGGTAAGTTATAGTTTTAGTCTTTTTCTTTTATATTAGCTCTATCCAGGAACATACTTTGGCATTCGACTATTCTCTAGCTATACCCCCACTGATAAAAATGCAACTATCATATTTTAAGGGAAGGTCATGAATCTTAAAAAAAAATAAACAAGCACAAAATCTGTCATAATCTTATTTATCATAAGCTAGCACCACCGGATAACAACCCCCCTCTATCTTCATAAGAGGGTGGAGGACAGAAGAAGACATCAGCGATAGAATCAATGAAAAAGTGACAGATTAAGAAGCAAGCATTTAGTTATTTTAACAATCTGCATGTACTGTTTTGTTTTAAATAAAGCTTAATCTCTTCAAATACAAACATGTAGATAAGTCTTTCACTTCAGCAAGTTACTTTATCATGAATGTAAGTAACATCTATGTCCTTAAAAATTAGACACAATGGGAGGTCTTTCCCAAAAATAAGAATCTGGCTCCCAGTCTTATAAATGCCAGGTCTGATGCTTAAAAACCCTTCTCAAATCAGGGATTTCCACCACTATCCCCTTTCAAGAAAAGTCTGGGTTTAAATTTCTTTTTTTTTTTTTTTCCTACTGTAGTATTTTAGATTTGGTCCTATGCAATTCTCTGAGCATTTTGGCATCGTGCATCTCTGAAGACAATTCCATATAAGGGAATTTACTCAAGCAATATAGGGAAAACACGGATATCAGATAATAATTCCATCAAGGTTGAATTTGGCCCCATGATTCAGTTTGTAGTATTTTTAAGAAATCCGTGTACTCAGTTTTTCCAGATGTTGATTTTAAGACACTTATAAGCCAGCCTTTTAGGTAGAAATAATGACTGCCAAGAAAACATTGTCTTCTGTAGTCTGGTACAGGGGAAAGAGGAGTGGGCTACAAACACCTCATAGCGCCCATAATCGTTCTACAAGGCAAGAGGATCTCTCATGGGATCAGAATAGTCTGTTAAAGTAGTTGCGAAGCAATGCAGTACACATCCAGCATGGCATGTTTAATTAAAGTACTGAGGGCACTACTGCATACCCCCTAAATCTTCCAAAATAATTAGCAGTATAAGCACAGCAATGTTTTAAAGTAGGCATTAGTAGTGAGGTAACATATGAACAGATGCTGTACAAGCTCACCTAGGAACTGATCATTTCGAAAAAGAATGCTAATGAAAGACGAAGGACAGTTTTGGGTACTGCTAAGGCTCACCATTGGCTCTTCTGTAGTTGTTATTTGGTACTTTCTTCAATGCTTCTGCATGTTGTACCAACGTTTGGTCTAATCAGGCATCAACCAGCAGGAAGATGTAAGCCTTACTAGAGTCACAAAGTATATTTATCCTACTGTTTTAATAACTTCAGTCACAGAAGTGAATTAGGCTAAAACACTACTGAGTGTTAGTGTCGCTAGCGCTCTGGGACAGGCCGTTTCATAACACCAGGACTAGTTAACACATTGATGTGGGACAGGACAGCCTGGCAAGGATTCCTCCAAGTTCAAAGGAATGGTAGAAGAGCTTAGTTACCTCCTCACCTCTTAGCTGAAGCACATTGAAGGGGAAGCAAGCAGTACAACCTTCTCCTTGCCTCACCGGGTCAGTACTCACTCATTAGTATTTTTTGCTCCCTTGATGCTTAGAAAAGGACATCATTGTAACTCAGAAAGCTTAGAGTATCCTCTTTCTTAAAGCACCAGGTTATTGGAAAGCACTTTGTTCAGCCAGCTCCCCCATCAGTTACCTGCAGGCCAGTGAGCTCCATGGATGGCAGCACAGTACAGGACCCACTCCTCACCAGTCACCCCTGCCCATACCAAGCCAGCGCAGCTCCCTGCTTCAGTTTCCTCCTGCACTTTTGAGCACTATAGCACCCACCCAGGAACCTACTCCTCTGCTCCAGGCAAAATCACACCCACACAGTGGTGTATTTTCTTCATCTCCTCCTACCCAGCCCAATGGCTGATACCACCATCTTCCCCAGTTCAGAACCCTACTCCCCACCACTCAGCAAAGCATTCCTCCGTCCCTTATATATCACCCTTCGGAGCTAGTCCTGGCAAATTAACTTCCTGCACGAAGTTCATCTCCCCCAAACAAACTCCCTCTATCCTTCAGGGAAATCATCCTGCTCCTCCTCAGCTGAGCCGGCTGATTAAACCGTGGCCCTTCATCAGGATCAGATGGGTAGGAATGAGACGATGATCCATCTCAGACACGGCTGAGGGACTCACCAGTCACCCCTTTACACATCTTCAATCATCGATGCTCAGCATGGCTCCGACACAGAGCGGAACACCGAAATCACAATGTGTATTTGATAGTTTTCCATTGAGCCACATTAATTCTATAGATTACAGTGGAATTACACAAGGGATAATTTAGGCTCAGGGACTTTAATAGGACTACACATATGCTTACAATAATTCATGTGCAAGAATGTTTGTAAGATTATGGTCCGTGTTTCCAAGAAAACAGACTTTGTCTCTTCAGAGCTCTTTTTCCCTAGTTTCCAACTGAAGTCATCAGCGCATGTTTATGATATTACATGTGGTTGCTGAAGAAGTTATTACAATGTCACAAGGAGGATTATGATTTCAGGTGGGGAATAATTCTCGTACAAATCCTCTTTCCATACAAACAGCCTTAGTAATAAGGAATGTAGAAAAATAGGGCAAAGATAAGAGATTTACAGATAATGAGCCAGATTGGCCAGTATTCTCCAGCTGCTTTGTTCTGCGCTGATGGGTTTAAATTTGCTTTGTGTTGTCAGAGTGATGCAAAACAGAATGTGGTTTTAACTATGCTCAGACATTTCTTGTAGAACCTTTTCCTGTGGGGCGTGAACATATTATTGATCACAGAATAAATGGCAGCGATCACCCCAAAAGACTGGTAGCTTTTTTATCCAATGTTCAGTATCAGCATAAAAACAACGAATGGTATTTGTGTCCTGCTCAGATGAGGTAAAAAAAACCCATGCAAAACCCAAAACACCAAACAAAACCTAAATGATTTATTTGAGGATAATTTAAACCTGATTGTCCAGCAAGAAAACGTTATGCCATATTTTTGTCTGCTACTAATCAGGACCATTTTATTTCAAAATTGATGAAACGTGTAATTTATGGAGCTGAGAAAAGCATACCAATTGTAAATGTCTCAAACTTCCCAAGCCACTGTGTATTGTAGCAAAAATGATTGAGAGCATTAACAAATAAGGTCCTGATCCAACTTTACTTAAGTTAATGGAAACATTTCCAAGGACTTCGGAGGATATTGAATCTAGCCCTAAATCATATGTTCTCTGAGGTCATGAAAGATGAGTTTATCCCAATATGAATGTCTGAAAACTAATGAACTTTCATTATGTTTACGTGAACCGCCATTTCCCTCACCCCATTCTTCAGTTTCCTGCTGCCTTTGCACAGTTTCCTTTTCCCAATGGGTAGTTCAGGCAGTTCTGCTTCCTTTAATTGGGAACAGCCCTGGCTGTTCTCGTTAGAGGCCGTGCGGCGGTGGAGCCGTTTAAGCTGAGCTGAGCCACAGCACCACAGCACGGAACAACCTCCTGGCTGCCCCGCGAGTCCCTGCGGGCGGTTACGGCCCTGCGGGGTCCCACCGCAAGGCTTCTCCCAGAGCCCCGCCGGCTGCAGCCGGAGCTGGGCCAGGCGCCCGTTCCTGAGGGTTTTTGCTATGAAATGGGAGCACAGACCGGTTAGTTATTTCTGGGGGGCACCGAGCAGGCGGCTAGGTGGGCCACGGGCCGGCTTACAGGCTGCTGCTCCTCACCCAACGCATCCCAGCAGCACATCACCTCCTGATTACTTTTTTTCGAATTAGTTACCAGTTAGCTATATTGAAAGGTGACTGTGCGAGGGAGCACAGGGCTGTGTGCTACAGCGCGGCGCTCAGCGAGCCAAGCCCTTATCCGCACGGGCTTTCAGCAGCGGCTCCAGCGCCGCGCTCCCGGGGCCGGCCCCGCCGCCCCGCCGGTGGCACGGCCCGCAGGCCCGGGGGCTCCCGGCGCGGCCCGCCGCTGCGGGGAAGGGGTGACCGCACCGCAACCCGGGGCGCCGCCCCCCGGGGCTCCGTGCCCGCAGCGCGGTGCGGGGAGCCCGGGACGAGCCCGCCGCCCCGCTCCGCCTTCACCCGCTGCCACGGCTCCTGCACTTCGCCCCCCGCCCGACCCTTTTTTTGGCGACCTGCCGAAGCTCCCCGTGATTCTGTAACCTTTGGAAGGAATTTCAAACGTCGCTCCGGCCGCCACGCAGCGCAGGGTCGCTGCTTGCCTGCGCGGCGGCGGCTCCCGCACCAGCCCCTCCCGCCGGCCGCCCCTCGGGCCGCGGCCCCGGGCCCCCTCCCCGGCGGCCGGCCGGAGCCCCCCGCTCCCGCACGGTCGGGGGCGGGCTGAGGGAACGCATCGCCCCGCGGCGGACAGCCACCGCCGGCCTCCCCGCTCCCCAGCCGCTCTGCCGGCGCTGTCATCCCGGCCCGGCGGGGGCTTCCCACCGCGCACCGGCAGCTCGCCAGCCGGGGCCGGGGGTCCCTCGGGAGCGGCCGGGCAGCGCCGGGCCGGGGCCGCCGGTCCCTCACTCAGACACCCACCCCCGCTCCCCGCGGGGGCGGCGCATTCCGCGGCATCTGCCGGCGGCGGCCCTCGGTGGCAGCGGATTCCTTCCCGCTGACGTTCCCCCGCTCCGCCGCGCTCCGCTCCCCGCCCCGGCCGGACCCCCCGGGCGGCACCCGGCGGCGGGCGGGGCGGGGCGGGGCCGGGCGGGGCCAGCGCCCCTCCCCCCGAGCGCGCACCACCACCCCCCCCCCCCTCCCAGGCGGGCCGGGAGGGGCCGCCGCAGCCCCGCGCCCCGATTGGCGCGCGGGCGGCCCCACGGCCGCGGGGAGGGCGGCGGGGCCGGGCCGTAAGGGAGGGACTAGAACTTTCCGCGGCCGCGGGCGGACTGTCGCCTCAGCCCGGAGCCGCCAGCGCCTGCGACCAGCGCCCCCAGGCAGCGGGGACACCGCCGACATGACCCACTTCAACAAGGGGCCCTCCTACGGGCTCTCCGCCGAGGTCAAGAACAAGGTACGGGCGGCGGCGGCGGCGCGGGGCTCGGCCGGGCTTTGTCTGCACCGGGCCGGCGGGGGCGCGGCGCGGCGCGAGGCTGGGCTGCCCCGGCGGGGGTGCGGGGGCGCGCGCGCCCCGCGCGGTGGCGGCACGAGAAGGACGCGGCCGCCGCCGGCCCCGGGACGGTGCTGTCCCCCGCCGCACCGCTCGGGAAACTTGCCGCCGCGGCGGGGAGCGGGCCCGTGTGCGGAGCCGCGATTCGCGCCGCGCCCCGCGCTGCCGCCCGGGCTGCACCTGCCCGCGCCGGCAGCCGTCGCGCGGGACGTCCCGCTCGCCTCCGCGGGCGCCTCGCTCTCCTCTCGCCGGAGCCCCACGCCGTGCCGCGGCCGGCGGGGCGGCGGGCGGTGGCGGAGGGCGCAGCCGGCCCGCGCCGAGCGGAGCGGATGAGGCGCGCGGCGCGTCGCGGCCCCCCGCGCGGCACATTCCAGCCGCATGACATCATGGGCACGGGCGGCGCGCGGCCAATCGGCGCGGGCCCCGCACAGGCCGCGCATTGTCTGCCCGGCACGGCCCCGCCCCGCCCCGCCCGGCGGGGGCACACAAAGGCGCGCGGGGGCGCCCGGCCGCGCGCTGGGGCGGGGGGTGGGTGGCGCGCTCGGGGTCCCCGGCCCGGGGGGGGCGCCCCCACCGATAGCCGGCTCGCGGCAGCACCGGTGCGTTGGTTCGGAACAGCAGCCGAGCCGCCGCTGCCCGGGGGACGGGCGCCTTCCCCGCGTTGCTTTGCTGAGTCGCTCTGACTTGTCTTTGCTTTTTCTCGTGTTCCGGGGAGCAAAAAGCGCTCGTGTTTGCGTCCTGTTACACAGACTCGTTACCTTGCAGCGAGCAGTTACCCGGTAAGAGGAAAAAAACCTTTGCAATAAAAGTTACACCGGTAAACAAGTAGGGATGAGTTGGCGCACTGCATCATTATTCACAGCCTCAGATTCTAAACGTGGTGTTTAATAACTGGTTACTTCACGCACATGTCTGGTTTCAGGCTTCAGCAAATCCCCAAATCCCGTGTTACTTGTGGCTGAGTAGAAGGGGGAAGAGGGAGGAAAAGTAGTTCACTTTAAACATTGTAATTTATGTAGAAGGTCTGAATTAGCATGTTGGTAGACCTTATAAAATACACTCTTACTTTCCTTACTGACTTTCTCAGGATGGTTGTGGGATTCTGCTGCAAAGTTTGATGACATCACGTAACCAAATGTCTTCCAGAGCGATTGCTTCCAACATCTAAACCTAGTGATTTTACCTATACTATTACAATCTAAAAAAAAAAGGCAATCAAACATACGTTGAGTATTATTGTATCTGAATTAGGAAGCCAGTAAATACTCTCCTACTTTAAAAAATACTGACAGAAGCACGTAGGCTTAACAGTGATGCCTTTGTGGGAACAAGGTGGAAAGAAGTTCTTTGTTCTTTCTTTCAGTTTATTATTGTCATCAGCTTCCTTAGGGCCTCCTGAGAGGAACTGTTCCAAGCCCGTGTGTTAACAGAGTGTTTGAAACTGGTGTGTCTCACACCCTTATGCAAAGGGCCCTTCTACTTTATCTTACTCAGTGTCTGTTATTTCACTCACTTGGTCTGCTTTCTTCAGTGCAAATACTGCAGAGGGATGGATGTTCTGTGGCAGCTTCAGTTTGCTTGTATGCAGGCTTCTGCTGCAGTCCTTGGAAATGTCAGTGCAGCTGTGCCATAAAAAAATATTCAAATATGCCAGACAAATTAACTCATCTCCTTTAAAAAAAACAAGCAAACAACAACAAAGAAACCCCACCAACCAAGAATAAAAACTTCAGCAAAAGATACAGCTTTGAACTATGAGAACATTGCTCTTACTGTAGGAGATCAAATTTCAAAGCAGTTATGTTACAGATAGATTGTGTACCTCCTATGTAGTATCTTGCATGGGTCTGTGCATTAGATATGTTTCTGTTTCTCTGTAATCCTAGAGGATCCGAGAGTATTGTCTCTTTGTAAAGATCAGAAAATCTTTTTTCCAGATCCTTCTGTCTCATAAAGATTTGAAGAACAACATCTAGTTTCCAACTCTTGGTGGATCATTTTTTGGTACTGATCTTAATCATGCTTTCTAAAACACTGACCTTTGTGCAAACTATTGTGTTACAGGTTGGTTGTTTTTTTTCTAATGTGGCATTGGTGTAGTTTTTGTAAGCAGCTGTGGTACTTCCCTGCTTGAATGATGGTGAATGTTAGATATCCTTGTTTGAAATTTTCAGTGCTAATCCCCAAGCAGTGTTTTTCTGCAGAAAACAGATGTGTTGATAGCTACACTGCCTGAGGGCCCAGCTGTGCTGGATAGAAAACTCTCTTGGTTTTGGTTTCTATTCTCTATTTTCTCATGTGGCATTGTATTAATGTTCAGAGAGACCTTTTGTTTGCTACGGTATTTGAATAGATGAATATACCATGTCCTGATGCTTTATAAAAAAAAATTGCTTCTTTGGTATTCAGGATTCTGTCAAAGCTTAAAATCTTTTAGTTTGGTGTTTTGGCTTTTTTTTTTTCCTTTCATTTTCTTTTCTTTTCCTTTTTTTTTTTTCCTTGTTGAGGTTCCACCCTTCTTTTGTTTTGCTCCTTACCTTAGTTCACACGGATAAGGTGTCTGGTTCTATTATAGTTCTCTTTGCTCATTCCTGCAAAGAAAGGATGGAATTGGTGTACTGTTCCCAGCTGTAAGGAAACTTGTCTGCATGAGAAATGTGTAGGTAGTCAAACTAGTGTAATCCTTTTGAAGCTGATTCCCTGTTTACTTGAGATCACAGAAGATATTTGATCCAAAACAAATATTCAGTGAGGAGCCCTTTAAGCTGATTGAAATGAACAGTTTCTTATACAAGCAATAAATAATTTTCTTCTTAAGCAATTTCTGCAGTACATGAGGTCAGCATAGCTTGAGATGGTGACACAATCAGATAAAGCTACAAACTGATGTTATATTTGTCTCTTATTTACAACTGAGGTAGGTAAGAAATCAGCAGAAATTTCTGCTCTATTGTCTCACTGTGTAAGGTGTGGGAGCAAACTGGAATGCCGGGCAGGAGTAGGAGAGGTTCCAGTTCATTCAGCTGCTTCCTCATGACTCCACCCTTCCCATGGAAATGGTATTTGTATTGGGCAGGCATTTATCTTCTCCCTGCTCTTATGTTTGATGAACTGCCCGTTTCACCTTCGTGCGAAAGGAAGGATCGGCGGAAATACGGTCTGTGTGGGGAGTTAAAGGTTCCACAGCCTTTGGCTATCTTGTGTCTTGACTCTAGTCTCTGACCTTCCTTCCATGCTGTCCTCTGCTGGGAAGCTGGCACAGGTCAGTACTGTTTCCCAAACTTTTTTTTTAAAGACAGCAGAGTAACTGAGGTTAGTCTGTCCTTGCAGCTGGCACCCTGAAAGTGAAGTGGTAGGGACATGGGAAAGCAAGGGAAACAAACTTTCCAAACTGGAGGCTGTTAGACAAATGAAGCCTGTAAACAAAATATCTCCTATTTTGCAAGCGTGCAGGAGGGCAGCAGTACTTCCTGCTTTCCTTCTCGAGGGCAAATAGGGATTGATGAAGAAGAATTGAAGTCTCTGTGAATAACGCTAACCAGTCCTAGGTATGATGACTGTGTTCCTCCTGAAACTGCCGAGGAGAAAATTATTGTACTGTCTTTCACTTGCTACAGGCCAAATAAACGGAGTTAATTGCTTTGTCCAGAAATTACTCTTTTATGAGTATTCTTAACAGGGAACCAGATTCAAATAATTAACTTTCAGAATTTTTAATTAGTGATTTAATAGCTAGATGAAGTTTTGGCTGCCTGTTGTCAGACTATTAGGGCCTCTCGTTCCTCTTTCTCACCCTTCCTTTCAGAACAGTAATAATACCTTTTTCCTTCTTAAAATGTAGCTGTTCCTACTCTATACTTGTTTTACCCTTCTGTACTCCCTGTAGGCTGGTTTCCTTTAGCAAACTTGTAGGTTTGCTCATTGAATTTTATGAACCTTAGGTAAGCATCCTTGCTGCTAATAAAGTGTATTTCTATTAATGTTGTCTGAAATGATGTAATAAAAATAGAGATTGTGTTGGATAAAGGCAATGAAAACAGACTTTGAGAGCACAGGTGGATATCTTCTTTAATAATAACCGGCAGCATAGGATCTCTGCATTCCTATTCTCTTGTACGTAGATATATATAGCTTTTAAAAAAATGGTATCTTTCATTTCCAAGTTTTGAATTAAATTCAGTGTTTAGTTTAAAATAAAATCAGCTTGCTTAACCTTTTCCATTATACAAATCTTCGGTTTGTTGATGGAGAATAAATTAAAAATCCTGTATTTTGGTGCTGTCAGAGATATTGTTAAAGGGAAATAAACACTGAGATTTTACAAAGGGAATTCCAGAGGAAATAGCAGAAGGATTTTACAAAATCAAGCATTAAACCTCAGTTTGCTCCAATTAATGGTTTCTGATAGTTGATCACAGCCAAGTCATTTACTAGCTAAATACCAGTTTCCATGTGCATAGGACTGAAACTTTTCTTTTTGTGTCCAATTTCTGTATTTTTTTTCCAAATAACTGTGAATTTTTTTCCAGCTGGATCCAGGCTTTAGTAACAGATCTGCAGTTCAAATGAACAACATAATAACTTTGTCTTTTATATTTATTGTCTTCCAGAAGTCTCTCAGTATGTTAATCTTCAAGCATCCTGTTGTGTTTTGCTTTTTTTTAATAGCAGTTTTCAAACTTCTTTTATGATTGTAATACACATAGGTGAATGAATTGCTGAGTGAAAACTTCTGCTATAGGTTTAGTTATGGAATCTATCAACCAGATGCACAGAATGCATTCAGTTTAAGAGAATAGTACTTCATGGTACAGTTTTGACAACTGAGTCATAGCAAAGTTGTCTACAAAACATAAATATGACAGTGGAATAACTCCATAGCTAAACTTACAATTATTCAGTGTTTGGCACAATAACTACATGTATCTCTTAAAACACATTAGCGATATAAACAACGCAAACTTACATTTTCAGTAACTTGGGTTCAACAACGCTTCCTAGAAAATGGACCTGCTGCATGCTTCCCGCCACTTCGAAATCACGCAGTGTTTGTTTTCTGGGCAGAAGCCTCTTGGGCTTCTGAGCATGTGTTTGCTACCTTGATTGCAGAAAATGGAGTTCAGCCTTTCGCTGGAAATTTTGCGGAGGATTCTTTTTAAAGAAACCTAGTGAAACACTAGCTTTATTAAGCTGTAGTAAACTATTAATTTGTATTCTCCTGGCGTAAATTCCTGCGTGAAGGGTTCTTGTATTCATTGAGATGTGGTATTAATGCAGTAGCCTTAATCAATAGCTACATGTTTTGGTTAGGTTTTGTTTTTGAGAAAGATATTCCAGCAGTGGAGAACCTTAACTGCAGTGTGTCCATTCATCTTCATCCTTTACTGTCTACCTCAGTATGTCTGCTCTACCTCACGTGTCTAATCCATTTTCCTCCTTCACTGTTACTATTTCAGGACACGTCTGTATCGGGTATAGGTTTCCAATTCTGTGGCTACTTCAGTAGAAGTATTAATACTGCAGCAGTAATAAGTACACCTACTAACAGGTACAAACTGATGGTGGTGAAACCTATATAGCATTGTTCATACCTATGATAAATCTCTTTTTATGATAAGCAGAAGCAAGTAATTTGCCCTAGAAACACTTCCTTTGCCAGCAACTTGGATGTTAGCGCTTCAGCCATCTGCTTAAAGCCTCCTGTGTTTCAGCCAAGCACTGCCCATTCTGCGTGCTTGCCCAAGCCCACGGACAAGGAGAATTGCCTTCAGGAGCCCTTGCACAACCCCGCCAGGTAGACATACCCTGTATCCAGTTTCACTGGTCAGTAGTCCCCAAGTAGGTGAATTGAAACAGACCTGTGAAAGTGGCTACCCTAGTGACACCTGACAGTTGTTGCTGTAAACCACCGACACAGGAGTTAATTTCTTTTTCTCAATGGTCTAAATCCCCAGTAAACCTTGATATGTCATTGCCAGGTTGGCAGTTGTCTTTTGGAGTTCTCATGTGTCTCAAAACTGTCACTTGGAACAGTACACAGCCGTTTTTGAACTGCGAGACATATATCACTACCCCGTGTTAAGCCCTGTGCGAGGGATGTAATTTCCAGTTCTGTCTCCTGGCTTACACCACTTTTTCTAGAAGGAAGGTGATGAATGGCATGGCAAAGCCAGGATTAGCTACTGCTGCCTTATGAACATCAAAGCAGAGGTGGAGCACTGGACAGTCTGCTCCTGTGCACGTGTGAGGACAGCACGGACAGAAACTGCCAGCGCTGCTACCAGCAAAGCGCGGTGCCTAAGTAGATTAAGAGTGAGGATGTTTGCAGTGAACTTCTGTTAACTTCTGTTATGTTTAACCTTAGAAAGCACACTGTGTCTGCACTTCCAAATTTAAAGTACTTTCTGAGAATTTACAAAATGTATTATAGTGACCTTGTTTCTCGTGGATTGATAAATGTTTAGTAAAACTTTTTCTGGTGATAGATAAACATAGATAAACCTGCTGAGGTTAATGTTTAAGGATGTGGGGTAACTATCAAGTCTTGCATCCTTTACATGCAAGCTCACAGTATACCTCCTATGGCCAGAACACCTCTGAAGAAAGCAGTTTGACAGTCCTGACAATTAAATGGGATTAGTAGTCTCAGAAAAGAAAAAAATCAATTTGTATTACAGTCATGCTTGCTTGTTTAAAATGTACAAATGAATGTGCTTTTGCTGTGGTTTCAGAGTTTGATTTGGTTTAAAATTTAGATAAAAATACCTATTATATTCCTGTTGCTGAGTCAATGCCCTTAAAAGACAGACAGACGGATGCATGCATGCATGCATTGTTTTGTGATAATGGCACATCAGTGATTTTTTTCTTAACCTCAGCTTTTTTTGTATGAATTTGGAGGTGCTTTCTTGCCTCCAAATAATTTATAATTTGCCTTGAAGAATAAAGGATAGAAACTTCTTTGTACTCAGAATTGTTAACTTCTGTAGCTACATAACACCGTATACGCTGTGCATTTGACACATCCTTTTAAGGCAAACTTTGTAGAGATTCCCATCCCCTATGGAACTGTACAGGAAAGGCCTTCAGTAAAAGTGGGCTTGAGGCCAGGACACGTAGGGCAATTTGAAACAGATTTTTTCTAAGTGAGATCATGTGAAAATCCTTCTTTTTTTCTTTAAGAGGGACTCTTGCTTAAAAATGCTTTCTGTAAGTATCTGATTCTAAACAACTGTTAACTTGTATAGCTATATTCAGCAGCAAATGCTCTCTTTTGGGTAAATATTTTGATTTTGCAGTAATGCCTCAGAGTAACTTATGTTGTTTCTGTTTAGTGGGATTGAATTACAGTGTTTTTCTCAAAAGCAATTTTTACTTTCTTCAGGTGGGTGGTTCTTTGTTTGTCTTGTGTTTCTTTTCCTTAAAAAAACACAACCAAACAACTCCTCAACAAGCACCCCACCCCACTACCCCCCACAAACTAGTGCAGAATTTATTAAGTATTAGGAGGGGAGACAATTAAACTCCTTGTTGCTCATATAAAACAGTCCCTTACCTGAAGCAGGTATGAATCTGGATGTATGAATTATAAAGACTTGAAGGCATAAGTCACGCTGGAGGAGCTGGCAGTAAGAGGAGACCATTGCAGCGAGGCGTGAAGTGCTGCTGTCACAGCTGTGGTCCAGTGCCCTGTTTGGACTCTCACCAAACCTCCTTACCCAGTCCCAGCAGCTAGGCCAGGTGAGCTGTAAGCCTTGGGAGCCTGAACTTGCTCTGGTCACTGATCCTCGCTCGCTCCTGGAAACTGGACTTTAACCATTCAGTGCCTTTACTGCTTCCCTTCCAAGTGTTGATCTGGTCTTCCAGGGTCTAAACAGGATTTTTCTTTGGGACTTTATTTAGTCAGACATCCTTTGGATTATAGAGTAATCCTTAAGAGTATAGTGCAGTGAAACTGTATGTGGCTTGTACATACAGCCTTTGGGACTTGAAACACCAGGTCTTTTCCTAGATTTGGGCAAAACCTAAATGTTTCTGCAGTTCTTTGCTGTTCTGAAATGCTTTCATGAAGGTGGGTTCTGATCTACTGCAAGTCCTAGCTGGCTGAATTATAGATTGATTCTAAACAAATCATCCTACCTACCCTGCTTTGCATGTTTGGACCGTGACCCTTCCCAGAGTAAAACTGGATGTTACTACTATAAAAACGTTACTTTGCTTTCCTGCTAATAAAGTTTTCCTGTTATATTGCTTTCCTGTTTATATTTCCACTGCTACAGCCTCGTGTTTACGTAAGAGAGCATTATCTTAGTATTCCTGGTTTTGCTCAAATAAGAGTAATTTAATTCAAAAGTATTTTTCTGTTGTCCCTGATCAATTGACTTAAGTGCTAGAAGCCTTCCCCACAAAAGTTAAGGCATAACAGGCGCATGCATTTGGGAAGGGATTTGGCTATATTCAGATGTTCATGGGAAAGCCAGCTCTTACCTGCTGCTAGCATGGGCCCCACCAGAACATTCCCCTTCAGTGCAGAGAGTGGACGAAGCACGAGTCAGAGCTCACGCCAGCACACACCAAGCAGAAGGATGCGCTGGAACAGGACCCGCACTGCAGCTCCTGTTGACATTCCCACCGCCTGACCGGCCTGAGCTGCCACCGCTTTGGTTAACTTTGTAACGCTACGTGGGATCGGTTTGAAGTTACATTATATATCATATCTGAAAGTCAATGGTGTTAAGCCAATGAACCATGTATATAGTTCAGACACGTATCTAGTGTTCCAAGACTAAATGTTCTTTGCTTGTTTTTGCAAGAAGCTGTACCTTATCTTACTGACATCGCTGTATTAACCATGCCCCAATAAAAGCAAAAAGTAAAAGTAACTTTTTAAGAAAATAAGACTGTTGCTTTTTTCACTTGGTCTGTCTTGATAGCATCCTTTGTCGTTAATAAGGGATGGTACGAAAAACTTTGTGATACGGAATGGTACTTCTATTTGGAAGAATCTAGCAGTTTTTAATAAAATTATCTTTAATGTTTAATGTCACAGCTTTTTTTTGTTAAAGAACTGGTCTTTGGATGGATAGAAAATAATTAGAACAAAAAAATAACGAACAGAGTTCAGTCAAGGCACCTGAGCATTTTGTTCGACATGGAACCTTTAATTGAGGGTTGGGACCTCTCTCTCACACCATTTGCAATGCAGTATTGCCCACATGTTGCTGCCTGTGCATTTCAAACCTACAATGAATTCAGGTGTGCAGCGTAACGAGACTACAGATTACCTTGTGGTATCCTGAGTTTCGAATACAGTATATATGTGCAGCCCCTACCCACCCCTAGCAGTGCTAACTGTTCTTTCTGCTCATGCTTAATAGTTGAAAAGCATTGGTTTAGAAGTTACTAGTGGTTAATCAGAACCGCTTAAGAGTTTTACTCTTTCCTACTTTAACAGTAGTACTTTCTTTTGTACTCATTATAAACCTTAGTATAGAAAGCTTATGCCTTGATCTCTACATAACTTAAACTACATTTTCATTAGACAAAGAGCTGAGCTAAAAGTTTGTATAATCATAAGAGTTTTTTTACAAAAAAATCTGTCCAGCTGTCTGCTATGCAGATTTTATGATTTATGTAGAACTGTCTACAGGAGCTATGTAAATTTCAAATACTCCTCTTAGTTTTCCTTAGACTTTCTTCAGTAATCTTGTAAATTTCAATGTAGGCCTTTAGATAGGGATATTATTACAAAATCAAGTAAATATTTTCCAACGTGTTCATGGTCATCACTTTCTTTTTAACTATCACATGAACTGTAGATTGTATTTTTCTTTATAACTCTTTTCATGTGGTTAAAGCACAACTTGCTGGGGGGGGGGGGGCATATCCAAAATATTTTTGGATGATTCCTGGAATATAATTGACATTGTGCATCACCTACTGAACTTTAACCAGTCAGCAATATACCTGGGAAGGGAGGGGGCGAGATGGAGGGCAGGGAGCAGCAGAAGCAGATTATGTTTCGTTGCGTTCTTTGTGCTGAATGCATTCTTCCAATATTTTTTTTTTGGTGGTGGTGGTAAAGCAAAACAATAGTGTGAAGCAGCTGATAGGCAAGATCTTCTAAAGCTTAGGGCATGAAATCTGTGTTTCTTGTGCTTCTGCTAAGAAAACTGGGTATGGGTAAGATTACCTCAACCAGAAAAGCATGCTGTGTGTGAATTCAGAGACTTGATCTACTACCTGTATGAAAGATAAATCTAGGCAGACTTTGCTATCTAGTAGAAGCTAAGGAACTTCTCAAGAAATCACATCTTCCACCTAAATTACAAAAAATACAAATTGAATCATTTTGTGCAAGGCTGCAGAGGCGGCAAGAATATTCTTGAGAGAAATCTGTGTTTTCCTTATGAATACTTATCGCAGGCACCTCAGTTAGCCTGTTCAGCTGGTGTGAAGTTCATAGAATTTAATCAGAGCAGGCTGACAGGCAACGATACAGGGTCAGAGCTGCTGGTGGGTAGCAGCGAGTGCCATTAACTGGGACATGCCCATTACCTGGGCTCCTGCCACATCATCTGGGTTGTTTCTCATTCAAGCCTATGCCGGGGATTGTAAGCGGCAGTGAGCAGTCAAGTGGCTGAGCTTATTGGGTGGGGGCAAAAGAGGGGTGAAAGCAGCAGAGTCTTGAGGCTGACCTTTGAAACAAGTGCTGAGAAAGCACAACGTGGACTGTGCCTTTGCTGGAGAGGCAGAAGGAATGGGCACTTTGAGTACCATTTAGCAAAGCTTGCATCAACGGACTTCAGTTTAAGCTAACTTTTTTTGAGAGGTACGTTTGTGTTACTAGTTAGCTGCTTGCTGCTGTAAAACATAATTCCTGCTTTTGGTGTGTGAAGAGGGGTTGAAGAGAAGAAAAAAAGGTGTGGAGAAGCACTCTTGACTGAACAATGAGATTTTGTGGTCCTGTTTGGAAGGTGAAGTTGGAAGACTTGTCAACACAGCTGGCCTTGGGGAAAGGCTACAGAGTCACAATAGAGTTTGCTTGCGACATGACATATTTTAAAAGCTGTTCTATTGGGAAGAGAAATAACTGAACTTGAAAGAATCTATAATTTTCTGGATTGCTATAGCAGCAATAGATCAGAAAAGTATTCTTGGAATGATACAGGGATCATTGGTGTTAGTGTTTCTGTTTGCAGGCTCCACCTAGCCTTTGAGAACTACTGTTCCACCAAAGTTATAGTAGAAGTCATTACAGGAGATATTTGTTGGGTTAGCACTAGGAAAACTAGATTATTTATAGATTTTTGGGGGGGTTGCTGTTTATGCAGCAGATTGTTCTGTTAGATTTTATTTTTTTACCCCTCACAGAAAAAGAGCAAATAGACGTCACTGAAGTTTGTCAGCACAGCAGGTTACCCACATTTTCAGCACAGCACTCCATGCTGTTTCAGAAGACATCACGCCGAGTGATGTCGGACCCTACCCAGATCTGCTGTGTCATACAGAGCTATACTAGGGGCGAGTTTCAAAGCAAGGAGAATCTGTTCTCGTCGGGGAATAACAGGCTTTTGTGCATCAGGTTGGATCAACGGTGTCTTAGCAGAGAAAAAACTTCATATCCCAGTGATTTTTTCAAATGAAAACAGCAATGGCTTCAAATAATATGCAGTGACTATTGCTGAAATAATGTTCTGCGAAAAAATTTAAACTGTTCAGCAATCTACAGAGTAAAGACACAGTGCGAAGGGACTCGATATCAAGAAGTATCATGCATAGTGGCAAGACCAGAAGGTGCTACAGTTGAAGTGGAAGCTGATGACTAAGGAGAACGGGAGTTCTAAGCCAGAAAACTGTGACTGACAAGAAATGATGAACAAAAAATATGAGAAAAACTGCGAGAACGGATTTGAAAGGGGGGGCAAGGGATTTGCAGTAGTACAGCTGCAGAAAATGAGAGGGAACCAGTATTCAGTCCAAGGGCAGGCGTACATCCGAGTTGTTGGTGCACTCTGAGGGAAGAGATGGTATCATTTGCTTCTTGAATAGTTTGCAGGCTGTCACAAAATCGTACTGGACAGCCAGGGAGTAGAACTCTTAGTTCTTCCAGCTTGCTGATCTGGCAACAAATGCCATGCATGACTACAGGTATCGTACTTGTAAGATGACTTGGAAACTTTGAGGCATGGCTTGTTCTTCAGAATTTCAACTGGCGCCAATGGGAAGAGTGCCAGGAATTTTGGATTAATGCTTATCCATCCATCCTTTAAAGGTTGTAGCCTAAGTTTTGATTTACAGAGAAAACAGTGAGATGTTGGCAGGTTATCAATTATGCCATGCATAACAAAAAAAATACTGTTGAATATTAAGCCAAATGGATACAGCTGTAAAATTTTTGTGCTAAGTAGTGTAGTGGGATATAGTGAGTTCTTTGAATATTGACCTTAACACAGTGTGTTCTCTGCCTTTCTGTACAACAGTCCTTTATGACAGAAAAAAAAAAAACCACGTTCAAATACCAGGGCATACTTAATGGTGGCTTTCAGTTTTTGAAGTCCTTTCCTTAGGTTTTCATCTGGATTTTTAAATTCCCTTTACCTTTGGGTTTCTCGTACACAAACACGTCTCATCTGACGTTTGCTTTTGCATGCAGTCCTGGTCAACATACATGAGATTAGCAGGGAATTTTAATTTGTACTTATGATGAAAGCTGAAATGGCAAGAAGTTCCACTTGACAATAACTTGGTACCCTGTCACTCCTCCTTCTCACCCACTTTCAGTAAAAACCAAACCCTTGTGTTTTTCCCACTGTCTCAACTTTAAGGGTATGCTATTTATTTATTCTGTGATTAAATAACCACTCTGCTGGCAGACAGAACTGTTCTGCAGAAAAATACTGATAATGTCCTTGTCAGTCTCCCTCACCTCTAAAGCTGAAGATAAGATATGTACAATAATCTATTTACAACACCATAGAATTTTAACCAGGAAGTTTTAACTCTGTTGTATAATTTAAAAAAAATAATCTAGAAACCCTTTCTTCCTGCTCACTTCAAGAACACTTACTGTTCTGTGCCTTTTTCTTGGTCATTCACATAACCAGTAAGCTCTTAGCACATTTTTGGCCCAGATGTTTTGCTGTGTACATTTTACATGTGAGATCCAGAACTGCGTTCTGCAACAGCAGGTGATGAACAGAACGGGGCAGCTCAGGTGCCAGTAGCTGGAATTCTGGTGAATAATAAGGGACTGGCTGTGTAGTCTGCCTCACTCCCACTTCTGAGGAGTAAGGGCTTCCAAGGGCTTCTGCCTTGATACCAGGAGATAATGATGCTTTCATCTTTCCCCATACTATCATAAAGCCTTAAAAAGGGGAGGAGAAAGATCTCATCACAAACTAGTGCTAAGCAAATGATACAGACCTATCAGCAGTGATGTCTTTGGCCTCTGCAAGACAAATTGTTTCTGAGGGTAGTACTTATTTCAATGCAAAGGATGTTTGTAGGCACCACTGAAGCCATAAAGATTCAGTTTCACTCAGTTCCAAGTTGATAAAAGGTTGGTGAAAATGTATGTAACCCTCTTCATATACTGTCTTGGAGTAAAGTCCTGGCTATTTGTCTTGCTGTACTTGGCCCTGTACTTTGCTTACCACGGAGAACAGCGACACACAACATATTTTGCTGCACTTTTATGTGTATATAAATCTTAGGTTTTGTTGACAAACACAGTGCCTACGATAGAGTTGTTCACTTGCTTTGACAAGCACATGCTTTTATTGTTAAAACTTTTGACCAGATACTAGTTTCTTCAGATGGTTACTAGTACTTTAAATTTAGTGTGCTGCACGTTGAAACGTTTGACCCCTGCTGTGGAGGCATAAAGCCTGAAGCTTTAGTCAAGTTTCATCAGAACTAAGAAGTACCAGCTGTTACGGCATGATGAGTAACTTCAGAAGTTTTATCTTTTATACCTGCTTTTCAACTAAGTTTTCTGTTTGTTAGTCCCAGTGACTTAGAAAAAGCTATGCAGCGCGCTTTCTTGCAATACTGTTACAGTATTTTTCCAGAGCAGCAGCAATATAGACAGCTGAACTCTTAAAGTGGAGATTTGGCATATGTGTAGCCCTTAGTGTACATTGTGTACTGTGTAATTTGGAAAAGATTAGTATAAAAGGACAATTGAAAGTCCATATGATATCATTTATGGTGTGAAATACTGTTTAACATCATCACTCAAACTTAACATGCTACAAGCGCACTGAGTAACTTCAAGGGACACAGACAGATCATTAAAGTTGGCCAGCAGAACCTCATTTGTTTCCAGGAATCCATACACTTGATAAAAACAGCGATGATTGCTGTTCTTGTAGGACGGATGGAGGGAGGGTTTTTACACTGCAAGAGGTCCCAGACAGGAAAGTCCTATGTGAACAGGACGAGATGGGAGAATCAGGGCTGCAGTTGCCAGAAGAATCAAGTTTAACCCAGGGATTCTAGCCTGAGGCATACTTTGGCATAAATGTATGTACATCAGCTTGTAATAGGCAAGTATTACAAACGCCTACTCTTCTCCTTTTCCTCCCACAACCTTAGATCACTTATAATTTTGACCAGTTGTATAAACTTCAGTTTCCTTTCAAAGATATTTCTATTAAATCTGTATCTCAAAGTAGCATTTACAACCTTATGTATCTTTCAAGATTTGTCAGAACAAAGAAATCAACAGTTAGCTTACTGCTATCTGTTTTTAAACTTGTATAAAATGTTTATATCCATTGCTACAATTTCATCTTTTTTAGTGTTCTGAAACTAGTTTTTTTCATGGCACTGACTATGTATACTTTGAATGACGCTGCTTAGCTACCGCTTTCATCTTTAGTAGATGATGTTTTCTTTTGCTGTGGACTTGTAAGACTTAAGTATCTTCCATGAAAGTTCAGTACTTAAAAAGGATCAAATGTTGGCACGTTGATTAGTAGTAATGGAAAAAGCCTTTTTTTTTTTTTTTTTCATTTATATCAAAGCTTCCAGCTTCCCCTTTAGATGTCTTTCAGAGTTGTTCCAGTTTTCCTTTGATTGCTATGTGGAAAATATGAAGTATTCACTAACTTAGTGTTACATAACTTCTGGTTGTGCCATTGGGAGTAAGAGAGGTAAGAGTTCAGAGCAAGTATAATGCCTTGCTCCTGGTAGCACATGATCTGTCACTGTCCCTGTTTAACCCCTTCTTGTCACATGTTTAAAACCAGATTCTAAAGTTTCCACACCTCTAGCTTTTCAGGTAGATGAAGCATAATTTTCAAAGAAACTATCACCACTCTTCACTTTCTGTAACCTAGTTTCCCAACAGGTCAGCAATCAAAACAAAAACTTTACCATACTTAAGGCAAACCACACAGTAGTGAAGACAATTTTGAAAACTAGCAGATCTAGTAGTAATGCTTTTAGTGGCAATAACACAAGTTTCCTCACATGTATAAGCGTTTTTTATTTCTTATCTTTAGATAAGCATGTAGTGATACTCCAAGTTTATTTAAAACCTTTTGAAAAACTCAAGATTTGAACACATGGCAAAGTACTCCAACATAAAGTAAATATTTTTCAGGAGAAGTGATAAAATTCCATCTGACTACTTCTCCAAGCTATGGGGGCAGCAATTCATATGGAAGGCACTTAGTATTAAGTGAGGAAAAATTTTGCCATTTTTTTCCCCTTTATGTGCTTGCCAAGAAAGATTAAAATAGCCACACTTGCAGAAGTCTTTAGGGTTCTGGCTCTTATTGGCTTCCATATTTACTTACTTTTCTTTTTTTTTTTAATATGGGGAGGGAAGAGATAGTGTGATCTTTAAAATTTCTCTCTTGGTGGCATGATCACAGACTCAATTTCCTCTTTAAAAAAAAATCATTACCAGTGCTTAAAAACAAATAAATTTTTAGAAAAATAAGTTGTAGAAAGACAAGTACAGTTGTATTTCAGACAATTCCAACTGCAGCATAGCTAAACTATGACTTAGAATAGTTGTTAAGCTACACTGAAACAGAAACTGCCTGAATTTTCAGAAAGCATAATGTTCGTACATTTCTAACTAACAAATTGCAGAAGAGATAAGCTTAAATCCCTCTGTGTATTCACATGCATCTTAGAATGGTGAATTTAATGTAGTGTGAACTGTCAACGTAAAAACAACCAGCCCAAGTTGTCTGCTGTCATCTAACTGGACTATCACAACATACCGAGTTCTGGCCTTCCTAAAAATCCTGTTGTTTCAATTGAAGTGGTGTACAGAAGTACATTACCTACTGTATGTCTTGTCTGTCCACGTAACTTAAAATTTTGTGGGTGAGACCACTTTCATAAGATCTCTGTAGGTTCTCAAATGTGCAAGAGAAGTCTGATGCTATGTTTCAGTCTTTTGGGATTTTTCTTCTTGCACAGATACTTTCACACATAATAATAACTGACTTTGTTGTGTCTGAGATTGCAGCTTTTCTATAAGTTTAAACAAGCTAGGTGAGTTCTGCCAAAAGTTACTGGGGAGACAGATTTCAGGCTGCGATCACATAAGCCTTGTTTCCATAGGAAATAAAAATACTCATGAAAAGTAGTTTGTAAGCTAATCACCAGGTTAGGAAGGAGAGAGATAACCAACTTCCCCATACACCGTTTTCAAGATCTTACCATTTCTGGTAGCCTCTCAAAAAAGGGGCTTTACTATCATTACTGTCACTATAAATGAAGAATGTCGTTGTGTTGGTTGCTTCTGGTTGCTAAACTTAAGGAAGGTGTAAGAGGGCTGTCTGTCACCCAAGAGACAAAATGAACTTCCTCTGGCTTTTCCAGTTTGCTTCTCATTTTAGCTATCTAATACCCAAAAGGTGTGATTACAAAAAACCCCATGACATTTTCCTTACACTAGGCAGGATTACGTGAGCTTTTTTCCTTTTTTCTTCAATGAGAAGAGGGCTGTCTTGATTCTTTTAGACTAGCTTTGGTCTGGGCACCAAGGTGCTTGTCATCTTGTGCACAATATCGCACTACATTTTACACCTTAACCCAGAGCTGAATAAGGGACTGGGTTAGGCCGTTATCCTGATCTGTAACTAAGGCACCATAGCACCACCATTCCAAACAGTCTAAGGAAAGTAAGTATTATTCAGGCAAGGTTTTGAAGTAAAGCCAGAGATACAGGAATTTTCCATTCTCCTTATAAGAAAAATTAAGGGAACAGAATACTGTAATTTTAAGTTTGGTCAGTCTGGAGTTGGGGATTACTGACACTAGCCAAAACATAGCAGTTGCCTCTACCCAAGTAATTCAGATAGGTTGAAATTATAATCTCCTGCAGTATAAATAGCTGCTAATATTTGGCCTTTCTGGGCTGAAGTCTGTGACTATATGTAAAAACTCTGAAATTTACATTTTGGTCTGAATGTGAATGCCTTTACATGCGTTTCTTGTTAGGAATTTATTTGCAAGCGACTGGTGGTAGCTGAGCTCATTTTCTATCGGTTAGAAAAGTACATTCTGTGCTTGCCTGTCAGGTTTCTCACAGTAGCTCCCTCGTCCCCCATCTTGCTCGCTGACCCATGCGGGACAACTTTTAATGAAGGTGGAAAAGCGTTGCCAACCTCCCTGCCAGTGGAGGTTATTTATGCCATACAATCTTGTGCTCAGATAACTTGTTTTGTCTGTAGAAAAAGTAGCAATGCTGTTGGCGATATAATCCCCTTTCTCCCCCTCGCCAGCGTGGATAAGTATTGCGAAGGTAACAGCTTTGGTCTGAAGGAGGTTTGAGCTGCTTCTGTGCGTCTTCAGGGGAGGGCCGCGAAGGGCAGAGTGCAGCATGAACCCCATTAGGTGCCGGCATCGTTAAAGTTTACTGGGTTTAAGCATTCTGTTCACATGCGTTGGTTTCTTGCATCTGAAGTGTAAACTGACACACCAAGTAGTGAAGTCTGAACATACAGAAAAGGAGTTTTTAACTTGCCTTGCTAGCAGCTGTGGGTCTCTGATGCATTTAACTTCAAAGATCATTGCAGGTTTTCTCTCTTTGCAATTAAGACATGAGATCACAGTTTATTCTGTTAAGAGTCTTCCAGCAAGGACAAAGAAAAGAAATAGCAGGCATACTAAAGATGAAGTTTTAAAAAGCCACACACGCAACTCCCAGAATCTCCAGCGAGAGAACTCTTAATGTTGTAGCAACAAGGGCAAAACTTACTCTGTCATCTCCATTAATCACAATCTAGCTAAAAAAGCAAACCCACTGTAATCTTCAGCTTAATAACTTCAAATCTATTATAAAAGTTCCCATGTAGAAATCTACATCCGAGCTATAGTACTGATGGCATGGCAATTCAGAATTCTTTTTCACTTTTTTAATTCTTGCTGAAGTATAACTTGGATAGAATAGTTTTTCAAAAAAGTCATTGTTCCTCTGCCACTGTCAAAAGACTATTTGCAAACTCCCAACAATTCCTATAGTAGGAGGAACTGTTGAACGCTTCACAGCACTGTTTGCAAATAAACATTTGGAAAAGCCATAAACATTAGAGTAGAAGGGATAAAAGACCTATATTTGTACTCTGATATTTAAAATCCATCAACAACATTACTGGATAAATGCTATAGCATACTCTTCAAAATGGATTTGTGTGTGGGGGTGGGGAAGAGTTGCAATTTTCTTTTGTGAAGTAACTTTACAACTGCTTGTGTTACAGATTGCCTTGAAATATGACCCCCAGATAGAAGAAGACCTGCGTAACTGGATAGAAGAGGTGACAGGGCTGAGCATTGGTGCAAACTTTCAACTGGGATTAAAAGATGGCATAATCTTATGCGAGTAAGCATTTATTAAGTAACCTTATTTTTAGCACCTTTCAACTTCTGAGGAACTAAAGAGGGACTTTCTGAAGACTTCCTTTCAAACACATCAACAATAATAGTCAGACAGCTGACAGTAGGGTGGGAGACGGCTTCTTTGAAATTGGAAAAGAATGAAAACTTCAATCTCCTTTATATTTCAAAGATTTCTAAATGTGTCTAAATTTAATGGAAAAGCTCTTTTCTGTAATAATCAAATGGCACACAAAAGTTCTTACAGTCTGTTAGACTTGTTAGACCTGAGATCTGAGCTAGGTACTCTGTATAAACCAAAAAAACTAACAATTTTGATGAAACTAATGCAACTAATAAAGCATGAGTGAAAGTATTATATAATGCCTGCACAGATGGTATAAGGATGAGATTTATTGTTTAAGCATTTCCCTTTTTTTCACCTCCCCAGGCTTATAAATAAGCTGCAGCCAGGATCAGTGAAGAAAATTAATCAATCAAAACTAAATTGGCACCAGGTAAAACAAAAAAAACAACCCCAAAACTACATCTCTAACCCCTCCAACCCCCCAAACAGTTCTTTTGTTCTGTATTAACAAATTTGCTGTGAATATGGTACACCTTAAATCTTAATAGCACCAAGTTTTGTATGTGATAGGTACACAAGAGCTGAGGATGCTGTGTACATGAACCGTGGTTAACAGAAAGAACTACAGCTGAGATGGCTTATAAATGGCAGTTGAGTCTACATATTTAGCAGTAGTGCCTTAGCTGTTAGGTGAAATTTCAGATGGAAAACCAACAGAGCTCTATAGTGAGGCCTTTTTTCAAGTTTAAAAAAAGCCGTTAACTTTTTTATTAAATCACAACTGGAGTTTTCCATCCAGGCAGTAATGCAGGGTGTTAGGTCAACAGCTTGCCTGTACCTGGACATCGCTGTATGAAGTGTCTTCCTGAGAAAGCAGCTGGAGAGGATGGGGAGGGAAAGGACCTGAACAGTCTCGGGAGATGTGGTTGTGTAACAGAACTCAGAAAACAATATGGTGCAAACTACAGTATGTATTTTATTTCAGTATATCTAGATTTGCTTTCTTACGAGTGCTCTGTTGAGCACTTCCCCCCTGCCCAGGGACTATCAAAGGAAACATACATTTAGAACAAGCTGTGGAGGGGTTGCTGGTTGGAGTTGACTGCCTTTACTGTTGCTAGGTCTAGCTTAATAGTGCTGTATCAGCCTCTTGGCTTTATTGGCATTGAAGACTTCTAAATACAGTGGAGGATTGCGTTGTTGTTTCTTTTTAAAGGTTTAATACCTCTAAAGGCTCCAGAAGGAAAGATGAGATTCAGCTCCATATTGCTTTCTAATTTCTACAGCGCAGTACTAAAAGGTGCTAATAAACCCCAAAAGCTTACTTGAATTTGTGCTAGGAGGTGAGCAACAAAATGCCTTCAAACCAAGTTAAATGTTCATACTATCCACATAGTTATGTCTTTATTTTACTCAAAATTATCAGTTGCTCAAGTCAAATGCCATGGATGCTATGTCAGATTTTGCAGTTTGAAGCAGATTTTAGATCAGGAGTTCTTTTGGAAGGGAGGTAGTTGAGGCAGTTTTGTCATCAAAGCCCCCTCTAACAAAGTATGTGATACTGATGGAGAGATGCCAGGCTAGATAAATCTTTAGATTGATTTCCGGAGTCAGTATTAAAACTAATAAAAAAAAATAATCTCAGACTTCCTACCAGTCACTCAGCCATGCGAGCTGTGATGTCCATTTTGCACAAGGCAAAGAACTTGCGTAGAACAAGCAAAACAAACAAAGGAACCAACACCAGAAAGCATTAAAATTACTTAGTTTCTGAATTGAAACACTGACTAGAAAACTGGCTTTTGTTTCTGTTTAGCTGGAGAACATTGGGAATTTTATCAAAGCCATCCAACTCTATGGCATGAAGCCACATGACATTTTTGAAGCAAATGATCTTTTTGAAAACGGAAATATGACTCAAGTACAGACTACTCTAGTGGCGCTAGCAGGTCTGGTAAGTATTTGTACCACTGGAATTGGCACAAATCCACATGCCAGTCCAGGTGCACTCTTACCACTCATGTAAATACCGAGAGCAGCATGCAGCCTGTCAGGAAGGGATAGATACCGCTGTGCGTCTGAGATACTGCAGAGGTGGCACTTCAGAGGGCTGTGTCCTACCGCATGCCTCCAGGGAAGGTTTGGAGTTCAGAGTTAGGGATCTTGACTGCAGACGGCCTTGCTCCGGAGCTACATGTGCATTCACAGAATCTGGGAGGCTCACAGGAGAGCTCTGATCCTGCTGACAAAGATACTTGGGTAGCTTTGGAGTGTCACCTTCAAATGGGACAGGGAGCCGTTACCTTCTTTCACCCCTGACAGAGTTCCTCATGAGACATAAAGCTGCTTGTAGCATCACTTGAGAGCTCAGAGTCAGAGCCATAAAGCCAGTGTTCCAGTAGCAGAAAATATATTTTAAACACTGAATACTCTATTTTCCCTCTCCCTAAATAGGCAAAAACTAAAGGTTTTCATACTACAATTGATATTGGTGTCAAATATGCAGAGAAACAAGCACGAAGTTTTGATGCAGGAAAACTAAAAGCTGGTCAAAGTGTAATTGGCCTGCAGGTAAGTATGAAATTCAAGTTTGCAGTTAATCTGTTATATTTGAGAACAACTTTCTTGTTTTGATTAACTGATATCTTGTTTGTGCAAAACCAGCTGCAGAATTACCATATATTGTTATTATGGAAGGAGGTGTGAGGTTTTAATTCTTGTAAGCAGCTGACTGCTTTATAAGCTCAAGTGACTGCCTGGAAGGTTTTTCTGTTTGTTTTAAATCTGCAGTAAGAGTGATAAGGAGGAAAGGAACAGCTAATATTAGCATGTCACCTCTGTCCTCTAAAGTGGTTTCAAAGTAGGAGTCTTTGGATAGCTGAGCTCCTTATATGGTAGGAGCTTTATTTCTCTCCACTTTCCTTAATAGCCATAAAAGCCAAAATAACTAGTATAAAATCTTAAAATTCCTGTGGTGGAGAAGCTGTGGCAGTGCAGTTGGATCGTTACTGTTCAAGGTGAAAGTTAATTACTACATTTTGACACATACATCCGTTCTAATTACAGTGCAGTTGGGCAGATGCCAGTCACTGAAATGCCTTAGGATGACAGTTGCCTTTTGAAGCTCAGTGTGGAGAAAGGGTAATTTATTACAGGTGGTGGTCAAGCTACATGAGGTCAAGCTACAAGCAAATTACATGCACTGTAATTACTTTTTCCATCAGCCATCACAGTTACCAACTGTATTTGTTTCCTTAGACTGTGCTTGCTGTACAAATAAAAATTGCTTTTTCTGTCCACCTCTTCCTTCCCCTGTGATAAAGATGGGCACCAACAAGTGTGCCAGTCAGGCAGGCATGACTGCTTATGGAACGAGAAGACACCTCTATGATCCAAAAATGCAAACTGATAAGCCATTTGACCAGACGACAATTAGCCTACAGATGGGCACTAACAAAGGAGCCAGTCAGGTAAGCAGGACCGCGTGTGACACCGGCAGAGCAGATACACCTCTCAGCCGGCAGAGCCGGGCGGGATGGGAGAGCTGCGAATGGCGCACAGTAGCGGAATCTCAAACTGGCAGCAGCGAGAGGGTACAGTTCAGCTGTGCTTTTACTCTGTAATCGAAGAACTTTAATTTCTTATCGCTCACCAGTGTGTTCTGTGCTGAGTATCTTAAGGCATAAGAATGACCCGGTGCTTCTAGAATTTCCATCTAGCTGCGTTATACCAGAAGAAAACAGTAACTTCATTTCAAGTACTAACTAGAGAGAGGCAAAAAAAGAAATTGCTTCCTGGGCCCTACCTCAGTGTGAACACTTAGTATATTATGTCCAAAAGGGAAATTAAACTGGACCTTTCTGCAAGGACTTTCTTTTGTGATTTATCTTGCTAGGAAAGACTTGCTGCTGTGCTGTTTTGTTATACTTCATTTTCTACTGTCTAGCTCTCCCAGCAAGGTGTGCTAGTTATAATCATAAATCTAGTACTAATCACAGCTCCTGACCTTCTTACTGAACCTCTACAATCCTCTTTTATTAGGCTGGTATGCTGGCACCAGGTACCAGAAGAGACATCTACGATCAGAAGCACATATTACAACCTGTGGATAACTCAACTATTTCATTACAAATGGGTACCAACAAAGTAGCTTCACAGAAGGGAATGAGTGTGTATGGGCTTGGACGGCAAGTGTATGACCCCAAGTACTGTGCTGCACCAACAGAACCTGTCATTCATAACGGCAGCCAAGGAACAGGAACTAACGGGTCAGAAATCAGCGATAGCGATTATCAGGCAGAATACCCAGATGACTATCACGGAGAGTACCAAGATGACTATCAAAGAGATTACCATGGTCAGTACAGTGACCAGGGCATTGATTATTAGCTTTGCATCAAAAGTTCAGTATTAGTGCATTATTTTATTCAGTAAGAACGAAACTAGCCTTGTGGAATTGTTACCTGTCTCTCCTACACACTATGCTTAATGTACCTGAAGAAATATTGCCTTACATACATTCCTTTTTCCTTTCTCTACCCTTTCCCTGTCTAGTTGCCTTTAGTGCTGTAACACTTGTAGTCTACAGCATAAACAATAACTGCATATGAAGTAAAAGGAATACTGTGAAAGGGGGAGTGCTCTTGTACAGCCAGGTCGTCTGATAAGGAGCTATGCATTCTCACAATCTCTACTTAAGTAGGTATTTACATACCACATTAAGCCTTCATTTTACATATTTACAGCTTTTCTGTTTTACAGATGAGACAAAAGAATTTCATGCTTAAAGTTAAATGTGGTCTTTGCCAATTAAATCTAAGACATCACATTAGTGGTTTAAGTATCATTACTACGTTTCTAAGGTATTGTTTGCTAATGGTAAGTCCTGCATTAGACCTAAGTGCGCATCCGTGATTGTGTATCCATTCCATTATCAACACTGACCAAACTTAGAAATAGTTGTCTTACTAAAAAGGGAGCTTGTACAAAGTCTTGAGCCAACAGAAGTCCCATGATTGATGGTGCATTCACCTTTTATTGTGCCATAATATATCCATGTAGAAACGCTTTTTCTTCCTTGAACTGTATTTATTGCCACACTTCTCAAACTGATCCCAGTGTATTTTTATAAATAAATATTTTTTCTTAAAGGTATGTGGAAGATCTTGTCTCATTTGTTATGCTACCATTCTTAAAGATCAGGTGTCATAAAAACTATTCCCAAATCAGCATCACCTTTGCCTTTGTTAAGGGTAATGTAGAACTGCTGTCTGTTGCAGTTCGGGTTCTTTCTTGTCCATGGGATTTAATCTAACACCCTTGTAAAAATCTCCTGGGAATGAGTGACAGTGACTTAACAGGAAAGGAACGTAGCTCCTTTACAGCAGAGGTCACTTCCCCTCGACATGACTGTGAGGTTATGACCAGAGATCCTTAGCTGTTCCCTAAATCCCTGCCCTTTTCTCAAGGCAAATGAGGAACCGCACATACTTAACGCTGCGTCTGTTTCAGCCTGTACCCTTCACACCATCACTTTGAGAATTTCCGACACCCTTGCTTTTACAGTAAGTAAAGAGGTACCCCAGGCTTCGTGCCTGCTGGTCTGCAGTCTGAGCCTTCCATTACCAATAGCAAAACTTTATTGCTAAATGGAAAATGCTTTCTTCCTCACTATGGAGCGCAGACAGGCTGTACTAATTTACCCGGGCTGTTATTAACAGAAAAAAAGAGCATGCTATCAAGGGAGGCCACTGTTGCCGATCCTAACTTTTGTACAAAAATTAAAGGTACTTTGGAAGTATTTGATACAGATTAAGCTTATTTTACATTCACTATAAAATGTTTTATACTTGCAAGTTCTAGACTTGTGAAGGATACTTCCCTCAAGGCTAGAAATTGTGCTTTGCTCAATTACTGTCTGTTACCTTTGGGTGTTATGTGGTAGCCTGACTTTCAGCTGACCTATTTGTTGAGTAAGTCTTAAGCTTATTTATTTCACAGAATTTAAATTTGAAAGGACCCCTGGAGGTCACTGGTCCAAGCCTTGCATCTGAGGCAAGAGAATTACTACTAAGACATCTGTTAAGACCCACTCTTCCTGACCTATACTATTTCCCCCTTCAAAATAACAGTACTTAACAATCTAGAACTATTGTATTGAAAGCTAAAAAGCAGTGCTACGATCAACAACAAAATCTTTGTGCTTTCATAGTTTGTGAGAAAGAAGGGTTTCTTTTTGAAAGCCTGAACCATGCCCTCCTGCTCCTTCTGAACCCAAAACCTGTTCTTTAAACTGCTCTCACACTTTAATTATATATGTACTTCAAGAGACGAAACAACACACGGACTGTTCTCAGTATGCCTGTTTTCTTTCATCCACAGAGTTATCCAGTGGAATCATAACTGAATTAGGTGAGAGTTTGAAGTAGACACCAAGGAAGACCAAATGCAATGTGCCTTGCTTCAAACAATAAGCTGCGATACCGAGCCATTTTCTGGTGTAGAGACATCAGTAGTCCCCATCTCCTATTTTTAAGGAATATAATTAGAAAAGTACCTTTCATTCCTCTGAATCCAATCTTCCATAGCTGCAGGAAAGAAGAGTCCGCACAGTGTTGGGCTGCTTTGCAGGGCAGACACCGAAATGCCAGAAGTGGCTTGGGCAAGAACACCAGTACCTGAACTAGCACTCACTCTGTATCTGTATGAGCTGTGCCTACATCCAACCCCGCCGCCGCCTTCCAACCTGCTTTGTAGTTTGCCTGGCCACAGTATCCTGCAGGAGAGGACAGCAATGAGAAACGAGCACTAAGTAGCATCAGCTTCTGTAGGTGTAGGTCACCTCTTCGTTCAGGTGATGACCCCTGCCACACAGGAGTGCTACAGCTGGAGGTTGTTGACACAATTGCTAGTGGAATGTATGTAAGGCTGGGAGGTCCTGAGTTGCACCTGAAAGCTATAAAGCTATCCTTTGTGTACAAAAGTTAATTAAAAGGTATATATTTGTAACTCTTCTGTAAACATATACGTGATTCTCAAAACGTATTGTCACAGTTGCAATTTCCGGACTATGGGCAGTACAGCAGTGCTTAAATGAAATGCAATCAAATACAGCTTAATTGGGATTTTGGTACCTTCCTTCTTTAAAAAGCAAACCAAAATGTTTAGTATGTCTAGAGTCCTTTCTCCACTCGGGAGCTACAGTGAAGGCAATGACGCTACATCATAATGGCAATGAATGGAATCACAGAATCATTGCGATTGGAAGGGACCTCTGGAGATCATCTAGGGGTTGTCTGAAAATGAGGATATACTTACATAAAAATTTCCCTCCCTTTCTTCCACCAGAGAGCTCCTGAGTCAAGGGCCAAAACATGCAGTGCGAGTATCAAATACAAACAGGAAAAACCCCAGTGTGCAACAAGAAAAGAATTTCTTTAACTTCCAAGTGAACCTACTATGCTTTAAAAACTTGTAAACATAATTTTTACACTGTGGAGACACCACTGCTTGGAAGCAATCTTAGTGGGACCTGTGGCAGAGGAAAAGTTTTGCCCCTCTGCAAGTAGCATATCAGCACATTTTCTCATGGTTAGAGCTACTGCTTACTTGGTGTGATCGTCAGCTCCCACAGCATCCCCAAACCAAACACCGTAAGCACCCAAGCGTAGTTTTAAATAATGAGAGGTAGCGAGTCACAGCCAGTAGGTGATCAGCTTCACCTACTAAACAGAAAGTAATTAATCTATTTCTTTCTCCGTCATCTATCCCATATTCCTCAACTTCTTCAAGTGGCTCATACTGAAATAGACAAAAGTTAATTAAATGAAGAATAAAAAGCTAGTATTTCTTGGCATTCCCGAGCAAATAACTAGTCTCAACAGTGGGAGATCAGATACAGTACTTGGCTGAAACAGATTTGTCATTCAGGCCATCAGTGAGCTTTTCTGCATGTCACTTCCAAGCTGTGACTAATCAAGGGTTTATCAATTTATTCATTATGGCAGCTTAGGAGTCACTTACCTGCAGTGACGTCCCACTTCCTATGCTGATGTGGACTTTACCAAAATCCCTGGTCAAAGTCATCTTCCCACCTCAAACAAAATGTTAAAGGAGCTTTTGAACAAAGAGAATAAAATCATGTGCCACTGAGTAAAATCTAAAACTACCTCATACTCAGAGTGAGGTGGAGCCCTTGCGAGTGTATTGTAACCGGGGTCCAGGCACAAAGTTTAAACAAGCCTCAAAACTGCTCACACGAAAATGCCGACAGACTTGTTTTCTTTAAAGATGTCTACACTTACCATGTCCCTCTGCTGACTAGAGCCTTAGAGTACTACATTCCTCCATAATATTTGGTTTCACATCCATGTTACTGCTAACATTTCTATAAAGTATTATTCATAACATCCTTTAATCTCATTTCTGTCCAGCTACTGCTCATTTGCTACTTCTTTGTCAAGCTTTAAATCCAGATACAAATTTTTCTGTGCTCTGTCTTTTCAATTGCAAAGGGAAAGTCGTTTATTTTTAAAAAAAGACTATTCCTCATCTGCCATTTGGAGATGAGCCAGTGGATAGTTTATGATACTAACTTGTAACCATTTTCAAAAGAACATAATTAAAAGACAGACACTTACCTCAAAACCATTAATTATCTTGACTCAGAGAATTTCTATCAATGGTAATTTCCATCAATGAGCTCAGTGCTGTTCCTTAATTGGTTGCACTGGCTGTTCAGATGTACAGAATACATCAGGAAACAGTAATCTCAGAGTGCCTCTGCAAATGTTTCTGCATTTACTGGTCCAGGGATGACTGGCCCAGTGTTCCCAGAGAAGCATGAAAAAGCCCCATATTAGCTGATACACCAAAAAGCTAAAAAGGACAGCTCAACAATCTTGTCGACTTTGTATTTTTACTCTGACAACATAGAAATTTACAAGGAGTTTGTTTATTAACTTTCAGACAATCAAAACAAGTATATTAATAAAAATCAGATGTGCTGACACACAAAATACTTTATTCATACAAACAAATTGTGTGTCATTTTATCAGTGCAGAAGGTACAACAGAGATTTAGAGAAGTAATACTTTCTCCTGGGGTATTGGGAACCTTTACTTTTTTTCTAGGACTGTTTTTGCTATTGCTGGTCTGCCTTCATACTTCCTGGTGCACTTCACATTCAAGCCTACAAAGAGAGAAAAAAGGAGTCAAATAATGTGTAGCACTAGTCCTGTTACTGCATTTAAATGCTGTAAGAGCAAACAGGGAAAATAATTAAGGTTCTCTTGTGTCTCAAATCCACAATCCTCTTGCAGGGAATAATCCCCCACATCCCCCCAGTTTCTGGGCTCAGCAAAAAATTCCTGAAGAATGCAATAACAGACCCAAACAATGAAAAAAACCCAAGCACAACTATCCCTCGCTGTAGCAATAAACTGAAGCAGTGCTCTGCCAATTAGCAGAACGCCCACAAGATTGCGTGACAGTTCACTAGAGCCTGGTACCTCTTGAAAGCAGACCAAGAAAAATCACAGACGTGTAAGCAGCAGCTCGGAGGGCACAAGACACGAGTAGCAGTGTCCAGCAAGCGTAGGAGCCAGAATAGCTGTTGCTGCAGAATCTCTTCGGCAGCCCTGGCCTGGCCCCCCCGTGCTGGGGGAAAATCTGCCCCATTGCTGAACTCGCTGGTGCAGCTTCTCAGGTTGGGCAATTTGCAATATTTTTTTCAGATGTCAGTGAGCATTTTCTCTCAGGACTTTCCCAAGCCTGGGTGTGGCACCTCAGCTTTTCTACCCCAGCATAAAACAGAGTAAATAAACATATACACTGATAGAAAAGAAAGAGAAAAAAAGAAAAAAGGGGTGAGGGGGGAAAGGGAAGGCCTCTAAGCTCTGATCTTGCAGCTCTGGAACCTCAGCAGCTCCAGCATGAAATCAAACAGCGACCACTCTTCTGACTTTGCTACAGTGGGCATGTGCAGGACTATCTGAATAATATTTATCTCCCACCCCCTTGCCTTTGTCCAATCCTTCTCTTCCTCTGCTGGGCACGCTGTGGAATGGGAAGAAGGATGAGAACACATCCATGTCGCATCAGCAGAGGGTTTCCTGAGGAGGGAAAGCAATAGAAGGAAAAACGGGATACTGGGTACAGCATATTGGTTGCTGTGCGACAACTGGAGATACAAGACAGCCTACGTCCATGCTTCCTGGGATGTAAAGGCAAACACATTAGCTGGCAGAGAAATACGTATCTCACATTCCAGTCTCACCATAGGTTGGAGCTCCATCCCATCTTCATTATCCTGGAAAGGTCTCATGCTTCTGTGTTTTTGCCCTTCTGTTAACTTGTTACTCTGACTCACAAAGGTCTACAAGCAAAAAACAGAGTGAGATCATTCGGGAATGCAAACCATTACGTAAATAAAAATACCTAGTAAAGGAAGATAATTAGCCCGGGGCTAAGAAACTGCAGCTGGTTCCTAGCTGGATGACACTGAGTGATACCAGGAGGGCCTCTGCAGAGGCAGCAAGGGCGATAACTGCAACTGAGCAGGGTGAACCAGGAATCTGTTACATCTCCTACTACAGGAATGAGGACTCGGCTGCCTGAAATCCCTCACCCAGCTCTCCGCCCACTGCCACATATTGTCCTGAGGGCCACGGAGCCTCCCTTCCACCCCCAGATGTTTGTAACCCAACAGTAACACAGACGTACCAAGTCAAATGCCTTCATGTGTTGGGAAACTCCAAGTTCTTGGCTATGTAAGCAAACTTACTCTTGATCATGCAACGAGGAGGAGTTTGGATATGCTAGCCCCGGTTTTTCCATACAAGGTTACACAGCCTGCCCTGCTTGGAAGACTTCTTACCCCTGTGGGAAATCCTCTCTTCACCCGAGGCCCTAGGGCATGGCTAATTACAAGAAACTAAGACCAGAGTTAAAAAGAAACTACCACAAATTTTGGAAGTGGAGAAAGGAAAGCCTGTTTCATGAAGGAGAATTGGCTTTAGACGTATTTTAGCATTTGGCAAAACAGAGGGAGAACAGAGGTCAAGGCTTCAGAGTTTTCCATTTAGTAACATATTCCTATTCGGGACATGTGCTTAAGTACTGTTTTGAATCAAAGCCAAAGAATATCTATCTGCTTTCTTCTGTACAAAGGGTTAAGCCTGTCTTTAGGCTGCCTTTTTGTTGGGTTTTGTTTTCAACAAAATTCTATGAACATTATAGGGAATCTAACAGCAGCATTAAAAAAAACCAACAAAGCAGTTCTTCTGATACTGTCCTGAAGAAACGCATCCAGAACATTCGTATCATATGAGCTATTCTGGCTGCTGAGTTTGTTTTTCATGATTCACTAAAATCTTCTTTGTTGCGTGGTTTATGAAGGAAAAGACTGAACTAGTAAAAATAGCACAAAAGGAAAAAAACATCTGCATCTTCAGATATTCTCTTAATATGAAAGGGATGGCGTATATATACACATATATATCAGTACAGCTATTAACTAAAGCTCTCCATCACTATTAGCTATATAATGATTCTCTATGGAAATGCTTGTAACACAATACAGTAACTATGAGGGTAAAGACACAGAATCAGTCCAGAGGCAGAAGAATTTAATCAAGAGCCAGAAGACAGTATTCTGGCAAAAGAATCTGTGTAAGTATGAAGCAGAACAACTTGGGTTTGCATGAAGTTTGTTCAGAACTACAGCATCCATAGGATGTGGATGGATCCCTGACCTGCTGCTGGCAACAAGAAGCTCCTTATTGTTTATCCTTGCTCGTCACTGTACAGCAGGTCACAACAAATATAAAAATCTAATCTTAGGGCACCCCATGGATCAATCTTTGCAGCTATCTCATCTATCAATTTATATTTTTAATTACCAACAATATATTGAACATATATCTAATAAAGCCTAAAAATTCAGCCATTACTGACAGGGCATGGTCTAAGAGAAAGCAGCAGGTCATAGCTAGCACACAGGAGTCAGAAGGAGCCATTTACTTCAGTTCATAAATTCACTTATGATTTGTATCCCTGAGCCCAGCCTGTTCCAAGGTGTTGGAAAGGAAATAGCATGGGCTGGGGGTTCAAACTTCTAGGTCTTGGGGAAAGAAAAAGTCCCCCAAAAGCTTAGAATGGCTCAGATATCTTTGCTGTTATTATTGGGGTTTACCAGCAGTTCCTGATCCACGAAGTATGGCTTCTCTGCAGAGCCATCATTTGTTTCCATATCAATAGCAAAGCAAAGGAACATGGCATCCGCTGTCACTTCAAACACAGACAGAAAGCTATGGGACATCACGTAGGCAAAAAATCCAACCAGCAACAGGGGGACTACCCAAGCCTGCAACTCCCGATGGTAGTTAAATGCCATTAATCCTCCAAAAACAGTAAAACATACAACAAACACCTGTAAAGGGCAGCGAGAGAGAAATGCAGCCTCATTAATCATGTAGAAATGTTTCTTAAAAAAAACAACCCCCCCCAAACCCTAAGGCAAATCCATTACAGCCGATATTTTAACAGCACATCTCGTCTGGGAGATAGCTATGCAGTTTCTGGCATCACACAGTTTCACACTTTGTGTTCAGTTCAATGAGTAAATTCTGTAGGGCAGAGGCAATCCTTTACTATGTATTTACCAAAGACTGACTGCAATGGGTACTGTCAAAGTGGCCAAGGACACTGCTGTAATACAACAAAATAACTCTGTAAAGACTATGAAAAGAATTAAATTCCTCAAACATTATCTTCTCTCCTGGACTCTGTTTACACCATTAACAACACTGAGTTTAACAGAGAGAAACCTTATTTGCTTTAGGTAGAAGAGAATTGAACCCTGTTTTTTCACTTCTTTCTTACAGAATACTCTTCTTACTCATACCTTTCCTAGAAATAGGATAAAATCTCCAAAACAGCTAATGGATGTAAGTTTAGCAGAATTCTTCGCCAAAATAAAGACAGCATCCTTTGCTGATGTACAAAAATTTGTCCCATTTATGGCTGTAGTTGTGTATGCATGCTGAAATGAAAGAAGATAATAATGCAGTGAGAAAGGAAAGACTCTTATAATCTTGATTTTACTTCAGCAAAATTCAAAGCCTTACATTCTATTCGGAAATATTGACTTCATGAATATAAAGAGTTATTTTGCATAATATGGCAATTTTAATTTAAGTGACTATAACAACTACGCTTCTAACTTCAAATGGGTTTTTTACATAATTTCCACCATTAGCAAATGCCAGAACAGTGACTAAATAAATTTCTGAACCCACCTTTACAGAATTTATTTTAAAACACCAAAGTTCTCCACCCTGATTTTTGTTAATGAATATGACACAATTACCAGAAAACACTTACTTACCTGGAGTCACGCTATACAAACTTACTTCCTTATTTTCTATGAATCTATCTCCAAGACTGCTGGCAAACTACGTAAGTAAGTAAGATTGTAAGAACAATCAAGTTATGTAATTATCAAGTCAATTAGGAGTTGATGATTAAAAAGCTTTTATACACGGCCTTTTCAAACTATTCCTATGCTACTGAAGTCAAGCTTTTGTCTATAGTCATAAAATAAACCCTTTAATGGATGATGACACCTATTGTGAAAATAAATGGAAAAGAGCAGCTAAAGGACCCTGGACTAGACCAGCGCATGTTATGTTACAAAAAAACCCCTCAGAATTTCAGGCAATAAGGGCACTCACATTTTTTTTGATGTACTGAGAATTTTAGACTATTTCTTTTTGTGGAAATTTGCTAAGACAGATGGGGAGGATGCAATATTTACCTTCATGGATTGGATTATTTTAGCACTTGTTGTGCATAACCTGACATATATGTCCCATTTATGGAACTTCTCAACAAGGTTTTTAAACTGTGTCCAAAAGATCAGCTATGAAAACCATCACTCAACACCTGAAATGTATGCTTTGTGCTTTACCAGCAAGTTTTCTGAGTAGTTTCCCTTTACTCAAAATATTAGAAAGTGGATTATGCCACAAAACAGTAGTCACGTCTGGTACGGTCAGTAAGAACCACGATATGCAAGGGATTACTGTTCTGAAGGAATTTATACACCCCAACATGTACTTGGTGCTTAGATTACTTTCTACTTCACCTGGAAGTGAAAAAAGCCCGTAACTGGTTTGCTGAAAGTGAATTATACTGGCCTACTGCAAAACAGCTCCTGCTGAAAAATCTGTGTTTTCTTACTTACAAATCAAAATATCAAATAGCCTCAGATATCTGAAGGCAGAGAAAATGTATTTCTGCAGAGTCGTTTTACCCCATAGCCATTTCTGTCACATACTGTTGTGTAGTAAAGCTATAGAGATCCTATCTTAAAACATTACAGAGAAAGAAAGAAATTAAATGCAAAGATCCTTTGTCTCTTTATTGTGGATATTATTTATTTTTTACATGACTATTTTTTTTTCTCTGATAACAAGCAAAAAAACCAAGAGTAGAAGTAAACAGTGACACTCTGTAAATACTGTACTTACGTAGTAGCAAACACATGCATAGATGGAAAAAGTATAAACACAGACCATGGATTTATTTTCTAAGAAAAATCAAAGACTCCACTGAACACTACAGAAACATGTAGAGTATCTGCATAAAATTCTATTTAAACAAGCAAATTTGCTTCATTCCTAAGCAGGAAAAAATGCTTTCTGTGATGACTTTCCTTTATTCTGACGCTGGCCCTTTCCCCCAGGAGAACAGCACCGGCAGAGGTGTACTCTTTGCCTCGGTCAGGTGTTGGCTACAATACCTTTGCCTACACTTCTGAAAAAGAAGCATCCTTGTCCCACCTGCCTCACTCAACCTGGCAGGTCTGCAAGGTGCCTGCAGCCATCCCGCGCCTGCCGTGGGGCAGCAGGAGAGCAGGCACGCCAGTAGGGCCAGTGCCAGCCTTGTGGCCACCATCTCCCCGGGGCACAGGTGTAGGGTAGACGGCCTCAAATCAAGCTCCCTCTCTGTCCTCCGCCTGTAGCTGTCACTGCATATTTCAAACGTGGATAGACCTATCTATAACATGCCAGAAGTTACATCTGTTTCATCACTCCCATTAACAGCCAGGAAAAGGAGACACAAAGTGGAAAGGGGTTTTCTAAGTTTGTTTCTGTCCCTTAAAAACTCAATTCACAGAGCAGATCCTGATCTGGTGAGGTCAGTATAAATTTTGCCAATAAACTAAACAGAGATTATGTACTCATTATAAATAGAAAAAAATGTCCTGTTTTAAAAATGAAAAAGAATGTTGAAAATGCATATGCACTTGCACAAACATTGTTTCCAAACTTAAAATAAATAACCATTTGTTTGGACTCTTGAATTAGCCACTTTGGTATCTGAGGAATGCACAATGAAAAGAATTTCTGATATTTATTAACTAGAACAGTTATCTTGGAAAGACTGAAAATAATGCTGGGCACCGAATAGTACCTGCATAGGGATTTGACATGTTACAAACCAGTTAATAAAGAATGGCTTTTATAACAGTTACAACTTCAACAAATCATGTAAGTATCAACTAGTCATAACATCCAAGCAAGAAAGGCAGCCAGGTAATAACCCAACCTTACAGAAGGAATGAGAGAGACACAAACAAATGAACTGGTGAAGGCTACAGAACTAGTCATTGGCCTAAGTGAAGCAAGAATGTTACTAGTACCAGCTAAGGACTCTGCCAAGTGATCTCTACCTTTCAGCAAAAAATACATTTCTAAGAAAAAAAAATAATATTTGGAGGGTTTCTTGTTCAGCCTAGACTGTGGCTCCATGCACTTCTCTCGTAATTCCCATGTTTCCCATACGGACCCCATACCCTGATCCCATCCAGCCACATAGAAATCTACACGCTCCAACTAAATACTAAAAATGCATGTCTAATATTTAAGCAGATTTATGCTTCCATGAAACTCAGAATGGCACAGAAATGAACTCAAGGGATTTCTCATCCTTATCCTAACACACAAGCGATTACCAGTATTTGCAAATAATTTTGGACTTTGGACTAAAAAGCTTAGATATCCCATTCATTTTGCAGTTGCAACAACCCAATCCCTTTCAAAGAGGAAACAGTTGTGAAGGCCAAGATGGTAGACCATGGTCAGTTAAGAACCTGCCATCATTTACAAACAGGTTACTTAAAGGTGTTTTTCTACAGAAAGTATTCTCTTTTCCCATGCACTAAAGCTTTAGTGGACTTGAAAACATTTAAGAAGGGCTGCAGGAATGATCCAGGTATGGAATGTCTTCTGTCTGGGGAACAACTGTATACACCAGGCTGTTCTGGCTGGAAAAGAGACGACTGAAGGAGGATGTGGTAAGAAGGCTACACAATCAGGATAAATGTGGAGAGGGTAGGTAGGGTTAGATGGCTCACTGTTTCTTCCAGAACAAGGACTAAGCAGAGGGAGGACCATAGGATGTAGCAGGAGCCAAATTTGAAAGCAGATGGTATTGCTTCTTACTGTAAGTCTGTAAGCTGTGAACTGCTGGACAAAGGATGCTTCAGCTCTTAAAAGGCTGCATGAGCTCAAGGGAGTCTGGGAAAGTTCAGGGAAAAGGAATCCACCGAGAGTGATCAAACACACAGAAAACATACTCAGCTCAGTACGTCCCTAGGCTGAAAACAGATTCAGAAACAGCACGGGGACAGGGAAATGCACACGCGTTCTACCTTAGCATTCACTCACAGCCACTGCTGGAGATGGGGCACAGCTAGACGGAGGCTCAGTCTGGCCCAGTATAGCTATTATGGTTTTTATCTTTGCTTAATGAATCGATGTTTTACAGTGGTGGTCTCTGCTATGGGGACAAGCAAGTAATAATGGCAGAGATAGCATACCGTTGGTCAGACAGCCTGAGGGAGAGGGGGTCAGGAACAGTCTTTATCCTTGCACCGGCAAGTTGGTACTGTAGAACCACCTTTGTGAAGAACACAGGCTTCCTCTGGCTTGGAGCCTGGGAACTAGACACTAGTTTCTCAGTGTCAGGATGAATAAATAAGGAATGTGAATGTTTACATATTTCCAAATACCACAGTATGCAAAAAAAACTATTTAAAGAATACATCCTTCTGTGCCTCACAACACAGAATGTCAAGGGTCTTGGAAAAATTGACCTGCTAGTTTCATGAGAAAGGCGCTGTGGCTCAGATCCAGGCCATAAGTTCCCCAATTGTTGAGAATAATTGCCACTTTGTGTAACAGCTGAATTCAGCCCTCCGTTCTAGGGCTTGCTTTAATAAAATGAGCTTGGGGAAGAGAGGATTGCCATAGCAACGGAACCTTCTTAAAAAAGAAGCAGGAGACACGCTGGTCTCACATCCCACTTGAGCTTTTTCTGCTCTGCTGGTGTTTTCATCCCGACGTGACCTTGTTGCTGCCATCTCTCTCGGGGCTGCCCGGGGTAGCTCCACCCAGTGCAATGCTGCGCAGCTCGGGCTGGACTCCGAAGGGTCTCAGCTTGCAAGTGTCACAGCTGCCACTGGAATTCCCTCAGAAAACAAAATCCAGTGGCAGCAAGAGTCAGTGACGTTTCTGTGGCTGCCGTACAGCAGTCAGCGGCCCGGTGAGAAAGCTGTATTGTGCCTCTCAAATAGTGGTGGGAAGTCAGAGCAACGTGGGCCTGCGAGGCGCCACTGAAGAGACGTGGACATGTAAGACTGGAAGGGACTTTCAGCCACTCTGGTCCCTGGCTATTCCAGATTAGCACATTATACAATTTCTTCTCTTAAGTGGAAAGCCCCCTCTTTAAACTACTTAGGGCTTTTCCCTCTCCCAGCCCTTACATTTGGAGCTATTCCAGACAGTTGTCCCTCTTGTCCTCAGGAGCCTTCTTCCAGCTTCCAGACATTTACTCGTGAACAGTTTACATCTACTGATTCTTCTTGCTGATCTTGTCTTAGGTCTTACCCCTCCCTGCTATTTCTCTTCTCGATACACTCACAGATGGATAACGGGCTTGCTCTTGGCCTTCACTTGTGAAAGCAGACACATCAGGATAATCCAGCCCCCCGCCGCGAGATAAGGCTGATCACCTAACCAGCAACTTGCACAACGCCGTTTATCCCCCTCTTCCTGGTGCAAGTATTTAATCTCACACATTCCAGGACTGAATCTGCCCTTTCTGCAGCCTTGTCAGCAGACAGCTATTTATTGTCCCGTGGTTGACAAACACACGGAGAGTATTCTCCTTCCCTACTTCCAACTGACAAGCAAACAGCTAATACAGAAACAGGGAGGGGGGTTATTCTTAGGCTAATTACCATCTGTAAGAAAACCTTCATTAGCCTCCTGGGTTTTCCCAAGCAGTCCAAGAAGCACAACTTTCCTTTATTTCCATTCCACTTTAAATTGCAGTCTGGACTTAGTGGAGAAAATCTTGTCCTTCGACCTTCCTTGCTTCCTACTCTGTGGGTCATCTGCTCCCTCCCTAGCTGTCACCCAGTGGGCAGGACCAACCCAACTTTTCCTCGGAGGGCAGCTGGGTGTCCTTTCCTGCAGCATCACACTGCTACGCCTGGGCTCCATTTCAGCTACAGGGGTTGGACCACAAGGATCCTGCTTTAAGTGCCCATTGCATCGTGATTACATCGTTACTGGAGGTGCTTACAGTGGCTTCTGCAGTTAATGTGACAATGTTCTAATTTAGGATTTCTGAAATCCCAACATTTTTTTTATTTTTTTTAAATGGGATAGGGGAGAGGCAAAAGGTATCAAAGCAAGAATTAGTCAGCCTTGTTCACCTCTATCCCCTATGCGATTCACCCTAATGGAGCAAGTAAAGACCTAAGAATTATTTCCTGTTATAACATACATAAAGCCTCTAGAGGGAAAGCAAAAATATGTAATTTCATTGAAGAGGAACATTTTAGCCAACTGTATTTTCAAATGATTGAAAATTTAGCTTAACATCTAGAATCAATTTTTCCAGTAACATTAAAATGCAGTATTGTTTTTGGGAAGAAAAAGAAGTACTTGATGGGTGAGGCACAGTGTGTTTGGCAGTGCAGAGGAGAACTGTGCTTACATTAGCATGCATTAATTTTGGTTTTATCTAGGTCACTTCTCCACAAGGCATTTAACCACAACCTCCTGATAGGCTTCCACCCAAAGCTTAAGAGACAACCAATGGCCATGGATATATGACCATTAGACAGACTTGCTTCTGTTTTTTCACGCTAGACAGTTGCTGGTTTTCAGTATCAGTGAAGGGTCTCAGTACCAGCACATGCAAACTAACACATCGCTGCCTTCAGTGACGGCGAGCCCAGGGCCCGCAAGGCTGCACGGCAGGAACTGCGCGGGTGGAAGCACAGACACCGCACACTGCTCAGCAGCTCCGTCAGACATCCACGAGGGGCTGTGGAGCGGTTGCTCGCCAGCTGGCTGAGGATGAACCCAAAGCAGACACAGAAAAGCAAAACTATCCTGAAATAGATATATTGTTTAAAAAACAGTCATTGCAACAAGGCTGTAAAGGGGGGAAAAAAGTGAGCGTTTTGATGTATCAAAAGTTAAGACTGCCACTACAATTTAAGAAAGCAGGAGACAGACAGACCTTGTAGGTCCCAAACCACATTAAATAAAAACACAGTATATTCTTTTTATGGAAGACAAATTTCAATCTCCCAGCTTTTACTTGGGATGATTGGATATGTTTATCTGGAACATACTGAAACCATCAGAGCCAGAAGATGAAAAATCTGTGGTAATTCTGACAAGTGTTGGCAAACAGAACTGTCAAGTAAGGATAATGACTTTATATTCACAAAGCACTTTTCATCCAGATAGAACCCAGAGTGCTTTACAATTGTTACTAATGGATTATACACACACATGAATCACTTTGCCCATGACTGAAATGGAACAGCTTAAGGAGTGAACTGTTTAACAGCACATAGCAACGCTACACCACAGTTTAGCACAGGATCCAGTTGCAAATCCAGGAGAAATTTAGGAAGGCAGAATGTAATCATCCACATGGCAATCTGCACAGGACGCTGGGTTTACATTATCCCTCTTCCAACAACTGCCACTGCAAATATGCCAACTGTCAGCATCTAGCACAGCGCTCTGTCACGGCGGGAAGATGCCAGGGTACCCTTTTTTCCCCATTTCAGTTAAGTTCCAGGAGAGCTGAATAAAATTTAGCTGAGCCTGCAAAGAATGAGTCACTTCAAGGATGCGTGAAACTACCAAACTCTGTGCTAAGTCCCACCTGAGAGATGGCACCACAGCCCGAAAAGTACTCTGGTAACGTAACAGAGCACTTAGTTGAAGCTGCATGGGAAGAACAAAGCTCGCGCTGTCACCAGCGTTACTTCCTCCAGCACCTGTTTCTCGTCTGCAAGTTTCCCAGAGGGAAAACAAGGGGCTCTGTTTAATCCTCATTAAACTTGTGAATGAAGGAGGAGAAGGAATTTAAGTCATCTAAGCAATATAACAAGAAGAATACAGCGCAGAAGTGATGGGGAAGGCTGCTTTTTTTTTTTCTTTTTTTTTTTTTTTTTTTTTTAAGAGTTTCAGGTAGCTATATGCTTGTTACTACAGTGGAAGTAATACCAGAATAAAGGCAAAAATATAGTAAGGAATGTTAACTCACACAATGAGCTTTGGACCAACTTTTTGTAAAAGCTGTCCCACATTTCAGTCATTTCAACTCACACAAAACTCAAAATTTGAACCAAAAAATACTTTCAAAAATGTTAGAAATGTAGGTATAAGCAATTTTTTAACCCCTCCCAAGTCCACATTTTAACATCCATGTGAAATGTCAAGGCTGTACCCAGCAGCTTTCACTGATCTCAGTAAGGGCTCTTAAGAGTTCAGTACTTCTGTTAATCAAGCCGTATGTTAAGCTGCTTAAAACTGCAAGCTTGTCTTTTTTTTTTTTTTTCTTTTTTCCCCTCTTTACATTTTGCTGCCGATACTACAAAATTGAAGACAATGCTTTTCAGCCTTAGCCAATTTTTTTTAAAGAAATAGGCTTGAATCCATTCTTTATAGAAAAAAAAATAATCATTAGATACATTAATTAGTCTGTGAAATTCAATAATCTAAGACCAATGTTAGCCCTTCATACAGATAAAATTTCTATTAAAATCTTAAAGTGTGTTCTTGCTTTTCTTCTCCTCTAACCCTCGCCCAAATTGCCCTGGACTTGGAGCACTTGGAACACCATCACCTTTGCCAAAAAGATGTTCAACCAGGCAATTATCTAACAGCAAACACACTATTATGACCATTAGGTTAAAAACCACAACTCATATAAAACCAGAAATTTGCCTACAATAGATCAGGAAACAGGAAATCTTCTAAGGGAACAAAAACTACAATACAGCCTTCTGAAACAAAAGGAAGAACGTTACAGTAATTAATTCTTCTTTTAACAAGCACATAGCATAAAACAGCTGGAGAAAGTAAACACTAGGATGCTGGATATCTCTTTGAAAGGCAGGAAGCCAAGAGGAAAAGGTGACTACAAATGGAAACCCTGGAGTCAAAACGAACTCTGAGACTCCTCACCAAGTCAGCGACCATAAGATCTACCTAAAAATGTAAGTCTGGAAAATTCATTGTCCAGAACCAGGGACTTCACTGCACAAGTATTTAATCCAGGCAGAAGTGAAAGACTTTCTCTTCATAGTTGTCCAAGATTAAGCTTAATTTATGCAGCTACTTTAAAGAAGAAGTCAGACCCTTTATCAGAATTGCCTTGTTTACTTCACTGCTACCCTCAGCAATGAGAACAAAGAACACAACAGTCAGAGTTAGGAATCAGCAGGAACATCTGATTCCCTTTCACATTAAGAATACCACAGTCACCAGAGATAACAAAAGGGGACTGACAAAAAGAAAAATTAACTATTTACAACGATGTATATAGAGCTGGAAAACATTTGGAGAAAGGGATCAGGAAGGAAAAAGCAGGAGTCAAGTATCTGAAAAACTGCTGCATGTCAGGAATCATCCATTTCTAATAAAACCACTTCTGAAACAAAACTGCTAACAAAACAAAGATGTCTTTCAAAGAAAGAGAGTATTATATCATCTGGCTTTTTCATCACAGATCATATTCCCAGATATATTGATAATGGAAATCAGCCAGGAGTTCAAGTTTCTTTATTCAGGACTTTATTCAGGTGGAAAATACTGTATCTAGTTTAATGACACATCTCCAGGCGGGTTTCTTTCTTCTTCATTGCTTCCTTCCACCTTGGACCCTCTGTATTTCAGTAGCCTGTCTGGCACAACAAAACCTTAAGTTGTCTTACCTACAGAAACAGCACATGACCCTCTGAAAGGGTTGTCTCAAGCTGTATTAAGTTTTCTAGAGTTTTGCACCGTGCATGTTTGTCAGCGCCCTGTTTCCCTGCAACAAGTTCCGTCTACACTTGAAACGTGTTCGTTTAGTTTAGGTGACCAGCAGGAAACTCTGGCTTGCATGCACTGGATGTTGCTTTAGTCGTGCTAAGCGGAGCTAGCATTCACACACGGTTTCTAGACTAGGTATGCAGACAGCTGAGTGAGAGAGAGATGATAGAGTGTACCTGGTTAAAGTATCTTAAGAAACTTTCCTGGCACCAAAACCAGCAGAAACAGCACTTGAACAGGCACTTTGCACATGCACTCTCCTGCAATAGAATGAAATGTTTGGTTACTGGACACAGAATTAGACCCAAACAGACTGCTATTTTAGAAAAACTTGTTTTTCAGGTGACTGACTCCTCTAATAAAACATTCACTTAGGCAGCAGATATTTCCTTTAGGATTACAGGAACTGTTTTTAATTCAGACCCTTCAGTATTAATGACTGATGAGCTGAGCATTTTTTTTTTTCTTCCTGTGGATGGAAGATTCTTCTCTGGGAAAAGAAAATAAGTGCTGCAAGCAGCTTTATGAGCTAACAGCTGCTTGGAGAACAAAACAGGCAGGCAAGTCAGTAACCCTTACAGTACTTTGCAGTGATCAGGGAGTACACTGACAGATTTTTAACTTTTTTGTTTATCAAAAAACATTCACAGTTCTGAAATGAATGGTACCCTAATGAACAAAAATAAAATGGGCAGAAGGAATTGTATGCACACGTGTGTGTATTGACTCAGAGCATACATTAATTTTTCAGGACAGGAGGAAGAAGCATGTATTAGAACAGACCATTAATCTATATTAATTATACACAAAAAACAGCAGCAAAGCTCAGTGTTTTTTCCACCCCCTCCCCCACCCCCATCACATTATAAGCTCAGAATTGTTCATCATATAAAGATTTTGCCAAGCAAGACAAGAAAAAGGCATCTTGGTAGCCATGGTAGCCTTCCAAATGTAATAACTGGATGTTTTCCTCAGCAAAAGGAAGTTCAGTTCAGTGATACTTGAGACTTTTTAACCTTCTTTTTCCAGAGGTCACAATGTTTTTGTTTTGTTTTGGAAAGCAGAGCTATATGAAAACCTCAGGTCCCCACAGCTACCACTGTTTGTGCAGAAACCACAAACCTCCCAACTTTTTTCCAAAGAAGTTCTTGAAAATATTCCAGGAATAATTCCTTTAAAATGGCAACTGTACATGCAAATTCCTGACAGCAAAGAAATACTTTTAATCTTGCCATGTATTGCTGGACAGATGATTTTACTAAAACTGTATCAATCTCAGTAAGTACTCTTTATTAAAAACCTAGAGCAAGGGACTTCAACTGCCATCTCTTCTCTGATTCTGCTTGAAGATAGCTGTGTACAACACATCTGTGAATTTACCTGCTGTTCACAGGAAACAGCAGCATTTTTTGCATGGGTAGCAAAGTCTGGGTGAGCTCTACACGGGTGCAGCATCACTTCTCCATCCTTTAGTATCACTACTCTGGCCCTTTGTGGAAGACAGCCTCAATGGAAAGGGGCCATAGCCTATCCTTTCTCCCATGGGAAGGAGCAAGTTTGCTTGGGGGGGGGGCTCCTTCAGCAGACAGGGGACATAAGGTGGCCAGAGCACTTTATAGCCTCTTTAGCAGCAGCTACGGCTATGGGCCACGTCACATCCTCAGCTGAATGCTCAGCAACTGGACCAAAAGGAGCTCGTAGTGCACTGCTATAGACACAATACTTCCTTTGCTAGTTAAATCTTTTACAGCTATTCGTATTGCAAAACAGTGTACCCAGCAAGACTGCTTATTCTGCCTCCTCTAGAGGTAGAAAACTATCTTCTGTCTAGCCCAGCTCATCTCATCTATCATCTTTAAAGAAAGTTCCTAGCTGACCCAACACACCGAGCTTTGTAACAAAGGCTTTCGCACAAAAGTGACATAAACCCAGACACTTACAGAGCTTTCAGGTAAGGGGCATTTATTTAAGCAATACCAAACTATACCCCATACTCATGCCTCATAGGTACCAGGGATGGGGAATATAAATACCCTGTTATAACTATACATAACATGCTTGAAGGCCAAGGTAAGCTCTAGAGGAAAGACCTGAATTTAAAAACTTTGCCTAACTATTCCTCTAAAATCAGAGCTGTGCAGTCATGACAGTCCTCTGTCCTTGCCAAAGTGCCAGAGCTAACTGCAGTGGTATGTTTTCAGCACAAGAGAAGAGATGCAGAGATGTATGAAAGATAGAAAGAAGGCAAGCAACAATCAAAATAGCCCAGCTATATTTTTTATATACCTTAAAAGATGTGGTTTGGATCCTACACAAATATCTGGAATAGTTCCTATTTCATACATACTTTCTATAAACTCCCATTACAAGGCAGACGACATATTTTCTGTATGATATTTTATATGCAAGAATTAATGTTCTTACCTTTGCTTTTTTAAGAGTTATGATGCAAAATTTTTAAATAGAGCATTCTGCCAAATTTTCCCTTTATTTTTAATAAAAACTTTTATATACAAACACTAAATAAAGGTAGGTTTTAATGTCATTTTTTTCTGCTTTTAAAGTTATCTGAGTTGACAGAAAAAAAGGAAGTACTGATATCTGAGTTGGGGGGGAAGCTTTCTTAATGAAGGAAGTGGTATAAAATATAAAATCTACATCATGTCATCCATCTTTAAGCAAGAAGTATATTCTTCACGCTATTTTTTCATGAATCTCACCTTCTAACTACTATTTTTATAGTGTTACAGAAGTATACACCTACCTTTTGTTTTAGGATACTATAAAGGTACAAGAGAATAATCCTTGGGATTCTCAGTATTGTGATTAGAAACGAGCCTTTTACAGCAGTTCCTAGATGATAGCAAAAAAGAACTGATATGGAAGACAGGACTGGGTGAGATGGTGGGCTATTTTTATTTCTAGAAAGAAAAAAAAATTTAAAAAAGTTTTTAGAAACTTATTTAAGAAGAAATACATTGTATCTTTTTCAGTATTTGGAAATTTAAAGAATTAAACTTGAACAACTCCAGTTTTCCTACCGAATTCATCTGAATGTTCACTTTAGTCCAGAGGAAAGCCGTCAAGTGTATAACTTATATTGGATTAATTCTCAAGCAATGACTGTTTTGATGTATCCAGTAATGGAAAAAGATCTAGAAAAAACCTTAAGTGAACAACATTTAAGAACACTTCTTTGAATACCTATTTCCAGTTTCTATCACTTTTCTTATTCTCCGCAATCTTCTATTTGACTGTTGTTTCTGCAAGATTTTAGTCTGAAAGAATGAATCCGCTATGTAGTAAAATTAAAACTAGAAAAAGTATCATATGCTCTCTACGTGTAAAATTGAAATCTACTATCTACTTTTATTGTTGTGATTTGGCTGAATTTCATTTAAATTTTGTTCACATAAGTACATTTTTTTTTTCACTGAGCAGGATTTGTTTAAAATAGAATACACAAAAAAGGAGTATCACACTATATATTTAAAATTATAATTCGGCCTAAAAACCTTGTAAATATACTGCACACTGACCTGTATTGTTTTGGAGAAATAATGTGTTTCCTAAAATTGAAAAGGAAAGACAAAAAATTGGCCTAAAAACAAGTTTTATTCTCTTAGTTCCTTTATAAAGGTCAGTTTAATGTCAATCATTTACAGAAAGTAGTATGACACAGCTCTCAAGAATTTATATAAAAACCAGGAAATGAACTTAAAAGCCACTCCCCCACCCTCTTCAAATGCTGGGGGAAAAAAATAATCAAATAGATTAACACTATAAATACCTTGAAAAAATGTTTCACAGCATTAAAAAAAAATACTGACCAGTCATAAATAGCCTTTCTATAAAGCAACTCTTCAGCAGCTGGCCCAACCCTGAAAAATTTGCCTTAGGCAACAGAACCAGCAGCAGTTTGACTAAATAGTTAAGTAAAGATCAGACCTTATAGCACAAATAAGATGTCCTATTTTCATAAGTGATTCCTTCAAAACCGCCGTTACCTTGAAAAATTAATAGCTTGCACAAGAAACTGAAAAAATAAAAAGGCAGTGATAAAAGTGACTGGTTGGGACTGAAAAGCTCTGCGACTATATTTTTATTAAGTCCTCACTTCAGCAAGGATTTAAATCATACATGCTATATCAAGATGGGTATCACAGTTCTGCAAGAATCCTGAAAGTATCGCCACAGTCCATTCAAAACACTAAATACTTTGCAGCCATGAAGTTGTATTTAAATATGTGAATATACCACATTATTTTAAGTAGGAAATTCCAGCAAATCATTTGCTGCATTTGTTATTTTTGGTCTTCCAACTAGGGGAACAGCTTGGGGGATAGTGGAATCTTATACTGAATAAGGTAGTTTGGGGTTTTTTAAGTCATCAGGTTTCTGTGATACTTCTGTATACATCACAACATAGATGAGTTATTCTATCCATGTAGCACCATTGTTTCCTTTTCCCTCGCACACTGCCTTACATATGACAGTCTTGTCAGATCTCAGAATATAAGAGATTAAGTTTCTGCAAGTTAAATGTTAACCAAAGGTGAGAAATACAGAAAGGACAAAGTTTACTGTTGTGTTAATAATCGACTTTCTACTGAAGAGAAAAATGAAGAAGGTTTTTGATACTTTTAATAGGACTGATTAATGAGTAGGAATGTCAAGTTTAGGTAAATTTCTCCACATTCGGATGCTTTTCCTAGCAAAGGAATTCTCACAAGAACAGGGTCTGACAAGGTTTCTTCCTTTGCTTCCAAACAGATTAGAAAAAGAACAAAGATTTTCCTTGTAATTCTGGCTCAGGGTAAGAAACATAGGAAAATGGCTAGCTAAACACAACAGATGATGCTTTTGACTCTAAACAAGCTGAAGATTGGCTCAATCATCCACACCCAATTACCCTTAAGGATGAAGTTTCACCGAGATTTGTACATTATATGGCTGCAATCCTGAAATTACTTTAGCCCAAGCATAGAGTCATGCATACGCATAAACTTTTGTGGGCAGTTCATACGGTGCAGCGAATTCTGTGTGCAGACTCCACTGCATGCACACAAGGTATTGGGGAAAAGCAGGACTCTGCCTGATAGAACTGGTTACAAGACTCAGCAGGGCCACAGCTTGCTTTTCCTCTTTGGTATTCCTCTTTTATGTTACCACCAAATTGCTTGATTTACATAGAACATTCCTATTCCAAAGTCCTGTGAACCTGTACTCAATACCACATCATTTCTTTAACAGTTTTCTTTCTTCAGTGCTGCCAATTGTCTTTATTTTCTTGTGAGCTCTGTGACACTTCCTTAACACTGAGTTTCTTGAATCAAATGATCACATATACTTCTCAGCTTTCATTTTAAAAATGCTTCTTTATGTAAAGAAAAAAAATGTAATTTTGGCACACCCAAAAGACTTAGACTTTTGAAAGAGGGAAAAAAGCATTTCTTTAAAAGCCTTTCCTTCTTTTCAGAGCTGTACTTATAGTTTTCTTCAGTCCTGCCTCATTTGTTTCAAAGACCACCTACAAAGAGATTTAGTGTAAAATACTTCAGAAGAGTTAAGGAATGGATCATATATTCCTCAAGTAAATAGGAATCGCAGCATTTAAACAAATATAATAAATTACAAGATTTGTAATAAAAGAGACATTATCAGACTAGCAGAGAACACACAGACTGTACCTCAAGCGCCCTTTTATCTGCTCTCAAAACCACAAGGGACAGGTCTGACTACATCCACGCTGGTGTCTCTTTCACATGTGTTAGGTCAAGTACATAAGTAGGGCAAAGGATACCCATAAATATTGCAGACATCTTCGAAAAGGGAAGAGAAATCCTTTAAAAATTTGCTCCTAGTCCATCTCTCAATGACTTTGGTGCAAATCCATAAACTTGGATTTTTGACTTACTGGGAGATGTATGTACTTCATCGCCCAGTGAATCTATCGGAAGTTGTAGTGCTGAACACCTTAGAGTCAAGGGGGAAACCTCAGTCCTGCAAATGCTTATATAATTCCTTAAATTCAACCCTGTGCAGTGACATACACACATTTGGGTTACTGAATAAGCTCAAACACAGACAGGACATGACACGGATGCCTGTGATGTGGATCAAGTTACCATACCACCTCCCTTTAATCCCAGAGAGGGAAGAAGCTGCCCAGCAATAGTAACAAAGAAGGTTTTTTAAAAGACTGAAACCTTTCCACAAGTCATAGAAAATAACCATTAAGCAAAAAAGTTCTATTTATTTCAATAAATTAATAAAATCTTTCATGTATTCACGTTTCATCTGAAATAAAAGGCGGCAAAATCCATTTTCAGTGGTGGTATGACAGGTCAAACATACGTCACCTTTAAAACTAATCCAGCTAACATGCCCCCCCTGCCCTCCCCATTTGCCGCTCCAGCGTGGCTGCTGGCTGTGCAGCACACTGCTGCGTGTGCTGTGAAAGGAGACTGCTGCAGGGAAGGCTGTGCCATTTCCCTGGAGCACTTACAAGCAAAGAAGAAAGCCTCTCTGTGAGGTATCATAAACAAACTCTTGTGACATGCCTTTATGATGCTGCCCCAGGGAATACATTAAAAACACAGAGCAGACAAGCTCAGAATTGCTGGAACAGCTTGAGATAACCCTTGCCCTTGATGGTGCGACTGCTCTTGCAGCTAACCGTCCTCTCCCCATTCCTGCACTGCCCTGTGTCCGCAGATCTGTGCTGACAGCCTAAGGGCCAGGAAAAGGGATTACCACTGCAGAAAAATTGCATTGCCCCTTCCAAGCACAACTCTCAACACAGCACATGTCACCTGGCAAGCAAGAGGAGGGCTTGACAGTAGATGTACAAAAAGATTTCAATACAATTGGGTGCAGGAACCTTCTGTACTCTGTGGCCGGTTCCTGCAGCAGTAAAAAATAGCTGGAAAGCGGAAGACTTAAGAGAGCAGTAAATGTTATCACAGTGGTTTCTACAGGTGCTTCCCTGCTCTGTGTGAAGAAGATATAGACAGTGTCTCTACCTTGGGGATTTAGATGGTGTATCGTACCAAAATGCCTTGCAGCATGCAACCCAGTAAGTCAGCAAAACTGCTTTTCTTTCCTGTGCTTTCTCAAGCAAGCCAATTTATACAAACCCTTAGTGCCTCAGGATTTAGCCACTAAAGCTGACTCAATTGCTAAAGCTTGAGGTAAAGCTTTTTTGAAAAAAATTTAAAATTTAAATAAATTTGCTTAGAAGAGCAGCCCACCACCCACAGAACAACAGCTAGGCTAGTTACTTGTGTTGAGAGCTTCAACAGGAAAAAGGAGATGACATAAGAAATGCAAGTTCCTCCCTTTTCAGGTCTTATCATGGCATGTAAACCAGTAGTGTGAGACTACATCGCTCTGCAGTTCTCAACCTTTTAAAAAGCAGTATTTTAAGTTTGACCTGCCCTTTTACTAGCACCAGTTCGGTGGCACGGCTGTTGGCTGCATAGAGAATCCTAGCAGAGACAGTCTCCTGATACAAGTGTTAAACACCGTCCTGCCTGGGTTTCTTGGAGGGGATGACAAAACATTGCTTAGCTCAACGGTGGCCACTGGCTGTTACCACGTCTGCCAGCTTTGCTGCTTTGGCTGCCGCGGGAAATCCAGGGGAAACAAGCAGGGCTGCTGTCTCTGCAGGGCAGAGGGGCACAGACCATTTGGAAACCTTGCAGCAGGAGGCCCTTCCATCAGCAGCTGAAACAGTCAGGGATACATTCTAGAGACCATCAACAGAAACCTGCTACCCCAGTTCTGGAGAAGCCCATAGCCTCCTTTCCTGGCCACCTGAGCCCGATGGTCCTGGGCAGCTGTGGCCTGTGCTCCAGGGTCCAGGGTCCCCAGGCCCTCTGCCACCAGGCTCCCTGACTCACTCTCACATCACCCTTCTCAAGGGCTAATTTTCCAACAAATTGAGATTATCACCATATTCCTTCAATACAAAATGAAGATATGCCTTAAAATGCCAGTGTTTTTCACAGATCAGAAAATCTCATCACTGGGCATAAAGAAACAGAACAATCAGCTGAAAGTATAAAATACTTATGAGGAAATTTTTTTTCAGGATACTACTCTCTTCACTGTGAAAAAACTCAACAATGTATTGTGAAATTTAAATCTTACCCTGCAATGGCAGGATAGCACTGCTTTAGTGCACGAAACCAATTTAATTTCATTTTACAATATAGCAAGTCTAAGAAACCAGTATACATCATGAAAGTAGATATTTTTCCTTCTTTCCCCCACATTTACGTTTCAGGCAATACAAAATTTGAGGAAGTTTGTTCACACATCTCTAAATTCTTAACAGTGGTGTTAAAGCATTTACAGTTAACTGAATATATCTGCACAGAATAAATAATTTTTAAAAAAACACAAAACAACAAAAAAGCCCGAGTAGCAAACTAGGCATTTTTGCAGTCAGAACAAATGGAAACCCAAAGCAGGGATGAACATGTAGGAAGAGGTCGAACTGCCTACGAATACACAAAATTACCAAGGAGCTATATATTGCATCTCCATTTGGAGCTAATGCAGTCTCCTGGAAAAGGGTCACATGCAGCCTGTGCCTTCCGAATGGCAGTTTCACCAGTCAGCTGAGCTCTAGTGTCTTGTATCAAGCTCAGTTTGGCCTGGTAACTCCAGAAGTGGGGGTGAGTCACATTAATATACACATTGTAAAATCTTACTCAAGATCATGCAGCAAGGAACATTATTTCATATTAAATTGGATTCCAAGATACTGACATAAACTGCAGTCTGTAGTCTATTCAAAACTATTTTGCCTAGAAAAAGACTAAAGTAAATGCTGGAGAATCCCCAAAACTGTACGGGGGCAGTTCTATACTCACCTGTTGAAGTAACAAGTAACCACTGCCCCAGCAACTGTCATTTGCTGACAGGCAAGAATGAATTCACTGGTCCAGATAAGGCCAACGAAATGATACCATGCCATGTAGCAAATTCCAGACAGAGCTCTGTATTCTACTTGTCCTCCTGAAGTAGTCTGTGCAGTACCTGGAGGTGGGATTACACCACTGTATTATTATAACACACCAGACAAAAGAAAAAACAACAAAAACAACACCACAACAAAATGAACTACATCTAAGTGCTTCTGTACTCTTTTCCTTTTCTTCAATAAAATTATATTAAAAAAAAAGAAATAGCACCTGAATTTATCTATTTAACAGAGTCAGAGACCCAAAATTTTGTAATTCAAATAGAATTTTGAAAAATGACATCTTACAAAAAGCAAAAGCTTGGCTTTAAATTGGGATTGAGACAGAGCTGCTAATAAAAGAACAGCTATGAATTAGTAAAGATTTCTGAGAAAATATTACTTAATGTTTCAGTAATCAAATGATTCAAAAGTAACTGAGGTCTTAATTTTCTTCATTCGAATTTGAAATAAGCTCATAGTCAGTTATGAAATGCTTTAGATTTTTTCTATAAGAAGCACAAGAGAAAGCAGAAAACTTAAGGACGCATAACGTACCATTGCAACAAAATAAAATTATTATTTTAATTACTATTACTAATTAGAAACATGGCAAATAGTTTGCTGCTCTCCATACTTTGCAATCTTCGTGCAAAATACTGGCACGTACAGGTAGCCTCTCAAAAAAAAAAAAAGAAAAGAAAAGACAAGACACCTGTATGGGAGTATATGGTCCAATGCTATGACTGTATTCAGGAACCCTTCTGTTAATAACAAATAATTCATTCCATATTCAGTAGGTGGCTTTTCACAAAAGGTGGGGGTAAATCAGATAACTTAGCAACCAGACCTTTGTCTATGCAATCCTATTTATGCCACTTGACTCTGAAGTCTATCAGGGGATAATGGCATTTGGACATTTGTTCCTAGGGAAAAGTCTCTAGGTGCATGAACTGCTATTTTTTTAGTTTACCAAGCCTTATCTATTAACCTTAAAGATAAACATGTTCACAGAGTAAAATGAACTCTGGAGGTGAGTAGTTTTTTATTCAAACTCCATGAAAGAAATAGAGATGGAATTGCCTATTACTGGTAGAAGAGCATTATAACTTAAGCTTTAATACTTCATGTATTCATTTGGTGGACTCGGCAGTGTTAGGTTAATGGCTGGACTTGATGATCTTAAAGGTCTTTTCCATACAAAATGATTCTATGTTCTCCCACAGGACAGCACTCCGCCTTCAAGTTCAAAACTACCACAGATACAATGTTATCTGTGAAATGGTTCACTTATTTCTCTCCTGTTTTTTTTTATAGCCACAGAGTTCATACTCAAGGATAGCTGAAAGTAAAAACAATAAAGATTTGCTTTCAGCAATACCATCAGGTTTAGACAAGCTTTGTAAGTCTTCAGAACCAAAGTCTGTTTGTCTGTAAATTATTAACAATATTCATCTACTCCATCGTAGCACTGCAGAATTATTTTAAAGTGTTTTGAAAGGATCAAAAAATGTTATGTGGGCACATAAACACAGACATGTATTCTAAATATTTTATTTTCTGAAACTTTATCAGTTTTAGCCAAACAGGCAAGCTCTTTGCAGTGCTGTATGGTTGGTCACCCACAGAAATATTGTTGCTTCCTTTATATTCAAATTTATTTTAAGCCTTTGAAAAACAAGATATTTGATAGTGTGAAAAAGCTACTACTCAGATCTCTTCTCACAAACTCTCGGCCACTCCTCCCCATCACATGCCTCCTTGGTTTTAAGCTTGGACACAAAAGCTTTTTTTGCCCTTTTTTTTTTTTTTTTAAGGGGAATATTTGAGGATGGATTCATTTCTTCACTAAACTAAACTAAACTATGCACTATACCATTCTGAATTCATGGGATTTTTCATCTCCCTTACTTCTTCCAGAGGTTCTAGACTGTCATTTTCCTGCAGCACTCACAACCAGCCAAATATGCTCATTAACTATAGCCTATAGCACTTACTGAGAGAACTTATGTAAATGATAGGTCAATGAGATATAAGAAGGTCTCCTACCTCTCCATTTTTATGCAAAGACATTATGCCATTTGGTAGCAGAATTAAGCACATTTTTCACCATACAATCCACCCGAACATTTCTTTTCCAAAAAAGGCATATTTCAGGCTTTGCCATTGTATCATTAAGGCTGACAAATGTACATATGGTAAACTAATTCTGCTTGCTTTTTACCAGCCTGCTGAAATAACCACCTGCAGTAACAACAGTAATGGCTTTGTCTTTCCTGGCCAATCTTACACATGTGCTTGTGCACAGTGCTGTGCTCTGCTGCATAGAAATCGGGCACACACACCTGTGAGTTCACCATTGATCACTTTGCTGTCTAGGTATGGTAAAACTCTTGTTGTTACTTCATGGAAATCTGCTTACCAATGTAAACTTTTGTGTTCAACTGATTCCCAGTTGTTTGGGCCTACCACGCAAGCGTAATTTTGTCAACAGAATTACACGCAATGCTATTTTTCATATGTCAGTCTTAGTAGCACAGGTAAACTTTAAAACTATCCTAGATACACTGTTGAGAAAAGTCGATGTCATTTTCTTCATCACTCCTCTGTGATCTATCTGTTCACAGAAGCTAAACTTTCTCAACAAAGCCTTGAAATATGGTTTAATTTGTCAACAGAATATTTTTCTCCAACTGCATAATCACAAATCTTGCTGGTATACACTCTTAGTGATAACATTAAGAAGTCAGTAAAGACCTGAAGTCCCTACAGCTGAATCACCGAATCCGAAAACCTCTGATCAGTACAAATGTTGATCTGCTGCAAATACTTCAAAAGAAGTTTTGTTAGCAAGGCAAACAGGCATAAGTGTTTGCAGCAGAATTCAGAAGTTTCTCCACCTGACCGCAGCCCAGTGCTGTGCCATTATGTCAGTCGGCACAGCAACACAGTGATACAAAAGGCAGTGTGCACACGCAGTTTCATTAGCTATATTTTGGTGCTTTTAGACTTATGTCAGATGCTCTTACTCAGCAACTGCTTCTGCAAGGTTTTGCTGATGCCTGGAGCAGTAGGCGGCTGTAAGGGACAAAAATTCCTGGCAAGTCTAGTCCAGCAATTTCCTTATCAGAAACAAAGAACCACTGACCAAAAAATACCGAGAGCCGGTTTATCAGTTCCTGTTAACATGAAAATATGATGTGCCCTTCCCACTGCAAAGTGAAGAAAAGTTCTGGCATCATACATTGAATCTTCAAGCTTCCTGCAACAGAATTTATTGTGTTATTTTTTCCATTAAGTGGTATTTACAGCTAAGCTAGCTGATTGTAACTGGAATGTCAAAGACCCTGCAGGAAGTACTTTTTTATTGCTGATTTTGCTGCTGCACAGCTTTATGTGGCATTTTTATTGCTCACTTGCCTGTAGGATGCACCTTCATTACATGAGAATCTCACACTGCCTTCTCATCCCACATTACATGCATAGTATTTATGCCATGTGGATTTCACAGCTCCTGCACACTGGGAAGCTGTGCCACATGGCAACCTCAGTTCTGCAGTGAGATATTGCACAAATTAGCAAACAATAAGACTCAATAACCCTAAGACATATCAGCTTTTCCAAAGCACAGCTGAATTCCATTCCTAGCCAGCTAATGGTTCTAACTGGTGCCATTGTTAGTGCTGTCTCAGGTCTGGTGGAGTCTTGGCATTGCTCCTAGTTTTCTAGGTCTGGAATTCACTCAGTCTCTGCTGCTCTTACGGATTCCGAATTACCAAGGTACTTAAGCAGGTGCCTACCTTAAAATGCCTAAGCAGTCCCACTGATTTTAATAGGATTATCCTTGTGTTTCAAGTTAGTCATGTGCATAAGTACCTTTCCAAGTGCGGGCTATAGTTTTCTACAGCTCCCAAGAAGTTAAGTCTTTTCTCAGAGTAACACTAACTTTTGGAGGGGATGTAAATAAGGTCGCATAATGATCAGGTGCACCACAGCTGAAGCAAGGATCAAGTGCTCCAGAGCTGTAAGATGCAGGGATGCTATAAATATTATATAACTAGTGAAGATTCAAGCAAAATGTTAAGAACAGGTGCAGCACAGCAGCAAGGCAATTTTACTTGCCTCTCTGTATTAGACAAAAGACTAGTGTCTTCGTAAACATTTCATTTTTTCAGCTTTCTTGGTATATTTGCATTTTAAATTTCTGCATATCCCCAGAAAATATATTTGTGAAAACAACAAGGCAAAGTGTCAAAAACCAAGAAAACCATCACCTATATTTTACACTGAATCCTGGATAGGCAGCTATTTGTCAATGGAGAAAACAAATTGCTCAAAGGGAACGTATCTTGGGAGACCTTCAGAGAAGTACTCTTAGCTGTTGCAAAAACCTCAAAACTCAAAATCAAAAGACACATCTTCCATTTACAGGGCAATTGCAGAAAACCTGTAGAAGACACAAAACACTTTTGCCAATGCGTTATTAACCATACAGTACTACAGGTACTTGTTTTTACAGGATGTGTAAGTGCTCACCATCCTAGAACAGCAAAACAATCCCCAGTGAGCCACCTTACTGTGAGCTGCTTTAACAGGCAGCATTTCAGAGGACTCTTATTTCGGTTGAAAATTTGAAATAAAAATCTAAAGAAATATTCTGAATACCAAATCTAGTGTACTGTTCATTTGGCCAAGTTTTGAACCACAAAATAAATCTGAGGCACAGTATGGACTGGAAATCCAAACAACTATCATACTTCTTGCTGACATCGACCTCCTATGTCACGTCGACAAATCTCAATCTGAGGGCCGGATAAAAGCTCCCCAGATCATTAAAAGGCTAAAATTGCCATTGTTGTCTTCAAACTCCTCTCAGCAGGAGTTACTCTGTAACCAGAGTGGCTGTAAACAACCAGCAGATTCGGAAGAAACTTTCTCACGCTCCTCCATCGGCACCTAGCGGGCACTGGTGCTCTGTCATGTACGTGGTACTGACAGAAACACCTCAGCCCCTGAACTTTGCTAACAAGTTTACACCTGTTGGGCAACAACTGCTACTATTTAACATAGACAGCCTAACAAAATCAGTAATTACAAGTTATTAAATTAATAGAACCGAGTTTTAACCGGAAAAATAATCGAATATGGAAAGTTGTACTTTTCTATCTGCATTCATGCTTAGCCCATAGCTTAGAATTGATTTGGATTATTTATTATCAAATGCACTTTCTCTTCTTAAACATTAGCATGTTAACTGTAACAGAAAAAGCTTACAAGGACTGATGACTATACTAAAAACATCCTGGCAGATCTCAGTCAAAACATATGTTTTACTAGAATCCTCATATGAGCAATATATTGACAGTTAAGTGCCTTTCCCTTCTTATGCTAAATCTGCAAAAAGTCAATTCTTTCAAATCTGAGAGCTTCCTAGAAACTTTGACATAGCTCTACTGTGCAGCAAGATTATGCTACCTTCTGTACTGTACTGTTTGTATCACTCACTGGAAACATCAGCACTCCTATTATGCTAAGGAAAAGACAAAAAATAAAATACCTCTGAGTTAAGAGACATGTGCTGTGCTATGAATGTAACAGCAGGTCATAAATGGTTTGAATCCTACGCTCCAAGCAGGCAGAAAAAAAAAAAAAAGTTGCATGGAAATGTCTAGCAGGAAACGGAATATAGTCAACGAAGGAAAATGGCACAACATGGAAAAAGCATAAAAAGCCTCTCCAAGGCATTTTTCATTGGGTTTTATTTCTCAGTGAATACATGTAGAATTTGCTCTCATATAATAATGCAAGTCACTACTCCTGTGAAGCTTGTAAAAGCATCCAGGAAATACCTGGCTAGCTCCCCATCCTGCACTCCTCATCAAGCTGTTTCTGTCATATGAACTAAAATATTTCTGCTCTTCTAATGATTGCTGAATTTCCAAAAGCTTTTGAATACAACAGTCTCAGCTGGCATTTTCTAAATTTAGGTCTAACATGGGCAAGCTTCACATCCTTATGCGTGCATATCAAGAGTACCAGTGAATTTTCCTGTGGGTAACAGGCCAGCTCAGCTTAACATCAAGGATACAATATTTCCTCTAACAGTTATTGTCAATTATATATTTAGAAAATCTGTGGGTCATAATTAATTTTATTTACCTGCTATTAGATTTACTATAGTTAATGTTTATGTTAAATTGCATCTGATCCAAGCAGGTGCATGAAATGAACAGCTGGTTGATAGCTCAGGAGATGCTTCTTTCTATAAAGAGCTGGTCTGAACCAGTGATAAGGTACCCCACAAGGCCAGTTTGAAATCACTGCTGCCTGGCTGGTATGTGCATAAATGAGATGAAGATTTTACAGAAAAGGTAACAACCACACAAAGCTGTGTCTAGCACATAATGCTGCCTCTGTAAAGGGAAAATCCAACCCACAGGAGCATGGAGAAGGAATATCCATGACACCTAAGGCAAACTGAACCTGCTTGACTATTTAGTCAGCCAGGAACAACTCACAAAGAGACTGCAGGTCGGACATTTGGCCTTGCTGGGTCTGACCCTTTTGCAGCAGAAGCAGGTTATCAACCAGACATAGTGCTTCAAGCAACCATTTCTGACAGACATGAGCTACTGGGGGAAAGGCAGCAGAGAGACCCCCTCACAAACCTACATGACTCTCCAGTGAAAGCTGGAGGGAAACACACCCTAGCCTAGCCTAAGCAATGGCTGAGTGATTTGCAATGCCAGCATGGACTCGGACAGATGGAATCTCATGTTACAAGTGAAGGGGGTCTTGTATAGGGCCAAAATTAACAGGGTAAGAATGAGATGGAAGCAGTTGTGATAGAAGAGGAGTAAGGTACCCGACCCATGGAGGTGGGAAATACTGCCAGTTTTGCCAATGGGCTCAGCTGCAGAAAGGCTGAAGGCTTTTCTGGCCTAATAGGGATCTGTAAGCCTGTACAGAGGAGCTACTGTAGCCACTGTCTCAAGGGATGGTGGAAACACAAAATAAAATAAAATGGGAAATACGGGAATGACAAACAACTGCCTCCATCCACATCAACTCTATGGCAGCTCCAACCCAAAGAACAACAACTGACCCTAGCAGTGGTCCTGGAAATTTAAAATTAAAAAAAAACCAAACCAATCTCCAAATCATAATGCTTCCTGGGTATAAAGGCTAATGTCTGCATGAGGAGTTATCCCCAGAACTACACAGAGTTGAGCTTCCCTTTGGTTGATGTTGCAGAGAAGAACTACTCCCTCCTTCCATTGGATGGTGTGGTGCTGGGCCAAGGGACAGTGTCCAAATTACCCCGCTTCAATCAGTGACAGATCTTATAGCGCTATATCCCTCAGTAATACCACTTCCATACACAAAATCTGTTCTTATAGATCTTTCACAGTGATAGACTGTTTCTACAGAGCACCTCACCTACAACAGCAAGAACCTCTGGATTAATCCAAATACTGTCATACCAGTCTAAATAATAGCAGTTGTCACCGAACTAGTGCTCAGAAACAACATTCTGCCTCCATGACAACTGGAGTCAGAGGAGATGAACATTCTTGTTTCATAACAACTGCACTAAAAGCTGTCTCTTCCCTTCTGTTACTTTCTTCATTTAAATACATCAAACACACACCATATCTACCACAATATAATCATAAATTAAATAACTGAGAAAGAACAACACTGAAGTCCAGTCCACATATAGGGGCAAAAATCTCTCTTCTATAGTGCTGTGACTCACAGAGCTATGGCAAAGTCAAAGACTCCAACAAATGGGGGGAAAAATAGATAAAGAAAGAAAAGAGTAACGCAGCTGTGTAATAATGCTAGCCCACAATTTGTACACTAACAGCAGGTGGTCCCAGACTTCAGAAGGGAACTTAGGAAACAGAAAGCATTCATCCAAAAACATGGAAAGTTTACTTAAAACTACTTACCTGCAGTTCCCAAGCTAAGTAGTACAGCAACCCAAAACACCCAGAATGCAATGAGAATCAGAAAGGTCCAGACTGGTTGGAACAGGAGGAAAGGAATTCTGCCAATGATTTTACCAACAATCCGAAAAAGCTGTACAGTGAACTGAAGCCTTTTTCTCAGTACAAGTATAAGGGAAAGCAGAACAACCTGTTAAAGGAAATAAAAAGATGAATTGGTGGGTTTTTTTCCTTAAGAAAAGTATCAATGTTGTCAAACGTGGGATCAGGGGGTGTGTAAAGATTTCACAAGGACACAACAGCAAGGTATTTTACACAAACTTACTGCACACTGGAAAAGCTTTCTGAGACACTGCCTATATTCTCAAAGAGCCTGTGGCTCTTAAAATCTGGTTTTCTAAAATCATTAATGCTGGGGTTTTTTAAACAAAATAGGTTTCAAAAACCTGTAATTCACCGGATGGAAGCAGTCTGTTTTGCTTTATAGCAAAAAAAAATGTACATTACACACTACATGTTGCTTTCACATGCCCTGTATGTCATGAACATTTACACTTTCTTCCTACTCAGGTCAGCTTGCCACTGTTCACAATGGTAGGAGGACCAGTCCTTTTCTGCAGAAAGGACAATAGCACAACCAAACTAATTTGAGAGCTGTGTATGTACGAAAGCCAAGCAGACATAAAATGAAGCCTCATTCAAACAAATTATCTTTTTCCTAAATTAAAAAAAAAAATCAACCAACAACAGCAAAACCCCAAGCCAAAACCTCCACAATGTCCCCAGTTCTTTGTATACAACAAGGAACCATGAACAGCAATTAAAAGAGAGGTTGGCATCTATATAGTAACAGATGCAACAAGTGACAGCTGCTTCACTAGTTTTCTTGCATGTTCTAGAAGGAAGCTACCAGCTTTGAAGAGAAGTGTAATCTGCAGCAGGAGATGTTCCCATAGTTCTGCAGTCAGTTGTACTGGAACACACGTGCATACAAATACCCCTTTTCTTACTCCTTTACTATCAACAGAAGTAAAAAAGTCATAACTTACAGAGGATATGAAAAAAAAAAGTGATCTGTGACACATACGTATTTGTCACTGTAAACTGACAGCCTGCTCATACCTGGTGAATTCCAGTCTATGGATCTTACTCTGCTCTAAGAAAACAGAAGAATAATAATTTTGACAGTATCTCATGAAATACAAATTGCCTGTACACTCACATTGAGCAATGACTCCTTTAACATCGCGATATCAGAGTGAAAAAAATAAAAATCACTTTAAAAGTTGCAAGCCACACTCAGATTTTCTGTTGGAAAACAAGATCAGTAAGAGAAAAGCAGAATTTAACCCCATAACCTGTGGCCTAGACACTGCTGGCTGTGCTTTACTACCCCTTCCACTGTCTAAAAGAGCTGCCACCCCTTTCTCCTGCTGACAGGGTAGGCTGAATCCACAGGTCTCACGTTCATATTGAGCCCATGCCCCTCTGTTCACTCAACATGGCTCTCCAGTTAGCTGGTGCAGAGAGCGGGGATGGAATAAAATCCTTGCATTTCTACACCACCAGTGCAAACACTGCTTGTACAGGTCTGAACTGTGGCACAGCCCTATGCTGACAAACAAATGCCACAATGAAGATCTAAAACTATTTAAATGACTGTAAGCAGATCTTATAATTTATTCTCATTTTCACATTTGAAAGGAACGAGGAATTATTTGTACGGTTGCAGAACCACTGTAGTTCAAGTTTTCAAGTTACAGCCTCTGCCATTGCTTAGGGTAAAATGCTACTTACGGTAACTATTGTTGAGAAGATAGCATATCCAAGTAGAAACTTGACATTTTCCTTTTCTGTTTCCAATTCAGTGCTGGGATCATTCCTGTAGTCGTAATAGAGCCACCAGAGAACACCTGAGACAACTGAGCAGACAGGAGCAGCGTGAGGGGGGGCAGTGCTCCCCCGGCTGTGGCACACTGCGGTTGGTAGGCTGTCACCTGCCCGGCCACCCTCGCCAGCCGCTCGCCCTCCCGTCTAGCCCCAGCTCAGCTCACAAATAGTGTCACGCAGCAGAGAGACAGTATCAATGATCACAGAGAAAATTCACATAATGGCCCGTTAATCTGAGGTAAAACCACAGCAGAAAGTTTGGTTTCCTTGCAGTTATTCTAAAGGTCAGGCATGTAATTTCATTGAGGAGACACAAAGCTAACTTTCATGGAACGACAAGCTTTAGCTGGACACATTCCTATAGTTCTCCCTTTCTAAAGCAGGCAATGGAAAACTTCACTAAACTTCCTTTGAAACAGCAGCATTTTCACAAACGCATTCATCTGCCAAAAGAAATGTTGTTTCCAGACATTTATAAAAACCCCAAAACCATCACCATCCCAACACTCAGCAGCTAGAACAGCACAGCCAGACCTTGGCACCAAAAAGCAAGCAGGGCTCAGCTTGGAAATGGCTCTGGTAAGCTTAAGGTTACTGGTGATGGCCATGGAGGAAAAGGATAGCTGTTTGTTACCGCCTCTCCTCCAGTTCAGTGAGATGATCTATGCAACTAAGTGTATGCTGAAAGATAAATATACTTACATAACAACCCAAATACAACCAGTGCAATCAAAATATGGACCAGAAGCGTCCGAATGAATCTGAAGGCTAAAACCAGTATAACAGTGAAGGCTGAAAAATACACAAAATTTTGAGTGTTACAACCCATTTAACTTTTATTTACTTTAAATATAAAGTTCTTGTGTAATTTGGTCTTTTATTTTTAAACAGTGGTCTCAAAAGCAGCAGCATTTAGTAAAGCTGGCAACATTTTTAACATTTAAAATGCACAGTTATCTGTGCGTAACTTACTAATAATGAACTTATAACTGAAATATTTCACCTTGGAAATCACTAGCTTTTCAATAATATTTTGTTAAAATGTTCATGCTGATGCCATTTTTTTTCAACAAAAATTTCTTACAGTCGCCTGAAATTAGGTATATGATCATATCAAGGAACACAGAATCTGATACTTCATAGAGCTGTATTTCACTGGTTTATTAAATGCCTTCTGACAAGACTCAATCGTTCTTTCTTAAAAACAACTCTGCCCAGAAAATATGAAAAAAAATCACTTTTAGATTAAAAATATAAATAGAAACATTTGAAATCTCATATTTTAATTGAATATTAATATTCACTTTTTATTTATAATCTTACCTAGCGCAAGGACAATCAGTCCTATCACAGTATCTCTTCCTGCCAATATTCCACTCAGAATTCGGTGAAAAACGTCCATTTCGTTAACCATACTTATTAAGACAGACGCGTATTTGGAATAGCATTCAGGATTTTGTGGAACACATCGATTAAATAATGGAAAAGATTTACTGGAAAGTTAAAAAAAAAAAAGTGGTAAAAAATATTAATTACTGATCAAACAGTTTCAAATCCACAGAGATCCATTCCACCATTCTCTTTCAAGGCCTCTGCAGCACCCTGCCAGCATGCTCAACACAGCTGTGCAGCCACAGCTGGCCAGTCTGAGCTGTAACCCAGCAGGCATCTTCCCGGCCCAGGAGGAGACCTTGCACATGGAGTCCGACACAACAGGGCACGGGGCTGGGATCGGTCTGTTGCAAATCATAGTTCTGTGTTTGATCTGCAAAACGACTCCTAGCAGCGTGTGCCTGTATCACTCTACCACAACATCCATTCAAGATCAGCCTAGGGGGAAAAATGAACTACTATCTCAATCACCATCAGCATGCAGCTCCTGTTCCCATTCTAGCCTGGCTTCACATGCTTTGCTCTCATCTGTTTATGCAAAACCTAAAATCATGCTAACGTAGCTGTAAGCTATGTTGTTGTAGAGAATTCTAGACCACAAACACTTTGCATTGCTCTTATGACATTTAAGCATCCTAAAAGCCACATCAAAACAACGTTTGTAAGGTACAATTAACACCACCACATATTTACATACAAAATTATTTGGCACTCCCAGCCAAGCTTCCTGAATATATTTATTGTCCCACTTCGGCAGTGCTGCGCTACAAGACAGACTTATTCATACCTAAAAAGGAGAGGTTTTTTCATCAACAGTTAAAAACTTCTCTGACTAGCTTTGCTTCTATTATGAAATCTTACTTTGCAAGATGAATAACTTTGCTGAGTTCCTTGCCAAACAGGAAAAATCCTAAAATGTCAAAGAAATAAGTAAAACACACAGTATTTTTTATCAATTTACTGCTGCTCACTTCAGTTTGTTTCTTTCCTCTGTTTTATCTTGTTCAGAGCAGATGACTTAGCTCAGCAAACACGGAGATTCCAATTCGTTGCTGTATTTTCATGACACAGTGGAATTTAAAATCGTGGGTTTAAGGATCTTGACTCAGAAATGCCAAATGTTAAAGGCAATGCCATCCGCAGACCTGGGCTTCAAGCCAGCTGGCTATGAAATTATTCTGATGGAAATTTCTGTGTTGAGGATAATAAGCAAGGCCCAAGACCACAGCTCCTCTTCCTTGGCATCAAGGGAGAGAGCAAAAGTCTGGGCAGGAAATTAGTTGCTCCTGAAATGGTGTTTATCTCCTGATTTGGAGACGAAAAATCTCTAGAGGGTAGAGGAATGCAGTCCTTGTTCATTTTGTGGGACAGGGCACTGGAGTGTCCACAGGCACATATGAGAACTCACGATGATACAGACACAAAAATAAATAAAGCAAAAACCATTCTGACTGTAAGGCATCAAGTCAAATACAAAACATATAAGGAACTAACAATCCTTAAAAAGCTGTTTGGGCTCACTGGTGTTGTAAAGTACCTAGTAATTCTTACCTTGGTGGAACTGGCAGTGTGGGACACAGCTCAGCTGCCTTTGGATTTACTGTGTAACTGGAAATGTTCAGGTTGTAAATACAAAGACAAGAACCTAAGAAGGGGAAAAAAACCATGGTAATGTTATTTACAGTTTTAGGGAAAACAAGTTATCAATCAAGTTTTATTTACACTTCTGCTTTGATTCCTTAGCAGGCCATATTCGTCTGATATTCCAGTGGCAATGTAAATAACAAATGGGTTAATTGAGTAAATCTAAAGCAACCTCTGTGGAATCTTTTGCTTTCTAGACTTAACTATAGGTACCATTTACGGATCTTGCTGGAGGGCGGGCACACTATTTGTTCCACAGTGCGATACTTCAGCTCTAACCCTTACTCATTAAGATAAGGTAACAGAAAAACCTAAAATGACAGAAGCTACAATAGAAGAACTAGGCCACTCATGATTTAGAGTAGAATACATATCTATACAGAAACTTAACATTTTCTGGGCTCTAGGCTAAATATTAACAGGTACTCTGCTAATAACATTCTGCTTCATTATACAATGCTTCTGGGAAAGAAAGGCTGGATACATTGAAGCCATTCAAAACACAATAGTTTTCTCTCCCTGGAAATAAACAAGCAGTTTTAGCGTGTAAATGGGATTTCATGCAATTATATTCAGTTACACTGAAAATACTTATATAATATCACAGGTGTTTACAGCTTTCTGTACATATTAAATGATGGCAAACTACCCCAAAATGAAATTAAAACAAATGTTGTAAATTTGAATGGCAATGCTTTCCAAACAAAAAACAAACAAAAAAGAATGGAATTCTGACCTCCATTAGAAATAGCCATTAATATTCATATGGTCTGCAGTTTAGGTATACCCTACGGAATAAGGGTTAGGCCACAGGTTATTTTATTTACATGTTGGACACAAATGAACTGGAGCTGCCTGTTCTGCACAATCACTACTTGACATCATATCCATCTTGAACAGCAGAATAAAATAAAAAAAAATTCTAGGTGGAATAGCAAACTTTGGGATCAGATGTCTAAAGGGGTAAAAGCACTTGTGTATCTCTGGAATTAATAACTCCACCATAATTTTAATTAAATTTAAAAGAACCAGTTGGACAAGTTTTGCAGATAGTGGATGACCTCTGTGCACCTACTGGCACCCGCATCAAACTACACTAGTTCATTCCCAGCAGCCAGTTTTCTGCTGCATAATCTCAGCTTTGAGCAGTAATTAATCAACAGTTTTTCAATTTGCATAAGAGGTTGTAACATTTCTAGAAACTATGGCTTTGAAATAAAGCAGAAACTAGACATTTTGCTTTCTCCTGCCACATATTGCTCAGGAAATTAATGGTAAGAGATTACTCCCTAGCATAGCAAACATAATAACAAAGTGAAAGCTACTCTACAGATACAGTAAGATATTCATATTCCCTGTTGCACACCATTATTCCTTGCAAAACTCTGGAGGTCTTCCAAAGAGTTGAGTTGCTCTTGTGGACAACTAGACACACACAAGGATAGTGAACTGATTCTGAGGCTCTGCATTTCCAGGCCGCATGAATTCAGAAAGAACACATACCTAGAAAGAAAAAAAGATCCTCTTTTCAAAAAACAAGCTTTCTGATTTTTATAGGTTTAAATTTTGAGCCTTCTTTCCGTCTTTCTAAAGTGTTACAAAGCAAATGAAACTGTTTTTCCACACAGAATGGGAAAAAATGGAGTTTGAATCAGAAGAAGCAATTTGAGAACATGCTACATTTTTACACTTCATTTTATGATCTTAAACGGGATCAGAAGCTGCCAAAGTGCGTGCCAAAGTGGGTGCCATTCTATAAGGACTAGTTCATGGGAGTCAACAGAATGACTGGGAACTTCAACATGAAACTTCCGTAGTACAAAGATTTGCCATATAAAATGACTGCTGGTTTGGCTGAAGGTTTAACACCCTGCTCATGAAGCATCCAGCATAAAGCATAACAACGTAGCACAGTTTCAAATTCTATCTTAACTTTTTAATTTAGTTTCACCATTTCACACCATTCTCACACTTTTTTTTTTTTTTTTGCCTTTCAATATAAGCAAGTAAATATACACATATGTATATGATGGGCAACTAGAAGATCTTTATCTTATTAAGTTCTCAAACACTTGATTTATTTAGACATTATCTGATATACTTACTTTTTATTAGTCATGTCCTGTCCAGAAAGGGGTGCCCCTTTTACAGGAGTGTTCTTCCTACCACATATGTTCCCGAAGCTGTCATATCCAAGCACAAGTCTTTCTGCAGCACCAGCCATCACAGCATAGCCAGTTATAAACATCTGTTAAAATATTTTTAAATGTGAGATCATGCTACAGTAGCTTTTCCTTTCAATAAATACTCCTTTTAACCCATGCATTTTTGTCTTGTGGATGCACAGATTTAAATCCAAAATCCACTCCTCCGCACAAGGCCAGAGCAAGTCATATGGACGAGTTTAGCCCTATTGCCTCCTTAGAGCTCGCCATTGTCTATTGTTCAAAGTATATTAAGCAGAGTACCACAGGAGAAGAAAGATATGGGTCCTGGTTAAAATAATAGGAGAGCATTAGTAAGTTGCCACATACTGCCTCTACCAAAGTTCACGTGTCACTAGGCAAGGTCACTCAAACGGTAATTTTTTGTATGTGCTCGCTACTTGTCATTTTTCAGGGTGCCCTTCAAGACACACCTGGGCAACATATCTGCTGAAATGTTGAGCTCTTGCAGCTGCTAGTGAATTTAATCAAGGTCTATTTTAAGCACATAAAGTATAATTAAAATCCAGGTACCTGAAATTTCAGGAAGATGCATTCTTCAAACGTGTGAAAAACCCGAGGGAGCCACACTGTGGACTTCGGTGACACTGCACTGATCTTTTAGATGCTCTGCTGCCAGATCCCTGAAAACCCCAGGGGCCACTAAGCACCTCCACTGGCCAAGGAGCAGCAACCTTAGTCAACATAAGACACCTAGCCTAGGAATACAGCTTAAATCCTGCCCATCTACCCCCTCGTGAGGGCCAAAAAGCCCCTTGAGGAAAACCTTTCCAAGTGCTAAGAAGCAGTAATTCTTCTGGGAAGCTGGCAAGTCCTGAGCACTCCTTTATCCAAAGGCTTATTTACAGCACTCGCACTCCAGCTCTTGAAGAACTCAGTGATTTAAATGTCTCGTCTGTCCCGTGGGGTGTAAACCACATTTCACACACACCAAGGGCGATACACTAAGCTTTATGGCTACATGCCAACTGCTGGCAGCAGCAAGTCTTCTCAGTCCCACATTAACCACTACTACTTTGCATGGATATTGTTGAGTATCAGCTGCGCTGGAGACAGACTGCACATAACAGCTCCAGCACAACTGCTTCTTACTTAAGGTTTAGAGCCTTTATTTATCATTCTACCTTTAACACTTGTGACTAAAGATGGGATCTGGGCAACAACTGAGTCTCATACACAAACATGTAAATATGTGCTCCCTCAGTCCCCAGTGTAGCATTATTTTCACTTACACGTTCGCAGTCTAACTACTTACATAATAATTATTTTTTTAATTTTGACTGCATGTTGATGCCATCTCAATACGGAGACATTTGTAGAGACTCTGCAATTAACACTGACATACTACTTGTGGATGTGATATCTGTTACAGTGACCAAATATTTTCAGATTCAGTTTATTTACATAGCAAGTATGTGTTAATAATTAAATTGTTCTCAAAAGAAAAAGGAGAAATAAGCTGGCATTGCAACTCAACCTGAAATATCCTTTCAGAAAAATTCTGGCATTCCTTCTAAAGATGGATGTTACGGGTTCATTGCCATCAGTATGTCAAATACTGTGTACATGTGAATTATTTTTTTTTAAATGCAGAATGCTGGATACAAGCCATAAATATTGTTAAGTAATAGACGACATTATGGCTGCTGGAGGGGTGTGTCTATACATGCCAGTGACATGCATTTCTACAGAGTTACTAATGTGGTTTCAATTTTTTTCACTGTGTGAACAAATCAGTGTCACCACATTTTTTAAAATCTTTTAAAAATAAGATCAAACAAAAGAAAACAAATACATGTATGCAATAAGCTATTTCACAGAAACTGAGCAATGAAAACAGTGAGAGAAAACAAATACAAATTCTAAATCCTCACCATCTGACAGGTTTAAATTTTGGCATTCTCTGCTGATCAAAGCACTAAGCATAAGGCAGTATGTAAAAAACCCTGTCCTGCAGTATTCAAAATGCGTGTATATTCTTCTGCATTAGCTCCCATCAGGAGTTATTCGGAATTGAATTGAAACCCGATTAATAGTGTATTCATGAGAATGCTGAGTAGCCTCAGATATATCATGAAAAAAAACATTCACACTTAAGAAATACAAAGCCTGTTGCCAAAAGCTTGCATGCTGTTCTCAGCACGGGAATGACAGTGACTTGACGTAACATCAGACATGTTGCAAGATAACAAGACTACGGTGAATGAGATAAGTAAAAATAAGATCTCAGTCAGAGCCTGGATTAATTTACACAAAAGTGAATTCTAAATAACCCTGCCCTGTGTATACATGGCATCTAAAGCATATGGGAAGAGCTTAGAAGTCTGTGTAAGCCACCGCAACAAATGCCACCACAAAGGTCAGCTCTGCCCCAGCGCAGTGCTGGGACCCCACCGCCTGTGCCAAGGGTCATTTCGGTTTAGATTTAGGGTGCCGCTGTGCAGCACCCCACCAACTCCGGATGTGACTCCTCTTTTCCAGAGAAAAAGCATGCTCACCAAACCAGCCCAGAAAAGGAAGAAGAGGAGCAGCCAGAGAGTGTCCGTGCACTTTCTGTAAACGGCTGGTCTCCACTCCCTCGGTTCGGAAACACCGCCTCCAGAATCCTAAACGAAACAAAGAAAGAGAAGGGGGAAACCCGAACTTCCTGTGCAGTTACTGCAGACGGCTGGGGCTCCTGAGCGCTCACACCCGAGCACTCAGCGCCGAGCACCTGGCAGCTCCCCGCCCGCAGCGGCGCGGCCCCTCCATAGCCAGGACCGCTGCCGCGCCCCGCACCGCCCCGCACCGCCCGCCGCCGGCCCCGCTTTCTCTCCCCGGCCCCGCTGCGGCCCCGCGCTCACCTGCTGCCGGCCCCCGCGCCGCTCCATGCTCCCGCCCGCCGGGCAGGGCCGGGCCGCGCCGCCGGGCTGCGTGGGGGCGGCAGGCGGGCCTGGGGCGCAGCCGGCTCGGCGGCCGCGGCGGGGCGACGCTCGCTGGGGCACGGCACCGGCACCCGCCGAGCGCGCCGTGGGGCCGGGCCCGCCCGGGAGGAGCGGCCCGGCCGGGCGGCGGCAGCTCCGGCAGCTCCTCCTGCCGCTGTGGCCGGGCACTGCCGGCCGCGTCCCGAGCGCTCCCCCCGGGGCCGCACGGCGGGCGGGCCCCGGCCCCGCTGCCTTTGCGGGAGGAAACGGGATTGCGCTCCCGACGGCCAGGCGCCGGCCGGGCCAGGGGACGGTGGGACTCGGCTGCCCTGCGGCCGGGCGCTCACCTTCCCCGGGCCGTCGGGCCCGCTGCCTCCCGGGGCCGGGACGCGCCCGAGCGGCGGCCCCGCCGCTCCCGGGGCCCGCGCCGCGCTGAGGGGTCCCGGCCCGGCGGCAGGACCCTCCTTCCCGCGGGGCAGGGCTGGGGGCCGCGCCGGGGAAAGCCAGCTGGTCCTTCACAGCCGCACGTTTGCAAACGGGCCCCGGCCAGAGCGGGCTGGGGGGCGGCGGGGGCACCTTGCACGGTTAATGACTGTATTTGTGGGGATAAGTGCCGACCTGTTACTGCCGGCACGAAACGCGGGCTGGTACCGGTGCCCGCTTGGCTGCGTTACCAACAGGCAGCGCAGAACCTTCTCAGCGGGTTGTCTGCACAGTCACCTCACAGTGACACCTGCGTTAGACCACAATTACCTCCCATCCAGCCCCGTACGAGCTTTGCAGGCACAGGAATAGCCACACCGAATTAGATCAGGGCTTGTAACTTGAGTGACTGATGAATGCGTAAATCATTACCCACTTTTTAATAACCTGTTTTCTCAGTGCTGTCCCTGTTGTCTTTTTATTTATACGTACTAAGATCAGCCCAATAATAAAGAAGAAATAAGTATTGAAAAAAATATTAAAAGCACGTTTTTGTTCCCTTCCTGACAGTTAATGGAAAAAATGTCCTCTTCAAGAAGTAATACAACATCTGCAACTGCAATAAAGTTGAATAATTAAAGCTATTTTGCAAAGCTGTTTAAGAACTTGTCCATCTGGTACAAGAGACACAGCATTAGGCTGGTTTTGCTTAGGAGAAAAGAACTTATTCCAATTCTCAAGTGAAAATGCAGGATGAAACTTTGGTGACAAACTTGCATAGGTGGAAGTAAATTAGTAATATCAGAAACTGGGATTCTGGGATAAAAAGAATTAATCTCTGCCCCAGCGCATTTCAGAGTCCCTCTAAGCTAACCGGAAATAAATACATTTTCCAAAAACATTAACTTGTGAAATGTTTCTGAAACTGACTTTTAAACTGCTTTAACAGAGTTCAGTACAATTCTGATTTAAATTTACATGCCACACCATGCGCACACACACACCTGCCAAGAAGTGTTTCTGAGAAAATATGACAGGAAAGATTTCTAAAATCTCTGTGTCTTACAAAGGATTTGTTAAACCATTCAGTTTCCAGCCAACTCACAGTTCTTGTCTTTATCAGCATTGTGACTTTTAAAGCTCGTTATTCATCAATATGTAGAGAGTTTTCATGTGTGTAAAAATTAGAATAAAATTCTGAAATTTACTATGTTGCAAAAGTAATTTTGTGTTTATAGAATCTAGAGAAAATAACTGTCCCTTCATTTGTGTGACCGCATTTTAAAAATATGTGAAAATAGTAATTTTCCCTTGAAATACAAATGTGACATTTCATGTGAAACTTACCTTTTTTCCATAAAAGTTCAGTATTTTGATTATATCAAGAAAAATAACCCAAATTATTAATAACTTTTAACCTAGACACAAAGAGTAACCTCATTATCTGATTAAGAAAAATAATTTCAGAAGAACAATGCCAATGATGAAGGTTGATATTAGAATTTGCTGGCTTGCTGTCATCACATGTTAATATTAGCATTCATTGCTGATCTGGCCCTTTTTGAGTGATTGTCCTTAAGCTTTGTGTTACATCCTTATTGTGAATAAAGGAAAACAGAAAGGGGAACAAATATTTTTAATAAAACCCAGATTTCAAGCAACTGAAGTTCATGAAAAAACACTGGAATCAGCAGCGAGGCCTGCTTTTACCGAGGAATATCAATTATAATTCTTGTATTGCTTTAATTAGCTGAGGAAAAGTTATCTTATACTTGATAGCAAATAACTCGGGATTAGAACAGAATATTTTATATATTTTAAATTTAAAATATAAATATTTTAATCGTAGTAATTTTATTTCTGAATTTCAAACATGTTCAAATAAAACATTTACTCCCTTTAGTAACAGATGAGTAATTTTACCGTGTGTCACTAGGTGGTGATCTGCTTCCACCATTTCGAGTGGGGAGCAGCACGGTCCGCCAGTACTCACAAATGAGGCTTTTCATGTTGCAGTTGAAGGAAATACCAGGAAGCAAGGCTCAGATCGGATAAGGGATTTAAACACCCGCATCCAAAAGGTAATACCGAAAGCTCTTGCTTGTTATCGGTCCGATCCTGCAAGTGCCCGCATTGCCAAAATTGATTTTAAACTTTCTGTCTTACCACTTTCACAGGAAGGAGCCTGGTTCTGCAGCTGAGTAGTTCAAGCACTCAGTGGGGAGCAGGGAGTTTTGGAGTTGACATTTTGTAGGGCTGATCCAGTTTAACCTGAAATAGAAATGAGACCAAATGAGTTCTGGAAAAAGAGCATTGGATCACAGAACTGTTCCTTTTATAAGAACACTAAGAACTTGGCCAGAGCGGTTTGCACTGGTTTGTGCTCGCTCTCTGGTGAGAAGCCCAGGTTGGAGCCTTTGCTCTCAGTCCCCTGGTCCACATGCACAAGATGCTGACTTTATAATATGCTTCATCTAAGTCTTCTACCCAACTACAGCCAATTTCCTGGGAGATCAGTGTGATGAGGGTTCACATTCACTTCACTGCTCTCTCGAGTATGTAATGTTTCTTGTAAAGGCAAAATATATTTAAAATCTTGGGGTACCCAGGAACTCAGTGATTTAATTGCGAATCGAGACAGTAACCACTCAACCGGCTTGGTGTGTTGTGGTGGGGTGACCATGGGAAGGGAGATTAACATTTACATTTTCAAGACTACTTCTAGTTTTTAAGAGCTTTTTTTACATTTTACCCATCTTCAGACACATATATCAGCATCAGCAACAGAAATACTGCAGCACTGAAAACTCATGGGCATTTTTCTCCAGTTTTGATTCTTTGTTTTTCACAAAGTCACCCAGAATATATAGAAGAAAGTCAGACTCAAGCTTTCTGACTGCAAGCCTCTGCTTTAATCACAAAGTTCTTACTCTTTCTTATGAGTATGTTTATTCATGGAGGATGAATCCCGGTGCTGCCTGTGCCTAAGGCTTGACTTTTTTACCAAGAGACTTACCTGGTTAAAACTGGGGCAGGAATGTGGGTTAGGAAAGGAAGGTCTTAAATGAAAGCATGACAACTCCTTGCTAGACTGGTTAAGTGAGATGACTACCCCTATCTGTATCCCCTTCTGGGTCAGACAAGAAACAGAGACCAATTGCTTTAATAGCAGGACACAGAAATTGAGAAAGTCAACTTAAAAGCAAACATTTTCTGCCTAATTAGAGAAGGTGCAGCTAAGCACACAATTTCCATTACTTCAAATGATCTTGCTTATGTACAGTAGCTTAGCAAGTAGGCACTGTTCTCCATATGTAGCTATGTTACTTGGAATATCTTGAATTGAACACCCAGAAACTGAGCATAATTCTGCTTATTACATTCAAGCTGCTAGTCAGGTTTTCTGACAATTTGCACTCTGAGACCTGGTGTTTATGACCTTGCCTCGCTTGAACAATTCAGTCTGAAATTTCTCATGGCAGGTGCTGAGGAATTTTGGACAACTTCCGTACAAATTATTTAGTCATTTCTAAGAATGAAATTAGAGAAGCAGATATTACGGTATCCCCTTTTTAGGTAGTAGTAAAGAAATTCTCACACATTACTTGGATCAGAGATTTTAATGGACAAGGATGAAAAAGCGCTTTCTATTTTTTCTCATGTCTGAGAAACTTCATCGACAGTTGCCTAAATCACTTTGACAAATCACAGTGTATGCTCAGTCAACTCGCTGAGCTTCATAGCTAAGGAATCTGAAGACTGTATCTGCACGGTGTACTCCTGAGCCTGCCTGAGACAGTTTGGGATACCCTGAAATGCACTTCTGACCTACCTTATACTTTCACTGGTTTGCCTGTGCCTCAGTGATTGTCCTGACGCTGACCAGGCACAATGGGCAAAGAAGGATCCTGAGATGAACATAAAGGAAAAGAAAAGAAGAAACAGCTGTTAAACAGCTTCTTGGAGTTGATGGGGAATACCTTGTTAACAAGGAAAGCAGGGCCTAGGAGCTCTCTGAGAAGGATTGGGGGATTCATAAGGGTCAGTATCAGGAAGTATCATTAAAGCATTTAACTTAATGCTGTACACAGTGGGCCATCACGCCTTTGTTGAGCCACAGTAACTGTGACTGACCAAAAGCCAGGTCTGGCTCAGCAACAACACTAGAAACAGAAGTCTTAAAGGAAAATGGAAAAGTATGACAGTGGGGGAATGGCAGCCAGTGAGAGGAGGCGGACAGAGGACTGGCTGGCAAGGGACAGCATGCAGGATTGGAACAAAGGGTAGGACTGGGTGTGAATGAGACTGAGAGCCAGGAGGACGTGGCTGGGAAAAGGAGGATGAAGACTGAACAAAGAAGAAACCTGAGAGCTGAGGGAGGTTAGGATTGATACAGGGAGGCATGAAAGCCATGTGAGGATTACACAAGCAAAAGTGCAAGTCCTAAAGCAGGGGTCCTCAAACTTCTTAACCAGGGGGCCGGCGTGCAGATGAAGTGGCAGGCAGTCATCTGCAGCTGCTTGGTTTCCCCCCCAGCCCCCAGCGGGGGGGGGGGGGGGGGGGGGAGGTCGAGGGGGGCAGGGGGGGGGGTTCTGTAAATACCGGGAGGCGGATTGAGGACCCTGGGGGGCCATATCCAGCCTGCAGGCCATAGTTTGAGGACCCCTGTCCTAAAGGCATATAAAAGATTAAGACTGTGGGGAATGAACAAAGAAATCTGGGTCTGCTACCACTCCCTTTCACAGCTGGAGAATCACCTGTCCTCTGCTGCCAGATAATACCCACAATGCTGACTTGAAAGTGCCCTGTCACACTCTGGCCTGACTTACGACTCAGATCACAGTACCAGGTTTCTGATGAACCTGCTAGTACTGTTGTCACTCCACTAGATCAGCTGGTAGATGTCTGTCCTATATATCTGGGAATCCAATCCTTTTGATGACGTGAGTTAGTGTCTTTATGATGTCCATGTTAGATTTCTGCTTGCTCGTCTAGAAAATACAGCTGGAATTTTAACTGCTCTGCTGTCCATAGATACTTACTTCTAAGTTCCAGTGAACATTAATCCCATCTTCTTCTGGATATCTCCAATGCATTGAGAAGCTCTATTTTTTATTTCAGAATATTGATTATTAAGTAGATTTTCCAGGAATCTAGAAAAATAGAGCGTGCACATCTTAACAGCCCAGCTATACAGTTTTAACTTACTACTGCTAACGACCACCCTCCCGTGATTTACCAACCATATGAATCATTCAAGAAAGGAGTTTAATGCTGAAAGTTAATTTGTTTCACTTTCCACATAAGCAGGCAGAGATCTGCACAAAGAGCCCTTTCATCTCTGTCAATATGCAAACTGGAGTACAGTCTGACCCTAGGAAAGTGCTTGGAGTGTGTTTGCTGAGCTGAACCTGATAATAAACTTCAGAGCTGACTCACTTCAAGGTATTAGAACAGCAAGAGGATCAGTGTTTCAGGATCACATGGTACTTTCTATACCAAACCAGACAAGAAAAAGCACTAGAGCTGTAGCTTTGTGGGATGTCAGAATTACAGCATCCTTAGTGCTGTGACTGGCAAATGGCATGGGTAGCACAAGATGAAAGAGCTTGAACTGGAACTACTTCTGTTTGGGACCGTGAATGTCCCTCTCCAGTCCAAAGAGTAGACATGCCAGTACATCTGAGTTCATTAATACAGAGAACAGAGAAGTAATTGTATTGCTCTTCACAACATCCCCAATAAAAGCCAGGGAAGGGAATTGCTTGTGTTTCAGAGAAACTAAAAAGTGAAAGACGTGGATTTGTAAGGCTGGAGAAGGGTGGCTTGTTCTGTAAATTATGTAAATGGAAGGAAGTGTGGAAGACATTCTTGAGAGCAGCGAAAAAACGAGAATAACCTAGGATAAACCCAAATCAAACAGGCAGCTAGCAAAAGGCATCAGCCTGGACACGCAGCGACTGTAGAAATATCTGTGACCTACACAGTCAGATCTGGTTCTGAATGAAAAGGATGAGAGGGTTTTCATTAATTGGGTGGGTGGAGACCAGGACAGTGCGGTTTTTATCAACACTGAGATATGGAACGCATTGACTGCAAGGACTAGAAGCAAGTCTTGTGCCAGCACAAGATCCTTCGCTGATAGTTTAGCTCTTGTAAGGACAATCCACATTAATGGATTCAGCTACTGAATGTTTCCCAAGGAAAAATAACCGTGTCACATCCAGACAGACAGCTTGGAACCGAGGGCTTGAGGCGAGGCCCTCTCAGAGCCGCCGCGGCTGCCGCAGGGTCCCCCACACGGTGTCACTCTCGGGCAGCTCCGCCAGCGCGGGCGGCTCGGGGCTCGGGTGGCCGGAGGGGGGGGGGGGGGAGGGAGGGAGAGAGAGAGAGAGAGAGAGATTGAGAGATCCCTCTGTACACAGGGTCTTCCAAGTGGTTTCAGTGCAATTTCGCAGTTGCTTTTAGTTCTGGACTTTCTGGGCACTGCTTTTCACTGACCCCTCTAGTGACTACTGAAGGCTGATTTCATGGATTTATTGTGTCTAGACTTTTATTGTACGGAGGTTTAGAAACATGTACAATTCTACCTGTATTTTATAGCTGTCTTTTTGAAACAAAACCTGTTACTGTAGTGAGACTTGGACAGCAGCATGTATTTTCCTCTTTTTTCTTCTTACAGATAACACAGGCTTTATACAGAGAAGGCATCAGACCATCTACTCTATTCAAACCTAAAGCTCCCACTCAACCATAAGCAGCCAGCAGAGAATCTACTCAAGTTCTTAGCTATTTGTAGGCTTCATTTCATTCACTGCCCAGTGTGGCCTATTTCTGCAATTACTATATATAAGAATAATCATTACTTTAGTCAGGAGTTCTAGGATAAGGCTTTTCATATGTAATGATGTGTTTCTGCATAATTTTATAAAACTGGACAGGATCCAAAGTTCCACTGCAATGCACATTAAAAAGTCTCAAAGATCTTCATTGCTTGAAAAGAGAATATTGAACATTCTGCTCTATTCAGCCTCTTAAGAGCACAAGGAAAGGTTTTTGACCGATTGCAGAAGCAAATCTGTTTGCTTAGTACCAATAGGGTCCTCTGCCAAAGAATCGACAATCCGCTCTATAAACACTGGCATCCAAATAGCAAGTTTAAAAAAACTCTATGTGGCTAGTCATGTTGACTCAGATATTGGCCCACAAGTTGTCTATGATTTATCTGACCTATTCTTTATACGTTTTGTTTACCTTCATGTTTTTATAAAGACTTCTCAAAAATTATCTGCTTCATGAAAGTTTCACCTTAATTACTCATGAGAAGAAAATCAACAGTGAATGGAATGAAGCCATGAAACCAGCCGTCAGTGGCGGTGTTACAGAATATGCAATAGCATGCGTGACATAAATGATTTACTCATCTTCATTAAAGTTACACTGAATCAGCGCCAAGGCCACATACGAGAAACTCTCCCAGATGAGTAGCTCTAATTCATAGGATTTCTGTAGTCATCCTTGTAGACACAGCTATTTACAGGATAAGGACTCATCCAATAGCTGAACTATTTCCTGGTCCAGTTCTGCAAACCCTAATTGAATGTAGAATAGCTAGAGAAATAACTCCAATTAAGAATCCCTAGGATCCATCATTATATGCTACTGTTTCAGAGAGAGGAACGCTGAAATCTGAAGTGTTTTCCGTGACATTTTAATTTCCCTGTTACCCAGAACAATACAGAATATTGTTAGATGTTATATATCAGACTCTCCTGTAAGATCTTATCTTGCACATATGCATGAAGTTCAGCTGGTTAAAGCAGCTGGATCCTAAAACCAGAAGCCTCACAGCTCCATGTCATTGCTAGCCCTACCCTGTTCCAGGCCTCTGTTCATTTGCCTCCCTGTACTTCAGGTATCAACATACAGTTTCGTATAATTTTTAATCACTTTGTGACAATGTTTCCATTGATCATTTAAAGTGAAAGAAGAAACCGTTTTTCTTTGATAGCAGTAAGATCAACATCTGCTAATTTTGCAGTATTGTCACTAGAGTTAATTGTGTTCCATTTCTAAGATCAGATCTAAACCCCACATTCTTCTGAGACTTTTTTTCAAGTAATAACACTGCGTCTGTAATAACAACTCATCACTCTGGTCATAATACTTACTACAGAATCTGAATGCAGCTTATAAGCAATGTTATTTTGTCAAATGTTTTTGTGGTGTTAGGTAAAATTGTAGTAGACATTGAGACCAATGTAAAGAAAAATGTATATAAATGTCTAGATATTGTTGCAGTATTGATTTATTTTTAACTTTGCACATAAACCAAGGAGTGTTACTCATCTGTTGTGATTAAACAACAGAAAAACAGTATTCCTGGTCCATCACATTATCAGGAAAGTTATGGAATAGCTACTGTACTTCGATAATGTTCATGCCATAAAAAAGAGTTATCATTCTACTAGCTGTTCCTACAAGAGCTACATTTATCTTAGTAACTGTGTATCATTACAGTGAAGTAAACTATTGGGTAATGTATGATGCAAAACCCCTTGATGGAAGTAAAAATATCTTATTTGAGGAGTTATTTCAGGAAACAACATTTTGCAGCAACCACTGCATGTTTAATAATGGAAAGATATTTTGAAAAGAGGATGTTGACCCCCTTTCTAATGACTAAAATTTGAAGTAGTCTGAGCAATGGCAGTATAATAGTTTCCTGTTCACGTAATAGGTTTGCAACATATTATTGCTGATAACTCTAACTAGTGAAGTGTGTATCACCCAAAAGATGTGCATGTGTCTGGGAATTCTCATGGTCCTTCCTGTCTACCAGTAAGGTGTATTTCTACAAATGAGACAAAACTAACATCTATGGACTAATCAAGCAAAATGACTCAGACAGTTTGCCACTCTTCATCCTGTTCACCTGTGAACTTTACACTGTATTTAAATAGTCAATTACGTAGCTAGTAGTAATTCAGCTTTCTGTCAACACTTGGCTCAGAAAATAAATAACATGCCATAACAAAGATTATTTTAAATTTTATTCTGTTTTGTGCATGTAACTATTATAGGAAAGTCAGAGGCAAAGGTGATTCTGCTCTGTTTCAGGCTTTTCTTTGCACCCCTAGAGATCTGTAGATCAGGTAGTAGTCTAGCTGCTATCACTGAAAGTGGGGTATTTTGGAACATACTAGCACATACCAGCAACTTGCACTCATAGTGTGCCCCCCATACAATTATTTGTTTGCAGTACTTTGTTTTCTCATTCTTGCAGGAAAAGATTCCATATGATTTGGGTTATAGGTAGTTTCAGTAGTTTCTCCCTTCTTCTGTGCCTCACTGACAGCTGTCAAGCATCCTCACCTCCGCATGCATCGGTCTTGCCTCTTGCTTGGTCAACTGGAAGCAGCTGTGTTCATCTGCTCTCATAAAGCATTCTCTATCTAGCAAGCTATCTGTGCCACAAATGGCTTTGTTTATTATATTAATCTGATTATGGCCTGCTATGGACCATACTCAGTGTAAGGAGAAAAATATATATATTGCATATAAATTATAATTTTGATACTATTCATGTAACAAGATTGTTGAAGTTCTGAAAGTAGCAGCCAGTATACATCGGTTTTCCTATTTCCAGCTGATTTATTTTAAAAATTCCAAATGTTTGATTTTGTACTAGGAAAACAGGCATCAAACTCAAACATATTTATTTTAGATAATGTAATCTGAATAAAAACATTCAACTGTGACATGTTTTCCCCAGGAATCAGCTATTTGCAAAGAAGCTTCAACATTCACATCACTGGGAGCCACAGCTGGAGCTAAATTTCTTTGAATTTCTTCAAAAATCTTTAATAAAACTGATAGTTTTACATGCCATCTCTTGACAGAACAATGCAATTCCCATTCTCACTAAGACACAGTCCCAGAGAAGTTGATATTGCATGCATATCTGATGCTTTGACCAGGACACTACCTATAACCCAAAGAATTTCAGTATGTGTGATATGCATTACTTATCACTCTTCTTCTAAGCAGGTTATGAAACACATGCTGGGGTCCAAAGTAACAGTGTTTCAGCCATTGTTTAACAATGCATGTGATGGATGTAGCCTGACAAATGGCACCTGGTCAGATCTGTGGGAAGCAGCTTCCAGTTTTTTATATATGTTAACAAGCTGTACTCCATGTTTACATTCCTGTTACTGTGGAATACCCTAAAGCATTTGCTTAAAATTAGGAGCATGAAGAAACTTATTTTCCAAACATGGTAAGCTACAGGGTGGACAAGACAGTGTGTTTCTTTGTACCTTATTTTTAAAGCTTTTTTGTTAATATGTTTGTTAATCAAGCAACTAGTCACGTCTTTCATGCTGCAGCTTGCTTTTCAGGCTTTTCCGTGAGAACACAATGCTGATACTTTAGTATTGTAGAACAACTCAGATTACTGGAACTATCTGTAAGTTTTAAAACTGGAAGGAAGTTCCTTATTGCTTATACTCATGTTTGTTGCAAGTTTTTATAATTTAGAAATCCTCATGTACAAATCTCACTTCCTTCCCTCTGATCAGTGACGTAGCTTTTTAATACTGGCTGAAGAGTTTTATTTTTCATGCAGTTGTCCATTCTTCTTTAGATTCAGTTAATATATACCATGTGGCAAACAGTGCTAGGTATAATACAGAAAATTTGGTGGGATATAGAAAACAAAACAATGGCTGCAAGGTCAGAAGCAAAAGCTTCTGCAACAGAAAAGTTAAGGGGAGGCGAAGAGAGAAGATGTGCCTCGGGACAATGTGATATTCAGCACTTGGGTCATCAGGGAGGAAAACAGGCATTCTGAGTGCAGACAGCAAACTTTCTCAGACAACCTCTTGCTATTTTTTCTTTGTTTTTACTTATAATACAGACAGAATGAATTCATAAATCTCATGAGTCTCACTTCTAGTCATTATTTCATTGGCAAAATATAGAAACAGACCAAAGCCTGTCTGTCTATTCAGAAAGATCATAAAATATTTAACAAAAGAACAGTAATGTTTGGGGACAAAACCAAAAGCAGACAATCAATATGATTCTCATCTATCATTGCTCATTGAGGTAAAGGAGAAAGTAAGATGTGGAGGAAGATACATTGGTTGCTCATATTTGCTGTCCTTCCTGACATCTCAACAAATCAATTCTGCAGCTGTCTTATGCCTGATTGTCTCCAGAGATGGAAACACCTTTGTCAGATTTTCCCAGTTTTCTGGGGTTTGTCCACAATGATTCAGGGACTTTGAGTTAGGCACGCAGTTATTTACCAATACCATTCAGTCTTTGCTGGGCTCAGAGTACAGACTGTATAATAAATAGCTTTTGAGATACTCCCCATCTGTAACAGTAGTTACTGTGTATAAATTATCCTCCTAAAATGGAGGATTGAATAATGATTTATTTGACTGATCCAGCCTTTCCTTCTGTTTATGAAATCCCAGTGACTGGTGGGGGTTTTTTATTTTTGACTTATTGAATCAATACTCCCCCCCCCCCCCCCGAGTTCCAGCCAGAGCTCTCTGTTCAGCCAGGCCAGTCTTCTCCCCCGCTGGCTCATCTTTTGGCACATGGGGACAGCCTGCTCCTGTGCCTTTAAGACTGCCTTCCTGAAGAATGTCCAGCTTTCCTGGACCCCTTGGCCCTTCAGAACTCTCTCCCAAGGGGCTCTGTGTCCACCAGGCTCTTAAATAGGCCAGTCAGCCTTCCAGAAGTCCCACGCAGCGGTTCTGCTGACCTTCCCTCCTTGCTTCTCCAAGAATCATCTCACGATCACTATGCCCAAGATGTTCTCTGGCCACCACATCACCCAGGGGTCCTTCCCTGTTTGCAAACAGCAGGCCCAGCGGGGCAGCTCCCCTGGCTGGCTCACTGACCAGCTGCGTCAGGAGGTCTCTTCCACACACCCCAGGAACCTCCTAGGCTGGTTCCTGTACACTGTCTTGTATTTCCAGTGGACATCTGGTACGTTGAAGTCCTCCATGAGAAGAAGGGCTAACGATTGTGAGACTTCTCCCAGCTGCTTGCAGAATGTTTCACCTGCTTCTTCATCATGGTTGGGTGGTCTATAAGGCTCCCACCAGGATATCTGCCTTGTTGGCCATCCTCCTGATCCTTGCCTGTAAACACTCAACCCTATCGTCAAGCTCTAGGCAGTCAAAACACTCCCTGACATACAAAGCCACCCGCTGCCTCTCCTGCCTTGCCTATCCCTTCTGAAGGGTTTGTAGCCACCCTCTGCAGCACCCTAGTCGTGAGAGTCATCCCACCATGTTTCTGTGACGGCGATTATGTCCCAGTCTTCCTGCTGCATGGTGGCCTCCAGCTCCTCCTGTTTGTTGCCCATGCCTTGGACACTGGCATAGATGCCCTTCAGCTGTGCTATTGATCTCACCTCCCTCACTGGCACGCTGCCCCCAGGCTCGTCTCTGACTTGGTTCTGTTCCCTTCCCCCTCTGAATCTAGTTTAAAGCTCTCCCGATGAGCCCTGCTAGCTCCTGACCTAGAATCCTTTTCCCCCTTTGGGACAGGTGAACCCCATCTGTTGCCAGCAGGGTGCCATGTAAACTGACCCATGATCAAAAAACCCAAATTCATATACTCAGCTTGCCGATAATGAAATGCATATGCATTATTTGCCTTGTGCTTTTTAAAATCTGATTGGTATATGGGTAGAGGCACAAACTAATATGTAGTTGTCAATGTATTGCATATAGTTAGTAATGCTAAGGAGGTAATTGCCTGAATTATCTGTTTAAACAGTGATGACAAAATAATATCAGAGCCTGGCATATAAAACTATATTAATAGTTTTAAACTACAGTTATGTAGCTGATAGCTAAAACTATATTAAAACTAATCATTGATGCCTAACCTATATTGACTCAGGACTACCCACTCTCCAGCACCTTTTCCAGGGATATATATGCCTGTTGACAAGTATGCCATGACCATACGTTTAACCTGAAAGTAATGGTACTGTGAGGATACAGGTGGCCAGATACTTACAGTTTCAGGGCATTCCTGAAACCCAGAGCAGCAAACCAGCTGGTAACCACAGGTACACACTACATGGCCATGTTCACCTAGCATTATTTTGTAAAAAACTGAAAAATAAATTGTTAGGTCACAATCTTGCAAACCTTCAGTATGAATATGAACATCTGAAACAGCAGTAACTAGGGGTGGGTATATAAGCAGACAATACAAAACTATCCATCTATGTTTTGATTCATAGAAATAAGCGGGTCAGGCTCAATGAGAGGTGGGCAGATACATTACTTAGTTTCATTCTTCTGAAAGGAAGCAATATAATGAGGACAGAAATAGAACATGCCATGTTTTCTTTTGTGTTTTACTTCATCCCTTTTAGCCACCAAATTTGGGAAAGGGAAAACAAATGAAAAGTGGATAAAGAAAAATGGGTGATAAACACTGACTCACCCCTATTCACAGCCCCATCAGACGGGCTTAAACAATTCAGGTGGTCTGAATTGGGGTAGCCTGATTGTTACAGCCTGTTGAAGGGACAGAAAAGCTGGAACCACCAGGCTGGAATTTTTACAAGAGTTACAACTGACTGAAAGCAGCTGCAGTAACAAATGAAGTGGACAAATATACTCAGTAAAGTCTAATAAAAATAAACTTTCTATGCATACTTCAGACTGAACTCTAGACTGGCAGTTATAAGCCTGTTACCCAGGGACACTGCAGGTCAGCAAGACATCAGAAGGTAACAGGCAAAATTACTGCAAAAAGATTATTCTCTGACCACCTCACGTATGCACAGCAGCGTGCACAATAGGCAGGGCTGAGCCAGTGCTTCCTAGCAAACACAGACTGTCCACAGCTCCCTCAGGCCCAGAAGTCACATTATGTCTGTATCCTCTGTATTTTTGATTAGTATATGTAGAACAGCTAAGCTGTAATACTGTAAAGCAGTAACACTGTGCTTACCCAAGCAGTAAATTCTTTACTTATCTTCTCTTAAAATACCAAATAATAAATAGTGGGTTACATAATGGCTTTTCCTTGACACAGTCAAGCACCCACCTTACCAGAAAAGGCTGCAAATACCAATCTAGACTAAATTCTATGCTCATCCATACAATGATGGGGCACAGTACAAAGACGAATGTTTTCACTGCTGCAAGGGTCCTTCTGAGACAGAGAAGGAATCCCAGAATATGTTTCAGGGCTTGACTTTGCCTCTCTGGAAGGGAGCAGATAACCATTCCTCATGCTGCATCTCCCCCAAACCATAGTGCTTTGAAAATGTAAGGTCTGGTCCAAAGTCCAGTAACTTTGGATACACCAACAGAACGTACATGTCACAAACTGTATAAAGTGAATTTGCCATGCTACCTGCTCTGCTCTAAGGCTTTAAGAGGATGCCAAGAAGAACAGACAAGAACAAACCCTCTGTCTTGAAAACTGACATATACTATGGTCCATGTCTGGTGTCAATGACATCACAGAAGCAAAAATTTTAATTGGTGAAATGGTCCCTTCCTTCATCACCAGAAAGCCAACACTTCCTCTGAAGCTGAGTCTGGACCAGCTTTGACCAAGTGATCCGATCAGGGTTCCAGCACTTTCCTGGAGTATCTGTTTGATAGCCAGAAGATTGTTCTGTCATTATCCTGCAGATTATTCCTGGTCCCTAGAATTACCCTGGTAATCCTTTTCTTTCCCATTCTATTATTTACTGTTACAATGCTGTTCCATTCCCAGAACTGTCAGCAAGCACCTTACTCCCTCTCTCAGTTTTTGACTGATTTCGGAAACAATGTAAAAATGTCTACAGTGAATTGGGCTGAAAGACTGTAAATAATTGTCCTGGTTTCGGTTGGGATAGAGTTAATTTTATTCTTAGTAGCTGGTGCAGTCCTGTGGTTTGGATTTGATGTGAGAATAAAGTTGATAACAGGCTGATGTGTTTAGTTGTTGCTAGGTAATGTTTACGCTAAGTCAAGGACTTTTCATTTTCTCGGGCCCTGCCAGCGAGAGGGCTGGAGGGGACACAGCCAGGGCAGCTGACCTGAACTAGCCAAAGGGACATTGCATACCATAGAACGTGACACTCAGTATATACAGCTGGGGGAGTTGGCTGGAGCCTCCTGATCCATGCTGGGGGACTGGCTGGGCATCCGTCAGCAGGTAATGAGTAGTTGTACTCCTGGGGTTCACTTGTATCCCTTGGGGTTTTTGTTTCCCTTTTGGATTTTATTCCTTTCCCCTTCTCTCCCCTTTTCATTACAATTGTTGTTGTTGTTATTATTTCATTTTAATTATTAAATTGCTCTTATCTCAGTCCTCAAGTTTTACCTTTTTCCCCCGATTCTCCTCCCCATCCGGGGTGGGGAGGGAGGGAGCGAGCGGCTGCATGGTGCTTAGTGGCTGGCTGGGGTTAAACCGTGACAATAATGCCGTAAGGAGCTATGCAGTGTCTTCAAGGCTTTTAAACACAACAGAAATATTTACTTAACCATCATGTCTAAAGTATATCCTTTAGGAAACAATTGCTCCCAACAGCCCTCCCTGTTCTTATTTAACATTAAAACAAAACAAAGTAAAACCATAAAACTGGAAACAAGAGATGTCTTTAACTCTCCTTCATTTACACTCTACAGAGTGCAGCCTTGTGCAATTTAACACAATGTTTATTCCTCTGGAAAATTCATAACTGCCAAAAATAACAACTTGGTGAATGACGATTAGCAGTAAATACAAAATGTTTATATTATGTTATATATGTAGCCCTTAAAAAGTCATAACAAAATTGAGTCATTGCCTTGACTAACTTAATCAGGCATAAATGTGTCAGACGGAGGAGGTGGTGCAGTGGAAAAGATAGAACAACAAACATAAGATGCGACCTCTTTTCAGGCATACACCAAGGATGATCACAATTGTTACCTGCTTTGTCATTAGCAGAATTGTTATCTGAACGCACTATGAGAAGGGAAGCTTGAGGAGCTGTGTGTAAATAATGCTGGCTTCTGAAAAGCTGCATTTCTTCAGCAAGGACAAAACCACTTTTCCCAACTAACAAGACATTTTTGTAAATCAGTCCTGATGGTACTTGGTTCACTGCAGATACTGAAGACAACTCAATGGTATCCTAGCATTGGAGCCAGTGCTATTATCTGCAGGATTCAAGTGATGAAATTTGCAAAGGACAATCCCTTTTGACATACTTGTGTGATGCATTTTAAGAAATCTAGTTTTACTGGATAATGCAGAGAATGGGGACATGAAACTTCTCAAACACCATCTCCCTGAAGACAGTGAAGGGAATACTGTTTTATTCGGAATCAACTTTAAACGTAAGCGAACGAATATTAAATGTTTTGATTCATGAATATTTCAGTGTGGCTTTTTTCCGACTGAAGGTGACAAAATATGGTATTTTGGCATTCAGAACTGTGAAAATGTTAATATTTCACTTGTGATTAAAATAAAAGAATTGTTTTAATGACAGCATTCTGACTATTGCATTACTGGGTGAGTTGACATGGATCTACTTTGTTTTAATAAGACTGCAGTGAAAGTATTTTAAGAGTCAAACATTCATTAAATACTTCTGCTATTACAAAAATATTCTCAATGCACTAAAGAAATTCTATAAGTTAAAACTTTCACTTCAGACATGTTTCTGTAAAATAAAAAGATATTATTTACTCTCTCTCAAAGTCTGTGTACTCTGAAACTTCACTGAAATCCCTCTCTGTCAAATGAGACTCAGAGTTTGAAGGAACTGTGGATTTGCATTTGAGATTAAGACTCTAACTGTAGCTATTTATTAGGAAGGATCCAGACACCACTGGAATTGTATTTCAGACCCTAATAATCGATTTGACAATCCTCAATAGTGATTTAAAGTAACATAAGGACACATCACAACAAGATGAGAAGACAAAACTGTTTGTTTTTCTGGTATATGTCAAAGTCAGGGACCCTATTGCCAGAAATAAAATGGTTTTGTTTTCTTCTGATGATCCAAAACGTATGTGCTTAGATAGTATTTGAGAACTCTCTTGGTTATAATGTCAAATCTGAAACTAGAAAGGACTTCACACTTCAGGAAGGAAGGGAGGAAAACCATAAAATTTACTTAACGCCATAATGACAAGAAGAAATTCAGAGAGGCAAATCTCTTTTATTTTAGGAATAATGATAACCACAGTTATCAGCGGACTCAATCTAAGGCTAAGAAGGTCAGGCCATAAAGAGTACAATGTAGAAAACAATCATGTGAAGTCAGCTACAGAAGGTAAAGAGTGAGCCCCAACAGGTCAGTGCAGAGACCTGCCATGCTGGGAACCATCTGAGAGTCATGACACTAGAAATCTTGTCCTGTAGCTCATTTCATGCCTATCCGGCAGAGCAACCTTTAGATTACTTCACCTAGTAAAGCATAACCCCAGTGTTCAGCTAAAGAGAATAAGCCACCAGTTAGCAAGGTTTGGGCAGCATCTGTGGTCAATTTTATATATGCCACCAAGCAGTCATGACACAGGACAGGGGGACTGAGCTCAGAGTTTGCGGAGAGGGAGAAGACAGGAGACAGAGAGTCTGGAGTACTGGGATGAGGTGTGGTGCCAGTAGGAGTGCAGCACAGAGCTTCAGGGCCCTGGGCTGAGGAAGGTGGTAGGACAGGCAGGGCAGCACTGAGGAGCTGTGGCCCCAGCAGTGTTTTGGAGGCAGAGCAGACATGGTGTATTAAAGCTTAGGGGCTGGGAGGACGATGGGAACCAGGTGTGGTGAGAAGGCAGATAGCAGGGCAGGGTTCCAGGAGCAAGGCAGGCATGTAGGAGTGAGACCTGGGGCAAGGGAGGACCATGAGAATGAACCTTAAGCATAATGAAGAGGTGCAGCTCATGGCACCACTTCAGAAGTGGGGCAGGCACAGGGCTGTGGGGCTTGGGGCTGAGGAGGGCCACCAGGATGGGCCAGAAATATAGCAAGTCCCTGGCACGGCTACAGAGAAGACAGTCCCCAGCAGTGCATCTGAAGCGTGGGCACATGCTGAGGCTCAGGGTCTTGAAGGACAGCTGCCAGGCCCAACAGATGCTAATGACTTGGGCCAGGACAGGCACAGGTGTGAGGACCAGGGTGCTGTGAGAACAAGCAGCAGCACAGCTGAGAGGCTACAGAATGCCTAAACACCCAGACCTTGGCTCTGTGCCAAGACAATGATAAAGAGGAAGGAGAAAGAAAAAGATCACAGAGCAAGCGGCAATGTGCTCTGTCCTCTGGCCCTCCCCTGGAAACACTTGGCAAAAAATGGGATGGGTTGCGGTCTTAAGTGATTTGTGTCAAGTGGCAACACTTATGAGGGGTCAAAAGCTCCACTGCACAAGGCAAGAAACTTTAGCCTGATGCTATATTTTCCTTTGTGGCAAAGCTGATTGAACAGTTTGCCATTCTCTCCTTTTCCCCTTCTTCTGCTACTTAGCAGAAGGGTTACCTTTAATATCTGCTCTTCCATAAGAAAAAAAAAAAAAAAAATCACATTTCCAAATTATTTTAAGCTTCAGAAGTGAAGAAGCTGATGTTATTTTTATTGCTGTTATTATTTTGACATTTTCTCCAAAATTGGTCCTTTCCCCAATTAAAAAAAAAGAAACATGAACAACCTACTCCGTGTAGCCAACTAAAACTGAACATCTAAATTCCCCAGAGAAAGAGCTGACTCCTATGTATGAAACTTGCTGAGTAATGCCACCCCTTAAAAAAAAAAAAACCAAAACACTCTGCTCTAACTCTTACAAACTATTTGCTACTTTTTTAGACCACATCCTCTAGAAACAGAAGATCTTACCACTCCATGTTGCATAACGTCTGTGGCCGTCGTGCTTTTTATCGGCTTTATTGGCACTTAATAAGTATACAAATATTTTCCAGTTCTTTCGCTTGTTATGTCTCTGTATGGTTATACTAAACGCTGTGTCAGAAATTGCTATGAATAGGACACTGTTACATTCCTTAGCACTGAGCAATACTCTTTCTTTAAAAAGAAGAGGTATGATTTGAAATTCAGCTTTTTTCCTGTGTGGTGCTATGATGTACATACATATATTTACACAAACATATATGTAGGTGACATGCATATGTACACATACATGCATAGCAATACATATACATACTGCTATATACATGACACAAAATACTGTATTTTTGAATGTTACTGTTCATATGTCCTATAATATAAATACAATATCTTGAATAGTAAGATTGTACAACCAACTTGCATTACAAACACATTTTAGAGTTTAATGCCTACTGGTAACTGGACAGAAATAAATACCAAAATATTTAATTTTGTGTCATAGAAAAGAAAACCCAATACAGAAAATCACAGCAAAAATCAAAAGGAAGGAGCTGCTTTCTATCTACCTTACTCGAAGCTTACCATATTTTAATTCCTCATTCCTTGTGAACCCTAAATTACTATCAAAGTTGATAAAGCACAGTAAAATGAAAGTTGGCATTTTAAAAACCTATTCACACAGATTTGTGAATGAATATTGATGTGGCTATGACACTTATCTTTAGAACACTAAAATGGAGAGATGAAAGTTTGTCTACCTCTGAGACGGATCTTAGTGTAACAATTAGAATTTGTACACTCAGGTCATCTTCCAGGTCTTATCTCTTTTGCTGGTTAAACATTTCCATGACTAAAGATGTCCAGAAACACACAGTGAGATGTGGAAGCTATAATAGTATGCTATTGAGTACATAACCTCGAAACACCCTGGAGGTGGATATATAAAAATATGAAATGAATTCTCTGATATTTATCACAAATTGCAGTGAAATCTGCGCTAGTAGAATATTAAACAGCAACTAAAGCTGGGATATGTTCAGCTGTGACAATAAGAGAATACACTTTTCTTTTTTAATAAGGTACCTTTTGAAGTCACATAACCTTTAGCCACTGTCTCTTACACAGATGGAATCTATGTGAGATAAACGTTATCTAATCTCTGCATCAACCTATATTTGTTGATTTCAATCCCTTTGCCAAAGGCTTTTCTCCACTGACCCAGAAGTTTTGCTTATTATGCACATTATGCCATTTCCTTTGATTTGTCACTACAGTCAATCAAATACTATTATTATTTCATGGGACATGCATTTTACAAAACTGTGAGAAAAGGTCATGGCTTTCACAACTGCATTTAAGCAGAGCAAATATTGAAATATCCTATGAGAAAATATAAAGATATCTATGTTTATAAACATAAACAAGTGCACCGTAGTTGTCAGCAGAACTAACAGATAAAAGTTTGCAGGTAGCTTTGGCCAAGCCACTTAACTCTATGTGACCCCGTTTCCTCATCTGAGAATGAAGGACAGTATCATCTAAACTTCCACCTTCCTTTTACAATCTTTCGGAGATGAAAAAAAAGATATTGTTGTTAGTATAATTACTTTGGTTTGCTTTCTCCAAAATAGCTTGAAATATAAGAATAAACATAAACACATATTCCTTGTTAGTGAGCCTGGTAGTAGGGAAAGAATGTTAAACATGCTTATGTCTCGTAGCTTCCTACTATGCACCACCACAAAGAAGTAGCACTTTCTGGAACACGATGATCAGTAATCATTACAGTGCTGAACTATTTGAAGATAATTAGTTTGGGCTCAGCAGCAGGGAGTTCAAAAAGTTAAAATTTGGGTTTGGTTTTAAGTGCACAATAAGCATTTAACTATCTTTGAACGTACCAAGATTTCAAAGATGCGATACTGACTTCATGAAAAGTGATTATCCTCCCCAAGGCATTTCTGACTGTCGTATCTTCTTACACTTGCAGGTGTAATAATATGTAAACGTAAAAAAATAATGTAAGCACAGTACTTCTCAAGGAATTTCAGTGCTTTTGGTTTTGATGCGGGTCAGAAGTCATAAGTCTCTGGTTTAGGAGGCTGTTTAATCCCTTTTTGTCGCATATGCAAATTTGGTATGAGATGGTACAACTAAAAAAAAATACTGTGATGAATAAGATTTTCACCTTTGGGAACTTTATTAAAATCTGGCTTGGATCACATACACAAGCAATTTTAAGTTTAACAAAGAAAGAATATTTGTGATTAGCAAATAATATAATGCATAACTTATCAGTGCCCAGAATATGCAAAGAATAACACATAGAATACTAGATGAGAGAGCAACTACCACGCACTTGGTTTGGCCAACAGCACTACAAATGCAGTCAGACATTTCACACAGTCATGGCATATTAATATTGTGATTGTAATTTTTCCATTTACTCCTCTTCTAAGCTACTAAATTTTTAAGCTATGTAGCTTAGTAATGATAGGGTAACATGTGCATCTGTTTGCCTAATGATGTAAACCACAAAGAATGAATGGCATTTATTATTTTTGTTAATTTCTGAGCATTATTTCAGGTAGCATTTGAGGCTACCTACATGCTAGACATCCTAAAAAGCAGCCAGGCTCCAGAATGTCTATCTCTGTGCAGTATTGTGACATCCAAAATCATCCAGCATGTTTCTACTGACACAAATTTTATAGATTCAGAGAACTCTCAACTCTGACATTAGAGAAAGCTTAGTTTTGTTGATTTTGAAGGCACAAATCCATTTTCATGGGCTTTTTGCATAGTGTTTGTTGATGGGAATTATATTGACTTTTCCCAAAATTACATCTGTTAGGGATAAACATTTATCCACATGTTTAGCTTACACTTCGATAGCGCTGCTTACATATTGTTTTAAACATAAGAGCATGTTTATAACTAAACCGTGCATCCAGACTCTCTGAACATGAGTCTGTGCTCACAAATGGGCTGTGGGTGAATTTGCTGGCATTGAGAAGAGACCACTTGTGTTCCTTCTATCCTGTCATGCAGACCTATTAGTAGTGTGGGTAAGCTAAACGTGGACATGGCTATGCCTGCTCAGCCCAGGTCTCCCACTGTACATCCCGTAATACCGTGATATCATATCACATGACAGCCAGGTTGCTATACTGTCCCATGAGTTAACGTTTCACATCAAAGTGCCTTATCAGAAACACAGGTTACCAAGCCTGTCTTAAGCAATGTGGATATGTAGAACACATCAGGGTCTTAGCTTGCTTGGTCTTGGGACACACATTTCATTTAGCAGCAAAATGATAGACTACATACTAAAAGAATGTTAGAGGGTTGCTTCATACATGTTTCCAAGTAAATAACTAGAAAGAAGAGATCATTCTGCATAAACACTTTGCAACATTTTCAATAGATTTTGTTTCCAAATTTATTATTTCCTAATACTCTTGGAGGATCAGAAATTCAGTATTTAATGTCTTCCTGCAGGGTCTTGGAACAGACTGCTGCAGTGGGAGGCCTCTGGCAGAGTTCCGAGTACACAGGAATTAGACATTAAGAGCAAAGTTCCTTTGAGTTTGAAAAAAAATTCAGCCATTACAGTTGACTAAAACAAACACATCTGTCTTTCTTCGTTCCCAGCATGTTTACTTATTTGAGACAGAAGACGGTCATCAGCCTGTTGGTGGGGCTTGGTTTCCTGAGGCAGCTTTGTGCTCCCCACTGCTAGCTATTGCTTTTTCAGTTTCTGATTGATGAGCTTTAGAAGTCCCCTCACTACCATCTAAATGCTACTTCTCACTTAACATCTGCACGTGACCCCACTACTCTGCAACCATGAAACTGTGGTCTTCATTAATTTTCATTCGTTTAAGTTACATGTGCAAATCCTTTGGTATTTTCCAAAGGTGGGGAAAAAACTTTTTCAAAAAGTAACAAATAATAAAAATAAAGAAATATCAAGACTTAGTGGCTTATAAAGACACCAGAAACTGTGCAGACTACTTCTTCCAGTATAGAAGACTGCCTGTCTTCCAGTACAGTGTTTTCAACACACTCTGAGAAAACAATTTTTGGTTGTTTTTTCCCCGGCAGTAACCAGTGGTCAGAAGTAGACAGGACAAGAGAAAGAAAGAAATTGTGCTGATGCAAAACACAGATGCTAAGAAAAAACTTGTTGTAGGCTACATTGATAGAAAAATGTCGGTAAAAATCAATGAAGGCTCATCAGAAAAGACACAAGCATAAAACGTCAGAAACCAGCCCATTTTTTTCTGCATTAGAGTTTAATCAGTACACCTACCTATTTCCAAGTTCATATTTCATTGGAATATTTTAAGAAGTTGAAAAAGTATATCACTGGATGCCAAACCCCTCATTTTTCAAGTTTCTAGTAGTACACTATCTTCTCATTACTTACCTGGTTTCTGTTTGCAATAAAGCTACAATAAATCTGCACATTCCTGGTATTGACCTACTCATAATTGTGGTTGAGCTAACAATGGTTAAGAAAACTCAGTGAAGCTGGGTTTCTAAGAAAATAAAAAGCTGAAGTGTTGGCCCTATAGCTAGTAGTAGTAGTAACCAAATTGCTTTGTTCAGCTTTCTTTTAACCAGACACTTACAGTACATATTAGTAGAAACAAATTCTACCATAATAATTTCTCTGGCATTAAGTTTTTCCTTTTACCACTGTGGGAAAAGAAGCATATTCAGCTGGCTTCCCTGCTGGCCCCTCAAGTCTGTCTATTCAATGCAAGGGAGTCATTAGTTGCCTTTTTTTTTGTGTGTGTGTGCTAGGGAATAGAAAAAAATAATTAAATGTCTCATCTGTGGCTTAACATCTATGCCAAGAAGATGACTGGAAAGTTTCTTAAATTAAAAGTCACATTCTACAGGAAGAAAATCCTTCAGTATCGAAAAATATCTGGTGTTAGCTTTTTGGTAGTTGTACACTTTCAATTCACAGACTAGCTAGATCATTTCCAGAGATTAAAATACTATTAGTTTTTAAATTTAGTATTTGTCACCACATGGCTCAGTTCTCAAGTGCTTTATATTTCTCTGCTCCAAGAATCTGTAAAAGATTGATATCAAAGTGGGAGGCTGTGGAAAAGGAAGAACATCTGACTCACACAATTAGAAACTGTGGCCAAACCACTCTGCAAGGAGGAGGTGCAACATCCTGGGAAAATTGAGAACTAGCTGTTGGAAACAAGAAATGCCAACTGTGTTCAATAGGTCTATGTGAATCTGTGTATTTGCTGTACTACTCTAAACACGTACTCAGCTACACATTTAAAACTGATGTGACAGAAACTGATACAAGTAACAACTTAAACCAATTAAAATAATGCAAACTTACTAGGGTCTCTCTGTGTTTGAAAAAATTTATATATTAAAATTATGTTGAAATCTGTAATAGTAACAATCTTGGAAAATTTAATGGAAAAATACTGTCCTTCTGAGCCTCACTTGTTAACCACTAGCCAGTATCCTGCTGAAAACAGTGCCGAGACAGCAGGGAGGTGTCTGTAGCACAAGAGAACTTAAGGGAAGGGGGAAGCTTTAGAGTGCAGTGTAATATGGAAGCTCTGGGGAAATATCTTGGGAAGATTGGGAAGAAGACTGCTCCCACATACCCTCTGCAGCTGGCTGACATTCTCGGGTATTGAGACAGATTTTTGCCCACGGTCAGAGAACCTTGTGTTTTATACATGCTGTTCACAGATGGTTGATCAGCTTCCTTTATTCTGAGGCTTCCCGAGGATGAAAATCCCCACCAGTGGCAGGACAGGGAATTTAAATAACCACAGTATGTTCTTTGGGCTTTTCACCACTTGAATGGCTGTATGGAAAGAAGCCCAACAAAATACTGGAGCTCTTCCGGGAATATGATCAGAGGGTCTATTTGCTTTTTTGTCTTTGATAGTACACGCAGCATCCAAATCTAATGTTTACTCAACATCTTGGGTTGATGAAACCTTAGAAGGCTTCAGGAAGGCATAACAGTGTATAACCACACCTGATATGACACAGGCAAACTGTGTAGGTCCGGGAATTCACAGTGCCTCACCGCATGTTCTGGGCCCTGACAGACTTAGAATCTCCTCTTTATGCTACACAATATCCTGACAATATTTTAGAAATTGCTCTGATTCACAAGCAGGGGATACACCATGGTGATCTCCACCAACCACTTAAAGGGCAGAGCTCTTGCATATGTGCAAACTGCCCAAGAGACTTCGTGACAACTTGGCTAAATGTCAAGTCAGGCATGAATAGACAAAAAACATGAGGTAAAGCCTGACGAATTAAACTGTCTTTCATCAAGAATTAAGATAAGCCCTCTTTAGGTAAGGTAAGATCTTCACTGGAATCTCCTGTTCAATCAGGCAACAGAGGACATTTTTGGGATGCTTTCAATGATCACAAAACCATTAGCTAGTTTACTAAGAACAGAAAAGTAACACTACAACGTAGGAAAGACCTGTACAGATGCACGTGGTAAGGCAGAAAGCCAATTACATAGCAGTCGAGATTTTGCTCTGTAGTTGGGTGCTTCTGAATGGCGTTATTACTCCTCTGGGATTTTGGTTGCTATTCAGTGGCTGACATAATTACTGATTTGCTCTGTGTGTGTAATGCAGTCACTACAAACTCACTGATAAAGAGACTTGTACATAGCTCTTTCAAGAGATGCACGTGATTTCTTTGCTATAGCTAAAAGTTGCATTATTTCTTGTATTTTTCTTAGCATTGCTTTTCAATTTACTGAAGCTGAACTGTGGAGTTCAGTGCTACACTGTGAACTTTATCCTTATTCCAATGAATACGTAATAGAATTGGGTTCTCTGATCGTATTTTGCTTGGACTAGCGCTTACAGGCCAGGAACAGCATCAGTATGAAACCTTGGCATACTTTTGCTAAGGGTTGTGCACTTTTGTTCAGTGTATTTTTTTGCAAACTGCTAGATGATGATGATTAGAGTCATAAAAACATCTCCACCATTTCATGTAATTAAAAGAAAAGAAATGCAGGTTTGTGTAATATTTCTGTGTTATAGAAATCCACCTACAGGTGATATTACTTGCATTTAAGATCGTTGTCTGTCTAATAGAGCTCCTGAAATATTCTAGAGGGCTTAGGGCAGAAGATTGTGGTCTTTCCCTTGCAAAATGGGTTACAGAAAGTGGAGGTCCTTTTCAACCCTTCAAAGGAAGGAACAAAAAGCAAACTCTCTCATTTCTGCCCTTTTCCATCTCCTCCTTTTAGCCACAGAATTATACCCCTGCTAAAATACAACCTCCATCCTGTTGTTCTGATTTGTTTCACTATACAAAAATGCAGGAATTTTACTATAATACCTGCCTACATCTCAACTATATAACATCTGACCAGTGGCTTTTTTAGTAATATACCATGTAACTGAACTTTGATTATTAATAAGAAAGATAGATACAGGAGTGTTGATAAAGGAGAGGCAAGAAGTTACCTTTTTAATAAAGTCTTTGCCTAGCTGTATGGCTAGTTTTAATGATTCAGTCCTGAACTGAGAATTTACTCTTGCAGATAAAAAACCTGAACATCTTAATAAAATATTAGCTATATGCTGGTAGCCTGTAGATAACTCCAGACCCAGCTATTTCCCAAGCAACTGAAGCTTTTCTGCATCTTTTGCTCCTTTCCTGTAGTTCCTCAAGGAATTTTGACAACACTCCGAGTGTGGCTCATCTGCTTGATGTGTGGCAATTTCTGGAATTCCCATATGTGCTCAGAGCCACCCATCATGTAACGCCTGATGGTATGGGAAAAAAGCAGAGCTTCGAAAAAGGTATTTTGAAATCAAGTTTAGTCACTACATTTGTGGCTATGGATTCATATCAACAGCAGCTCTATCATGAGGCACAAGAACCCCTCATTAGCTCTTCTTTCTAATATTACTATGTTGGGAATGAAGTGCTAAAAATTCAGAACAGAAACTCACTACTAAATCTCTTCAGTCCAACAGTCATTAAGCTATTTCACTGCAGAAGACTATTCCAAATTTTTGTTAAAAAGCACTACTAGCACAACTCTATACCCAGTCCAACTAATTTTACAAGAAGAGTTTTTTTCTGAAATAGGCTGAATTACAATAGGAAATAAATTGTACAGGAAACAATCAACTTTCCTAGCTTTCTTAACACCTGGGGTTTTATACTAATCTTTCTTTATTACAGTAGTTCAGTTAAACCCTCTCCATGCTCTATTCAATTATTTTTTCTTTATGTTTTACTGATTTTTAACAGCCTTCCATAAATACAAGGAAAAAAAAATATCATACTGATGGAACAAAGAGTCAGGATCAGGCAAAATAGCAAGTAAAGACTTCACTAGAATTGGATTGATATTAACTACTAAATGAATATGAATTATACAAGGTGAACACATGATACAGTACAAAACCCTGTCAGCAACCAGCTCGCTATTTCAAATGAAGATGCTGTCATTTTGGCAAAGTTTGATAAGTGTATAAATACCTATGAAAGTAAATTCAGTGACATGAATCATGGGAATAAATGAAATAAACACTGAGCTTTTACTGAACATAGGATTCTAATAGTGCTTGACTACCAGAACAATATAGTGTCCCAGCTGACACTATCTCTGGATATTGCTACACTTCTGTTTCTCAAAAGTGTTTGAAACCCTTATCACTGCTCACTGAAGCCAAATAAAATTGACAGCTGGAGGAACTGTTCCATTTTGTCAGTTTTAGGCAACAATTTTTTATTGTCTTAAAATAAAGAATATAAAAGTGAATGTATTTAATTGTGAGCACAAAGAAAAGGTGCGGTCAAAAGACTGAAGGTCTGTTACTTGTAATTCATCTCTGTTGGTGCAATAATCATCCTGCTGTTGGGGTCTAACACCTAGGCTGTATCTAATATTGGCTGAGAAGAGTATTTGGAGAAAATACACCTTGCATGTTTTATAATAAGACCGGAGTTTTAGTGTGACATTGAGATATCTGTGAATTTCTCTTGCTGTAGTTCTAAAAACTTGAACAGAGAAGACATACTCCAGATTAATCTGTAGTGCTTGGAAAAAGCTCAGTCATATCTGGCATGACATGTTAACCAGAGTAAATAACGAAAAGCATTGAAAATGGAGAAACACAGTCCTAGTAAAAATAAACCAAATTTCAAGTAACCAAGACAAACAATGGAAAAAAAATATTAAAAACTAGGAAAACATAAGAAAGCAGCACTACAGTAAATTGAATGGCACAAGCAAAAATTTTAGAAGTAGAAATATGTGATTTCTGCTCAGACTGATCTGTTTTGAGCTACCACATGTAACCCTGAGGAGCTGCTCAACATGATTATTTCACCAAATGAAAGTGCAGAACTTCACTTAACAGTGATATTTTGATTACTAATAGTGATATTTGTGTGTGTTTTTCTCATACCAAAAGCAAAGAACAAAAAAGTATGGAATGTTGTATCTTTAGGAAGTAACTTTTATGTTTTGACCTCTTTAAAGTTCTTAATCCTTCAGAACGCTGGAATTCTCATCTCCAACTAAATCAGAGTCAAGATATGGGAAGACTGCCCAGATACGATCAAAGTGTACATATAAATACACATATATGCACCACAGACTATTTAAATGGAATTATTTAAAAGGGATAGAATAGAAGTACACCTTTTGCCCGCAAGTACTACTTGTATGACAAATTTTTGTCTAAGTAGTATTTGAACCACACTATGCAGAATTCAAAAAACAGAAAAAGAAATTAAGTGGAAAAAACTGTCTTCCCCTCCTAATCTTGAGAGGACTGTCACTTGCTGGACATGGCTGCCATTTGTATTACATAACTAAAAAAACCCCAAAGTAAAACAGAATAGCCAGAAGAAATACTGGAGAGTGCCTATGGCTTTTATGATGGAGCAAACTACGGTGCAAGGTTAGCAGAGGTCTCACTCTTAACAGAGATTTTGAATCCCAGGTACCAGGACATCCTTAGAACCACACCTGAAGGAAGAAGTTCATGCTTAGGAACTAAACCCAAAACCTTTAAGGCCTTTCTTGGCAGTTTAGCAGTCTTCAACCCTGGAAGAGATCACATTGCTGACATTCCCCAGATGTGAAGCCCTGAAAGCCAGGGCTCCACAGCAGCAAGCAGAGTGACTTAGGTAGGAAGCAGGTAAGTCTCTGTAACAAGGTACTGCATGGTACCAGAAGCCCTTTAAAAGATATGTATTCTTTGCCAATTATTCATTTAAACAAATCAGTTTTCCAGTGAAAAACCTGCTTAATAGAAAAATGGTGACTGTTCCTACTTATCACCTTTTTATAAAACCCCCATTCATAAATGGAAGAAACAATATAATTCTTATATAACTTATTCTGAATATTCCAGTGGAATAAAGTCTAGCAGATCCAACTAAAACTAAAAAGACAGAACAATAAAAACCTAGCCAGATGAAGGGAAAGAAATGAGAAGCTTACATTCCATGTCCTCCTCCAATGTTATAAAACCAAAATAATACATTTTTTAGATTGTTAATATTTGATAGGTCATCTTTAACAAACACATTAAGAGCTGCAACATCTATTGACCTTAAACTTTTCTCAAAGTACTAAATCCCATCCTTAAACTCTCTTCTGCCAGATAGACAAAACATCCTATGTGGATAGCATCCTAATAACATAATGTTTGTTTCTGAGAAGCAGCAGCATGCAATTATTGTAAAAGCAGCTCTTCTTTCTGGAAAGGATATGCATGATCTGATGGCCTACAGATGTACACTGAAAACTGCCTTTGGCTTCCTTCCTAGAGTACCAGATGGTCTCACATCATGAGATTCAAGTCATGTATGAGTATTGCAGTCCATATGCTTAGTCACTAGAGCTATAAATAGTCTAATTGCTACTCATTTTATTTTATTTTTTTTAAACCAACAGCATTCATCAGTCCCTTTCACAGGAAAATATCTCTCAAGGGAATAGCAACAGCTTGAACACATGGCCAGTTCAAATTTTACTTGTTAACATTTATGAAGATGTATGTATATAAGGTAGTTTCCTTAAAAAAAAAAAAAAAGTAAAAAAAAATCTTGGAATTGCTGCCCTGAGCTCCCAGAAAGTTTAGCTTTTAGTGGTTGGTGTGGGAGGAGGTGGTAAGAACTGGTAACAATTACTAGTCAAAGGTTTAGCCCTTTGTATAGACTGTCTTCTTCTGGGACTTGCCACATGTATTCTTTAATGCAAAAATCACTGTTAGAAGTGATTACTCAGTTCTGCACTCTGGTAGTGATGTCAGCTTCCCAAGGTTTCTGCTGGGAATGGTTCTTCAAAGAGCAGAAAGAAGCCTCTTCGAACCCTGTGTTTACTTCATTATTCTCAGCATGTCACCAATGATACCATGCTTCTGTTAGATTGCGCTTTTACCAGACAGCCATAAATTAATTCAAAAGACTATGAAGTGGTCTGGCCTAAAACTCATTAAAGAAATAATTGACAATTATTATTAGCAATTACAACTAATGTTAACTTCAGGGTGAAAAGAATCTTTTGGAATTGAAATCCTCTGAAGTGCATGACTCCTTCCTTTCTTCTCTGAAGAATGGTGATTTCTAAAGGGACCCAAACCTAAATTCCACTCCCAAATTCTCCACATATTTTGAGGAAGTACTCACTGATGTCCCGATTTCGTAGCTGACCCCACACTAATAGCTGAATCAACCTCCCAGTTACAAGCACCTTAAGGGCATAGGTTGCTTGTACCTTTTTAAAAAATTAACCTATTTGATTCCCATGTAATTGCAGCCTTCCCTGCACCATGGGGTGGGAAGAAGTTCACATGTAAACTATGAAGTTTAACCAATGGTTTGTTTGCAATTAAAAGCAAAAAATTCAAGTCAGTCACATGGAAGTTTTGGCTGCCTAAATCAAAAGTTTTCATTATAGAACTAAACATTATCGGGTTTCAATTTGTTTAAGTGAAGCCCTCAGTTATAGGCAAGCTCAGACATCTCTTCTTTTTTAAATAAGAAAAAAATATTTTCCTGAGCAGGTAACATAACAAAATACCTGAATCCATTTCACTAATGTGTAAACATCAGTTTAAGTTTTCTGTGTTTTGATAATTTTTGCTACAAATGAGATAATATGAGATACCAGTTAAATAATCTTCACAGGGACAGAGAAATGATTCAGTTTTCAGAAGATAATTGTTCTAAAATCCATGTTAGTTTCACACACATTTCAGAAGTAACTGCTCTCCATAGGCATTGCAGACTTGACTCACACGTGATGATGATCAACAGAAAGCACTCCGCGTTCTCAGATGTTTTCTGACGTGTCAGAACTAGTATGAAATGCCTTATAAGGTGTTGCCCTGGTTTGGCCTTCAGCATAGTATTCAGAGATTTTTTTTGCATGATTTGTAAGAAATAAAAAGTTAAGTAATCCAAAACGGGCAGATGTACAATGAGGAAAAGCCTTGCAGGGATTAAGTGATGTGGGATTTTCAACATACAAACTACACAATAATAGCTAGCAGTAATCTCCAGTGACACGGCTTAGTCTGCTTCATTATGACAGATTCTTGAGTGTTTACTTTTTCAGTTAATTAAAATAATAAAGATTTTAGAGAATAAACAGAGTGAAAACGCAGTCACAGGTTCCTAAGAAGGATAAAGTTTCATTCCACTTCCTGCTTTATATTCTAGTCAAACTGCATGATGTAAGATGGCCTTCAAACTGGGCTAACACCCCTACTCAAAGCAGCACAGATACATAGCTTAGAGATTTTATCTGTGTGTATTAGTAACTAAGGATACAATACAGAAGGTAAAATAACTACTGTCACAGAGCCTGTAGCTGCTAACATACTCTGAAGCAACACGATTGGTACAGGATACTTTTGTTATATTCCTATATAAGTGTATTTTTCAGTTCTTCTGAAGCACTGCTTCATCCAGGTCTAAGGTGTGAAACATATTGAAAGATCATGGTAACTTTTTGTTGGAAAAAACTGGTGGAGAGCTAAAAATGTCTTTATCTATATTGTCTACATACATAAGTTCATCTGTTCCTACACTATCCCTCCACATATAGTTTCTACATTGTTATTATTTGCTTTACCATAATGCCTATGTATCCCAGTGAACACCAAGACCTCAGCATGGTGCCTTCATACTAGTAGCAAGAAGACGCCTCAATTGCAAAGAACTGAGTAGGTGTGACAGTGTGGAAAAAGGACATACTATTCCCACAGCAATATATAGGAACATGAGATGCAAGAAGATTGTGGCCTCAGTTTTGGATTTGGATATAGCTACATGAAGCACAAACAAATGCCAGAGTCCAAACTCCCTTCAATACTTTATCATCTTTCATAGTTTACAGTCTGAATATTCTTGCCCTTTTGCTGATTAGGGCTTTTCAGTTGAATTGCTCTTTGTCTTCTCCCCTCTAGTACCTGTGTTCTAGGATCACTCCTTCTGCCCTTCAGTCTCTCTTCTCCATTTCGTTCAGTGTTTCTTCTCCTTCAGCATCTCTCCTTTTGGGTAGATTCCTCTCCTAGTAGAATTTCATCCCTGCTCCTAAGCATTCACAAGCTGCCTTGCTGTTCCCTCTCCTGCATGTTTTTTTCATCTACCCTGCCCAAGTTCTCTCTAGATTGCCAGCTCAGACCGTTAAGTTCTTCTGGGCAGATACTATTTTATTTCCAGTTTGTATAGTAGCTATAGAACAATGAGACCCCCGTGCTAAGTATTCTACAAATATACACAAGTACTTACTTAAGGAGCTGAAATACAACAACTGAGTTGAATAAGTACAGGCATGGCAGACACTGATTTTTCTCACTTTTTTCCAACCTACTCAATTTCTCGTTTCTCTCTCAAGAGGAATGCTTTGTTCACAAAGTAGCTTCTAGAATGATACAATTATAGTGGGACTAAGTCTAACTACTAGGAAAGCTCATACCTCAAATATTTTCAAATTTAATACTGCAGTCCAAATATCTGTGTCTATTTTTCAGTTACCAACAACACTAATGGTTAAGAACATCCCCAGCCAGCTTCTATCAAAGTATTTAGCTGTGTAAAATTAAATCCAAAGAGTTTATCATGTTTTATACTACATATTTAAGAGAAACCCCAATAAATTTTTCTATACTTGTTCCATTGTCAGCAGAACTTCCTACAGTTCCTATATTGTTCACTGATGTTCTTCACAGATATTGGCAGCCAAACAATGGGAAAAATGAATTTTCTGTGGAGTACATGGTTTTCAATATAGTTGCACATAACAGGTTTTTTCCCCTGTAAATAATAGTAAATTCTCTACATTCTAGGAGACATACCACTAGTAAATGAGACAATCCCTGACTGGGAATTTGAAAAGCAGGAGTTTACCCTTCATGTGACAGCACTTTAATGTGGAAAAAACCCGTATCTGCGACTTTAACAGTTTAGCACTTTGCCACTGTTAGCATGGACTTAACAGTGCTGTGTTACTTCCTGATTTCTACTATTGCTTTAAGGCATTTTAATCCTGAAAATTTAAATTAGAAATGAAAACTGTATCTTCATCAATGATTCCATTTCTTTGGGGAATCAAGATAATGAGATTGAGTCTCAGATGCTGTAATAACAAAGTCACCAAGGACGAGGATACAAGTGAACCCAAAGGACCCAGTGGGAACAGTCTTAACACCTCCTGACTTTATTTCCTTGCCAATGATCGAGACAAACTCAAAGCCCCTATACCAGTTCCACTTTTAATCAGTGACTTCACACCCACATCAGAGCCGAACTTTATGGAACAGGCATATAACTTAAAAGCAATAGTTCAGCCTCTCGTGTTAAAGGATCCAACTGTGCGTTCCTCTTGTTTCAGATGTGCTTTTCTTCTCAGCTTCTCACTCACTCAGGAGCAGTGACATACCTACATTGCTCAACAGGTGCCTCTGATATAATGTTATTTTATGGAAGTCTGTGTAAGAAAAACCAGTGGCTTCTAACCTTTCAGGATGACTAATTCCCAGTCCCTTTCTTCATAGGCAGAGATGTTACTCATTGCTTCCCACTGCTGTGCTCAGGGGTGTTGCCTAGCTAGTTTATAGTAATGCCAGATTTTGGAAGACCACTGTATAGGCCCCCAAACCTTCTCCATCCCATGGTGTTTATGCAAGAAAGCTCCATTATTCCCATTCTGGCCATGCCTGGAAACAGTGATGTAGTAGAAACTAAAAAGCCTAGCATATTAGGAAAAGTCAAAATTTCAGAAGAATGCAAAATCAGTTTCTCTTCCTGAAGCAGGAAGATCTATCGACCATGCTCATGAACTTCATCCACTGCCAAAAAGCTGTCAGTGCTTCCAGGGCAGCAACATTTGAGTGCTGTGAGGTCACCTTCCATGAAACCATGCATGTAACCAGCAGTAGAACTATTTTCTTAAAGTTTCTTAGAAACCACATGGTCCACAAACATTTTTTTCCATTTGTCCAGTTCTCAAATGTCACACATGACAAGGTATTTCAGTAAAGTTAGATTTCTTAAGCAGTTTAATTTAGGTAATATAAGTCAGATATTTTTTGCCTCTTTTGCAATTTTCTTTTGGCAAAGACTGTGTTGATGGGCTGGGCTTACATTAGGTTAGCATATTAACTAGCTACCAAAAAAATTAATTTCAAACAATCAAGTCCCTTGTGGTTTAACTTCACAGTAAACTATACATCATGGCATGAAGTTAACGTGTATAGAAACAGAATGGTGTCTCGGCATGCCATACAAGAGTCAGCAAAACAATGTAAAAATATTGAGAGGATACCTAAATAAATACATAAGCTAAAGTTGTTCAGTTTTCCCAATGGATACAAATACTTCTTTCCAATTAAATTAATGAGTATGGCTTTTCCATAACCCACATGCAGCTTTGGCCTGTAAATATTTTTTAAGGGTCCCTATAGGAATGGCTTGTGAGATCTCCTGCTCAGTAGTTCCTGCAAAACATTTGCTTAATCTACTTGTTCCTGAGCAGAGTCAATAATCAAGAGTGCTACAGACCAAGTTAGATGATCAGTTACTTCTGTTAATCCTATTATTGAGGTTATACTACCACAGATGTAAGTGACTGGAATTAGTAAAGCACAAGACTAGTATCCAGCTCCTGCTTCCAGATGTTTGGGGCGGGGAGAATCACACCCCCCACATAAAACCCAAAAGTAAGATGTACTTCTGACCAAGCAGAAAATCAAAAAGCCGTGCCTATAAAAAAAATAATCAGGATATGCACTAAGTTTCTATTTCCTAAAAAGAATTACACGTTTTTCATAGACCTATCCTTTAGCAGTTAAGTATATTTTTCTGTAACAAAGCTTTGTAACAGACTAGACAAACACATAATGAGTTGCCTAGAAAAATTTTCTGAAAATTTAACAAACGTCTATTTTACTTTTCTGTCCATTTAACCCTTCTACCATAGTATGACGCTGCAGATGTGCAGCTTTGTGACTTTTCAGACTCCTGCATTTAATTCTTTGTGCTGCTATCTAATAATCTCAACAGATCTGGGAAAAGCTTGCTGATAATGTATTGATAGGTTGGGAGTTTTGTTTGGGTCCCCCCTCCCCCCTTTTTCATTGCATCGTGGCTACAAGAAGAATAAATTAATTCAATCTGGTTTTGCTTATTCCAGTGAAGCACAGCTCATCGTAGCAGAGATACGCCAGCACGAATAACAGTTTTAAAGCCAGATTTAAGTAATTTCAGCAGAAATTAAGCCATTGAAAGTGTTCTTTGTGAACAGGGCATATTACAATACATTCACGCTAGAGCTTTTCAAAAGCAGAGTTATACAAAGAATTTGTTCAAGGGCATGTACTTGACCATACCAAGAAGAATGGCATTTACTATGTCAATATATACACCAGTCATCGGTATAGGAACCTAATAAAGCAAACAACCTCAAATGCAACTGGACCATATAATCCCTTGAAAAATAAACTGGTATGAACTAATCTGTACGGGTAAGCTAAACCCATTAGAGGTCAAGGAGTGTTCAACAGAAGCAGTTACGCAAAAGGAACAAACTGTACTCAAGTATGAGTAGATATAGAAGCATAGATCGACTGGGATATTTTCCAAAGCATAGGGGAAAAGTGAGCAGAGGGAGGGTGGCAAAGCATAACCAGGCCTTAACAACTCTTGGGTTGTGGGAAAAGAAAAGTTTCCTAACAACCTGTCCTTCCTCTTTGGTTGGTGGGACACAGGCTGGCCAAGACTGAACAAATTCCTGCCATTTAGAGAAGAGTGACATTAGACTATGAGGGAAAGAGATACTAGTATAGCCTAGACCAACACCATGTTTTCCACATTAGACAGTTGGGATGCTGTAGGGCATTACAACTTTAAATCACTAACTTGTTGAGCCTTATTAGCTCAGGACTAAGTGTTTTGTGCTTAGTCTTGCTGAGTAAAATAGACTACTACTAAATTATATTTCCAGGATTTCAGTATTTATCATGAAGCTTTAAATAGAAGTTATTTTTATAATCTGTCCTTCTACAACATTTCAACTGATTTGCCTATAAGTTGTGAAGCCTTGTTATTTGTATATAGCACTCCTACCCAAAAGACACAGGTTTCATTAGATGCACAGGTAGTATGCAAAGATGCATGGCTAGAAATTTTTTCTTTCATCTAAGATTAACTTAAGAGGTGTCATTAAAGTTAGGCTAAGGAGTAAGGCAGAAATCCAGTCATTTTACTCATTACTATCCTGCAGAGGAAACAGCCCAGACCAGTCCTAGAGGTTTTAAACTTGCAGCTTGAAGTAGTATCTGAGCAATACTGTCTGCCTCAGACATTTTGTCTGTGTGAATAATCTCAAGCATTATAAAACCTATGATAGCAGTTACATCTAATGTTCTGCTTTGCAGTGACTATTGAAAATTTGCATCTTATTACTGATATTAAGGTTGTCTAATTTCAGTTTCCAAGTACCAGCTGGCATTACGAGTGCCTCTGTAGACTTAAGAGAACCACCTCTTCCGCAGGCAGTTTCTTTTAAGCTAGCAGGGGTTGTTTCCTGGTCTTCACATCAACAAGTAAACAGGTTGAATTAATTTGATATTGGACTAAGACAGGCATATTTTCCTATTCTAAAACTATTCTGCTATGACACTGATTAGTTCTGTTATGACAATTAAAAGAAACAGTCAAACTTGACTTATTGCATATTGTTTTTAAAATTTACACTGGATAGAAACAAATGGGACAGTCTAGTAAAAGTTAAACAATTGGAAAATACATTAACTGATTCGACTCATAGAATCAGAAAAATTATGGTATCTAGCCAGAAAAGAGACTGAAGGTATTACAAAACATATTACTTCGTTCTTTTTCCTTTTGCTCTTCAGCTGGAAGGCAGGACTGGAATTATTTCTCTTGTAATCACTAACATTAATTATGCCTCTGGTGCAGTACCACAACATTAATTGTACCTTGGTGCTACCATATCCTGATCCATGGTGAGTCTACTCTGGGAGCTAAGGTAGTAAAAAACTTATTTTGTACAATCAGGTTTTGGCAGTTTAGCTGTCAAAACTGTTCTCCTGAAGGATTAGACAAATGCCTTTGCCAAAACATGTGAGGAAATGGGGCTGTGGCAGAAATAAATTACAATGGCTGCACCTTCATTTAGGATTAGCATTGAGCTGGTTCTAACACCTGCAAATAAAACCATCTCTTATGAATCTATTTACTCTGTGCAACAAGAATGCCCTTGCAGCTGACAGTGATTTACGTTCAAACTTTTAGGTTCTTTCCAGCAAGATGTAAAGCCAGCAAACAGCTGGAGATGTGCAAGCTAACACTAACACAGCTGCTTGGTGCACTCATAGCAGTGATGCAGTAGAAACTAAAAAGCCTAGCATATTAGGAAGAGTCAAAACTTCAGAAGAAAGCCAGGCCAAAATGACTTTTACGGCATCAAGGATGAAGGGCAACATTCAACTTTGCAGTGGCAGCAAAGATCCCAAGAATGATTCAGTTAGGGACTAGCCACGCTTGAACAGTCTTGGTGCAATAAATGGGGTCTTTGGGTGCACTACAAGTTGTCAGGGGAGTGATACAGGTTAACAGAGCTTCACAAGGCTGGAGGTAGAGGTATTGTCCTACACTCACAACGAACTATGTAGCTATTGTGGAGATGGTTGTAACCGTCTTGTAACCGAATAGGAGCTCTGGGATTCCTGCCTCTACCTTGCTGCCTCCCAACATCTTCCTCCTTTTCTTCCTTCTCCCCAGACCACAGGGCAGGACTCTCCCCAGCCCAGCCTCCCCTTTTGCCACCCCACCTCGCATCCCCTCCTATAGCACTCCACCCTTGCTGCACGTTTCCTCCTCTGGCTCCTGCCACCACTAACAACATGCGAGACAAGGGGAAGAAGGGATCTCTTCCAGAAGCACTAAAGCTTGCTATCATATATTCAGAATGTCGATTTTACACTTGCTTAGGCAGGTCTATGCAACAGTGCAACCTATTCAGAGCGGGATTACACAACATCGGTGGAAAAACAGGACCTCTGGGGTCCCACATGAGCATGCTTCCTCAGAACGCCTCCTGCGGCTCTCCTGCATGCTTTCCAAGGCCTGTGCCACATGTCAACAGCTGCTCAGCCCCATGAATGACCCAGGTCACACAAAAGAAAACAGTGACAATTGTTTTTGGTGCTGTTGTGTTTACAGCATTCTTTTCTAGTCTGTAAAAGCTATGGGTGCCTGAGCCAGGGGAATTCTTGTAGCCCAGAAGAACCTTTCCAAGCTTTACAGAGAAGTGATAGCCTCAACATGAATCACAGAAAGACTGGGGGTAGGGGAACAAACCAGGCTTGGCCAACATCAGCTTTTGACTGACCCAGTTTGGGTTTATGCCCAAATTATCCACTAAAGAAAATACCATATAAACTGTTTGTATAGCATTTGTCTATTATGTCAGTCTGGGCTTCAATCCAAACTATCCACTAAACAAAACACTTGCTACACAGCATTTGTACATCATATGTGCCTTACTCCAAAATATTTATGGAACAGATCTTCTATGAAGTAGAAGGCTAAAAGTTCTTAACACAATTAGATTTCAGCTGCTCCATTTACTATCTCCCTGTTCACTTGCAGACTTCTTTCTTTTACTAAAATGCTTGGTGGTTTTTGATTTAAACATTGGGTTTAGTATTTTTCCTTATGTTCCTACCTTATATATTAGCATGACCAGTTAGAAGTGTTTGAAACAGCTGAGCCTGGAAAGGCTAAATAGAAAGAATGCCTGAAAAGCAAATGGTTTAATAACGAGAACATCAAAGAACTACACAACTAGAGAGCAATCTTTAAATTTTAAGACTAATTTTAATTGTATTGGATTAATTTTTCAGCTCATGTGAAGTTGCTGAAGATAATGGAATTAACATGAATTTACTTCATCTGAGGATCAAGATGATAATTATATGGGAAAATAGCCATCTAAGACCTTAGCATTTATGTTGTGGGGTTTTTTTAATCTAGTGATATTACAGGCCTGTGAGACTTTCTCCGCATTTGAAAATATTTTTGCATGTATTGCTTTTATATGAAAGAACACTGGTAGTAAAAGAATATGTAAATGAAAACATATTTACATATCAGAGGAAGTTGTGCAAATTTCCCCATTCAGAAAGCCACACGTCAGACAGACAGTTCTGTTCAGATTATGTGACTCCACTGACCTGGCCATCCCTGTGACACTATTTTCTGATATGACTGTTCCAAGAAAGTAAATTAGCCTTGTCGTTTGGTCTTCAAAAGCTAACCATGGAGGAAGCATTCTCAGTGCTCACAGGCAAAATCATCAATGTCTTAGCATTTATGTTTGTAGTTGCATCATTTACACTAGGTGTAAGGATTTATTTTCTAGTCTGAAATAAAGGAATCTGAGGATTAGTTATATTGAAGTAATACACTATTTTTGTTTGGAAAATCATGAAGTTGCTACATGTATTTGCTTATGTATTCTTAAAAAGCACTTAGAAAAGAACTAAGTGCTCAGATGTTTTAGAGGAAAATTTGATGAGCATTACAGGCATACTAACCTCTCCGAGTGCGCCTTCCCCTTTTCAACATCAGTAGAGAGTTTAAAAAGAAATCTTGATATTTGTAATTTCATTATTTCAAGAGCTCTCTTTGCCACATTCTGTCACAAAAATAACATTGTCCCGTGTGAGTGGCAGGGTCACAAGTTCAGCAACCGAGCAATGTTTGTGCAGTTGCTAAGTCCTCCAGTTTTGTCTCCTCTACTCTGTGCCCACTGTGCTCATTAGACAGTGGCTACATGTGACCTGCCACACTTACCCCCATCTAGTGTTTAGAAAACCCACTTAACACACATAGTCACATCCAAAGCCCCATTTCTACTTCACTTTTTACCACCGTCACCCCTTTCCTACTATATTCCAAGACTGAGGAGTCAGTGAAATTCTAGGTCATCTCTGCATATTGTCTCCTCATCAGCAGGCAACGAAGCATACCAGTTAGAGCTTTCTGTGTATAACAAGTGCCCTTGTAGCAGATTGCATCTGTCAGCAACAGCCTACCTATACTGCTTGCAAAATAATATCAACAAGTACTTCCACAGTGCTTTTCCTAGTAGTAACTAAAGCCAGGTGACAGCATTGGTAAAGAAGTTGTTTTCTAGCATGTATTCCTCACTGTCTGAATGGCAAGACTCCAGGGTTAAACAAATTCCTGTGCACAAAGACCATGCTCAAAGTGTCAAGTCATCACAAATAAAGCAACAGCTGTTTCCCTAGTCCTGCAAACTTCCGGAAACCTCTTGCAGTTGTTCTCACTCCCTCATTTCAGAAATGATGTAATATTCATACCGATGGCAAATTACAAGCTGCAAATTTTAAGGTTCAAGAACCAATCCATTTTCGTTTCAAAAGTTTTCAAGTTATCATAGAATCATTTAGGTTGGAAAAGAGCTTTAAGATCATCAAGTCCAACCATTAAACCAGGAATGTGAAGTCCATCACTAAACAATGTCCTTAAGTGCCACATCTATGCATTTTTTTAAACGCTTCCAGGCATGCTGGCTCAGCCACATTCCTAGGCAGCCTCTTCCAATGCCTGACCACTCTCAGTGAAGAATTTTTTCCTAATACCCAATCCAAACCTCCCCTGGCACAACTTGAGGCTGTTTCCTCTTGTCCTATTGCTTGTTATCTGGGAGAAGAGACCTACACCCACCAGCCTACAACCTTGTTTCAGAAAGTTGGAGAGAGCAGTAAGGTTCCTGAGCCTCCTTTTCTCAAAACTAAACAACTCCAGTTCCATCTAGTCATGTTCTGCCTGCTCACCAGGTAATTCCTATGGACATTCTAGGAGAAGATCAGGCTAGAAACTTCTCTAAAACACCTGTAACTCTGAAGAAGTTTCAGGAATTTATGCAGACTGGCCATGTAGTGTTAACACCTTTTTATCTCTTACCCTGATTAAGTTCCTTCTTCACTGTAGAAGTGATTCAGCTATTTTATAAAGGACACATATTTGAATTTTGACACTGAAAGCTCCAGACCAAACTTCTGATTTCTTATCATGCTTTTTTCTACATGCCTCACAGGTCTAGCCAAGTCTGTGGTACTGCACACAAAGAATAGAAATCATACCTCACTCTCTGCTCTGCCCTGCCTTACATTACAAATAAAGTCCATACTGCAGTACAAACAAGTGGGTTGAACAAATATGTGTGCATATTTAATTAGCAATCAACTTTAGCCTAAGTTAGCTAATGAGGCTACTTTCTTTCCTGTCCCCATATAACCATTAATTTTAAGCTGCGCTACTCTGGAGGGCCATTCAGAGCAAGACCAGTTCTACTTACACTGACTGAAAGGGGGGTGAGGTGAAACAAACTCCTAGCCTCAGTATTTAAAGTATAAAGATAAGCTATACCAATACCCTCTTATCCTCATAACTGAGGTAAATTCAGAATTATTACTCTTATTCCCCTTGTTCCACTTGATTTTCAACACATAACCATTCTTCATTTTTCACGCAAAGTAGCTGCCATATTTCAGCAGTTACTAAAGGTCCCAAATCAGATTGTAAGTGGTCAGCGAGTTTTGCGCTCTTTATGTTACCACCGTTACCTTACCAGAAACATTGGCTTTTGACACCAGAACTGGTGATCTGAGTTCAGGCAATGTATAGCAAGCAAACTTAAAGAAAAATATTATGACAAAGTAATCTAATATCTCTCACACGCTTTTTTTAATAGTTTCCGCAAATCTACTGGGTCAATAGTCTCTATTTCAATTTATGTCAATTTACCATTTTATTTAGACAAGTACTGGCCATTAAGTCCTATCTTTATATTTTGTAAGGTTTTAGAGTAGACAGAAAGAAAAAAACAAAAACAAAAACCCCAGAGGTGTAATTAACCCTGCACCACTAAACCCCCAAAATATTTTGTCATAGGCTAGGGCCTTACTGGAAACAAACTGCAGGATGAAAAAGCCCTGGGATATTAACTAATCATACAGTGGTGACCAGACACTACAGCTATCTGACTGTTGCCAGTCTGAATGGGATATAACTGACACAACATAGGGTCACATATTTCCAGCAGAAAATTATTAGTGACCTTGTTCAAGTCTTCACCTGGGTTAGTGGAAAAATACGGGTCACCCATGTCAATGAAAGGAGAACTGAAGGTTCCACAGGTGCAAAAAGGAGCTAGTGGTTTGATCAGGGGAACAGAGATCCCATCTGACTAAAAAACATCAGGGAGCTTAAAGTAACACATGAAGATTCCCAAGCTATGATGTCTGTACATAAGTGCACAGAGGAAAAAAATCTATTCACGTTAAAACCAAATGCAAACACAAGAATAACTGAGTGCAAGCTGACTATCAGTAATTTTAGGCTGATTCTCAAAAGAATTTTGTAGCTATTACAGTAATGACACTTTAGAACAGTCTTATAAGTGGGAGAAAAAAAAAAAACAAACCCAACATACTCCGTGAAATTAAGAATTTCACAAAAGACTACACGCCTCTGCATCTGCAATAGCACCAAAATCCCCGCAGCACTATGTTCCATCTCTTTTGACATACATCCCAGTATAACGGCATATCCATCGCTAGCTTACAGCCATAGCAAGTATACTTAATGTTGCCCTTTCGTCAAAGCTTTTAAGGAGAGCATACATAGGATTAAAGTGCAATTCACATTCAATGGAAAAGTGGTATAATATCAAAATCTTATTTGTTAGACTTATTTATTACTGTCTTATTTGTTAGACAGTATTTGTCTTTAAATTATTACTATCAGTAAACTTTGGCAGCTATGATCAGTTAGGCTACATGGAATAATCTTTTGACATGAAGATACTTGAACACAAAAAGGAATTCACTAGGTACCACAGACAAAGGCACCAGTATAAATTAGAAACTAAATCAACGGCAAGATTACATTAAGTCCTTTTTTGTTGCAGTTAGCCTGGTTAAGCTTTGGACTGCTGCCACAGAAGTCTATTTCAGGACAAGTTCTGATTACCACTTTTGGCCATCCTTTGTCGTAATTCCAATGATTCAACAGTCATCTGATTGATTGGTTTTCTCTACCTCTGCAACAGACTCTCTCAAGTACCTTAAGGAGAGGTGAGATACTTGGATACTCCACTGAGTTGTTGCATGACTAATCTGAAAGTTATATTTTAAAAAAATAATCTTATTCAATCTCCCATGACTATAAAAGGCTGACAACCACAAACCTTCTGTGATTATTTGGTATACAAGCATGTATGACTGCGTATATTTACATACCGCTATGAAACTTGCTAAACAGTATCTACTGTGGTTAATCTGAATTACCAATATAGTAGAAGACATACAAGAAAACCAAACAGAAGATAGGCTTTTAAAGTGATAATATGCCCTTATCTTCCCCCACCATGAAGAATCATTCTGAGGAATGGCACACACATACCCAGCTATACCAATTAAAATATTTAAGAGGAAAAAAACAACAGAGTACATCACACCACTAAGGAGAACACTGCCAAAACAAGCAACAGTACACATAATTCTGAAGAAAGAGAGGGAAAGAGCTGGAGAGAGAACTGCAAACCAACCCAACCACCAAGGAATAAAACTTAGAGTGAACCTAAGTCAGCAAACTACAGCCAGACATTTTGGGCTAGACTGTACAATTTACACAGAGGTTTATGTTGAGGGTGTGACTCAACATTTTACCAAGCAATTGTCCTACACTATCTATTACAGTTACATAGTCCTTTTGCTGCAACTAGTCCTTATTTCTCACCCTGTCCCCCAGGATAAGAAGGGCTGGGGCACATGGATTTGACAAGACCTGGTCTGTTTAGAATACATTATTATGAGCTCACTGGAAGAAAGAAAAAAAAACAAAACACACAGTTGTTCTTGAGTCGCCACACTACGTTTTGTGACACGTCTTTGTGTGAGTCATGAAACAAGGCTGGAGAGAAACTGTGTGTACCCACCCATCTTTATCTCTAAAATGGTCTGTTGCAATTTTCACTGAAGGGCAAGGCAGTATAGTATCTATGCGCAGATGCAGCACATGTGAACAAGTGTCTTAACATTAAGCAATAAATATACCTTGATCATTTCCTTATTAGTGCCAAAAGCTTTTAATCTCTTCAGTGGAATGTGTGTATTTATTATAACTACACACCCAGAAGTGTCTCACCAAGGCTATGAATCCCAATCCACATCACATCAAGTAAATAAAATTTCTCTTATCTTACTGAGGTGAAACATTTCCAGCTGGTCTCCGTCTGTCACAGCAGTGAGTACAAGCTCATTCTTTTGTCATACCGCTTTAGAATTTTATTTCAGGTGATCAGCAATTCCTTGGGCTTCAGCCTACTTTGATCCCACCTGGGTCAACTGGCTGAGATTTACTGACTACAAATACATAATTTGTTATAGTGAAGAAAATTTTTGTTTTCAATTTTACCAGCACACCAAGATTAGAACTTCAAAGGTCACTCAGGATGCAAGTTAGCTTAGATAACACCGAGATTAACCAGAAGTCATCAAAAGCCTTATAAATAAGTGTTGGTTGAAGTTGTTTCCTATTACAGTGAAATATTCAAAGTTACCAGTTTGTGACCTTTCACTCAGCAAAGCAAGAAAACTTGTACTGACACAACTGAGCCCTAACCTTTTAGCTGTAAATTGAAGGTGGGGAGAGGGCTAGTGGACACCTAAAGGAAGAACATAGGATAGGTGTTCTGTACAAAAAGAAAAAAGTGAAAAGCAGCGCAAATTTGGAGCTAAGAAAATTTACCACTGATAATGCAGCACCACATACCCCGTTGTGGTAGAAAGGGTCAGCTGACAGCGTGTACTACCCAGGAACAGTACCGGTAGGTTCTTTAACCTGCAACTTCGCCACAAATGCCCCCAGAACACTGCATTTGTCAAACAAAGGGCTTGCAGAAACTGTAACAGATGTCTTCCAGAAGTACAACTGGCTTCAGTTCAAATTTAGCACTGGCTATGTGATTGACTAGATGTCTAAGGAAGCACTAGTTGAAAGAAAGGGAAGAAATTGAAGAAAGTTATTGCTGGATAAATACTATAAGATCATTTCATCTAAAGTAGAAGCCTAAGGAAATCCTATAGCCAGGAGCAATTATGTTTTTATAGAGGCATGTATTATATTACCTGAAAGACATAAAAGCTGAAGAAAAATCTATGACTTCATACAGTTATTGTAGGACAAGCACAGGAAAAATTATTCTGGCCTACTAACCGCACAGATTATTGCCTATTGGCAGGGACAGCCATAAAAAAAATTCGTAGACAGCTGAAAATAAAACATTCAAGTAACAAAACAGCATCTCTTCCTTTCTGTTTCATATGGTTCTGGTAAGACGGGGGGAAAATCCTAGTTGTTTGTGACTTAAATCTTTATATATTACTGTTATTCTGTTATAGCAGACCTGTACTGAGCAAGAACAGATCTTGAAAATCATTATTTTACAAAAGTATAATGGTAAACACAACAAAAGATTACTGTACAAGTACAGGGCTTTTAGCCTGTGTTGAAGCTAACATTTTTCTGTAGCATTACAGCTGTAGGATAGATTAAGGTTGTTTGTCATTTAGACATCTAGTGTTTTTCTGTATCTCATGCTTCAGCATATCCAGTGCATCCGTAAATTAGCCAAACCCCTATTATTTCTTAAGCAGAACACACTGCAGATGCTACAGAGATCAGAATCCTCCCTGCCCCTTTCCAAAGGGAGTAAAATGAGTACTGAGCAATAATACAACTGATCATAAGAGTCCCAGTCATCGACCTGATTCTCCATGGATTATACACTGCTTCTTTCTGAGTTCAGTATTCTCAGACAAGCCATTACACAACATGGACTGATTCTTCTCTTAGAAGCCTATTTAGGCCAGGCAAGGAGAACAGCTTCTACCTGCCCTTCCACCAAATATGCCGAAACAAACAAAACACCTAAACAGTCCTACTTCCTACTCACCCTTTACCACGTGAGCCTTTATCTGGCTCACGGGACAGCTCTTTTCACAGCTGAACTGCTGATAACATCAAGGATATTGTCTCTAATTGAAGTCTACTGACACTCTCATTTATCAAGCTTCTCCTCTAAAAAGGATTAGGAGAAACAGCTGGCCTTGTCAACTTTGAGGGCAGCAGCTGACATGAAAGGTTCTTTCTTACAATGCTATTATCTTTTCTCCAGCTTAAAAGAACTTCTTCCTCCTTTCTTCAGTGCGTGTAGTTTGCCAATCCATGCCAATGACTGTAGACTGATTAGATTAAAACCTTGTAAATCTGAGCAACAAGATTTTACAACTAACCTGGTCTCCACGACCTCAGGAGCACAACTTTTACCAGTAAAATCCTTTGTGTATTAAAGACTAGCAGTACTGCTTTGGAACCTTGTCTTTCTAATGATGTTGCAGTCTCTGCTAGACTACTTCTTCAAGAAGTAATCAAGTTTGATAAATAGTTAAGTAATGTATTTAGCATATAACAAATAATTAACTATTTACCATAATAAATACTGAGGCTGAGTACACACTGATGCACAACTTCCAAGACATTAAAAAAAAAAAAGAAACCGCAATACTCTGAAATTCTCATTGCACACCTGTCAAGAATTCCTCCTTTAGGTAAACAGAATAATTTAATTTCAGTGGTCATATTAGGCACTTCACTCTACAACAGAAAACTGAAATGAGCAGGATAAATCTATGATACAAGCTTATGTTCTAGAACTGCAAACACAGAATATATCTTCTAGTGGCATGCTACTCCTCTCCTTCCAGTTCATAAATAACTGAAACCTCTTTGCAAAGCTGATCCTTTAAAACAACAACGAGCCTTAGTGTAAAAGCTGATACTGGAGGAAATGTTTTGTTGGGAAAAGCAAACAGGCTCTGAGCATCTCTTGTTCCAGTTCCCTGGGAAGCCTCATTAGCAGATTTTTAATGTTCCTAAAAATGATGGATTAAGGCTTCTTAAAATCCTTTCCTAGTCTGGATAGCTTTCTTGGTAAAAGATCAATTAATCTTGGTCCGACTATGTTCCACTGATCTGAACATATTTACAGTATGGCAAGTATTTGGCCCAGATGTCCTGGGATTTTTTATGATGCAGCCAAGAATGCTGTACAATGCACATCCTGCAATGACAGAAAATTAAACAGGAGTTACAGGCTATGCCTTTATTCTCATATTATAGGTAATCTCAGCAATACAGATTTTTTGTATGGTATATATGAAGTCTGGAGAGTATTGTAAACACAATTAAAATATTTTTGTAGAATAAAAACCTCAACCTTTGATTCCACTAAAAATTACTTGATGGATTATAGTGGCAAATAAAATTTAACTGATTAAAGACATCATTTAAGTTTTAATCAGTGCCCTGATCTGTCTTCTTTATCCTGTCAATAAAAATAGTTACATATCTCAGGTTTATATTTTTGTGTTTTGCATGACTTACTGCTCTACTTCTCCGTCCTTATGGTGGGCTACTAAAAATATAACTACTGATGCAATTGTAAATTTTTAAATTATGTACAGATTAGATAAAGCCACTTATAAATCTAAGGTAGCTGCAGCGCAAACTCCACTTATTTCACTAGTTCGTTTGCCACCTCACCCCTACCCCATAACAAAACCATAGCTCTAAGGCCTTCAACACCTTTCTGTGACTGTTCACACAAGCTGAAGTGATCTTCACTACAATCATTCTGCAAAAAAATATTTGCATTGTTAAACATCTTCAAATTGAAAATATAATTTGTTATTCTGGTATGATTCAGAGAATGATGTATAAAATACTATCAGGGAGTAACGTTAAAGGATCAAGAAAACAAGCTTTATCCTCTGGCTATACAAATAGTACATACATCTGTGCATCAAAAGATTTAAAAACAGGATTACAGTTGTTGGTTAAACTGGATTTAAAAAAAAAAAAAAAAAAAGAAGAATGGTTTACAGATACAATAATTCTTTATTTTGGGTAGAATAGGTAAGACCTGGCTTGTAACACCTAAATAAGCTCAAAGAAAAGTAGATTTGGGATTACCGAAACAAGCACAGTTTTAAAGATTACTTGCTAACAAGGAGAAAACATTCAAATCAAATGCCTGAACAACTTTTTACAGGCTTTTTCATAATGGTTCACCTACATAAATTAACTCCCTAAGGGGAATTTTCTAAGAAATCAATGTATATAATTTTACAGCACAATCAGACAAATTTATCTGTGTAGAACCTCCAATAATCAATGGTTTCCTCTAGTATTGCTTTCTGTCCTGACACATCACAGAAAGCACTCAGACCACTGGGTGAACATTCAACTGCACCAACTTTTCCCCTTAAAATTCACATCTTGGCTACTTCACATATCTTAGATTTATAGTTAATAGTTGTACTGTTAAAACAAATAATTTGATTTGTTTTAAATTAAAACAAAATGTTTTTAAAAACAAAAGCACAAATAGCTGTACTTTTAAAACAAATCAAAAAATTTGTTTAAATTTTAAACAAATTTTAAAGTTGTACTTTTAAAACAAACTTAAACCAAATTTAGTTATATTTTTATTTTAAAAAATCCCCAATGGATTTTGTATGGCTATCAGCCCTAGTTTCTGCTGGCAGTGAACTAATTTTTTAAAAAATATATATTGAAACTGAAGACAGTCCTGTGAAGTGCTTACATAAATTAATGTTTACAACAGGTATACAAGAAAAACATTGCTTAATTTATAGCCTCAACAGCTCTTTTTATGCAATTTTAGTCAGCCAATACAAGAACAAAGTCTGGCTTCCCACTGCTCGTCTGTAACAGAAAAGACGACCAATCCTAGGCTTGTAGCAAAAGTGAAAGGTAGAGAAATGAAACTGCGGGCAGACAAAAGGTAAAGCTTAATTTGAGGAAGTTTTAGTGACTTTTCAGGTGATGGTGTAAAATTACAGAGCTTAGTCATTGAAAAGTGGTGGTAAATTCCTAAACTGGGTTGAATACTCCTCTTGTCCCATTCACCTGTATAGTTCGTCATTAAGCTGTTACTACCTCATTGATTCCTATCATCTTAATCTAGTAATAGCCACAGTAGAAGGCATATACTGGATGCTCTGATAAAATCTTTAGTCACTGGAATAGCTATTGGCTTATTAGCAGATTAGATTATTATTATTTCCTTTTATTAACTTACTGTACTTCTTTTAGTATCTCACCAGATGTGCTGTTTGCAAGACAGTTTAGGGATCCTAATTGCACATCAGGAATCATAAGGTCCATCTCACTGTATAATATGATCTATCTGCAAATACAGAATTATGAGCCTTACTCTATAACTGAGGATGAACTTTAGAATTACTTACTGAAGTACTAATGTTTAGCTCAGTCACTCTTGCCCACAGGAGAAGCCCTCTCCTGACTGTCCTTTGAGAAAGGTCAACATCACTCCTTTTGTTTTGCAGATCTTCATACCACTGTGACAGGTTACACATGGGAACATATTTCAAACTACATATTTGTGTACTGGAATAACCTCATTATCCTTGCAGACACTCTAAAATGCAAGCATTATCACCTCTGCCTCAGAAAGAGGTGGAAAATACTTGCTTGCAGATCACAAAGGCTTCTTGTGAGCTTTATCAACTTGCACAGGTTTCAGACTAAACTGTTGTTTAGATGACACTAAAGAAACCTCAGGTACAGGGAAACGTGCCGATACAAAGATATCTGAAATTTTAGCATTATACCAGATAAAGTATTTTTGGGAACCACCTTACTTTAAAATGAAGTAACATCCACCTGACTTAAGTATCCTCCCGGTTTTGCACCTTTTGTACTCTTCCTCTCCCCTGCACCTTCCCCATTCTGAAGATTTCAGGAATCTGATCTCTTACAGGAAGAGGTTTCACTTCTCTGTCTGACAGATATTAAATGCTGGAAAGAGGTCATTGTGGTTTTTCCTGTTAGGCAGAAACTGATAAGAAACAGAAAATGCTATTTATGGCTCTAAATCCACACAAAATTACTATGCAAGCTGCTAATTTCATACTAGAAGGTGTGGGAAACGGATGGATGTGCCAGTGCATCCTTAAATAGGCCAAGTTATGTTCTGTATTTTAGTGTTTATATAAGCAGCATCAGGCAGTGTTATTGGGGTGACAGTGTAATACCTGCCTTTTGTAACATGAATCAGACACCTCTTTAACGTGGGAGAGATTCTGTAACACCAGTTTCACCACTTACTCCTGGACATAAGCCCAGCTCTGAAGCAGAAAAAGAAAATTTTATAATGATTGGCAGCAATATTTCTTTAAGGATAAAAATCTCTAAAATGTTAAGGGTTTTAGCAGCCAATGCATGAATTTCCTGCTTACATCCACCCCTCCACCCACCCTTTTTTTTTTTTTTCTTTAATGCAACAAAGAGTTTGGTTGCATACAAGCAGGCTCCAGGCTCTAGTCCCCATTGCTGTCCCCTCCCACCAGCTGGGCCTAGAGCTACACAAACATTAATCAGCTTCCAAATAAATGAAAATAAAAGCATCACCAGGTTACATAAAAGAGATTCTGCCAAAAATTATGTCCCCAAAGATGCATTAAATTGTCATCCCAGATTCTTCCTCACCAGATTTGTGTCAGATTATGCAACCTTTCAATAGACAAAGTTAGTAAATATGGCAGGAGAAAAAAATAGAAGAGTATGAAGCATATTGAAAAAATGAACAATGAAACGATGCTTAAATTCCTAATTAATAACGTCTTCTCTTTAGCTTTTTCATACAGAAACATTTCTCAATACCTCATTTAAGTTCAGAAAACTCCCCTAACTACTTGTCTGCTACTAGAAACTTAAAAAATAAAATAAAAGTAATGTATTCTGATATATAATACTGAATATAAAGATTCAGCAACAAAGTGTAATGGAAACCATATACAGACAGGCCTGCATATGGTATAGTACACAGTTCAGTTAGCAACATCCCCCAAAACCTAAGCACATACACAGTAAAATCCTACAAACCTTTGGTCTACTTACTTCAAGACAGAAGAGGCACACAGGAGAAGAGAACGAAAAACCAACAAGCTTCTAGCTGAGACTCAAGCTTTAGGAAAAGAAGTTATCTTCATTTTTCCCCCTTACCTGTCCCCCCCAGCTTTAAGAACTACTGCTGAACTGTAGATGGGAACCATGCTTGTTCTCATTCTTCAGGTGTTAATAAGCAAAGTATATGAGATTTACCACTGTTCCAAGTGATCTTGATTTCTGTCACATAAAATCTCATTTGACAATTAAAGCCTCAGAGTGATACACATCAGGTGGTTTCCCATCAGTGGCTGACAATCATTAATAGAGTTTTGTAGCCATACATAGGCTTTTATAAATAAAATTTTGAAGAAATCTTGAAAACTTACTCCAATAGGTCCTTTAAAGAAAGACTTGGAGTCAATAAATATATCTGGAGAAAAAATAAAAGGTGTCTGAAGCAAAAGCAGACTGAAATTTGTTGTAGAAAATATAGAATGAAAAAGGAAAAATAATAAAAAAAAAGAATGGTACAAGCATCATTATGTTTTCAATGTGAGTATACAACCTCACATAGGTTAAAGTAATGCAATAGAAAAATTTGGTATAATCCCTTAGCAACATTCAGGTAAGCTGGCTCCTAACTGGAGGAATCTGTGGATTTCAAGCTGAGATAATCTTTTTCAGTCGGCTGCAGAAGAAAGCAACAGACGTCACCCTGGGCTAGAGGAGCCCACGTGCCTGCCTTCCTGTTAATGGCGGAGCTGACCAAACTTGATGACCTCGGCTCAGACCTCTTTCCTGACTTGCTGCCTCCTCTTGCCTGCATGTGGAATGCTCCCTTCCAGTTTGCATTCTAAATAAATTTAAGATTGTAGATGGAGACTTTAGGAAATCACAATCCTGAAAATGTCAGCAACAGCTGGGTCACGTCCACCGTTCCGTTCGGGAATGTGATGCTGCCTTAACTACTTGTTCAGTTTGAATGCCATTCCTTAAAAAAGATTCGTAGAAAATCTAAGAGGTCAAATGCTCAATAGCAAGGGAAAACATTACATTCATTCTAGCAGGAGTCTTGCTTCCTACAGAGCCTTGCTATAGTGGAAAAAGTGTCCCCACTGTAGTCATATCATGTTATTAAAATTAGGTAATATTAAAAATATATAAGAATTAATTACTTGAGCTGTTTATACTCTTAAATTACTTGCATGTTTTTTAGGTTAATGTTTGATTTTTTTTGGGGGGTGGGGCAAATTCCTTAAGGAAAATTCTCAGTGGTGGTATTAGCTCTGTTCTGATTTGAACATTAAGTCAGTTTGTTCTTCAAAACTATATGCTATAATAACGGCAGAATTAATTGGTCGAGTTTTGCAAGTTGTATCACATAAAGATTTTCAAGCCCTTAAAAATTAATAGACTTGGCCTGGTGATGGAAAAACAAAATTTGTCTCAAACCCAAGAATTCTTACCAAAAGAACTTCTAAAGCATGGCTGCTTTCCCTGTATTCCTTGTATTGCAGGTACAGAACCATTCAGTCATGAGCTCAGCTTCCAGGTTTTGAAAGCACTGTGCTAATAACCCTCTTAATACAGTATAAGTCTGAAGAAGAGTGAAAGACCAAAAGCAGTGAAATGAATACACTGAGATGAACTGTATCTCTAAAAGCATTTTCTTAGTTTGTTTTTATTAATTCAGAAGTCAAGCAATGTGGGAGTCAAGTAATAGATCTTAGTTTAATATCAAGTGCTGCAAAAAGGAGAATGACTAGTTCACTCTTGACAGTCTTCAGCTACATAATACTGATTCCATATGTGGATTATGTCACTGTTTGGAGAGAGTCCTATGAATTTATGCCTTCAAATTGTATCAGTTTATTTTTGCATCTGGAAATACCCATATAAATCATGATGTAATTCATGGGGAGTTGTCCTTTTATGTCTTTTAAAAACTGCCTTTTTAAGAAAAGAGAAGAACAAGGATATGACTAGTAGTTGTAAACAGAAGTAAAAATAAGGAAGGAACAAGATCATGCAGCAAATAAGCAACTGTCACAAATAGAATATAATAAAATTCCAATGATTTCATGACCTACTTCTGTTCCTCCTCACACAAGAGCAAAAAATAATAGTTCAAACTGAATTAGCTAGATTTACTTATTTACTAATTTAATAAAACCAGACCCATTTCTTCTATGCCTCACATCTTGTATAGCCATCTACACATTCAAAAGTGGGTGTATGATATTACAGGACCAAAATTGTAAATTTCTTATTCAAAACTTAGTAGTAATGGTTTGCATAAGCCCTAGTGTTTCTGAGAACATTCTGATTACAAGAGGGAAAGGTAACAGGCATTTAATGTAGATCATTTTAAATTAGGATCCAGCATTGCATTAGGACATGATGAAGAGTGACCTAGTATGTTGAAAAACTACAGTCTCCAAACTTCCCTTTATGATGTCACGTTCCCAGCTTCAGAAAACCTTTATCTGTCTTTCTCATAGACTTTTCACCTGGTGCTGCACATGAGGAAACACACCAAGCAACATTTCTGCTCCAAAAATAGCAGAAAAAGTAAAAGTTCAGTTGGTCTCAAATAGAGACCAAATGGAAAGCAAAAACATCAGTTTTGAAACAAAAACCTAGTACACAGTTCTGGTGCTGGTTACTAGTGTCTTGAGCACAATAAAGCAAGATCATGTGGTTCTTCAAATACATTAAAATATGTGCTGTAGAATTTCAGAGTATCAATATCAGAACATTTGAAATGGATGTCTTGCACAAAGCTCATCTGTCAAGCTGAAAATGGCATTTAGCACTATCTCATTGCTATCTACGTTAATACAGGTACCCACTTGGGACATGGAAAAGAGGTGGTCCTTGGATCAGGTTCTACCACACAGTAAATGCAGGCTCATAGTTAAGCCCGTATTAAATGAGACCTAAAGATTCATTCTTTTTTACTAGTAGCAGTGCGTTCTTATTGGTGCTGGAAAAAGAGAAAATGTGCATGTGGACACATGCATTTTTATCACATCACAGAGACACACTGGACAACATGAGGCTTAGGAAGCCTGCAACACACAGTCTGTGTTGTATGGTCATATCCTGTCACTCCACAATGGTTAACAGTTGGGAGTGCAGCTATTTCATAGCTGGAAATTATCATGCCCTAAGAATTTAACTGTGGATAGAAGTAGGAAAGTTTTGTTTGCAATTTTAAACCTGAATTGCTGTGGTATCCACTGAGCTGGCTGTCAGAAGATATCATTGGCTGATTATTCCTTTGCAGAAAGGTACTGGTTTTAAGAAGAAAACAGAATTAATCTGTGTATTTTTTAAGCCTGCTAATGAGGCAGACACCATTGCTGACAGATGCAGGTCTCACATGCATGTCTAAATCTCATATATCTTGAACCTGATTTTCTTCTTCTTTCCATCATCAAATTAATCCCATACATTTTAAGCTGTCATACAGCTGATGTAAGCAAGATTTGAATATGTGTCCTTTTAATAGAGTTGCACAACTACATAAAGCTTGCAAATAAATGCGAATGAATTAGAAGTAATTTAAAACTAATTTCCAAGTTCCCCAGGTTCAAACTTGTTATGAACCACATACCTTCAAATTATAAATCTAGGTTGTAACTGAAAAAACTTCTGACAAACTCACATCTAAAGACAATCTATGCTTCTTTAGGAATGGAAGGGAACTTTTGATCTGCCTCAGCAGTACATACTTCAGTATTCAGCTAGCAGTGTAGAAGGAAAATCTCTGAACTTAAAGTAAGACAGAAGCAACTGATTTTTATTTGCTGTCTTTCTTCTAAAAGCACTGTTGAAGGGAATTTAGTAAAGGTCACTCATCTTCAAATCAAAGACGCTTGAAAGAAGACAAAACCAAAAAAAGCCATTATACTTTTTGTAATAATTCCAAGAGCAATGACAAAAATACTTCCAAAGCTGAAGTTGAGTCTCTGGGTATACCCAACTCAAATGTGGTTTTTTCAAGTAAAAAATGTCAAGAAGAGAAAATGAAGTCTCTGGACAGATAAATATTCTGACAGGGAAGCTGGATTTACATTGAACATTTTTCCTAGCATAGTTAGACTTGCGTAATTTTCCTGGCGAAAGGCTTTCTGTATAGTCTGCATATTCCAGTCTTGCTGTTACAGGTCAGTTCCCTTACTTGGCACAAGTAAGCTACATGTAGACATACCAAAAAAAAAAGAAAAAACAAGTCGAGAACAGATGTAAATATATGTATTTGGCATAATTTTTCTTATGTTAATTACCCCTGTGTCGGAAAGCAAATTATCGTAAAAAATTTCACCTGAAACTACTGTTCTGAAGGATAAATAAAGGACACAAAAATAATCTAATGTTATTTCTATCTCCATTGTACTTAACAGTATCTCTTACTTTCCACTTCTACACCAACAGAGAGAGAATTGGGAGAGCTGGCAGAACAGACCTGAAAGTAGCTGGAGAACCCAGCTGGGTGATGGCAATTAAAACCACAACTAATAGGGGAATTAGTTGCTATGCAACAACTATGGAAATATGTGGAACACAAGCCGTATTTGCCAACTGATCAAGGCAAAACATAAAGCTATTATAGATACTAACCAGAGCATCAGCTTCACTTAACAGCATTTTTATTTGCAACATTCCTTTTTGAATAACAGAATGTAATTTCAGAATTAGGGCAAGTTATGAACATAAGTTACAGGTGGCAAAGAAAGAAGAGATGGCAAAAGAGACTAATAAAAGCTGGTCCCCTGCTTGCCTTTCTCAAATGGGAGTCTACATTGCTAATCACTGGTAAAATAACCAAAGAGACGGAACAAAATATGCCTGTTTCCTTCCTGGCAGCAAGAAAATGTGTCTCCCTGTGTACTTCTATTAGTTTCTTTCAACTTCCAATTTCTTCTATGCCAGCAAGTCTAAGACCAAGAAAGTGTCTGTCTCCATCCTTTCTTTCAAGTAGCACATAAAAGGTTTTGTGAGTCTAGTATTCTTGGTTTGTCAGATTCCTGGTTTAAATGAATCATTGAGCAATGCACAATCAATTCATGGGCAAAGCAGCCTCTGTTTATATTCAGAAAGTGTCTATGTTCCCATTCCTAGTACTGCTTTCTTTCTTTTCTAGAAAATGGGAGTATCATAATCTTTATCATATGAAGGTTTTGGAATTAACACAAGCAATGAAAGAGGAAATTCTCAGTGCATGCTTAATCCAAAAACCTTGTTACAGAATCAAAACTTTTAGTTGTGTATTTTGCACATCACTACACATGACTTCCCAATTAATTCAGTCAGTCAGTAACAAAGAATAAACACTCACTGAATTTTGAATCAGTTTAGGTTTTGGACAAGAATATGAAGTATTCTGAAATAAGACAGAAGAACAGAAGGATTGGAGACAATCCTTCAGATTCTGGGGGCGTAATTTTGGACTTGACACAAGATGGCAAGTCTGGATATAAGCAGAATTGTGCAGTGGGAGTTCAAAGACTATATTAAGAGAGTTTGGAAGCTGAAATCCAGCCAGTTCTGGCCTCTCTTACTGGAATTCCACCTCCCCCATTGAATGACTGTCTCTGCCTGGCAGTACTATGTGCTTGAAAAGGTAACACCTGGGGTTCAAATTCTTCCTGAGATTTTAAAATTCCAAGGTGATACAATATCGGCTCAAGCCTCTGCTGTATGTCAAGAGGTGGCTATGCCAAGCATGCCTCTCAGAATAAGACGAGGGAGGGAGGAAAGGATGCTGTGAAACATGTGAAAAAAGCAGTTCAAGACTTTGTTTGCCTAGCCAGATTTTGTTTTAATTGCAAGACTCTGAAGCTCTTAAAACTCCAGCCTACTTAATAACAAACAGTGCACCCTGTATGTGCTGAAGTGCTGCTATTTTCTTAATGAACTGGATTTCATTACATGAGTAAAAAACGCTATTTTATTTTCATGAACAGCACTCAAGGACTTTATGGATTCATAAACTTGTTTCTCAAGTTGATAAGCATCATGTTTCTGAAATCCTGATGTCTCTTATGCATTTTGAATCCAATTGCACTTTTGTTAAAATGGCATGTTAAACGCCATTCAAGTCAAATGTGATGATACAAAATGCTGGGTTTGGTTTTTTCAACCATATCTAGTAAATAACTTGCCATACAATGATTTAGAAGCTATTTTGTAAATTAAGTACTGCATAGTGACATCCACTGTAACTTGGAGGCCTTAGGAGAATACTACAGTTTGTCTGCTCACTGTAACTTATGGGTTGTGGTGATGATCAGGCCTGTCTTCTGAAGGCCTGTCTTCTGTGCATCCTGTTCAGGAGAATGTGGTTCTCAATGAACACTTGGTTCAACTGTGTACCTACAGGCAACACTCAAACTCTTAATTCTTCTAGCGCATGAATCCAGATGTAGAAAATGGTTAAGTGCTGTTTCTTCATAGGGAGGACCTGGAAAATCTGTGCTTTTCCCCTTCTGCATGTTCTTATTCCACATCACAGTATAATTATCAAGGTAGGTTAAGCTGACCGGTGCAGCTGTACATTGAATGTCAATTAAGAGTGGTTATATGGAAAGCTGACTTCAGACAAGCATTACCTACAGCTCAGCTGATTTCACTACTGTTTTCTATCATTCAGCAGTGTCCAGGATGGACAACTGCTTACAGGGATTCTACAGGTAACACTCGCCTGAGTTTATCACATTCTGTAGATGAAAAACAATTTTTCTTCACAACTTTGCCCTAATATCTTAATGGGAATTTTAGATGTATTTGTGCCAGTTTTAGAATAAGTCCTAAGACCCTGCTTTACAAACTTGGAAAAGTCTGAAAGCCTTTTGCCAAATCTTTGGGAGTTATTAGGCAACAATTCACATACTTTGATTGTAGTACTTGCCTATTTAAGAACTGACAATTCAAACGGCCCACAGGGAAATATAAGCAAATGCATACAAACTAATAATTAGCCACAGAATCTGGGGGCTTTAGCATTTGAAATAATTTTAGAATTCTTCTTACAAAGGAATCTTTATTGCAAATTGCAATAAATGTTTTAATGTTGCAATGGTTTAATGGTGCGATTGATGCTATCTGCTTTGTTTGCAGATTATTGTGTCTTGTATTGTTATGTTCTGCTAAAAAGAAAGGGAGAAAAAGAATGAGTGAGAGGCATAGCAAGGAGGAACCTGCAATAAAAGCACAGAATGGGAGACAGCTGAGAAGATCAGGGAGTAAACATACAGCCAACTCTCCAAACTGAGTTTTAAAAAAAGCTTTTTCTAGGGACCTAAAGAGGCTTTGTCAAGTTTATTGCAAGCCAGGAAAGGCTGTGAGGAAAAGTGCAAACCTAGAGAACAGGACTGTGTTTGCAGGAAAGAATGAGTAGAGAACTTTAACATGCACTTTCATTTCTCTTCTGTCTTATTCTACATTATCCTATTTAAAGAGTGCATAGTTTAGATTTTTGTCTAAATGCAAGTTAGCTTTGAGTTTATAAAAGCCTTTAAAGTGCTAAAGTATGCAGCATTTGGAAAAGACCTAAGCAATAGTACTTCAAAGTTTCCACTAATCCAGGGATCTGCTACCAGCAGACATAGTACTTACTACTAGTTCACCAAAGCACTGAGGACCCTAAGTATGTAATTGGAAGCTTACGGGGGGGGTGTGTGTGGGGGGTGTGGGGTGAGGGTTGACTGTCTAGGTGTCTTAGATAGGCAAGGAGTATTTTTTTATATATATGAAAGGTACTTTTCCTCATATACTAACAATTGTTGTATCAATCAGCTACCAACCATGCTGTTTAAATCAAAAGGAACCAAATTAGGAGGTAGGGGAAGAGATACACAGTCCAAGATGATGTTCCTGTGGGTAACAGCAGGAGTCAGTATGGCCAGGTGTGGTTTAGATGACGGAGGATGATACCAGGACACAAAACTTGATCTGCTGTTATTTTAAAGTTAAATATCATGGGAAAAGAACAATCATCACCAGACTCAAATAAAATTAGTTTTTCAAACTTAAAAACGTAGGCTATCTCTAGCTGCTAACAGAATAACCTGAAAATACACAGCCTTTATGAGCAAAAGCATCTGAAATTCAGTCAGATCAATGGTATTAATTTTTAGTTTTTCTTTGTTCTAAGGAAAACATTCAACCTAAGAACATATTTCCTCTATGTACTTTACATTCCATTCAAACATACTCACAAAGCTCCAAACACAGCTAATCAAACAGCTCCATGTCAAAGTTAACAGTTTGGAATGCCAGCATTTTGGCTTTACAAGAACCCTAACTTGACTCCTAACGCATTAAAATACAAAATATAACGGCACAGTTGTTTTAAAAATCTTGAGACTTTGAGGGTTCAACATTCAGCACTTTGCTACAAACCACACAGCTTTCCTAGCTAAATACTAGTTACTAGAAATTTCCCATCACCCATTCTTAACTAATTCCTAAATCAATTCACACAGGTCAATACAAGCGCACTCTGTTTGCCCCTGATATGGTGAAAGAATGCATTTGGGTGCCGGCTGCTACAGGAGGATTGCTCCACACACAGGAATGCAATGCCTTAGTTCATACCAGTTTATGCTGTAAACATCTTGTCCTTAAACTGTCTGAGTTACAATTGTTTATGACTCAAATACAGAGAATGGGTATGTCTGTAAATACCAGTATATAAATAAATGTTCAAGAAAACCACTTCAGACCGTCTCTTTAGATCAAATCTAAGATATTTCTTTCCCTTTATACTGGACAGCTGATTAACAGAAGCAATGTCCCTCCCTTTGCATAATTTTTTTGACAGGGCTAAAATTTTAACATCTTCATGCTGACCTCAATGATTTGAGTTGACAAATAACCTGAAGCAGCAGAGAACATCTAATAAGTAATATGGTCTCTGCCAGTATTTTGTGAATACTAACTGACATCAAAGAACAGCAAGACTCAAATCTTTCACTCACAGCATCTGGAAGGTAAAATTCACTCTTTCTTGTCATGGTGATATCTCTGAGCTCCAACCAGTGGGACTGCATTAACCATTTAAGTCTTTTAATATTTTCTTTGTTCCTTTAAAATAAAACCTCAAGTCTGACACTGCACACAAATGCATTAATTTTAGTAAATATTATGTCTGATTTACAGTGTTGTATCCTTTTCTTTAAGTAATGTCACTTCACAGTGATATTTAATTATTCAGTAAATTGTAAGTAATTATGTCACATTAAATACAGTGTTTGTCTTTCCATTGTGATTTTATTAAAGAATAAAATATGTCTTTAATTGTATTTTTCTGAACAATATACCATTATTTATTTTCAAAATCCCTAAACAAAATCCTCCCTTAAATCACATAGAGTAAGCAATACTTTATGAAGTCCAATTCTAGGTAACATTGGCATGCTTCATTTTCTGAGGAAAAGAGAAACACAAGTATATTAAATTCCAGTGATTATGATCATATGTGTTCACTAAATTAACTGCAATACAAAGTTAGAAAGCTCAAAATAAAGGCCATACTGTGAATGACACATGGCAATCCTTACAAATCAGCCATTTCCCATTGTACAGAAAAATTTCAGAATTTTAAAGGTTGTCTCCAATCAAGGAGGCAATCAGTGCTGAGCCTTGTAGTAAGCTATAGGAACAGACAAACTGCAGTGTGCAATGCTACTTAACGTTCTTCAGGAAGGAGGAAAATGCAGTACTGTGGTGGAATAGAAAGGTGGCTGAAAAGACACAGCAATCTACCATCTGAAACTGGAGAAGCAGAGTCATACCTACCTAATGTCATTATTTGTGCACAGACTGTAATTCAAAGTACACGGTAGTGAAAAAGTTCTCTATATACTCCAGTGCTAAATGAGAGCTTTTGATACATTTTTAAAAGTCAAACCTATGTTTTATAAGCTCATTGACTCTCCTTGGGTGTGATACACGTGGCAGATTTGGGAAGTGGAGAAATCATTTCAGAATGAAGTCTCCTGGGCTGTACAAAAGATGAACTACACTGGTATAGCAGGCTAATTCTGTCCAATTACCAAATCCAGAATTATTCTCCTATAGCTAAATGGAACCATTTTCCAAATATCTTTAATCTATTCACTCCCAAGTCAGCAATAAAGGCAGCATCAACAAAGTAATGTAATTGCAAGGAACAGAGATGCAGGATAAAACTCTCAGTTTCATTTCGCTGGTTAGCTTTAGTACAGAATGTTTTTTTGTTGTATCAAATGACTCCCAAAGAGCAAGCTGTATTACAAGATCAAACATTATAATAGCCAAGTCAAACGGCGTACAGTTTACCTTTTCCTCTCTTGCAGTCCCTAAGAATGGGTTTAGTGATAGCCTAGGGTCTACATTTGTTCAAACTGAAGCTTTGTTTATTTTACTGATCTAATTGCCTAACCTTCACGGCATGCTCACACCAAATACTTTTAAAGAACACTGAATTTGACTACCACTACCTTCACTGAGAAGTTATATATGCCACATCTATTATTAAAAAGTCAGCATTTTTAAACAATTGGTGAGGAAGGGAAGTAATTTTTAGTAACAGTTATAAATAACTGCCTGGTAAATTTTATTTATTTCAGTTACTTAGACTTAATTAAAAAGTAATGAGTTGAGACTGGATTCAATATGAAAGAAGTTGCTACCATTAATGTACATGCCTGCTTTTAAATAGGTTATATTGTCACTTTTACTTAGAGTGCCCCCCCCCCCCCCCCCAGTTTGGCCACTTCCTCAGAAAATCAGGAGTGGGAATAAAACCTAAGTACCTTTGGGAAAAATAAATCTTACGAGAGAGATGCATAGGAACTTGCAAAACTAATTTATGTAATTAAGATATTCTGGGCTAAAGGAATTACTCTAAGAGGCTACTTCATAGCTGTGGCGGAACACCTGGAATAAAGGGTGTCAATACAATTTAGTGCCTCTATCTCCATAGTTTCTGTTGTGCTTCAATGACATTTATTACTAAGAATTACTTGCCCTCTAGCAGGGGAGTGTCACTAGTAAACAAAACCAGCTGTGTATAGCACTACAGCAGTACCATGCCACTCCTGACAACACATTTCTGATATTGCTGTAGCTGCTCACTTCCTGAAAAGTTTTCCACGCATCAATCTAAGCGAAGTGTAGTTTAAATTTTCATTATACAAGGCATTCCTGAAGATAACAGAAATTAAATGTACACAAACCCATAGGTCAGATTCCTTTTTAAGAAATAATGCTGCAAAACAGTATTTTGAAAAGGATAATAAATGCATCACATATCATTCTGTGAGTAAGAAATAGGTAAGCAGACAGTAAATTGGGGTTAACACCAACGCAATGTCGACAAGAATTTTCAGTGTGGGAATGGCTCGAAGCCTCCCTCCCTGGGATGCCTCCCCTGGCTCCCAAGCAAGCATTGTTTCCACACCGGATCCCAGAGCCAATCCAGACCCCAAAATTCCCACAAGATTTGTTCTTTTGCTAGAGTCTGTTCTTAACGTATCCACACGACAAGTAAGGAGAGGTGTATGTGACTAATGTGGTAACAAAACTAATTTTGAAAGCAGAATATCAGAAAACCATACAAACATTTGCTTCAGGATTTCTAATAACAAGAAATTAGTATCGGACATGTGACTCCTCTGTAAGAAAGATCTTTGCTGATTCCAATTTTTATATCAATTTTGCTTATTATTTTTTTCAACAAGTGAAAGGAAGTCCCATTTAACGTCAGACTTGCATTTCAATTTTAAACTAGTTCTATTGCAGTGCAATTTTGTTATTTTCAGTTAAGCTACCTATGATTCTATAAAATTACAAGGTAGTTTTAGAATCATACAATAATTTATAGTAGCTTAGGTAATAAAATCAGAGATGCTTGAGGGATTTACCACACTGGGACTTTCACTGCTGTGGAGACTTCAGGAACAAACACAAATAGTTTTAGGTATAAAAGTTGACTCGTCACTCCATTACACTAGTTTAATGGCACTGCTTACCACAGGGGTCAGTAACATTATACTAATTCCGTTTCTGTGCATAAAAAAGGGGACTTGGTAACCAATTTTTACCACATTATATAAATCTTCTGAAGTACAAATACTGTTATACAAATTTTGCCAGTAATTTTCATATAAATTCTGCTTATAGTCTTTTTACTTTTTCTGACGTTATGTTCATTCATGTATTCACACCTACAATTCACATTACAATTAGAGAAGATGCAGCTGTTTAGCAGCTGTAAAAATAGGCCAGCAATAATCAGAGTGCACTGCAGGATTGCTGGGTGACCACAGTAACTTTTGACCAGTGTGTGTATCTAATGAACTCTCACTCCAGTTTTCGCATCTACCCTCCTTACCTTGGTGCAGAAAATTAGTACAAATGAGTTATTCAGCTTTTAAAGATTTATTAAGTATCTACATACTGAATTTAATTTTCTATGTTTTTCCTTTATCTTTAATATTTTTCAGAGATAGAAATTTTTATTTGCTTAAAAAAAAAGAAACCAGAATCCTGAATTCTATACAAAATCCAGACATTGTACTTTCCTGACTTCACCATGCACTTCCGTCATGTCCATAGAGCTGGGTGAGTACAATTTCCTCACTGTGTCTAAAATGGGTGTAATACAACATATAGGATGTATATAATCTAAATTAATTGATGATTTTAAGGCATTTACATGCACAGGCAGAAAGTGTTGATGTAAACTTCCTATCATTTCAAGACTTCTGAAGGGTATTTTCCTTTTAGAAAGTTGGTTGGAACTGAAAAAGATTGGAAGAACAAAGACCTGTTCCAGGTACACACAATGTATGTTGTTGAAATTCACAGCCTATTTACTAGCACTACAAAAGATACATTGAACCTCACAAAACTGTTTCACTTACCAAATGTATTTAATTATAGTATTGCTAAAAGACAATGTTTAAAATGCAGTGGTATTTGTGAGTCTGTGCATGCATTTATAAAAAAGTATTTGATACAGCAGTTCTGCAAGATAAATGTTAAGATATTTACAGAAGCAGGTACCCAGTCAAAAATTGCTCCCTAACCTTCTGTTTCATCTAATTAAACATAATTTATGTTTATTAACATTATTTTATATAATTATTATATTTATATGATTTAATATATTATTAACATAATTAATGTTTATTAAACATAATTAATACTACATAAAAGATAAATTAATTTCCCAATCATATGGTTCACTAAGACAAATCAAACAAGATCTGAAAAGCCAAGTGAAAGGAGAAATATCAAGAGCAATTTCATTTTGGAAAAAGCTCCCAGGCATTTCAAACCTTATTCACACAATAAATTTTATGCTATCAGGCATGAGACTATTGCTGACTTTTATGTTAGCATGGAATGATGTTTTATAATACTACAAAATTTCAAAACATTGATAAGTATTACAACATTTTACTTACAGTCTTGCAAAACTATCAGCTTAAAGAAACCAATCGGTTACTTATGTCACCTGAGGCATTCCACTTCAATGTCAACAATTATATCTGATAGTACAGAAAACACAATGTTGAAATTGCTTTGCTAAGCAAGAAATTATTTTGTATCTCTCTAAGCTAACCTGTTTAGAGATCTGGAAGATCATATGTTAAAAATACACACATCTATCTCAAAAACTGAAGTTTCACTGATTCAGTTTTGCTTTTCTCCTCACTTTTCCCATAATCAATTGGGATTATTATATATATTTTATATATATTTAGGGATTATTATATATTATATATAGAATTGTTATGTATACCATGGATTGGTTCCATGGTATACATAACATGGAAAGAAAATCTGTAAAATCTGCTCATAATCTGGCAAACCTTCCTGATGGTGAACAACTTCAATTCCACTAAATTCATCAAAGTGAAGAAGTCACAGAGCAGAAGAGGTCATCTCCTAACCTAAACCATGCAGCCAGGCTTGTGCTCTTGCATGTCTCCCACGTATCCCAAAAAGTAACAGTAAGATTCTGGCCTCAATCGATAGAAATGTCCCATTTCTTTCAATATTTAAAACAGATTAATTGACTTGCTTTAGATGCCTATACTATGAAAATACAGGTTTCACCTTAGGAATGATATTTTCCTCTGCTGACTGTAAAATAAGCAGAGGATGACTTAAGTTGGTTAGAGACATGTTCAGAGTCAAGGCTTACGTTTTGGCGTTCCACTATGGAAACCAAATTCAAAATTTCCAGACAAATTACCAGAGCTCTAAGTCAGCATAATGCTTGCCTGCATGTAGCAACATACATATGAAGTAAGGGCAAAATTTTCTGTCTTAAATGAGCTGTTCAAATACCCGTGAAGTGGGCAGGAAATGTGACCAGAATGTCACAGTTAAGTCACCAGTTGCTGAGCAGACTTCCACCTTAGAGGCATCAGCTCATGTCAAGCAGCATAGCGTTCCTCTTTTCTCCCACGGTGGTTGGTGCCTGGAGTCAGGCAGTGCTGAGCAGCGCTTATTCTTTGGACAAATCTGCGCTGCAACTTTATGCAATAGAAGAAAGAAGAACAGAGGCAGCAGCAGTTCCACACTTCAGTGTTTCTCCCTTGTCCATTATGCCCTTCCCCTGCCAACCTGATCTAGCTACACTGTCCCTTTGGCATGCTGTCTTTCCCCCCAGTTTTAAAATTTTCCCTTCAACTTCCTTCCCTCAGAATGGTTAGCCTGGTAAAGTTACCCTGTTTCCTCTAACCACACAACGCCCCCAAGCCCTGCTTGATGGCTTGATCCATGCACGTCCTTTTATTCAGGCTCTGCTTTCCACCACTCTGATGAACTGTCAGCTGCCTTCTCCTATGTTGCAGCATGAATCAAGACATCTTAAAGCTCGGCATTCGTGAACACTGGAATGTCTTGCAGGAAACTGGAATAAGGTAGCACTGGTCAAGCTGGTTAGTCTGGAGGTTCCCCACCTATCTCAGGTATGGGAGGTCATGACAGAAGGATGGGCAGGAGAAGGGGATACTGAGATTATATCCATACAAACTGGAAACCACCGCTAACCTGCTTTCCATCTTTCATGACTGAACTACAATGAAATTAACTTGAAAATGAGTTCAAAGGTGATTTAAAGTTTTATATAAGCACCTTTTTTCTTTAAAAAAGTGAGTATTGTTTCACTTTGTAAAGTCCTCTGGAAATCAACTGTAATCTTATAAGGTCACAATCTTGAAAATCTAGTCATACAAGATCTCTATTCTACACAAAGTTAAAAGCATGCAAGCTTTCTGGCTGATGTAATGCTGCATAGAGACAGCACTGAAATTTGATGAAAAACAAGGCAGGAAAAGGAGAAGGCGTATGGCTGGATTTTAACGAAGGTATGCTGAGAATTTCAAAATCCAAGGTGCACCTTGGAACACACTATATGAATTCTAATGCAGACTCTGGGTGAAATGGATATTCTACATTATGAAACAGAACTGATTGCTTGCATCTAAGTATGTGTCAGTTGTGAAAATTAAAGGCAATTGACTATGAAACTTCCCCAATAGTCTTCTCCTCCTACCCATATTTTGCCAGGTACAGAACATTGTACAAATCAGCATCAAAATAAAGAGAAGAGTCAGCTGAACACTGTAAATGCATCTAGCCCCCTTAATTGCACATCGGGTTCTACTGTATAGTCTCTTCTCGCCTCCCCTGCAGAAGTATCACCAGCAAAGTGCGAACGTGGCTCCCTCTAGGGCTTGAGTATTAAGACTAAGACACAGCACACCCCCCAGCTCCAAAAGCTTGGTTTAAGTGCTTATAACTAAAGCAGCACCCTAAGAAAAAGCAATATATACACCAGAGAGGCCAGGGAGCCTGTCGCAAAGGCCTCAGACTGAGATACTGAAAATCTTCTGTCAGAGACAGATTCTCTGTTCCCTGTGAACACGGCATACCTTTCCAATGTAAGCCTGAGGAAAAAGGTTAACAGGTCCCTCATTTAGGGGGGAGATGAGGTACAAACCCCTGAACACCTGAACCGTACTTGCTGTCTAGTAGACCAGGTGAGCCTTGGCAGGGCTCACGTACGCATGTGCGCGGAGCAAGAGAATAGGCGATGTGGGTTAGCTCAAGAGCTGTGACAGACGCTGCTGGGTGGTGGGGCCAGAAGTGACATACGCAGCCCTTCAGAACTTACAGGGTCCAAGTCAGCCCAACTCCGCTGCCGCCAGACCCGCTGCCCCCCGAGCTGGGCCGGGGCAGTGCTCGCACCCCTCGCCCTTGCCAGCCGGCCAGAGGGCTGCAGGGGGTGAAGCTGGCTATCAGCTGCGGCCCAGTTCCACCAGTGTTCCGTCCTGTGGCCAACAGAGGGGAGGTGAGGGGTGGTACAAGTGTGTGGGGACACCGAGGTCGTGAGGAGACAGGCTGCGGGCACGTCACGTCCAGGGGAGCCTGCGCCCGGGGCCGCGGTGCCGGGGCTGAGGCCGCCCGGGGGACATGCTGCCCTTTCCCTCAGTGCCCCTCTCCTCACGGTAATGCCGGTTTCCTCGAAGATCCCCCGCCACGCTTGCTCAACCCGGCGGTGCCTGACCCCTTCCGCCACCCCGCTCCCGGCCCCCATGACCCCGGCACCCAGCCCCGCCGCTCCCGCCGCCTCCCGGCCGGGCCGCTCCGCGGGCGAGGCGGCGCAGCCCCCGCCTCCTACCAGGGCGATATAAGCCGGCGCCTCCCGCCGCGATGACAGCTCACCGCGCTCCGCCTCGCCGGGACGGGCCGCGTCGCTGCCCCGAGGATGCCGCCAGCCGCCGCCGCGGGACAGTCCCTGCTGCTGAGCGCCCTGCTGTGGCGCCTGGCCGCCGCCGGTGGGTAGCGCCGGGCGGGACGGGCCGGGGGCCGCTGGCTGGGGCGGGCGGGGGGCTCGGTGCCGCTGACAGGGAGCGGCCCCGCGCGGGGCCGTTGAGGGGAAAGGGGGGGCGGCTGCCTCGCGCGGCGCCGTTGAGGGGGGCTGCCCCGTCCCGTCCCGCGCGGCAGTGGCGGCCCCGACCCCGGCCCCGCAGCAGCAGCCGGCGAGGGGGGCGCCCGGGTCAGCAGGGGCCGGTGGCTCCGGGGGGGGGACCCATCCCCAGCACGGCCGGGCCGGGGCGGGGGGGGGCAGCGGGGACCGTCGGGGTGACCTGCAGCAGCACGGAGCGCTCGGCAAGGCCCCTTCCCCCGGCCTCCCGTGCTGAGCTCGTCGAAGGGGCCGGGAGGGCGGCATCTGGAAATTCATGGTAACATCGCTCAGTGAAACGCTTCGTTGCCAGAAGCAGCAGAGGTGGTGCGGGGTTTTCCGCCCCAGCTTCCTCCCGGCGCTTCCCCGAACCGCTGTGGCCTCCGCCCGCGGGGTCACCAGCTCACCCCGGGCAGCCCCTCGCATGAGCCTGTGGGCACCGCTGGGTGTTAAAGACTTTTTCTTCCCAAAGTAAATAAATGGGGAAGCTGGGAGCTGATGCCTTCTGCAGCAGGTAGAGCCCGGTATGGTTTTGTACTGCACCATGTCTGTTTGGTGCTTGGCCGCTCTCAAGAGGATCTTCAAGATTTTGTAGCTTCTTCAGAGGTCTTGGATCGAAAAGGAGGCGTTAGACAGAACTCTGAATGAGTTACCTCCGTAACCTCAGAGTTACAGGAGGGAAAAATAATTTTCTTCTCATATTTCTCACTTCTGCCAGGACACATTCCTTTAGTAAGACAAGCATGATCCCAGAGGGCAGGACTCTGAACCTTTTCCCCACAAAGAACTTTTCCAAGTAGTTATTAACAGCAACTGCTTCGTTTAACCAAACAGTGACTGCAGGGAACCAGGAATTGCACATAACATCCCTGACGGTGCTCTTCTCTTTCCTGTGTTTAAAGGCAGTCCAGAACTACCAACAGCAGTTAATATAACTTGGTCTTCAATCAATTTTAAAACTATACTACAGTGGCAACCAAAACCATCAGGTTACGTCTATACAGTAGAAATACACGGGTAAGTAGATGACACCAAGGTGTGTCCATTAATGGCAGTTGAAGAAGGTTTGATTATTTCTGAGACTGAATGTAACGGGAAAAGAGCCCAAATATGAGTTAGGATAATTGCCAACCCAGCTCTTAATACTTCTTTGTACCCGACTATAAAAGTATTTGATTCAGGCTTCTGGTTTTGCCTACTTCAAAACGGAGAGTTGAGCTTTGGATCCACATTTCAGTTCTGGGGCTTGATGCAGGGCGGCTGCACCGGAGATCTGGGCCAGGATAGCCTGAAGAAGTTGATGCTCAATCTGACATACCATATATTAGAGAGAACTTCACCTTTTTATGTCTTTCAAGGTGTCTGGACCGACTGTTTCGTGTTCAGTCTTGGGAGGTGCTTGGTAAATATGTCTGCATTTTATTCTAATTGGTGAATCACGGTAAATGAATAATATGTCTTGCTGGGTAATACTAAAAGTTAGTTTTGTTTGTCTGCCTTTGTCAAGACTTCCTCTGTTATGTTTTATGTAAGCTATGAAATACTGTGGACATAAAAAGTAGCCGGCTTCCGTGAAGCATCTAATACCTTTTTCAATACTGCACAAAAACTTCCATGAAGTTCAGTAATAAATCTGTGCTGTTCTTAGCTCCTGTATTAATTCATATATCGTCATTAATCATGCCCCACAGGGAAACTATCATCAACTCTCCTACATATTAATGAAAATACGGTAATTTAGTCTCTTCTGTCTCTAAAAGTGGCATAGAAATTACAGCTTTCTCATGACTAATGGATGAAATCCAGTGCAATGGCCTAATGTGCTCACTTATTCTTTAAGGGAGTGATTAAATTATTAGACTTACACACTTAGCAAAGTGGATTTTATTAAATTCATGAATCTGGAGTTTCTTTCCAGCCATTTGTACTTGGAAAAAATTGAAGTCTGTTTGCCCAACATCCAGTATAAAATCTGGTGTAGTTCTGATACAGAGGCATTTCTCTAGACAAGTTGCTCTAATGGATGAAGTGTGCTTAAATGTACATAGATGAGGAAGCAAAGATTTATGGAGTCGATTCCCCCCCCCCCCGCCACCTTAGTTCACCAGCAAAAACAGGGAAAAGAATTGAAGCAGTAGTATCCAATCTGTTTTTCTATTCTTTCTAACTAGGCAGTAAAATGGGGAATTAACTCTCTTTTCCTGGTTTCATTATTATTTCTCAAGTAAATGAACTTGCTTTCTATCATTTAAAAATCAGAAGTGCATGAGTCTTGTTTCTTGTCGATATTTTTTAATTGTAATTCTGCAATGAAAACTGCTGCTACTGTCTGGTTCTTGGTGACAAAAGTGACATATATGAGGAGAATTGTCACATTAAACAGTGTGTCAACCATTAATTAATACTGGCGTCACCAGAGCTTCATAGGACAAGTGATGTTTCTTAAGGCCATAGTTTTCAGATGCATCAAGAATAACACTTTCAAAGTGATTAATGCATCTTATGCTTTTTTAAATAAGTCAACTGCAGAAAAATGCAAAATCAGAACTACTTATGGTTCCTATGCAATTCATACAAAAGACTGAACTTTTAATTCATGTATGTATCCAATAACATATTTATATAATTAATATGGATCATATTTTATATGCTTGATTCTGCTTTGAATTGTGAAATATATAGCTGTACAGGATAGTGGGGTTTGAGGTTTTTTTTTCTTCTCCTTTTCAGCCTAGTACACCTGCAAGCCTGTCCCACTGGATAAGGGAAGTCTTTACAGTTTGAGGGAGGGAAAATGTTTTTTAACATATCTAAATAGTAAGTCTGGCTGGAAAGTGTTACCACTTCTTTCATGCTCTTTTCAGGCAGACATCTGACACAAAAAAAAAATGCATATGGACAACAGAAACAGAGTGTGATGTTACTGATGTGCTCAGGAATGTAAAAGAGACCTATACAGCACACATACTGTCTGTCATGCCCTCAGAGATGGATAACTTTGAAGAACCACCATTTGCAGTCTCTGAAAAATTTACGCCTTATAGTCAGAGTAAGTAGGATTGTCAGTTAAATCTTATCATAAACTTACTTCCATTGATTAAACAAGGCTTAGATTGGGCCTAAAGGGTTTTCCTATACGTTCTTACAGTAGCCATACTGATACCTGAGAATATGACGTTCAGTCATAAAGCTTTCTCTGTTGTAGCAGAGTGTGTAAGATTTTAGTTACCACTTGTTTCGCACTACAGTGAGTAAACCATTTTATTAACATTATGTACAAGATGAAGATATTTGTTAATAATCCAGGATTTCGCTGTATTACTTTGGCTCAGTAAACTTAGAACAGATTTGAGTAGGGAAGAGACTGGAGGAAGAAAAAAAGAGCATGTTGTATAGAAAAGATAATGTCAGGTTTTTAATTCTGAAAATGCTTGTTTAGCTGTTCTGGGAAAACCAGAGATACAGAACTACACGCAAAAAGGCTCCAAACTGAATGTTGTGATCCAAGATCCGCTTACACCATACACATTTCCTAATGGAAGCTTTCAAAGTATTCGAGATATTTTCCAACATGACCTGGAATACAAACTGTATTACTGGAAAGATCAAAGTTCTGGAAAGGTAAAGTCTAAGTCTACTTTTTACATATTCTGTGGCTGTATTATAGCTACACAATTTCTGTGCTACCTGAAGAGTTAACGCTTTTGAAGAAAACACTTTTTTGAAGTATATTTTTCCTTTACAGAAAGATGCAACAACAAAAAGCCATGTATTTGAAGTAAGTGTTGACAGCACAAAGAACTATTGCTTCTACGTACAGGGAGTAATTCCCACCCGCAGAGAAAACCGTAATGGTCAGGAAAGCATGGTGCTTTGTACCAGTATAGGAAGAAACATCTTAGATGGTAGGTATCTGGTGAAGTTTGTCATAGTCTTTAGCATTCTAACAAAAAGACTCTTAAATTCTGAATATATTTTTATATCTCTTCAAACTGTGATGCCAGTTACAGACTAAGCTGTTTGCTGTATTAAGTGAGAGGACACGGTCTGAACACGGAAACCCGTGGGAGGAACTCACATTAAGAGGCCACCATCTTTAGCTAGCTGGAGTTTGTTTTAGGGTTTTTACTCAAGTGTTTTGATTAGTTTTAAATTGTCTGAGTTGACTGCTAACTGAAGTTTCAGATCTCGTCACTAGTCTTCAGCTTCATTTATTTTGTTTTCTGAGTGCTTCCCTCAGATCCTTCCAGTAACAGGTCCCATAACAAGTGCTTGAAGGATTAGCTCTAAAACATAGGTGTGCTGGAAACCTACGTGTCCATTGACTTGTAGTTTGAGCTGAACTTTATTGTCTCAAAAAGTAGGTGATAAGACTAAGACTCTAAGACTTTACTGTTGCATTACAAGGTCAGAGGCTGGCAGATCGACTTCTTTACTGGCAAATAAGTTAGTGAGTGGTCGATGAAATCAGCCAGTCTAATTCCAAACAATCTGGATAACACTTTTTTCAATATAAATTCAATATTTATTAAATAATATCACATTGCTGTACTATTTCTTTCTTCTCCAGCAGGTAAGAATATATGCACTCTAGAAAAGCTCTTCTAGAACTGGCAAATCAGCTCTCTCAAATTAACTTCCTTATCTAGATGCATATTTTTGTTTATTACAAGGATTGAATTATAGCAAATTACAACTTGAATAGAAATATCTTCTGTTGGTGTTTTGTAGCTTCTAACCTAGAATAAATTTCCACTTAGACTTAAGTTTTACAGAAGCAGTGCAGGGTAGGGGCAATGGCCTGATTTATTCTTGTGGTGGTAGCGTGCTTTTTAGTGCACTAACTAAACTAGATTAAAACATAGCACGAACCACATGAAATAAAACTTTAAGTCAGTTAAAGTTCATGTTAAAATTAATTCAGTTCACACTGAAGTGATCACTTCTCTTCTGTGATACTGTAAAATACGCAAAGCATGTTTTAATTCAGTGGAATGTGTTCTAAGAGTTTGTAACACTGTGACATTATGGCTTCTGATAACTGAATCTTGGATTTTTTCCTCTCCTACAGAGTATGGAGCAGAAGTCTTTATCATCACAGCAGTGATAGCAATTGCAGTCATCACTCTTGCCATTGTCCTACCAGTGATCCTGTGTAAACGCAAGAAAGCAAAAGCTGCAAGAGAAAAGGAACCGCTTAATGGTGTTTAAGGAAAAATTATTGCAGACAGTAGTTCCAAAGTGTAAAAAAAAAAAAAAAAAAAAAAAAAAAGGCAAAACCCATGAATTGGGTAGTTGGGTGGAGCTTTTTAGCCTCTCCGGTACAGGAATTCTGAAGCCCAAACTTCATGTTGTTTTAAAAATCTGTTAGACAGTCACAGATGAAAAATCTAGGTACCGGAAAACCCCTGTGTCACTAGTGGTTGGAGGCTGGAAGAGTATCCTGGTGGAAACTCTTCCCATTCCTTTGTCCTGTCTGAAACAGGATTCTGAACTAGATGGACCTTTGACCTGACCAGGTACAGACATTCTGAAAGTATGCCCTTTCTGAGCCAGAAGATTTATGGTACTTGTAAGGGGGGAAAAAAACACTACTTTTGAAAATTATGTGTCCTTTTCCTAACTAAAAGGAACTTAATTCTGTTTCTATGAAACAAAATCTGAATTTATCTGACTTTCTTTTAACATTATTAACTGGTGAAATGATCTGTTAGTTCAGATGTGACAACAATGTTACTATTATGTCTGCACTTCTTGGATAAAATTAACTAGGTCTATTTATCTTCGGATATAGACAATCAAAGGTAAACTACTGTACTGGTGACTTGTAAGAAAGAGTGTTGAAGTAGGTAGCTGCTACCCATCTGCCTATATTACACCTGGAGTTACACAGACAGGGTAGTGTGATGGTTCCAAGTAAGTGTTAGAACATGTACTTTGCAGTTTTTGAGTCATTAGTAACTCACTTCATGCAAGCACTGAGTAGGTAGCAGTATTTACTGCATTTTTAATATTTTAATTAAACAGTTGGTGAATTAATAGTTTATATGGTATAGATTCAAATCATCTTGGTGATGGGATTTGGAGGTACTTGTTGATTTGACTTATTTTAATATTTATTTTATAAATGAGAACCTAATTTTTATACTGGTGATATCTGTATTTATGGTGGTAATTTATACTTTTCTAGTGAAATAAAGGTGACTGGCAAAACAAAACTTCCTTTTCCTTTTTTAAATGAACTACAATATTCATTTCAGAACTAAATTAAAAATACATTTAGGAAATTTATTTTGTGACAGCAGCATAGGCAAGCTCCAGCAGTCTAACCAGGACTTTGCAAAATAGACTACCAGGGCACCTGCTATCTCTAAGGGTAAGAAGCCACAGTTTATGAACTGGTAGAAGGTTTTGAAGAGTCCTGAGTTGCTTTCCAGCTTTCTTGCTTGTATGAGCAGTGTTTGCGTTCACAGCTCTGCATTCTAATGGGAAGCATACTAAACATCCCACAGGGGTGCCGGTACCACTTGTGGTACTAACGGTCATTCAAGGCATTACAGGGCCTTGCCCAGTTATGAGAACTGCTGTAACTAACGCTGCTAGTGACTGCTGCTGCTAATGATGGTGATAGGCACACAACAACATAAAAATAAAGAGAAGGGGGGGAAAAAATGCATCTTGTAGCAGGCACCAATTGGCTGTATATCTCAAAGATTTATACATGTCTTAAGATATCCATTGTATTTATGAGAAGTAAAACCATACAGTATCCCAATGTAGCAATTTTTACAGAATTGTATTTTACATCTTTCATCCCTACTGTATCACAGATACCTTCTTTGTATGGATTAAGACTGTTGTGAATGTGCGAGTGTAGTTTATGGGGGTTTTCTTTGTTCGTTAATTCCCTTTTATACAGAGGGAAGAAAACAAATGGCACCACCATGGCAAACCCCCCCCCACCCCTGTTTACTTAATATTGTGCAATAAATGCTTAATGCTTTTTCTGCTGATGCATAAGCCTTGTATGGAGGAGGAATCTTACAATAGCAATGAGAAACAGGAGAGCTTGTGGGAGGAAATTTAAAAACTTTCCAAACTTGTCATCATTACTTCCCTTCACTGTGGTGTTCTGCTTCCTCAGTTTCATTCAGTGCAAAGCTCAGAAAACAGAAAAGCTCATAGGAAAAGGAAAGCCTGTAGGTTACAGCACAGCTTTTATTAAAGTAGACCAGGGGTCCTCAAGCTTTTTAAACAGGGGGCTGGCGTGCGGATGAAGTGGCAGGCAGTCATCTGTGGCTGCTTGGTTTGCCCCAACCCCCGGCGGGGGGGTTCTGTAAATACCGGGGGCCGGACTGAGGACCCTGCGGGGCTGTATCCAGCCTGCGGGCTGTAGTTTGAGGACCCCTGTGCTAGGCCATGCAGGTGATTGCCATAAGCTACACAGAAGGGTGTTATAAATCATGCTTCATTACTTCCAAGATTTTTGGTTTGTTCTGGATATGGAGGTTGTTTAAGGAAGAGAGAACAAATGAACGAACCCATAAAAATGCTAACAAGTGCCTTAAATGGCCTGACAGTGACCCACTGCCGCACAAGTTCTGGAAGCCTGCAGCGCTTCTGTTCCCTAGCTGCGGTGTGTTATCATCCAGCAGTGCTGAGTAACCGGAGTCACGGGGCTCACGGATCCTATTTCAAAGAGGTTTTTTGCTGTTTATGGAGACAGTTGAGAAAAGGAGCTTTTTATTGCAAACTTCTGGAAGTATTATCCCTTGAGCCTGAGCCCACAACCAAATCTTTTATGCAGAGATTTAACTTTCTCAGAGTATCCGGGTGGGCAGGAGTTGTTGTTGAATAAAGGTATTGTCACTAGGAAGAAAGACTAGATCCTATCGACAACACACATGTGGCCACTTCTTCAGACTGTACTGGTTTCAGACAGAGCCAGCCATCCAGGGCATCGGTGTGAGGAAGGGAAGGCTTTTCCTACGCACCTGAGTTCCCTGGCTTATCTTCTAAGCAGGCTGCTGTAAGCAAGCACACTCCTGCTGATGCTCCAAATTCCCCTTTTCTGCTTTGTTCCTTGTCATCTGTTGCAGAAAAGGGTATCCTCTGTTTCAAGTGGATGAAAACATGTGCTCAGCTCCCTGACGTGGTACTTCTGTTCTCTCCTTACACAAACGGGCATGTAACATTGCATACTGTAATAAGCCACTTTCATTTTATAGTACTGCTTAAAAACATATTCTTCTTCATGTGAGTGAATAAAGGCTCATATTGTTATGCTACCTTTCTGTCAGCCCTGACAGCATTACAGACAATAAAATTACTGTCATTACTTAAAATGAACAACTGTACAGAACTTCGTAAATGTATGTATGATAGATACAGCAGCAGCCAGCTTAGCTAAATCTATTTCTAGCAGACTCAGCTTTCCACTGTGAGAAGGCTGCTGCTGAGAGGCATGTAATGATAAGAATGTGATTATATGCTTAACTTGGATCACTCATGTGGCAACTCAGGACAAAGAGTTTCTGCATTAAGTGAGAATAAACAGTGGTGATAGATTGCCTTCTTGGTTCAGTTTTGTAATGCCGATTATTTTGCAGGTTAGTAGTAATTGCTGCACAGTTTCAGAGCCTCGTAATACACAGGAATGAGCAGGCTTTTGACAGTGCCAGACCCAAAAGTCAGTTGAGTAGTCTTCTAATTACGCAGTATTTACCCACATACAAATAACCATGCTTTCTATAGTCTATGTTTGTCACTGACAGGGAGAGAAGTCCTGGTGTTCATGTTTGAGACAGTAAAACCAAAAAAAAAGAATAACCTGCTGGACAGGACAGAAGCAGGAACTGGCCAGCTGGAAGTTTTTCCACCCCCATCAGGCATGGCGTTACTCACCGTGGCACATGCTCTCTGCGTGCCCATTCCCTTCACTACGAGAAACCATGGCAGGCAGCTGCCCTCCCCTCGCTGCCAGCCTGTGTCCTCCATGGCAGGGCACCTACAACAGCTCAGGGCACAATGACCAGGACAAATGTGCTGCTGATCTCCTCTTCCTTCCACCTTATGATGAGAAATCTTCCTGCTAGTGAGATCCTTCTGCTTCTTCTGGCATGGGCTCTCATGCAACCCAGATAGCCCCTTTCCATATCCCCACACAGGACCCCGAAGGAACATCTTCCCTGGTGGTTCCTCAGCCTCTAGCTGTAGCTGAATCAGGCAAGTTCATAGGAAGATTTGCCTCAGAGGCGATGTCTTCCAGTAAAATCTGGCCGGACCTGGGAATAAAGACACAGCCGTGTCCACTGCTTCCAGGGCTTTTACAGCCACGTCCTCTCTCATGTGTCCAACTGCAGGGATTGCGCCTGTTTCTCATCTTGTCAAAACGTGTGCCCTATTAGTGACATACTTCAGTGCTTTGCTCCTGTAAGCAGCTCACAGTGTTTCTCCTCCTTACTTGCCCTGGCTCCTCTGTTGATGTTTCCATTCCTCTCCTCCATCCCCTACTCATTTTTGTTACCTGTTCTTCCTCAGAGATGAACTCACTGTCTCATTCCTGCAAACACACAGTTAAGATCTCATTTAAATTAAAATATAGCACCTGAAAAAATACATATCTCTTAATGAACAATCAAGAATATATTAGTAGCATGGCAGCATATTTTCACTCTCTAAAGCTTCCCTTTGTCACTGTAATTAAATCAATAACTTCGAGAACATTCACTAGCACTGCTCTGAGTGCCTTTCTCAGTACACATAATTAAATATTAATGGGTTTAGTGTCTTGTTTAGACTAGCAATGAAGTTATTAATCTGAACTCAAAGAATATTCACAGATCCAGATCAGTTATCCTTGCTGCTGCGTTTTCTTCTATTTTTATTTTCAAATTTTCTACTTTATTACTTCCAGAAATATTTAAATAGCAAAGTACCGACATCATTATATTCACAAAACTATTTCACCAAGAGGTTTAATTAAAAAACGCCTTCCTCTGAACAGAAAAATGTTTTCCCAATGAGATCACATAAGTGTTAAATTAGTTGTTCAGTAATCACATAACACAATTAAAAAGCTAGTGTAATGAAAGAGGTAGAATGACACATGAGATCTTAAAACCTACTCCTATGAAAAGTACTTGTTATTCCAGGGGAAAAGTTTGTTTTATTGGTTTGGTTTGGGTTTTTTTTTGGTTTTGTAAGAGCGCATCCTTGATTAACACAGCTGGCTCTCTCCCCGCTGCCTTCATACCTCACCACCCACTCACACCAAGTGCATGGGTCTCCACGGAGAGGATACTCAGCCTGCTCTCCTGCCTTTCCGCTTTATTCCTGACACGATCACTGACTCCATAAAGCATCACGGGTGCGACCACACCATCGTGTGTCACCGTCGCAGCTGCCACTGTAGCAGCAGGACCAGGAGCACCGCAGAGCTGCTCCTTCCCCGCTCCGCAGGCTCCGCACCGGAGCAGCAGCGCCCGGCGGCGCACGGCACCGCGCCCGGCGCTCTGCGCTTAGGAAAGGCGACCCCCAGTGGCAAAACCAGGCATAATCGCTATGTTAATCCCAAATTTTCCTAAATGGCTACTACACCGATACTCGGTTTGAATCCAGATTGCATCAAAATTCAAAGAAAAAGGGGCATGGGATATTTGTTAGAGCATCCCTTCCCTAATAACGAAAAGAACAGACAGTTTGAACAGCTCAAAAAGATCCAGTAAGAATGGTGGGTGCCACTCTCTCCCGCTGACCACCCCCCCACCCCCACCCCCCACCCTTTCCATCCAGTCCGTGCTTCCCTCAGCCCCTCCAGGGATCTCGGATTATAACACACCCAGTCATGTCCAGTTTTCAGGCACTGCTGGAAACAAGGCCCCAGTTTACAATCCAGCAGGCAGCAACAAGCACTTATTTACTCATTGTTTGCATGATGGCATTAAAGCCAGTCCAAAACCATATTCCCTTCTCCTGACAAAGTTCTCCTTTAGTCTCAGAAAACTCAGGAGTAGATCAGAATTAGGAGATTTTCACACTGAATGTTAAGCTTCTTACCAGACTTTCTCCCCTCAGTATGCTTCCAACAGAAAAGAGACCCCTCTTGCTGCCCTGTTAACTGTTAGATTAGGGGTTCTCAAACCACGGCGCGTGGGCCAGATACAGCCCCCCAGGGTCCTCAATCCAGCCCCCGGTATTTACAGAACCCCCCGTCCCCCCTGCCCGGGGTTGGGAGGGGAAACCAAGCAGCCGCAGATGACTGCCTGCCACTGCATCCATGCGCCGGCCCCCTGGTTAAAAAGCTTGAGGACCCCTGTGTTAGAAGAACAGACCAAGAACCTCAGAGAAGGGACTGAATTCTTCCGGGAGCAATGGAAAATGTGTTACTACTGTGTCATAAGTTGAGTTATGTGACATAAAACGCGTCATAAGTTGAGCTGTAAAAGTTCCGTAAGTTATGTTGAAGTACAAGCTACGTTTGGAGCTGTGATAACACACTATCCATCCCGCAGCAAGGAAGAGAAAGGCGTGGGTAGGAATAGCTGGAATGCAGTGTGTAACTGGGGCTATTTTGGGCTTTATGTTTGGCTTGAAAAGGCAACCCCAAAAGTCTTTTGAGGGAATGATGGCTCTAGAGGTGGCAACAAGCACAAGAAGTCAAACCAAGCCCCAGCTGAGGGGCTGCCTTTCTGTCCCTAGTCTCTCAAGCAGGTCACTATGCTATGTAACAACCTTGGGGACAAGAAAATACACGGTACGGTGCACACAGGAACTACCTGCTGTCTTTCAGACCCACCTACTCACGTACCTCCTACCCCACTGGCATGATGCACCCCAGTGCCTCAGAGGAAGCTTATGGAATGAACACCTAAGCACGCAGAGATTTCTGCAACATTGAAGCACCAACCTCAGGGAGCCTTTCCAAAATGCTCTACTATTATAAACACAACTACTATAGCAAAAATAAAATCTACTTCAATTTTTAATTTTTTTAATGATCTAATTAGCATTTACAGGTTAAAAAATAAAAGAATATCAATGTGTAGATTTGACCTTGGCCCTTAATTCCCTACTAAGCTCCAAAAAAATTTGCTAATTAACAAATCTGGCTTTGCAGATCAGTCCCGTTGCAATGTGTAAGACTGCATCTGAGTTTTAAGAAACCTCCTGCACACACCCCTTTCTTTTCCAACATTATCTTCCCAAATGCAGCAGCTTATCAGCCCCTCTATAGATACTTCATTATCTCTGTTTTACTAGGTCTGTCACATTAGCAGCTTCTGACAACTGCCATTTTTAGCTCTGTTGCTTTTGTGCCAATATGTTCCCCCAGCAGAATACACAATAATAAATTAAACAAATAAAGGCTGGCTTATTTTGGGGAGCATCTTCACACTACTTACCTTGGTCCACAATGATCAAAATTATGGGATTCACTACCTGCTTGCACTAAACAGCTCAAAGGAAATAAAGTGTGTATTTGGTTACAGAGAAGAATGTCTCTTCAGTCACACAGACAGAGCGTGTCTTTTCCAGAGCAGTATCCCCCTAACTTTCTATAACCAAGCTTAAAAAATTAGCTTTGATTTGTGCCAAACCGTAAAGTAATTTTAATGCATAAAACTTGCTCTGTCATGGAGGTGGAGTCCCCTATTTCTACCCCAGCAGACCAACCTCAGCAGTCTTAGTTTTGTCTAGACAGCATCAACCTCATTTTTCCAGTTCTGTGCTATTTTGGTGCCGGCATCACATGTGGATACCACTTGTTTCCCAGAATGAGGGATGGGTGGGAAGCAAGGATGTTGGTTTGCGGACAAGTAGAGCAGGGAACGAGGCTGGGCACTACAGCACAAGAGCTCCTTTTGCCAGCACAAGCAATTGTATTGCAAAGGTCAGAGATCGTGATTGTTAAGCCTGGTTTGTGAAAGATACATTCTCGCCTATTTTAAAATGCCAGTTGGATGATTATTCTTGCACTGCTGCATTCATTGTAGGATTATTGGCAAAATGTCTTCAGTTTCCAAAGTCAATCCCCATGGAATTTCACCAGATGTTTAGGCATATTATTTCTATTTAAACGCCAAAGCTGTCATATTTTTCAAATTACTCCCTTAAGACAGCTTCTGTCTGTGATGTCTCAGGCTGCTTGTCATCTGGCTGCTCTGCTTTTGCATACAAGTAAAAAAAAAAAAAAAAAAATGCAACAGTTCAAAGATGGCTGAGCAACTTTGAAGGTAGTCTTTTTCTCAGGTTTTAATGTAAAAGACAAATTGCTTTCATAGTAACCTAACTTGGTCACATTTCTGTTTCAAGATGAAAACAGTTTCAAGATGTAACCAGTTTGAATGCACACGACAGGATGGGTTTCATCAGAACACATAAACAAACATATTATATGAACCTGTAACGTGCACAGCCGTTCCGAACTTCCAGGAGAAGTTTAAGGCACCACTAATGAAAATCTGACTGTATTCAGAGCACTAGCAAGACCCTGGTACCACACGTGAAGGGAAAATCAACCAACCCACCCTCTCCCAGAAAGCTGCACATCACTGAGTCATAAAACCAGGAAACCTCTTCCCATGGTCATGGAAGGGACAGGCACAAGCCTACAGGTATCTACAATTAAGAAAGAAGGAAATACCTTATACACAGAAATAAGTGTTTTGAACAGCAGCTTTATAAGCAGAAATTTGAACTTGCACACTGTTCGCTTCATGACACATCAAAGTTGCTGTTTATTTTTTCTGTAAAATCAAATTAACCTTTCCTCCCTACTGTTTTTCACAGCTGGATTTCAGGTGATAGTTATCATGGATGTTTCTATGGACATCTCTTATCTATAACAACTACATATAAAGTTTTAACAATGAATTTTGAAGTCCTATCTTGATAGCAGGCCATCTTAATGTTTGGGGTTTTTTTCACATTTTTAGACCAGTTCAGAACACCAAGGATTAGGTGACGCACTGGTACCTGACGAGTGCGCAGAGAGCAGAATCCTGTGGAAGAATCACTAAATTAACTCTTTCTCTCCAGTCCTAAGCCACAGGGTATTTCTTCCTTATAGATTTAAGAAACATGAAGATTGAATCCCCTATTCTGCAGAAGCGTAAGTCATTTGTCAATACTAGATGTGATTTAATTAAAAACCTGTCAAGTAACCGTCACAGTAGCACTCCATGCTGCCTTGTTTCTCACTAGTACAGTACAGAGCTAAGAAAGTGGCAATACATCCAGAATTTTCTTATAATACAAGTCACTTTCAAATGGTGCTAAAGTAATCTTGTATTTGGGCTGTCCAGTCAGGTGTGGCTACTCCACACTATTTGTGATACATCTGGGCAAGAAACATCCCTGCAACATGTGTACTGGCTAGGATGCAGTGTAAACTGCCAGCTTTTCCCAGAAGAATTACAAGGGTCAGAGGTAGGTTGGATTTTTGTGCACACTTCCTGCTGTGGGTTGTTTTTTTTTAAGAAAATACATCCATTAAGCCGTGAAGCATGCTTTGCACTTGGGATGGAAGGTGACAAGGTTCACAGTGATGTTCTGTTCACCTTGCAGCTTATTCCAGTCTTGTACTAGTCCTGTAGAAAGCACCATCGCCTCCCAAACATAGTCTTCGTCAAGAAAGCTTAATTTTTTCTGAGGGGACAGCTGCCTCGAACTTTAGTAAACTTTTGGAAATACTGGACCAAGGTTACTGAACATCCTCAAATGACGGTGGATTGATTCTCAGAAAGGAGTTTGAATTTGTTGCTCCATGGTTTCAGTGCTACTGTTCCAGGAGCTGATGTTCTCCCTCTACATAAAGAAGAATTGAAGTGTTGAGGCATACAAACCAAGCATTTGGAATGAACTGGGTAGCTGAGAGCCCAGATTTGAACAGCTAACAGGACTTCACACTACTCTGAATACTAAGTATTTAACATCCCATCCCCAACACAGAAGTTCCTTTTTTTTTTTTTTCCTCTCCAGCTCATCAGCTAAGTTGGATGACATTGATACTTGGTTCAGGAATTTCCTTTCAAAGGGAGCTTTACCCTTTAAGAATGCTACACAATACACTTGTGTACACAACTAACCTAAAAGAAGAAAAAAATTAGTACTAATTAGCATTAGAAAACACTGGTCACAAGAAAAGACCCTTAAAATCAGTTCATTCAAGCATATCTTAGTTTCACTCTTACACTACTAAGCTTCAAGTATCCCGATAGCTGGTATATCTACCACAACAAAGGAAAACCATTTAAAAAATCACAAATACAATCAAGGTGGAGAGTGATTATCCTATTTTTCCTCAAAGTACAAAGATTAATGAGCACTCAAAATAAGTATTGATAATGTTAACCTTATGCAGGCCCCACACCCTTGTACAATCAATAAACTTGAAAGGAAATAACGAGGCCTGTGGACAAAGGAGAGGTCAGAATCAGCGCCCACTTAAAACAGATTAAGGCACCTATAATCCAACGGCTCTAAGTACATATTTTCAAGTAGTGAGCTTATGTCTTTTGTTAAGCCTAGAACTGGATGGCATCATTTGGCTGATTCCAGGGTGAATTTCACACAGTACTACAGACTTTATAAACTGAACACAAGTCAATTGGCTCGTTTAGCAACTTGGGATTTGTGGAGTACATATTCACTGTATTGTTACAAAATTCATAATCACATCATCAAGAAACAAAAAGCTCAGATATATTTTATCTTTAGATTTATTATTATTTCAGAGGCACTTAATGTCTTACATTTATATAGCGCCATTTCCCCCTTCAAAACACTTTACAGTATTTACATACAGGAATGTTTCCCACCACTGCTGAAATGCAGCCCTCTGACTATTACCAGTACCATCTTCAAAGCACCAACAGTTTGAGACTGAAAATTTTCATCAGTACTTTGTCTTACCAAGATAGCTCAGAATTCCAATTTACAAACTTCCAACTTGTGCTATTAAAAAGATGTAACAGCTAAAATACAGTATCACAGTGCAATTCTGCAACAGAAATGGAACTTGGATCATTTTAATTAGATTTTTAAACCATCTTTCAATAGACCAAGTCTATCTCAAAATACTTTAATGTAAGGCCTTTTAAGAATATAATTTTGAAACTACATTCTTTTTATACTTTCTTGATAAGCCTCGCTTACAATCAAGCATAGAAGAGTATTTTTCTTTCCTTTTTTTCCAGTATATTTAGAAACACCAAGTCCTGGCCCTAAGGAGACACTAGCATACTCAGTTTCAACAAACTTCATGGCATCTAAAGGCAAACCTATTCCTCCTTGGTTATGGAGTTGGATTTTTAATGTTTTTGTTGTTTTTAGTTTTTAAAATAAATCTGAGTTTATACAAAATTCTGTTATTAACCAATTTAATTGTAGAGTACCTTGGGATTGGCTGCTGGGGTGCTATCTAAGTATGCTGTGTGTGGTTTTGCTTGTCAGCGTTAAAAATACATTGAAGTATCCCAAGTTCACTACTTCACTGCAAAGTCTGCCCTAGTCACAAAGGTAAGAGCAACCTTCTCATTTCAGAATTTTTTTTCTTTGTCTTTAAAGGCTACTAAAACATCCCTTCCAAGAGAAGTTGCATTTGTGCTGAGAACGTTCACCAAAAAAAACCACCCAAACCACCAACAAACCCCGAACAAAAAAAAACCCCACACAACAAACTACCTGGCATCCCTATTTTCACAGTTACAATTAAAAAAAAAAAAAAAAAAGACTACCACCTCACATACGGCATGCTGCTACCTGCTATGTTATGGCTGATGTGAGAATCTGAATGAACAGGAAAAAAAGATTAGTAAAATGGAGATACGTATTTGCCTTCTTGTGGACCAAGCACAAAAATTTATTCTGGTACCTCATTCTCTTGAATGCACTACACTTCAGAGAGGCTTTCTGATTTTCATTGATGCATTATACTATGAATATACTATGGTCACTGGATTCTTATACCAGGATAGCCATTTGCATTTGAGTACTATGAAAGAATAGTGGTACTGACAGGTATGGGCAAGAACTATGATAAAAGGGAAAATATTAACAGGTAGCAATTTCAACATGAAAGAAGATGACTAATCAAATTGGGTAAAAATTAACAGACAGCAGTGCATCCAAGTACATACACATTTTATAAAAAGTTGGGTTTGTTTTTAATCTAAACCCTTGATAAAAGATGCACAGAGAACAGATTTATTGCATGTTTTATGCATGCCTTCATGTAGTGCATTCCTATATTATATCTTATATGGAACACTAAAAAACTACGAGACCTTCAATGTACAACAGGTATTGTATATTTTTGTTTTAAAGCCTAAACTGCAATTCAGTTTCAGTTATACCTTCCTCTTCCCTGATCACAAAAATCACCTTGCTGCATTTATGTTTCTCAAAGTCACTGAGCAATGACAGTAATCATTTGCATGGAAAAAATGGTTACAGTAAACTATTCAACAAGTTTGGTTTCTTCAAGGGGATTTGGCAGCTGGAACAAGAAAACCAACAAGGACTAATGATCCTTAGGCAACAGCAAGAATCACTGGTGAATAATTTGTATCAGAAATCAAGAAACCTCATGACAAATAAAAGAATAAATGTGAAGGATGAAAGTATCATTTTAGGCTTTCACAGCCTAGAAGGCCAAAGAGGAAATACCATTATCACTCACTTTCAAGCTCAGATCTGAAGAGCAGCTAAACCCACAAGATCATATTTTGTGAAGAGGAAGAAAAGGACAAACTTGGAGAAAGCAACTGCTATATTACGGGACCGAACAGAACAGGACAGATGACAGTCTGCTACTTCACAGATTAGCATTTTTGAGTCCATTCTAACCCCTGCTGATTTCAAGAGAAGAATGATTGGACCCACATTATTTTCTCTGTTTCCTCTTGTGGGAACCACTCATTCCTTCAAAGCTGAAAACACACACAAGTGTTTCATACAAGGAACATATTTTTTCTACAGCCCCCTGCCTTTCGTTAGTCCTTTCCTGCTTCAACCTCCTCTAAACTCTTCATTACCATAGTATTTCTCTGACAGAAAAAGGGCAGCTGAGGTGGAGGATGGATGAAACTCTTGCTAAACCGGGAAAGAACAGGATTGCTGAGCAGCAGAAAATTGCATGGAGAGACTGATGTTAAAAGAGAATGCAAAACTCAGCAAAGAACAAGCTTAATTTTTTTACCAGAAGGAATTAGTTTTGTCTTTTATGTTCAGTCCATCCTTTATCAGCAAGGGTGTATTGGCTACATCACAAGGTTTGGTCAAGGAAAAGGCTCTTTCATTTAGCTGGGCACAGATCTGAAGATGGGATAACGTCCTGCTCCATGTGGGATAACTCAGAAATATGCATAGAACAGAGCAAAAATCCAAGACTGCTTTGCAGGAACAAGAGAGGTAGCAACCCTAATTTTAACAGGGCTTTTCACTGAAGGGAAAGAAGGTCTACAAAAGTCAAATCAGCTGATTTCAAATGGTTTGCATCCCAGGATGAATCAGGTTACAGTGATTTAAGCCCAATTTAATTTAGGCAGGTTTTTAAACCACAAGAATAAGGACATTCTTAGTACATATCAATAATTAAACCAACATATACACAATTAGCAATATCCTACATAATAGTAAATGCTTAACAGCTTGTTTTGGGTTATCCTAGTTAATTTGTTTATAAAACAAGCTGAGCAGTTTTCTTGTACAATGTCTGCCATCCTACACACTTCCTGTAATCATCAGTCTCTAGCAGTTCAGTTCATGAACTTTAAGATCCAAATTCAACTGTGTCTTCAGTTATTTTCTTGAACTCGTAGTTTCCTCTGCCATCCATATGCAAGTAAAACTGAAACAAAAACATACATTATCAGCAACCTAAATATCACCAGGTCTAAATAAATTATATTTTAAAGTAGTTTTAATGCAAAATTTTAAACTCAGCTAGCCAGAGGGTAAGCTTCTCCCACCTCACAGTTCATGACATTCAGTAGGCTCTGGAAAAAAGTTAAACCGATTGCTTTGGGTTTCTTTCATATCATCCATCAGTCTGCTAGGAGTCACACCTAGACTTAACACCACCATCTTGGGTTTTGTGACAATATACTTAAGGTACAAATTCATCCTGGTGTATTAATTCAGTACTTTCCCCACACATACAATCTGCCTGCATAAAAAGTAATAACGATAGTGAAATCTTAGTTTGGGAGAAAAGAAGTCCATATATTAAAGATTAACGTTTTTTAAATGCATAGATATATTAGGTATCTTGAAAGCAAAGACTTGATTCTGGTTCAAGGGCTTTTTTGAGGCTAAGATTGAAGACTTTGGTATCTAGCGAGCCTTTCATATTTTTGAGGCTACTTTTACAGATACACTTAAGGATTTTTGGTTATTTTTCCCTTTGTAACTAGAAGTGTGAGAATATTTCAAATAGTGCAACTGGATTATGAAAGTAAAACCTTTTTAAAAAAAACAGAACACAACCTACTAGGATGTAAAGTGGCAACACCTTGAATTGTAAAGTCAATTTAATAGAAAGTATAACAATAAAACCCCTACCACCTACTGATACTCGTAGCAAAAAGCAAAGGCTACATACATCATGATGTTTCCAGAGTGATTTTCTGTGGGAGACAGTGAAGAGAGTGATGCCAACCTACATGAAGAAAAACACACAATAAAGCAGTTATTTTCTCCTGGGTTAGGTGTTATTTATTTTTCAGCAAGATATCAGCTGAAGAGCTTAAAGTCATGAACACAAACTTCCTGACTATTATTAACAGTATATATATGTAGCCTTAATATAAGATTTTGTAGGAAAAAAAGAAGCAGGAGGGATTAATCTTTTTTAACTGATTTCACCATTTTTTTTGCTCCTAGTAATATGGCAAAATGTAGAATTAATTGAGCAAAGCAGGTAAGGTAGAAGACAGGTGAAACAATAAATGTAGGAATTGAAAGTAGTCTAACAGCAAAAAAACCAAAGCCACAAAAGCTATTAATGAATTATAAACTTAAAAGAAACAATTTAAAGGTGAATAATCTTCCTTTGCTTCCTTGTAACTCAGTTAATTTTGGATCCCTAACAGTAGCACCAATTAAAGGACAAAACTACTCTGATAATAAAACGGTAACATTTTTTCTTTCAGCAAGGACACCTTAACCATGAATTCTATTTTTCAGTAGTAAGTATTAGCTACTTGGCAACAGTAACTCTAAAACAAAAGTACAAATGAACATTCAAGTTAACAGAATAACAAGTATATGCGAGACAGACTTGGAAAATTGTCAGGGTATTGATATTAATGTGATAAAATTAGTTCAAGAAATAACATCCACTCTTCAGCAGAGTCTTCAGCTACTGTCAATTTACTACTACAGAAGGCTCCTTAAGTTCCCACTTCCAAGTTTCAAGCACATATTTCAGTGGTTGCACTGTTTTGCTCCAGTACCATTCTGAGAATACTACTACTCATTAATTAATGTTATTTCAAGCCCATTCTTTCTCAGGTTAGGGGTGTCAAATAGAATCTTGTTGATATTTCACATGGCACTACGTAGAATCTGAAACAGTGAATTTAAGAGGGAAAGGAAACTTCATTTCATGTCAAAATGTTTTCTTAAGAGTGCTCGACTTCCCATATCTCAGAACAGATGGAAATATTAATTTTCAGCCTTTCACTCCTGTTGCCCCGGCCAAAAGAAATGTCTTGAATAACAAGAAAGTATAAAATTTTAGATAATTTTATTTTCACTTGACATTCTAAGAGTTTATCTGGAAAAGTAAGGTTACTTAGCAGTTAGTAAGAGTCCTGTGATATACAGAGGCCACATGTACATCTAAAGTATCCTAAGATTAAAAAACAATTATTGAATTCTAGTGTGCATAAACGGTCCTTGCATGCCCTTTAAGCTTTTTTTTTTATTTTATTTTTAATCTGCATTAGGCATAAGGAAGAGTGAACTCTGTATAAGTTTCCTCTGAACATACAGAGAAATAATCCCCAAACCAAAGAGCTTACCTTCCGGCAGTGGCTGTAAATGTAGCCTTCTACATCAACACTAACAGCACTGGTGCACTCATCCAGAATTGCAAACTGGGGCTTATGATAAAATAACCTTGCCATCTGCAATGCAAAGCAAAAAGCTACTGTGGATACAGAGCTACAACCAATAATGCAGTGTTAAAAGTTAAACTGTGTCCAAAAGTTTACTATGGAGAGGGAATTTCTTTTAAGTTGGCACCCACTGAAGCCTGAAAATCCGAGAGCTATATATTGTCTTTACGTTTTTTTCGAAAAACAATTTTTAGAACTTCTGCTTATATAACTAAAGTGTAAGGTGTTGTAAAAAGGCCAACATTTACAATTAAATTTTGAATACAATAAACAATATTATAGGTTGTTTCCTCAGTATTCAGGTATTTCACATTTTGTGGGTTTCTTCTAACTAAAACATCAATATCTAGTAAACAAAAATCACTTACAACTCAGATTACATTTTCAACCTATGTCCTGTATTTTCTTTTAAAGTATTTATGCTTTTGAGACATACTGCCATTCTCTGTTTTTCTCCCCCGCTGAGTACATCCATCCAATCCTGAACACTATCCCAGCCTCCTTCACGTTCCAAGATTTGCCCGAGCTGGACATTATCCAAGTATTCCTTCAGCACCTTTTATTGAAACAGGAATTAGAAATGGAGATTAAGTGAACTTAAAGAAATGACTGAAAAAAGATTATAAAGGTTATGCCATTATACTGGTATACTATCAACCCTGATTAATATTAAAAACAAACTAAATGCAGTGTTTTAAACAGCAGTTTCAGTATTTCTAAATCTGAAGCATTACTCATCTTAAGCAAAACAAAGGGGTGATGAACTAATTATCATTACCTGGTCAGAAATACCTTTCCTTCTCTGATCTTCTAAAGTATCTGGATAGATAACTTGATCTCTGAGCGTTCCAAGAGTCATATATGGTCTCTGGAGACACAGTTAGAAAAAAAAAGCTATGTCAAATATTTCTAAACACAGCCAAAGTAAGAAGAACAAGAACACTATTGTCAATTAAAGTACTATGCCTCACCTGGGGAACATAGAACAACTTTCCTCTTACAGGTTTTGTTAAACGCCCACCAAACAAAGGCCACAACTGCAAAAAGAAAGAGTTGAAACTTGACCAAAAAAGTCCATTTACAACAGTGCTTCGGATTATCCTCATTTATTTTTTAAAAGTTCCCTTACCTCACCAAGAACACGAAAAAGTGAGCTCTTCCCACACCCATTCGGCCCACAAATTAGTACATTTGCACCAGATCGAACCTAAAAATGCAAAGCCAGCACATTAAAAGGGCAGCGAGAAACTGTCGTTGAAAGATTCTACAAACAGTAAGACAAGCTGGTATCCTTGTAGGCTTGTACACTGTACAACATTACAATGACTGATTTCCACCAATAGTTTTTCCCCCCCCAACAAGTTCAACACCAACTGCAGCTGCAAGAAAACACATTTGTAATAAGAACTTTTTTTTTTAAATAACTTATTGCCTGGTTTTTAAACTAATGAGATGATTAATTTTGTTCAGATTTAAGCATACCATATAAGCACCTCTCCAAATCAGGTTACCTCTGAAATCAACATCTTCACTTAATTTTATACGAATATAATTTTCTATGATATCAAAATCTTACCTCAAAGTTAAGGTCTTGAATCAAAACATCTCCATTAGGTGTCACCAACGGAACGTGATCGAACCTATTTGTATTGCAACATTAAAAAAAGAAAAGAGCAGCTGCTTAAAATCAGCTAATACTGCATGCTTACTCGAAGATTTAAGGAACAGGTCAAGACTTCAGCGGTACTTCATTCAGTCCACTGTCCCAGTTCCCAACTATTAAATAAACAGCAAAGGAAGTTCTTGAACCGAAAGAGGTACCTTAGTGTTTAACAAACATCTGAAGATTTTTTCTCCCTTCTGATATTTGTTTTCTGAATCCTTCTAAGCCTTTCGTCTCCAAAGGATCTTGTGGATGTAAACCTATATTTAAAGATGCACTTAAATCTGCTAGTGGAAGTGCATCCCATTAGTTCCAGGATACTCAATGAATGACCCCCTCTGCTCACCTCCCCTTGCTTTTCTTTTGTTTTTTAATAATAAAAATAGCTCTATCACCTCCTCTCTCCTCTCCCTCTTCCTCCCCCTTTCTCTTCCACCACCTGCTTTCCACATTGATCAGACTGAGGCTATTTAATCTCTTAACTGGTTTTACTTTAAGCCTTTAAGTAGTAGTACCATGTCAATACTATGTTCCTCAGACTGCAAAGAACTGAGGAATTGATTGCTACTCGAGTACATCAATGTCCAAGCATACAAAAATACAAGCAAATACTCTGAAACTGAATATAGACTTGCCCCTGATTTTTACACATGAATTATAATAAAATATGAAATGAAATATCATGGAATAAAATCTGCAGCCAATGCATTTCTAAGAAGAAATTCAACAAAGTGTTAAAAAAACGTTCTGGGAAGTCATATTGCAAAGGACAGCAGAAAATGTTACCAAAAAGGCTAAGTCTAGACAGCATACTATGTCCTCTGCTAGCATGGGAGGATGAGGATTGACTTACAGAATAGAAATGCTGAATGGAGTGAGGTGGAATTATTTGTAAATGAACTATAGTACAACAGGAATTGCATATTGTAATAACACCTATTAAACCCCCTATTAATAGTGGTAGAGGGAAAAACTTAGAAGCCAGACTACATTAAAAATATTGAAGTTGTGAAAACTTTGTAAACATACTTGATAAGGTTATCAGTGTTGATAATTTCTCCAGATCCAGGTATCAAAGGCAGAGCTTGCTTTTTATCTGCATCTTAATTTAAGAAAAAAGTATTAGAGACTGGAACACTACACAGAGATGTACCTATCACAATTACATCACATCTACCTTTGTCTTGTGATACCATAGTACGCTGGTATTTGCCACTATTCAAGTCCTTCAGGACCTGCATTAATTCTGTAATTCGGGCTGTGAAACTAAAAAAAAATAAAACAAAAACAAAAAAACCTGTAAGTAATTAATCTTTCGAAGTTTTAGAAATCCACAGAAGCTCTAAAGAGTACTCTATTAAAACTGTCAAAATGACGGTTATTCAACCCATTTCTATTGGTTATTCAACCAATAGAAACAAAACGTTTACATTTTAGAGTTGCACTGAGGTTGTCCAGTATTCACAATATCTACAAGAACCTTTCTGTGTAATAGCCAAGTATTTGGTAACTTTTCCTTTTATGATATAAAAGTTTGGAAAAAAAAAATCAATACGTAATTGAATTATTAGTATTTGACAATGTCTTTTCTATTAAACATTCAAACTGTATGCAGCTACTATTCAGATATGAAATTACTAGCAACATAATTAGCATGTCTTCAGATATATTTTTCAGCAAAAAATGTTTTTAATTTCTAGTTTTTCAGGGCGCTGCAATGAATAAGCACATAAGCTTATTTTAATTCTACGGTCAGTTTCTTAAAATTAGATGAGAAACAGCAACAACATAATTTTTCATAAAGTTAATCTTACACAACTACTATTAAGCTTACCCAGCCAATCTTGTCATTTCACGGCCTGCTAGAACTATTCTGCCCAAAGCTTGAGACATTCTCAGTAACATTCTCCCACTTTGGTAGTAATCCTAGAGTAGAAGAAAGTTTCTTTATGTGGACTAAAAAAAAATTAAATTCAGGAAACTGTATTAATGCTGTTCTATTTACCTCCAAAAGTTCTGCATGAGTACTATTCTGATGACGAGGATCAGCCAGGTTCAAAAATGGACGACTAACAACCAGGTAACCAACCACAGTGGCAAGATCTGCAGTTTAAGAGTAAATACTAAGCTACATATTAACTGAAGCAATAAAAAAAAAAAAAAAAAAAAGCGAATTCTCATGTAAAAAGTTAAGCACTTTGTTATTTATAGCAACCCATGAGCACTGGACAAACACTTACATTTGGCAATGATAGTATCAATGAAACCCATAGAGAACCGGAACAGGATAAAATTATGCAAGTGTTCCACCTGGTAAGTTACAGAAGAAAAAAAAGAGAAAGTGTATCAGTAGCTGTTTTACCATCTTTTATTGTTTTACAGACATTTGATTCCAAACACAGTTATTTTTCCATAAGTTACAGATACCTCAACATACCTTAACTTTGACAAACACTGCACAAGTGTCCCTGCTGGTAAAGACTTGCCCTCAAAACAACCTACACGTGAAACTAAGCAGTGAGAGAATAGTAGTTGTGGGTGAAAAGGAGCTATGCAGCAAAAGAAAGACTATTCTATGAGAAATTTGTGTTCTGCTTATAGCCTACTATTTTATTTATAAATCTAATGACTGTAGCAGCATAAACACCAAGCCACTATAATTCAATTCATGTTAATATATGTTAAGAATCACCATGATAAAATTAGAAGTTTCGCTTCAAATGTTTTAAGACATAAAAGAAGTCTTACCAGTTTACGGAAGGTTTTGTGAATAGTCTGTTTTTCTCTCAAGTTTCCATTATAAAAAGCAATTTCTTCACTAAAAAAACAAACACAAAAAACAACAAACCCACAAAGAATGCAACTTCATTTTGTTACAGACAGGCTTCTGTTTCACAACAGTGGAACATAAGCTTATTATACCCCAGCTACAGTTTGTCTTTTGCATTAGGAAAATAATGCAACTATGAATTTATTAAATAATGATCTGCATAAAGATGTCAACAATTCACTCAGAACTGACAACATCAGACTTCCCAAATATGTTTTACCATCCAGCTTTAATTTATACCACAGGATTACTTTGTCACTTTATCTTGTCATGTAGTAAATCCATACCTGTTTGTAATAAGCCGTGAGTTGACGTATCTGTATTCCCCTTCATATTTTTGTTCTATAATAGTCATCTTGCCAATTGGTCTCCTTAAACGTGTAAGGAAAAACCCTGAAATAATCAAGTATGCCATCATGCTAGCTGGACCCTGTGAATATTAAAAAAGAAGAAAAGCTTACCATCTAGATGGTCTCAAATTGCAACACCTGCATCCAAAATGCCCAGAAAGCATGAATCCCTTGATTCTCACCTCCCATGTTGCAAGAGTAATTGAACTGGTAATTCCCATCACGTTCCTTTCTTTGGCACTGTAGATACTGTTTTACTAATTTTACTAATTCTCTGTCCCCAGATACCCTTCTACCCAATTTTTATATCATCACCCAGTCCAATCTCTGCGTCCTACTGTCCTTGCATATTTCATTAGTAAGTCCTTCTCATTTACTCTCCTTTTCTACCTACTTTTTTGTCTCTCTATTTGCTACATTGCCATAGCAGTCAATATTTCAATCCTGTTCTCTTCTTTGATCCATACATCTCTAACACATTTCCTGCTTCTCTCAAGCAGTCCCGGTAGGAATCTCTTATTCTTCTAGATCCTAAGCTTCAACAGACCAGGGTTCCCAAACAGCATGCTTAAATATTACTGAAGTTTGGCATGGTATAAAACCATAGGCATAAAGTGAATGTGGCATAAACTGCCTGTAATAGCTAAGTATTACAGACAGCAATGCAAAGACATCTGAGACTGGAAAAGTTACCTAGTTCCAGCTAAGCATTACTGCAGTCTGTTTTGACAAAATCCCAGAGCTACTTCCTGTCAAACCCTGAATATTTTTGATAATGCATCATTTTACTACACTGAAAAAATATTTCTGAAATAATTCAGCTTACTGGGGGGGGGGGGGGGGGGGGGGGAATATAATTATCATACAGCTCAATGCAAGGAATGGCTCCCCTTTACAGAGGCTGCAAAGGAACAGAAAACTTAATTTTCTCCCTTAAATGGAAGTCACACAAGATACATGCAGCCAGAAGGGTACTGTACTAAATGGGATTCCCCAGTAACTGCTGGAAGAAACAAAAGAACTTCCAATCATTGATCAAATGCCTGCAAATTCTGGGTTTTATTTTGCTTGCCTCAAGATAAAGAGCACTAAAGCATACAAAACATTAAAGGTAAAATATAATTTCAAATAATGACTGAATCTATAATTAACACCTAGAATTTTCCTCAGAATCCAAAGAGGTACAAGGCTGTAACTGAAGAAAGGAAGATTTGCTTATAATGCTAAAAAACCCTACTCAATTTACCTGAGCTCCTATTGCACTTGTTAGCTTGAAGATATACAAGACTATATCCAAGAAGGGCTGGAAGAGAAGAAAAAAAAAAAAAAAGAAAAAAAAAAGAAAAAAGTGTTAGAACACCAACATAAAACAAATACAAAATGGTTCAGAAACCACCAAACATCCCAATAACAGTTAGAGCTCTGCAGTAATGATACTCTTTAACCTATTATACAAACTAAATGCTAAACCAAAAGGAATCTCAGCCACATGACATTTTCCTGAAAACATTCACTCCAGAATTGATCACGAAAAGCATAATGATCTTCAAACAAAGTGCATGATGTATAAAAAACCTACTTCACTATATTAGGTCTGTAATAACTCTCTGCTCATGAAGCAAAGCTGGACTAGACCCCACTTAACTGAAGTAATTGTGAGAAATACTGAGCAGAAGGACAGTGCCACACCTGGCAGAAGCAATATTCCAATTTGCAAGCATCCTGTTCCACACACTCTCTCGCTCAAAGCTAGAGCGGCTGAACTACAGGTTTTGTAGTCAGAAAATTTTGAACACAACTCGTATTTTGCTTTATACTTCTTGTATGAAAAACATAGCGTCAAAGAAAATATGTTCTAAAAATTTCAATAGTATTTACTTCATCACCTAAACCCCCTAAAATTTAGACCAGGAAGAGGGGAATGCTTACTCAACCACACCTCCCGACCCAAAATAATAGTTGTATGTAACTAAAAGCTAGACATTGTTCTTCTGAAACCTCACTAGCTGAGAAAGCATACTCACTGTTCAACTGCAAAAGAATGCAATCAGTTCTTTCAAAGAAAATTTAATACAAATTATAGCAACCCACAACAGTGCTTTAGCAGGAGTCATGAAAACCAGAGCATGTGAAACAATATAGTATCATAAACAGTATTTTTAAACCATGTACTCCAAGCAATACACATAAATGCAATAAATGGTTTTGAGCTCTGACATCACATCCTAAACATCCACAGCTATTACTCAGAGTTCTCTCTGAAAAGCCTTACCTTGCTAAGGTTTGAGTACAGGTCTACTACACTATTACAGAATTTTTCCACATCCTGGGTAAGGAGTTGATCTGGATTAGCTATTCTGTTGTCCAGATTTCCCATTTTGTAGTACGTAAAAGCTCTGAAACAAAACAATAGCTGAGTGGCAGCAAAAAATTCATTCCTGGAGTCTCAAATAATTGTAACCCCACTGCTTCATACAACTGCGATCGAACATAGTGCAAACATTAAATGACTGTATGGAGTCAACACAACTTGTGCTTCTGCATGACTAGGTCCACATTAAATCCTGCAGAACTGCGTAGGCTCCAGGATGCCTTAGCTGAAGCTCAGGCCCATGCTGCTCTATGCACTGCTGCTGCACTTCAGAGTTAAAAAACCCTCATAAATTCTGTAACAGCACATGTGACAACCAAAATCCAGTGCAGATAGACCTAAGCAGTACTGAAAGTTCATGCATCCAATTCAGTCTGTAGGATTATTAGCACTACATAAAGCAACTGAAGTACTTTGGAAGCTGACCCAGTAACGGAAGCACTACAGCGCGTTAACCTTTTTTTCCCCCAACTGAGACAACTTTGGAGCCTTTGTATCTGTGCCACATACAACCTGGATAAGCCACCCATCCTTAACTGCAAGTTAACTGCAACCTTTTCTAACAGTACACCTAACCCGTTAAGCACCTTGCTACTTTCTTGCTATGTACTTATAATGATTTGGTTTTACTTTAATCAATTGAGTTTTTAAAACTTTAGACATTAACAAGGTGTTACTTACTTAAGATATTCCTCATAGAGGTATCTGGTAAGTCTTACTCGGAAGCAAAGTTTCAATTCATTTAGACCATACTTCAGGAAGTTATTCACTAAAGAGATCTAAAATAAGAGACAGTATTTCAATACTCTGCTAACAAGATGTACTTAATATACTTAGATCAGTTTGCAGCATAAATTGTGCAAACACTTCAGAACAGGTGAATTCTCCCCTTGAAGTCAGTAATACTATTACCACACCTAAGACCAACCATACAGCATCTACAGGGCCACTGATTAGGTTTCTGTCTGTGTTTTTTAAAACTCCTGTTCCCAGTGGATCTCACCACATCAAAAGATTTAATATAAAACTATGTTCATATGGTGTATCTGTAGCTCTTCTGAGAAGCTCTAGAAAAGAACCAGCATTTGACAACAACTACCTTAAATTTATCAATGCAGTTTTAAATCTATTGTAAACCAATTACATTATCTATTAGTAGTAACAATTATTTCTGTTTGGTGCAGGTCAGAGAGATTGACAAGCTGAAGAAAAGTTAAAGGGTAGAAAAAATACCCCAATGTAACAAGTCTCGGAAGCAGCTGTAATAAACATAAAAGTTAAAGACTAAAAAGATATCTTCACCTTCAGTGCTGTCAGAAGAATCCCAAACCTACAATGTTGAAACATCATCCAATCCATAAGATGTTACTACGAAGTACTACAGATGGCACATTAAGCTATCAGACAAAATTGCCATCAAGAAAACCAACCTGAAAACCTAAATATATCCATCAGAAAAACGGTTGCAATCAATAAGGAAACATGCTGATACGTCTCCCACACACTGGAGCCAAAGAATTAAATGCATCTTAATACAGACCTGCATGTAAAACAACTAATTTCCATGGGTTTTAAGACACTCATTTGAGATCTTTTCCCCAAATTCTTGATTTACACTTAAAGTACATTCTACTGAAAGCCAGCACAAGAAAAGCACTTACAGCAGGCATTGCAGCAATGAAGTTGAACAAGTATTTCTTGAAATCTTTTCTGCTGCGGCCGATGATAGCACTGTAAATGACCATCAGCTAAGAGTTAGTTACGAGAGAAATAAGCAAGCATAAACCAGCGTTCTTCGGTGGCTACATTCTCAGTGGACCACAGAAAAAAAGAAAAAAAGTCATCGTGGCAGTCTGTAGTATCAGCTGTGGGATCAAGTATAACAGACTTCTGTAAGTTAAGTGGTAAGTGACAGACCAAGCAATTATCTCCCTTCTGCTCCTGCAGTAACCGTCTGCATATAAGGCTCAGAAATTCTGGTCACAGACTACCAGTTCCTTTCCTTCTTTGCTTTCATAGATTCTGACATGAGAGAAACAAAGCAGTCCTTCCATTCTACAAAGCACTGAAAGGCTCTCCTGAAACACAGTATCATTTTGAATTCTGACAAGACAAATTCTGACTTGCTTCGATTAGCAAGGACAGCAACAAGAATAATGAGCGGTCCAGAAAACACTTTATAAAACAGCAAGACTGAACACACTGTTTATCAATCAAAAGACCAAACAGCTCAGTAGGAAGAAGTAACACTATCCAAGCAATATGTCTGGGTCTATGACACAGAACCACTATGCTGCTATTCTGAAGTGCTATCTTGGATGTTCAAATCAACATAAGATTTAGAGTCTTCAGTGTACAAAA